>NC_088098.1:23380200-23980200 GCF_036370855.1 Dromaius novaehollandiae
GGCCTCTCCCGCAGCGTCGCCTGTGCTGCCTGCGTGGCAGCAGCCCTCTCGAGGTGCTCGCGGGATCCTTCGTAGCCGCGTCGGCTGCGGTGGTTTGAGCTGAGGCGTTTGGCAGTTTGAAGGGCCTCCTGTCTTCCAGGCGCGGCACAGCACGGCACGGCTTTGCCTGGAAGGAAGGCAGGAAGTGCCGTTTCCTTCAGCTGGTGAGGGCTGGTGGAAAGGCAGTCGTGCTCCCTCGGGGTGGACGCTGTGTGAGAAGGGCAGTCACAGCTGGGGGCAAGACAGAGGGCTGCTCTGCTGCTGTCGGCATGACAGGGTCGAGGGGGAAGGTTTCTGCTCTCTGGTTTGCCAGGTGTTGCCGAGGGCCCTTGGGAGTGAGCGCGTCCTCGTGTTTGCTGCAGTAGTAAGCTCGGGGGAAGGAGAGAAGGCACGAATTCCCGAAAAGCACAGCGCGGGGCTGATGTGATGGTGTCCTGCAACCCATCTCCTTAGCCTCTGGCACGGTGTTGTCACGTGAGCGATGCTGGCGGAAGCTCGAGGTTCCCTTGCCGCAGGCTTAAGGCGCCCGAGCCTTGGTCGTCCTTGCTGGGCGGTGTGCGTAGTGCTGCTGGAGGCAGCGGCCAGTTGCCTGGGCAGAGGGATGGAGGGCAGCAGTTTCAGAGCGGCAGCCTGAGGCTGTGCGGGAAGAATCCTGTGCCTGGGCGCAGGACTGCGTCCGCAGGGAGCCGGGTGCGGAGCGGAGTGAACGTCGTCTTCATAAACGAGTGGGGGGGGGTGAGGTGGATGTTTCCTAGCCGGTCTCTGCCTTTGGGCGTGCAACTGCCGTCATTGCTGAAGGGATGAGAAACTTTTTCTAAGCTTGTTTTTTGGAACCGGAAAGCAGTGGCCCTACACACGTGACATAGGCAGGAGCGGTCTCTTCAGCTTTCTCTCTGTCTGTGTTAATGTAATATATTTACTTTCTAGGACACCTCTGCATCTTGCTTGCGCTAATGGACATGCGGAGGTTGTTTCGTACTTAGTAGAGAGGAAGTGCAAGCTCAATCCTCGTGATAATTTTGAGAGATCGCCACTGATGAAGGTACGTGGAGTATGTGATGCTGTTGTAGGTAGGACTTAGAAGTTAAGCACTGAGCGATCCATCTCTTGGGTGATTCGTGACCTGGGTATGGGTGGAGATCGCGTTGTGCTTGGTGCCGAATAGGCATCCGGTACCTAATCTTTGACCGCGTTCTTGTTTTCTGAGGTTGGCAAGCGGTGGGAGTTGTGACAGAGGGAAACGTAGTTGCTGGAAATGTTTCTTTTTCCCGGTGTTGTTTCCAGGCGGTACAGTGCCAGCAAGAACAATGTGTCGCCATTCTGCTAGCGCATGGTGCCGACCCTAATCTTGCAGATGCTCTCGGCAACACTGCCCTTCACCTCGCTGCCCTTGCTCCTAACACCTCTCTAGCAGGGCAGTTACTGGAGCACAATGCCCATATTGATGCGCAGAATAAGGTAAGCGTAGAATGTGGGTAAGGCGTCTCTTGGAAAGCAAAAGTTGCTTCACTTCTCTGTGTTTTTCTAACTGGGGGGGATTTATGCTTTCAGGTGGGATACACGCCCCTCGCTCTTGCCGTGTCCGAGCATCACAAAGAGATGGTGGAGTTCCTGCTTAGAAAAGGAGCTGACGTGCACACTCGAGATCAGCCTGAAAGGTGAAGGGCTCGTCACAACAGGGTGTGGGTCTCCTGAGTATTCTTCAAGTTTGACTGAGGAGAGGCGTGGGCGTGAGCCTCTAAAAGGCACAAGTAGCCACAGAGAAGCAGTTCCCTCTGCGTGGCTTTTGAAAAGTGCTCTGCGCTTGGCTGCTGTCATGCCTCACTGGACGCCTTCCGCCTTGAGGACTGCCAGAAAGCATTGTGTCTGGTCGCCACGAGGCAGGGAACTTGCCGTTAGTTCGGCAGCATTGCTGTTAGGCAGGAGCGGGTTTTTACAGCCCAGGCGTAGTTGGTATGTAAATGCTGTCTCGCGGGCAGCGTTGTCTCTCTGTCCTGACACTCGCTTTGACAACGGGTGCGCATTGAGACGAGAGAGGTTCCAAGTGGATGTGAGGAGAATCTTCTTTGCCGTGAGGACGGTGACATGTCGGAACGGGTTGCGCGAGGAGGTTGTGCAGCCTCCCTGCTTGGCGGCTTGGAAGACCAGACCGAGTAAAGCGCTGAGCAACCCGGTGTGGCCTCGTAGCTGCGCGTGCTTTGGGGTGGTGTTTGGCCGCGAGCGGTCTCGAGGCCCCTTCCGACCCGAGTTCTCCTGTGCTTCCGTGTAGTTGGCTTTGCTTTCCTTCTGCCTGTGGGAAAGGGGGAAGTAGTTGTTTGGGGAGCAAACAGGGATGAAAGTAATGGCAGTGAAACGTGTGTATCGGCTGATACATTTCCTCTCATCTTTTGGATGCTCTAGGACCCCTCTTATGCTTGCTGCTTCTGCTGGGGACATGAGCATCATAGAAGTTCTTCTTGGCTACAGTGCTGATCTTTCCCAGAAAGACATTCTGGGACGGACAGCAGAAGATTATGCTGCTACTTCTGGGCACGCTCAGTAAGTGCTTTAGGTCACCGTCAGAGTTGCTAAGTTGTCTGGATGTGCGTGTTGGCTTAAGGGCACGCTTGGTAACAGCAGCAAGGTTTAGTGATGCACGGAGACCTTTGCTGAAGCTGGGCGAGATGGAATCTTCTGGTACGTGTTGCTCCCGTGTCAAGTGTGAATTGGGAAATTTTCCTCGACTTCCACCCAAAATGCTCCGTTAGGTTTCAAGTTTGCAATGCTGAGCTCACGTCCGAGCAACGCAAAGTCTGAAAAGTGTGTCTTTGCCAAGTGAAGTGTATATAAGCCCCTGCCCAGACCAGCGCTTGACCCCAAATCTAGAGCTCATTTCTTCTCCCTTTCTCCTAGCCTGTATGGAGGGAAGCAGGAAAGAAGGGGGCCTGGGTGTGTGTAACTAGCATGTGTGTGCGACCTTACCAGTTGGCTCTGAATAGGCGTAGGATGGAGAATAAATGGCTATTTGTATTCTAGAAGCGGTGTATGCAAGGATGCTGCTGTTCTTAGTGACGGTATTTCCTTTCTTTCTGTACACAGTGTTAGTCAACACCTGGCAGACTGCACAGAGAAGAAAAATGCGGGAGAAGCTTCTGCAGGCGGCACAAGAGGCATGCCAGTGCTTAGCACGCCTCCTGGAGCAGGAGCTGCTGGCTTTGCATTGGGTGCCTGTGCTCTGGCTGGCGGAGGTAGGATCCCTAACCGTGGAGGAGCTGAGGAGGAAAATCCCCACGGCCTTTTCTTTTGGTGGCTTGTGTTGTTGAAGCTTATTGTGTTCAGCACTGACTTTGTGTGCTACTCCATCTGAGGCCTCCACTAAAGTTTTGTAAATGCGCTTCTGTGTTGCTGACTGGACCCATGTCTTGCGAGGCTGTGAGGGTGCTTCTATAATTAGTGTGTTAGCCGTCCATTCGGAGGGTTGTTGCCTGTTGGATTTCCCCATGTTTATAGACAGGGGCTTTCCTTTTTTTCTTAAAAAAAAAAAAAAAAAAAAAAAAATCGGTGGTTTGGGGCATGCTTTTGTTCGTGCTGTCTCGCATGGCTGTTTCACTCCAGGTAGGCCTGTGGAATTGTCCATGTTACATGCCTGTAGGCACTGTTGACATTCAAAGGTGCTAAGAATTAATCATGCCAATTGCTATTTGAACAGTGAGAGACGACATTTCGCATGGCTACTTTGTAAGGTGAGAGTTGAACAGTACCTTTTCCCAAATACTTTAACCTGCCTAAAAAGAGGAAAGACGGGAGAGAGACGCGGTCCTTCTTGCCTTTTCTTTTCAAGCCTGATGGAGGAAGAGGAGAGTGATGACAGCCTTCCTGCTTGTGAGAAAGAAAGACGCTGTTTAGCTGCCAAGGTAAAGTGCCTCACCAGGCAACATTTCCCACGAAACGACTGACTTGCAGGGAGGACCTGTCTGGATTTGAGCGAAAGCACGTTTCCAGGCAGGTGGTTTCCTCCCGCAAAGCGGTCTCCTGCCTGCACCCTTTCTGCTGCTGTGAGCTGTTTCCTGCAAGACTTGTAGCCGCAGCAGAGCATGCAGCAGTCTTGCTGTTGTGGGGGGAAAGAGCAGTAGGTGACAAGAAAAACGACCACATGGTTTTCCTCATCTGAGTCAGATTTCTAGACCGTGAAAGTTGATCAGCTCCTAGACTGCCTATTCTTTTGTCCTCCAGACCTTGCTCTTTGTTTCCAGTAACTTTGGTGATAGAATTGTGACGGATATGGAAGAAGGGCATTTATTGATCAAAATCTGCAGAAATGCTTCATGCCCTGGCTCTCCCTTCCTCCTTGTCAGGTTCCTCAAGTGTGCTTGGGGGGGCAGTTGCTCAAGCGGGTCTTTTTTTCTGCTGCCTGATGCGGATGGCATTCCAGGCTTGTGCGTGATCTCACACCGCCTGTTTCCCCTCTCTTTTTTCCTGTTTGTTTGTTTATCCAGATGAGGTGTTTGGCGTTGGGAGTGGGCTGTGATGAAGAATCCGATTCTGGTGCTGAAACCCCCCCTGTACTGCTGGAGATGCAGGCATGTTTGATTTTTAAGCGGGCTCTGTTTCTTTCAGTGACCTTTGAGAGACTGTCGCAGATGTTGTCTGTGAAGAGCTACTGCAGCCTAGTAAGATGTGATAGTGGTTTGAAGTGTGAAAGTGAAACTTTTCCCTGCGTGGGTGCCGAGAAGAGGAGTATTTTGGAAGGTGTGGATTGCCTGTGCAGAGGATGCTTGTTTCTGTTCTTTCTCACTCTTTTGGCTGGCCTCTTCTAGGAGGAGTCACCTGAAGGGGAGGGAGAGGAGGCTGCTGGTGGTCCTCCAGCTGCGAATGCTGCAGAAGCCCCTGCTGGTGTGAGAGGTGAGTTAATAAACATTGATCCCCTTTGTTTCTTTGCTAGTTGTGCTGCGTCAGTGAACGGAAGTGGTGGCCTGGTGGGGGAGAGGTTGCCTGATGGAGGAGAGCAGCAGTCATTTCTCCCTTCCTTTGTAGGTGTTACGTCGGCAGCAGGAGTGAAGCAGGAGGAAGACAGCGACTCTCCGTGGGATTCTGAGGTGCTTTCAGTGAGGGGCGCAGTGGGATCCCCGGTGGCGGGGGGAACCGCTCGGGAGTTTGCTTTGGACGTGGGCCCTAGCGCTGATGAGGCTCAGTTCCCTCTTTGGCCGCTTCTGCCATGTGTTTGCTCCTGTGAACTTGAGCAGCTTCTGCTCTGTGCAAGCTGTTCAGTCAGGACTGTGCCTAAGTAGGGTCTGCTGATGTCCTAGGTCTCATAGGAACTGGCCTTTGAATGTGATTTCTAGTGTAACACTGAAAGAGTACAGATTCTGGCTCTGCAAGTGCTTGGGAGGGTTGCTGCTTCTTTGCCACGGTACCCAATGAAATGAGTGTTTTTGGAACCGTGCAGCCAAGTAGTAAGCACAACCAAAAAAAATCAGTGTAGGCTTGGAGCACTGTTTTGGGTTGAAGTGTGAAAGTGAGGAAAGAGAAGGAGGCTTGACTAAGGTTGTCTGAGAAGCAGGCAGCCGTTGGTTTTCCTTGGTGCAAAGGAGGGGGAAAGGGTGTGTGCGCTCCTGGCTGTTGTAACCTAGGTGAGGCCAGGGTCAGACTGTGTGCAGGCAGTGCTTGTCAGGGGCTTTGCAGAACTGGAGCAGGACGTTTGGGACGTTGGGTATTGCTGTCTACTCAAAGAGGTTCCTGAGGAAAAACCGCAGGCCTCGTAGAAGAGAAGTCAGAACTTTTCCCTGCGTGGGTGCCGAGAAGAGGAGTATTTTGGAAGGTGTGGATTGCCTGTGCAGAGGATGCTTGTTTCTGTTCTTTCTCACTCTTTTGGCTGGCCTCTTCTAGGAGGAGTCACCTGAAGGGGAGGGAGAGGAGGAGCACCAGCAGCCTCAAGTTGCGAATGCTGCAGAAGCCCCTGCTGGTGTGAGAGGTGAGTTAATAAACATTGATCCCCTTTGTTTCTTTGCTAGTTGTGCTGCGTCAGTGAACGGAAGTGGTGGCCTGGTGGGGGAGAGGTTGCCTGATGGAGGAGAGCAGCAGTCATTTCTCCCTTCCTTTGTAGGTGTTACGTCGGCAGCAGGAGTGAAGCAGGAGGAAGACAGCGACTCTCCGTGGGATTCTGAGGTGCTTTCAGTGAGGGGCGCAGTGGGATCCCCGGTGGCGGGGGGAACCGCTCGGGAGTTTGCTTTGGACGTGGGCCCTAGCGCTGATGAGGCTCAGTTCCCTCTTTGGCCGCTTCTGCCATGTGTTTGCTCCTGTGAACTTGAGCAGCTTCTGCTCTGTGGAAGCTGTTCAGTCAGGACTGTGCCTAAGTAGGGTCTGCTGATGTCCTAGGTCTCATAGGAACTGGCCTTTGAATGTGATTTCTAGTGTAACACTGAAAGAGTACAGATTCTGGCTCTGCAAGTGCTTGGGAGGGTTGCTGCTTCTTTGCCACGGTACCCAATGAAATGAGTGTTTTTGGAACCGTGCAGCCAAGTAGTAAGCACAACCAAAAAAAATCAGTGTAGGCTTGGAGCACTGTTTTGGGTTGAAGTGTGAAAGTGAGGAAAGAGAAGGAGGCTTGACTAAGGTTGTCTGAGAAGCAGGCAGCCGTTGGTTTTCCTTGGTGCAAAGGAGGGGGAAAGGGTGTGTGCGCTCCTGGCTGTTGTAACCTAGGTGAGGCCAGGGTCAGACTGTGTGCAGGCAGTGCTTGTCAGGGGCTTTGCAGAACTGGAGCAGGACGTTTGGGACGTTGGGTATTGCTGTCTACTCAAAGAGGTTCCTGAGGAAAAACCGCAGGCCTCGTAGAAGAGAAGTCAGAACTTTTCCCTGCGTGGGTGCCGAGAAGAGGAGTATTTTGGAAGGTGTGGATTGCCTGTGCAGAGGATGCTTGTTTCTGTTCTTTCTCACTCTTTTGGCTGGCCTCTTCTAGGAGGAGTCACCTGAAGGGGAGGGAGAGGAGGCTGCTGGTGGTCCTCCAGCTGCGAATGCTGCAGAAGCCCCTGCTGGTGTGAGAGGTGAGTTAATAAACATTGATCCCCTTTGTTTCTTTGCTAGTTGTGCTGCGTCAGTGAACGGAAGTGGTGGCCTGGTGGGGGAGAGGTTGCCTGATGGAGGAGAGCAGCAGTCATTTCTCCCTTCCTTTGTAGGTGTTACGTCGGCAGCAGGAGTGAAGCAGGAGGAAGACAGCGACTCTCCGTGGGATTCTGAGGTGCTTTCAGTGAGGGGCGCAGTGGGATCCCCGGTGGCGGGGGGAACCGCTCGGGAGTTTGCTTTGGACGTGGGCCCTAGCGCTGATGAGGCTCAGTTCCCTCTTTGGCCGCTTCTGCCATGTGTTTGCTCCTGTGAACTTGAGCAGCTTCTGCTCTGTGCAAGCTGTTCAGTCAGGACTGTGCCTAAGTAGGGTCTGCTGATGTCCTAGGTCTCATAGGAACTGGCCTTTGAATGTGATTTCTAGTGTAACACTGAAAGAGTACAGATTCTGGCTCTGCAAGTGCTTGGGAGGGTTGCTGCTTCTTTGCCACGGTACCCAATGAAATGAGTGTTTTTGGAACCGTGCAGCCAAGTAGTAAGCACAACCAAAAAAAATCAGTGTAGGCTTGGAGCACTGTTTTGGGTTGAAGTGTGAAAGTGAGGAAAGAGAAGGAGGCTTGACTAAGGTTGTCTGAGAAGCAGGCAGCCGTTGGTTTTCCTTGGTGCAAAGGAGGGGGAAAGGGTGTGTGCGCTCCTGGCTGTTGTAACCTAGGTGAGGCCAGGGTCAGACTGTGTGCAGGCAGTGCTTGTCAGGGGCTTTGCAGAACTGGAGCAGGACGTTTGGGACGTTGGGTATTGCTGTCTACTCAAAGAGGTTCCTGAGGAAAAACCGCAGGCCTCGTAGAAGAGAAGTCAGAACTTTTCCCTGCGTGGGTGCCGAGAAGAGGAGTGTTTTGGAAGGTGTGGATTGCCTGTGCAGAGGATGCTTGTTTCTGTTCTTTCTCACTCTTTTGGCTGGCCTCTTCTAGGAGGAGTCACCTGAAGGGGAGGGAGAGGAGGCTGCTGGTGGTCCTCCAGCTGCAAATGCTGCAGAAGCCCCTGCTGGTGTGAGAGGTGAGTTAATAAACATTGATCCCCTTTGTTTCTTTGCTAGTTGTGCTGCGTCAGTGAACGGAAGTGGTGGCCTGGTGGGGGAGAGGTTGCCTGATGGAGGAGAGCAGCAGTCATTTCTCCCTTCCTTTGTAGGTGTTACGTCGGCAGCAGGAGTGAAGCAGGAGGAAGACAGCGACTCTCCGTGGGATTCTGAGGTGCTTTCAGTGAGGGGCGCAGTGGGATCCCCGGTGGCGGGGGGAACCGCTCGGGAGTTTGCTTTGGACGTGGGCCCTAGCGCTGATGAGGCTCAGTTCCCTCTTTGGCCGCTTCTGCCATGTGTTTGCTCCTGTGAACTTGAGCAGCTTCTGCTCTGTGCAAGCTGTTCAGTCAGGACTGTGCCTAAGTAGGGTCTGCTGATGTCCTAGGTCTCATAGGAACTGGCCTTTGAATGTGATTTCTAGTGTAACACTGAAAGAGTACAGATTCTGGCTCTGCAAGTGCTTGGGAGGGTTGCTGCTTCTTTGCCACGGTACCCAATGAAATGAGTGTTTTTGGAACCGTGCAGCCAAGTAGTAAGCACAACCAAAAAAAATCAGTGTAGGCTTGGAGCACTGTTTTGGGTTGAAGTGTGAAAGTGAGGAAAGAGAAGGAGGCTTGACTAAGGTTGTCTGAGAAGCAGGCAGCCGTTGGTTTTCCTTGGTGCAAAGGAGGGGGAAAGGGTGTGTGCGCTCCTGGCTGTTGTAACCTAGGTGAGGCCAGGGTCAGACTGTGTGCAGGCAGTGCTTGTCAGGGGCTTTGCAGAACTGGAGCAGGACGTTTGGGACGTTGGGTATTGCTGTCTACTCAAAGAGGTTCCTGAGGAAAAACCGCAGGCCTCGTAGAAGAGAAGTCAGAACTTTTCCCTGCGTGGGTGCCGAGAAGAGGAGTATTTTGGAAGGTGTGGATTGCCTGTGCAGAGGATGCTTGTTTCTGTTCTTTCTCACTCTTTTGGCTGGCCTCTTCTAGGAGGAGTCACCTGAAGGGGAGGGAGAGGAGGAGCACCAGCAGCCTCAAGTTGCGAATGCTGCAGAAGCCCCTGCTGGTGTGAGAGGTGAGTTAATAAACATTGATCCCCTTTGTTTCTTTGCTAGTTGTGCTGCGTCAGTGAACGGAAGTGGTGATCTGCTTGTGAGATGGTGCAGCCCCCAGTTTTCCCCTTGCCAGCCAGTGCTGGGGGGAAGGTTGAGGGTAGGGAAAGTCAACTGTGGGAGATGTTCTGTGGTAGTGCTGGAGTGCAAGGAGCGTTGCTCCTTGGTGACTTCCTGCACATGTGAGGATGTTTTGGCTAGTGCTTTGAGGGTTCCTCTTCTACCGTGCAAAGGGATTGTGAGTGCCAAACTCTGGAGCCCTAGTTTGGAGGGGAGATGCCCCCAAACCTCCCTACTCCAGGACTCTGGCATGCCAGAGCCTCGTTTGGATGCTACCCGACCATCTGTTGAGTGTTTATTGTAGCCGTGGGAGGTGTCATGCTGAGCTTGGGCATCTTCTGCTGCAAAGAAGGACCTGGGAAGCGTCGAGAGCACCTTGGTGGGGCTGGGGGGGGAATGACAGTGCTGTTTTTCCTCTGTAGTTGAAGGGTTATCCGACTCATGGCTGCAGGGCTTGCCTGACGGGGGGGGAGCAGCAGAGTGAAAGAAGGACTCGTGGTGTGTCATTTCTCCCTTCCTTTGTAGGTGTTACGTCGGCAGCAGGAGTGAAGCAGGAGGAAGACAGGGACTTTCCTTCGTTTTCTGAGGTGCTTTCAGTGAGAGGCGCAGTGGGGTCCTCGGGTCCCCGTGGGGGGAACTGCTTGGGAGCTTGTTTAGGACATGGGCCCTAGCGCTGATGAGGCTCAGTACCCCTTTGGCTGCTTCTGCCATGTGTCTGCTCCTGTGAACTTGAGCAGCTTCTGCTCTGTGCAAGCTGTTCAGTCAGGACTGTGCCTAAGTAGGGTCTGCTGATGTCCTAGGTCTCATAGGAACTGGCCTTTGAATGTGATTTCCAGTGTAACACTGAAAGAGTACAGATTCTGGCTCTGCAAGTGCTTGGGAGGGTTGCTGCTTCTTTGCCACGGTACCCAATGAAATGAGTGTTTTTGGAACCGTGCAGCCAAGCAGTAAGCACAACAAAAAAAATCAGTGTAGGCTTGGAGCACTGTTTTGGGTTCTGAAAGGCCTGTTATACTTCCAGAGCCTGCCTGCCTTGACGGCATGCGTGAGTGCAGAACCAGCAGTGAAACGGCAGGTAATGCTTAAGTGACGATCCAAGTCGTGCTTGGGTATGACACCTGCAGCTTGATGCTGAAGTGTTTGTGGAAACTCCTTGCCCCACTCTCTGCTTGTTTGTGTTCTCACTCAACCAGGTGTCCGCAGATGCGAGAGAGAAGCGTGCAGGACACGAGGCTGCTGCCACACGAACAGATACAGATTTCCAGTACGACGGACAGGTGACTGTGTTAAAGACCCGTGAAGATGTTAGTGTAAAGGGAGCTGTTATTCCCAAATGAGTGCAGGAGGGAGACTGCAGAGAGTAGCAGATTCCAGATATACTTCAGAAGTATTGCAGAATTCATTTCTTTCCCTTTGTGAAATGGAAGAACTGCGCAAAGGACGAAAGCCCTGGGTTGGAAGTAGGAAGCCCTGGCTTTGATGGTCAGAGTAATATCTGCAGTCAGACCCTAGCTCTTGCTGTGCAGGACAGCACATTTTGCATTGTCTTAAAAGAGAAGAAAAACTGCTCAAGCCCACTAATACTAAGCCCTTTTTTAATGAATTAGGAAACAGCAACCCTCGTGAAGAGATGCCAACAGATTAGATGTCCTCAGGTGACCAGGATAGCTAGAGGTCTTCAGTTGTGCAGGCGCCTGCTGGTGGTGGGCAAAATTGCTTATCTTTGAGCTCACTCTGAAGACTGATGCAGTGAGTGAAAGGAAGAACGTAGTCCGTGTTCCTACCCTTTTCTTCATACGCATGTAACTAGTTCATTAGGGTATGGCCAGAGAGCTACAGCAGGAGGTTGCTGATGCTTCCCGTGGAGGAGTGACCACATGGGCGCTAGGAGCATCACGAGTCATTGAAAGAGTAGGCCTGGTGTTCCGGCGTTGTTTACGGCCGCCCGTAGGAAATTGAGATGGGGATGGGAGAGGCCAGTATGAAAGAGGATGAAGCAGCAGGGTTTTGGAGAGACGACTTGAGAGTCGAAGCAGTCGCCTTGTCTGTATGGAAAACGCAGCTGACTCGCGTGGGTCCTGGTTGTGGTTTTACAGTTGCAGGAGTCGGAAGAACAGCGTGTTCAGTCCGAGCGTTGTGCTCAGGACTTGAAGACGGCCCTGGAAAAGAAACAAAGAGAAGTGGTAGCTGTTTCCCAGCAACTGCAAGACCTTCTGGAAGCCTCCTCAGGAACTGTTAGCCTAAAACCTCTGGAAGAACGAGTGGGACGGTAAGGAACTGTCACGGTGAAGCAAGGCTTTGCTTTCTGGGACAGTGTAAAAGCAACAGGATTACCTTGCTGCATCACAGCAAGTTAATGCACAATTTTGAGAGAAGCTTTTGCTTTAGATGATGTTATTTCCCACTGTTGTGTCAGTATTTGTGCTCTTGTGTCTTCCCATAACGAGACCTGTGTTTCTTTTCAAGGCTTGAACTTGCAAACGCCAGCCTGGAAGGCAGAGTCCAGCAACAGACTGCTAGAATCAAAGTTCTTCAGAAAGAGCTGCGTGGCTCTGCCTCTGTAAGCCAGTCATGACTTTTGTTTTCCTGAGCTCCTGAGGCTAGCTCTGTGTGGGGGGGGGGAAATTTTCAGAAGAGATTGTCCTGGGGAGCCTAGGGGAAGTCATTTCCTGCAGCCTGCAGACGATCCGTTGTGGTGCTTACCCCTGAAGCGCAGCTGCCTGATGGCTTTCCTGCCTTAAAGGCATTCTGCAGGTTAGCTTGTGGAATTGCCTTGGTGCCAAGCGCTTTGTCGCCGAGCCCTAACTGGCATCCTCGGACTGTGGCAAGAGTTCCGTTGCCCGGCCTCTGAGCACCTTCCCTGTTTAGTGGCTATGGATTCCTTGGCTGGAAGGTGTAAATCTGTAAAGTAACTTGAGGAACTCCAAAGATGCGCAGCTGCAACTAATGAAGGAATCCCACATTGCTAGGCAGTGTTATTTTCGGTGTGCTTGGTCTGAGTTGGTGGAGACAAGCCCTCAACGAAGGGAGACTGCTGGATCACTGGAACTGGGGGTAGATTGTAAAGGAGTAGGGAGATGGAGAAATGTTTGTGGCACTTCTTTTTGGTAATACCCCTTAAATGAGGTGTGAGCTTCAGTCTGGAAAGTGTCAGCGTGCCTTTTTTGCTTTTTTTAATGCTACATCCTGCAACATCTGTGTGAGGAACGCTGTCTGCACCTAATGCTTATAGATGCCATTACTGAGTTATGTGTGCCATTTCTTCTTTCTGTTTGGAAAGTGTGAGAGCAAAAGCAAGTCAATGAAGAAGCTGGTAGAGTGGAAGCGACCAGCAGAAGCCCGACTGGAGCAGGAAATGAGAAGAAACATGGAACTGCAGAAAGAATGCAACAGGTAAGTATGGGTTTTTAGTACTTGTAAGAAGTATGGACTAGGCTGGGAGTCAAGCTTTATTTAACTTGACCCTAAGACTATGAGGACGTAACAGTTTGTGAGCACCTTCAAGCCTTGCGTTAGATCTTGCAAGTGGCTTCTGTACGTGAGCGTACGGTTTTAGGTAGGTGGAAGTGCAGGCTGCCCTGCAGTTGTTGT
Source organism: Dromaius novaehollandiae (assembly GCF_036370855.1). Lineage (NCBI taxonomy): Eukaryota > Metazoa > Chordata > Aves > Casuariiformes > Dromaiidae > Dromaius > Dromaius novaehollandiae. The sequence goes on from NC_088098.1 coordinate 23,393,085, forward strand.
GGGGAGAGAGGGAGGGCAGGCAGAAGTCCGTCACCTCTGTTTTCAGGCCAAGGGAGTACCTCCATGGGAGTAGATGAAATTTCGACCCTGCAAGTGATCTGTGGGAGGGAAATGATTTTTTTTCCCCTGGTTTGGGTTTGGGTTTTTGGGGGGTCCATAAGTCCTGGCCTGTCAGTCAGGTTACAAACAAGGTAAGCCCCATCCATGCTGCTTACCTAAGTGTATACGCAAAGGCTGACTGTCCCTGGGCTTCCTATTTTATGTGCTAATTTGCTGCACAGGTCCAGGAGGCTTCTTGAAAGAGCTATGAAGAAACTGAGGGCGTATGAGAGGCGAGAGAGTGAGTCCCAGTCGGATTTCCAGGGCGCAATGGAGGACACGCGTTCTGGAAGGGGCAGCGAAGTTGGTAGATTAAGAACAAAGGTGAGCTTTGGTTTGTTCGGGTTTTTTGCTGTTTTTGGAAGCCTGTATGATTTAATTCTGTTTCCTGTTGTTAATGATCTGGTGGCTGTGTTCCGAAGTGAGTGGATTTCCCCTGTGATCCCTGAAAATGCCTAACTAATCCTTTGGTAAGTGAAGAAGCGTTGCAATACCAGGGTGCTGGTGTGGGAAAGGTAAATTTCTGAGGAGCAAAGAGGAAGACGGAGTTTTAGTTGACCTTTGGGGCCTACTGAAACCTGGTACTTCCTGAAAGCGCTTGAAAACAAACTCCCGCTTTGATCTGGAAAGAACACGCCTTCTTCCTCCACTGCTTGAAAAGCTCCTTTCTGGAGCACTGTTGGCGAAGCTTTCAGTGTCACGGAAAGAAGAGGATGTGTCTCTTGTGAGTTCTGTCCTGAAGTAACCTGACTGTGTGACAAATATGTAACACTCCTCGCACCCCCTGTCCATCCAAAACGCCCCCTCCCCCCCCGATAGATATTGTTTCTGATGAAAGGAGAAGGTGTCCAGCTCTGTGGATATTTGGTTTCCTGTGAGCGTCTGAGGCTGAGGCTAAGTGAGTCTGTCCTTTCCCTGTCTACAGGTCCGTGAACTTTCCCACTGGCTGGCGACAGAGCGGAGAAGGTCGAGGCAGCTAGAAAAAGCAAATGAAGGCTTGCGCGAAGAGTTGGCTTGGCTGCATGGGAGCTGTGACAAACTGCGCAAGAGGAAGCAGCATCTGGAAGAAGAGGTGGTTGTCCTCAGGCGTCATTTAGAGGCCAAGATGATGGATCGCAGCCACGTAGAAGTCTATAAAAAGGAGGCTGAACAAAGAGCTGGGCGAGAGCTAAGGCAAAAACTGCAGGAAGTCAATCTCTTTCTGCAGGTAAACTTACTTCACCCTGGTATCTGTGGTCCAGTTGTGCCTTGTCATTCCTTCATTCTTTCCTGTTGTGATTTTTCAGTATTTCATGCTTCTGCCGTCAGGGCTGTGGGGTCATGGGCTCTTCACATCTTCAGGAGGTTGTTGAAGGGTGTGAGCTTGTTGAATGGTTGTCCTCAACCACTCTGAGATCCTGTGAATAATCTTCTCCACCCACGTAGGTCACTGGGGAATCGGGTAACAGCGCTAAGAGAAGAATTGCAAGGAGACTAGTGTCTTGCCGAGACAGAGGTTGCTTAGTCCCAGCTTTGACCGAAAACAAAGAAGTTGCGCTAAGAGTGTGTGTGCGTGTGTCTCTTTCCGCACAAAAAGGATTATGTAATGTGGTGCTTCTGGGTTTCGCCCTCCCTCGTTGAGGGAAGGGAGGAGGCACCGTTGCCTCCCTGAGTAAGGTTGTGCTCTTCCGGTTGGGGGTGTGATACAGACTGGGGGGAAAGTTCTCTTCTTCTCTCCTGGGGCTTGAAATTGCATGCTCTGCTTCAGACACAGGCAGCCACCCAGGACCGAGTGGAACGCATAAGAGCTGCTACTGAAGCTTCCACGGTAGGCCGACTGCAGCAGAGAATTAGGGATTTAGAAGATGAATTGGCTCTCACAAAACGCCTGCAGCGAGCCAGAGCTAATGTGGGGCTTGCGGAAGCTGGTGCTGCACATCGTCACGAGTGCTGCAGGAGCCGCTCTTTGACGACGAACCCCGTGGGCAATGCTTCCTCTGTGGCAGACCGAGTGGAAGCTCATATGGCTGAGGTAAGGCATTGTAAACCCATGTTATTCTCGAATTACCTTTAAAGAATATGAATAAGCTAGGTTCAGCTTTTAAGCTGAAAATGAGCATCATCAATGAGCATCCTAGCTCCAGGACACCCAATCCAGTAGTCTGAACGTGACTGCTGACCCTCACAATGCTGCAACCTCGGCAATACCTCTGGTCCGCGTGTGTCCCAGAATTAGCAGTCTGTGAGACAGCACGTTCCTCACAGAATGGTGAGCAGCGTATCACGAGGCTTGGGAACCGCATGGCAAGAGTTGGACAAGGGAGCGCATAATTCTTCACAGAATGCCCTGATCCGTTCCCTCCTTTGCACAGAGTGGAGGCAGGGGCAAGCTCTCCCCTTCCGTCTGTTTTATCCCTGAGAAGTATTCAGGCCCCTCTAATTCTAACGCAGTGCTGTGGTGCCCCCTGCGTACCAAGGGTCCTGTTTAAAGGACGTGTCGGCGTACCGTACCTGTACCCGTGCCGGTAATGTTCTGAAGTGGAGTTCCTAGGCTCTGAGCGTTGTCTCGTGGAGTCTCACAGGGTGATCCGGATGACTGCCCTCGGGCAACCCCCGCGGGTAAATAGTAAGTCAGCAGTGCTGTCTGAAAAAGAACCGTCAAGAGGTGACTGCTGCAAGGAAAGCCAGCTCGTTCTGGCCTGAGTCCTTTGGTAATGAGTAAATTAAGCAGCATTTTGGCTCTTCTCTGTGTCGGTATGTTGGTAGGTGAGCCTGTGTGTGTCTCAGAATTAGTGGTGATTCCCCCGGGGATTCAGCCTGAACTGCTTGCTCTCTACCTAAGCCCAGAAGCTGTATGCTCTCTGTTTGGACAGTCACTTTTAGATGTCCCGGCGTGCATCATGATGGAAAAAACCGCAGGCATCACGAGCCTTACCCGCTGTCAACAGTGTAAACGTGCTGCTTGTGCGCTTGTGGATAGATCTCTGACCTTCCCTGGTTGCTGTGAAGTCATTGTGCTTTTTGCTGTACTTTTTAAAAAGCAGAATATGAGAAAACTGATGAGTTGCGATTGCTTTGTGATGCAGTTAATGCCACACAATGCGTCTTGGTGGACAACGAATTTCTCTGTACTGTATTGGGGATGATGTTTCCCGTTCTTATTCTGCATTACAGCTGGGTTTCCAAAGGCTGTAGAAGCTAGTACTACAAGCATGTAACTATTGAGGTCTTCAGGGTATCCTGTATATACTTCCAGGTGCGGCGGGAATGGTCAAAAATATCGCTGAAGAACTTGAGCAAGGTAATTTGTCAGGATATGTTAGCAGTGTTGTGAAGGAAGATGACCGTTCCTAGTTTCTGGACACAACTACTTGAAAGCTGTTAAGCTCCTGTGCTAAGCACAGCTGTTTTCTACTAGCTTTCCAAGCTAGAGCTTTATGTGAAAACTTCCTGCTTATCCAAATAATAGTGGCACAGAATTTATGCAGTTGCCTTTAAGAAAAACAGAAAAAACAGTGTACACGCTTGTACACACACACACACACACACACCCCCCCCCAGTGCCCTGAATAATCCCACCTCTTTGTGTTAATTGTTCCTCCAGAGCCACGGCTTTGCAGTGACTGGGCCTGTTTCAAAGCAGGTAGCCCCGGAGAGCAATTCCTTCTGTCCCAGTGGTCCTTAATCTCCGAGCGAGCGGCTGGCTGTTGCTTTCTAGCTCTTTGCATTTGCCTGGACGGACACAAGTCCGTTGCATTAAAGCCGTTTGCATTGTGAATGGAGTTGCCTGTCTCCTGGGAGTAATAGGGTTTGTTTGGTTTGGGGACTTGTTACCTTTTCCTACTGTGACACTAACATAGGGCATTTTCTCCCCCCTCTGCTGCCCCCCCTTCCTCAGCAATGGCTGAACTGAAAATTGGATCGGCTGGAGCTTCTGCCTGGGCATCTGCTGAAGGATCCTCAGAAAACGGAGACCAGGAGCCACTTTCCAGGGCAATGTAAGAGTATCACGCCGTTTCCGCCAAAAACGATGTGCTCTGACTTGGACAAAAATGCTAGGGAGCAGCCGCTCTGGAAGTAGCTGCGTTTGCCGTTTCATGCCTGCCGAAGTGGTGAGCCATCAGAAGATGCTGGGGCAGAGGAAGTCCCCATTCCAGAAAGCTAAGAGTGGTTATCCTGAGACGAATGAAGCCTGGGGAAATGTGCCTTCTGCCTCTTAACGGAGTGGTGTGTAGATAATAACACGCTGTATTTAAATGAAAGTATTCTGTTCCAACTTGGTACTTAATAAATTTTGCAGTCTAGTACCTGTCTCTGTTTCATTCCGTTCCCCCTCCTGACTTTGCCTGCCCTGCCCATGTGGCTGTACCCTCTTGCTCCGTCTGCTTGTGTCTCTTACAGAATAGTAGCTGTCAGACTGCTGCCAAAGGGGGAACGCTGGCAGGAGTCTGGCCTGTTGCTGCCTGTGGCTGCAAGGCGGGGGTCCTCTTCCTCAGTGGAGGCCGCAAGCAGGAGTGTGTTAAGACGGGGGCCTCGACTTCAGGTCTTGCTAATACTGGGGCACTTGACTCCGGCTGCCTTTCAGAACAAGGCTTCCTGTGGTCTAGGCAGAAGGGAGGGAGAGGGCTCCTGGTAGCCGTGAAAGGTTGCAAAGCCCACCAGTCTGGAAGGGTATCTGGTCCACGTGGAGTCAGCAACGGGGAAAGGGGGGAAGACATTTCTCTGCCCTGCAGCATGACTGGCAAGGCTGACCTTCTGTTCAGTGCTGGGCACTTGCTTTTCTCTCTCCAAAGCAAAAGCAAGTGCAGAAAGTCTGTGCCTTCCCTTTGTGTCGTCCTTTTGACAAACTCTGACATGAACTGTTTTCAAATGGTTCCCAGCCTGCTTCTGTCCCGCTGGCTGTCAGCGAGAGGTGCAGAAGCAGGACTGAACCTCAGCGCTGGCATCTGCCATAACAGGAGCTGGTGATGGTTACAGTGCGGCTAGGGAAAAGTCCCGTCAGCTCCTCAACTTCAGCGTGCATCTGCGCTGCCAGTGCGAGGCCACTCTCGATGATGTGTGAGAGGTCATGGCAATCGCGGGAGGTTCCTGAGGCCTGGCCCACAGCAGCTGTCCCTCCTGCCTTGAAGAGGGGCAAGAAGCGGGACCCAGGGAGCTACAAGCGGGCCAGCGGCACCTCGAGGCCTGGCAAGCTGATGGAGCAGAGCCTCCCGGAAGCCCTTTCCAAAGACGTGGAGGCCCAGAAGGTGACTGGGAGTAGTCGGCATGGATTTACCATGAGGCGGTAATGTGCTCTTGTCGCAAAGAAGGCCAACGTTATCCTGGGCTGCATTAGGCAGAGTGTTGCCAGTGGGTCAAGGGAGGTAATTCTCCCCCTCTACCTCATCCCGGGTGAGGCTGCATCTGGCGTAGTGTGTCCCGTTCTGGGCTCTGCAGTAGAAGAGAGAGATGGAGCTACTGGAGCAAGTCCAGCGAAGGGCTACTAAGATGATTATGGGCCTGGAGTTTTTCTCATATGAGGAAAGGCTGCGAGAGCTGGCATTGTTCTGCCTGGAGAAGAGAAGACTTGAGGCGGGATCTTACCAATGTTTATAAATATCTGAAGGGAGGGTGTAAGGAAGATGGGGTCAGACTTTTTTCAGTGGTGCCTAGTGGTAGGATGAGAGGCAAAGGGCAGAAACTGAAACACAGTTGCATCTGAACATAAGGAACGACTTTTTTACGGTGAGGATGACCGAGTACTGGAACAGGTGGCCCAGAGAGATTGTGGAGTCTCCATCCTTGGAGATGTTCAAAAGCCATCTGGATGGGGCCCTGCGCAACGTGCTTCAGGTGATCCTGCATGGTTTTACAAAGGAGGAAACCATGCCTGACCAACCTGAGAGCCTTCTACGACAAAGCGACAAACTCTCTGGCCAAGGGCAGAGCAGGGGAGAGCGTTTATCTTGCCTTCAGCAAGGCTGCCAGCACTGTCTCCCCTAACATCCTCCTAGACAAACTGATGAAGTTCAGGCAAGGTAAGTGGAGGATGAGGTGGCACATGCAGTGAAGGGCCACAAAGATGATCAGGGGCTTGGAGCACCTGCCCTGCCTGGAGAGGCTGCGAGAGCTGGGCCTGCTCAGCCTGAAGAAGAGGCGGCTCCGGGGGCATCTTACTCTGTATAAATAAATCCCTGTGGGAATACCTGATTGGGGTGGGGGGGGTGGTGAAGAAGGCAGAGCCAGGCTCTTCTCAGTGGTGCCCAGGAAAGGCCAGGAAGCAATGGGCACAAACTGAAATAGGGGAAACTCCATTTAAACATAAGGAAAGCTTCTTTTGCGGGGAGGGTGGTCCGGGAGCGGCCAGGGCCGGCTGCTCCAGCAGGGATGGGGAGCCGGGAGCTGAGGGTGGTGACGTGGCTACCAGGGCAGGGGCCTCGCCAGCCAAGGCCCAGCCCCACCGTAGGCAAGTGAGGGAGCAGGGCAGTCTCAGCGGTGGCAGCCAGGCTCAGCCGGCAGCCCCGGTCGCCAGGGAAGTTAGAGCTGGTGCAGCAGGTCCGAGGTCGGGCCAGGAAGTCAGAGCGCAGGTTGGGTTGGGGTTCAGGCCAGCGCTGGTAACCAGCCCCCGGCACAGGCTGCTCAGGGCCTGTTAGTGCCCAGAGAGGGGCTGGAGCCTCCATCCTCGGAGACACTCAAACCCCGGCTGCACACAGCCCTGAGCAACCTGCTCTGCATGAGCCTGCTTGCAGCAGGGGCCTGGCCCAGAGCACCTCCCGCAGCCCCTCCCGACCTCAGCCCTCCCGTGACTCTGCAATTGCAGCGCTGAAGCCCGGCGGGAAGCCTCATCCATCTCAGCAACAGCTCAGCAGGCTCCTCTGCCAACGCACCGGCAACAAGGAGAACCTAAACACCGTTTTCTGTACTCAGCAGCAAAGGAGCCAGGACAAAGGGCGCCAGGGCCTCAGGAAGGGCAGCGCTCTGCAAACCCTCGCAGGAGCAGCAGTCACAGGCCGCTCCAGGCCCAAACAAGCGCGGCCTCAAGGCAGGAGAGCGGAGGCAAGGGCCCTCTCGCCAGGCATCGCTGCACCCAAATTCTCCCGCTCCTCAAGGCGAAGAACTGCTCAGGGAGGCTCTGTCGCAATCGTCTCTGCCTTCACGGCTACGAGAGGGGAGCCGGGAGCTGCAGGAACCAAGAAAACACCAGGAGCCCCAAATCCCCAAGCCTCCATTTACAAACAGGAGGAGCAGCAGTGAAAGCCTGGCAAGAAGGGCCCAAACCGAGGAACAGCAGTAGCAGCTGAGGTGTTTGAAGAAACCACGTTGCCTGCTTTCTGGAGCCTTTGCGGGGACCAGCGTGTTTCTATTTCCCCGGAGCCGCCGGGCGCCCACAGGGGCGTGCGCAGTTCGCTAGCAGACTTTCAGCCGGGCTGGCCAGCGAGCAGGCGGCCCCAGCTCTGGGCACAGGCAGCGGGCAGGCTGAGAGGCCGAGCTGACGCTGCCAGGAGCTGCAAGCGCAGGGGTGCTGGCGAGTCTGCAGAGCTGAGGGAGCGCGTTTCTGTGCGCGCGTGAACCTCCAGCACCCGGAAAGGAGGCTGCACGTCCTCTGCTACTGGGGCCTCGCCTGGATGCAAGCACAGGCGCTGCCTTGGGGCAGTGTCACGTCCCACCTACAAGGGGGGGAGGGTGACCCAGGTTTGCAAATCCCCTCGGTATGGATTGAGGGCGAAACGGCACTCAAGGTCCGTTCATACACATCAACCTTAATGGAACAAATATTCGGCGGACATTGGTCCTCTAACAATTATACCTGCCTCAGCTCTGCGGCTTTATGGGGAACCAAGGTGGCCTTAACTGTGTGAAAAGGAAAGCAAGCCCGAAAGCAAGCAAGAGAGCGAGAGCGAATTGCCAGTTGTGGATCCAGCACTGGACCTGCCAACAGCAGTGTTCAGTGTAGAGAGAAACCACCCACCCAGGGCTCCTACGTGCGCCTGTTTTTTTGTGCCAGCTCCTGGGCTTCTGGAACCTTCTCTCAGCCCAGTCTCAGGAGTGGCTGAGACACACGTCGGCTCAGGGCAGTGGCACCAATGAGCCAAGGGGAGTGAGCCTGGGACCCTCCCTGGGGCTCTGGTCCCAGGAGCAGCTGCTCGAGTTCACAGTGCTGTTACTTGGGCCTCGTCCCCTACAGGGAGGGAACCCCCAGCGCCGGAGCCCTGCGAGGCGCTCCCAGCGCCGCCCCCCGCCCCGGCCGCGCCCCGCAGGCGGCGGCAGCGCCGACTCGCCGCCGGCCCGCCCGGAGCCCCGCCCCCGCGGCGTCACGCGGCGCCCTGTGACGCCCCCGAGCGCCCTCGCCGCGGCTGTTGCGCATCGGCCTCTGGAGGCAGCGCCCTCAGCGTGTGGCCGCTGCTGCCGCAGCACCGGCGCGTCCTCGCTGGGCGCCTCTCTCGGAGCCTCGCTGCGCCCTGCCCTCGGCCCCGGCCCCGGCCCCGGCCCGGGGACTGCGAGCCCGGTGCCCCCAGCCCCGCGGCCCACCGGGGCTCGGCTCCTCTGCCCCCGCCCGAGGCGGGGCCGTGTCCGTGTCTGCGTCCCTGCTGCAGCATGAAGAGGCTCCTGGGGCTCTTCGGCAAGGGGCCGCCTGCGCGCGGCAGCGCTTCCCTGCCCTGCATGGGCGCCGCCTACGAGCTCCGCGAGAATGAGCTGGGCAAGCTGCACCGCGCGGCCGCCAGCGGCGACCTGGCGCAGGTGCGGCGGCCACGGTGGCTGCTGAGACCCGGCCTCAACGGGCGGGACCAGGCGAAGCGGTGAGGGGGGCGGTGGCGCCCGCGGGCCGGGCTCTGGGCGGTGCCGCGAGCGTGGGGGCGGCGCGAGGGGCGGCCGCGAGGGCCGGGCCGCGGCGGCGGTGCCGGCTGTGGCCGCGGCGGCGGGCGGAGGGGGCGGCGGCGGCGGCGGCCCGGCCGCGTGCCCGGAGGCGCCGGCGCAGCTGCGAGGCTGCGGCGGGCCCGTGCTGCCGGCAGAGAGGTCTCCTTTGCTGGGCGAGGCGAGGCGAGGCGAGGCTGAGGAGGGCGGAAACGAGGGGGCAGGTTTTGCGAGCGGCCTCTCCCGCAGCGTCGCCTGTGCTGCCTGCGTGGCAGCAGCCCTCTCGAGGTGCTCGCGGGATCCTTCGTAGCCGCGTCGGCTGCGGTGGTTTGAGCTGAGGCGTTTGGCAGTTTGAAGGGCCTCCTGTCTTCCAGGCGCGGCACAGCACGGCACGGCTTTGCCTGGAAGGAAGGCAGGAAGTGCCGTTTCCTTCAGCTGGTGAGGGCTGGTGGAAAGGCAGTCGTGCTCCCTCGGGGTGGACGCTGTGTGAGAAGGGCAGTCACAGCTGGGGGCAAGACAGAGGGCTGCTCTGCTGCTGTCGGCATGACAGGGTCGAGGGGGAAGGTTTCTGCTCTCTGGTTTGCCAGGTGTTGCCGAGGGCCCTTGGGAGTGAGCGCGTCCTCGTGTTTGCTGCAGTAGTAAGCTCGGGGGAAGGAGAGAAGGCACGAATTCCCGAAAAGCACAGCGCGGGGCTGATGTGATGGTGTCCTGCAACCCATCTCCTTAGCCTCTGGCACGGTGTTGTCACGTGAGCGATGCTGGCGGAAGCTCGAGGTTCCCTTGCCGCAGGCTTAAGGCGCCCGAGCCTTGGTCGTCCTTGCTGGGCGGTGTGCGTAGTGCTGCTGGAGGCAGCGGCCAGTTGCCTGGGCAGAGGGATGGAGGGCAGCAGTTTCAGAGCGGCAGCCTGAGGCTGTGCGGGAAGAATCCTGTGCCTGGGCGCAGGACTGCGTCCGCAGGGAGCCGGGTGCGGAGCGGAGTGAACGTCGTCTTCATAAACGAGTGGGGGGGGGTGAGGTGGATGTTTCCTAGCCGGTCTCTGCCTTTGGGCGTGCAACTGCCGTCATTGCTGAAGGGATGAGAAACTTTTTCTAAGCTTGTTTTTTGGAACCGGAAAGCAGTGGCCCTACACACGTGACATAGGCAGGAGCGGTCTCTTCAGCTTTCTCTCTGTCTGTGTTAATGTAATATATTTACTTTCTAGGACACCTCTGCATCTTGCTTGCGCTAATGGACATGCGGAGGTTGTTTCGTACTTAGTAGAGAGGAAGTGCAAGCTCAATCCTCGTGATAATTTTGAGAGATCGCCACTGATGAAGGTACGTGGAGTATGTGATGCTGTTGTAGGTAGGACTTAGAAGTTAAGCACTGAGCGATCCATCTCTTGGGTGATTCGTGACCTGGGTATGGGTGGAGATCGCGTTGTGCTTGGTGCCGAATAGGCATCCGGTACCTAATCTTTGACCGCGTTCTTGTTTTCTGAGGTTGGCAAGCGGTGGGAGTTGTGACAGAGGGAAACGTAGTTGCTGGAAATGTTTCTTTTTCCCGGTGTTGTTTCCAGGCGGTACAGTGCCAGCAAGAACAATGTGTCGCCATTCTGCTAGCGCATGGTGCCGACCCTAATCTTGCAGATGCTCTCGGCAACACTGCCCTTCACCTCGCTGCCCTTGCTCCTAACACCTCTCTAGCAGGGCAGTTACTGGAGCACAATGCCCATATTGATGCGCAGAATAAGGTAAGCGTAGAATGTGGGTAAGGCGTCTCTTGGAAAGCAAAAGTTGCTTCACTTCTCTGTGTTTTTCTAACTGGGGGGGATTTATGCTTTCAGGTGGGATACACGCCCCTCGCTCTTGCCGTGTCCGAGCATCACAAAGAGATGGTGGAGTTCCTGCTTAGAAAAGGAGCTGACGTGCACACTCGAGATCAGCCTGAAAGGTGAAGGGCTCGTCACAACAGGGTGTGGGTCTCCTGAGTATTCTTCAAGTTTGACTGAGGAGAGGCGTGGGCGTGAGCCTCTAAAAGGCACAAGTAGCCACAGAGAAGCAGTTCCCTCTGCGTGGCTTTTGAAAAGTGCTCTGCGCTTGGCTGCTGTCATGCCTCACTGGACGCCTTCCGCCTTGAGGACTGCCAGAAAGCATTGTGTCTGGTCGCCACGAGGCAGGGAACTTGCCGTTAGTTCGGCAGCATTGCTGTTAGGCAGGAGCGGGTTTTTACAGCCCAGGCGTAGTTGGTATGTAAATGCTGTCTCGCGGGCAGCGTTGTCTCTCTGTCCTGACACTCGCTTTGACAACGGGTGCGCATTGAGACGAGAGAGGTTCCAAGTGGATGTGAGGAGAATCTTCTTTGCCGTGAGGACGGTGACATGTCGGAACGGGTTGCGCGAGGAGGTTGTGCAGCCTCCCTGCTTGGCGGCTTGGAAGACCAGACCGAGTAAAGCGCTGAGCAACCCGGTGTGGCCTCGTAGCTGCGCGTGCTTTGGGGTGGTGTTTGGCCGCGAGCGGTCTCGAGGCCCCTTCCGACCCGAGTTCTCCTGTGCTTCCGTGTAGTTGGCTTTGCTTTCCTTCTGCCTGTGGGAAAGGGGGAAGTAGTTGTTTGGGGAGCAAACAGGGATGAAAGTAATGGCAGTGAAACGTGTGTATCGGCTGATACATTTCCTCTCATCTTTTGGATGCTCTAGGACCCCTCTTATGCTTGCTGCTTCTGCTGGGGACATGAGCATCATAGAAGTTCTTCTTGGCTACAGTGCTGATCTTTCCCAGAAAGACATTCTGGGACGGACAGCAGAAGATTATGCTGCTACTTCTGGGCACGCTCAGTAAGTGCTTTAGGTCACCGTCAGAGTTGCTAAGTTGTCTGGATGTGCGTGTTGGCTTAAGGGCACGCTTGGTAACAGCAGCAAGGTTTAGTGATGCACGGAGACCTTTGCTGAAGCTGGGCGAGATGGAATCTTCTGGTACGTGTTGCTCCCGTGTCAAGTGTGAATTGGGAAATTTTCCTCGACTTCCACCCAAAATGCTCCGTTAGGTTTCAAGTTTGCAATGCTGAGCTCACGTCCGAGCAACGCAAAGTCTGAAAAGTGTGTCTTTGCCAAGTGAAGTGTATATAAGCCCCTGCCCAGACCAGCGCTTGACCCCAAATCTAGAGCTCATTTCTTCTCCCTTTCTCCTAGCCTGTATGGAGGGAAGCAGGAAAGAAGGGGGCCTGGGTGTGTGTAACTAGCATGTGTGTGCGACCTTACCAGTTGGCTCTGAATAGGCGTAGGATGGAGAATAAATGGCTATTTGTATTCTAGAAGCGGTGTATGCAAGGATGCTGCTGTTCTTAGTGACGGTATTTCCTTTCTTTCTGTACACAGTGTTAGTCAACACCTGGCAGACTGCACAGAGAAGAAAAATGCGGGAGAAGCTTCTGCAGGCGGCACAAGAGGCATGCCAGTGCTTAGCACGCCTCCTGGAGCAGGAGCTGCTGGCTTTGCATTGGGTGCCTGTGCTCTGGCTGGCGGAGGTAGGATCCCTAACCGTGGAGGAGCTGAGGAGGAAAATCCCCACGGCCTTTTCTTTTGGTGGCTTGTGTTGTTGAAGCTTATTGTGTTCAGCACTGACTTTGTGTGCTACTCCATCTGAGGCCTCCACTAAAGTTTTGTAAATGCGCTTCTGTGTTGCTGACTGGACCCATGTCTTGCGAGGCTGTGAGGGTGCTTCTATAATTAGTGTGTTAGCCGTCCATTCGGAGGGTTGTTGCCTGTTGGATTTCCCCATGTTTATAGACAGGGGCTTTCCTTTTTTTCTTAAAAAAAAAAAAAAAAAAAAAAAAATCGGTGGTTTGGGGCATGCTTTTGTTCGTGCTGTCTCGCATGGCTGTTTCACTCCAGGTAGGCCTGTGGAATTGTCCATGTTACATGCCTGTAGGCACTGTTGACATTCAAAGGTGCTAAGAATTAATCATGCCAATTGCTATTTGAACAGTGAGAGACGACATTTCGCATGGCTACTTTGTAAGGTGAGAGTTGAACAGTACCTTTTCCCAAATACTTTAACCTGCCTAAAAAGAGGAAAGACGGGAGAGAGACGCGGTCCTTCTTGCCTTTTCTTTTCAAGCCTGATGGAGGAAGAGGAGAGTGATGACAGCCTTCCTGCTTGTGAGAAAGAAAGACGCTGTTTAGCTGCCAAGGTAAAGTGCCTCACCAGGCAACATTTCCCACGAAACGACTGACTTGCAGGGAGGACCTGTCTGGATTTGAGCGAAAGCACGTTTCCAGGCAGGTGGTTTCCTCCCGCAAAGCGGTCTCCTGCCTGCACCCTTTCTGCTGCTGTGAGCTGTTTCCTGCAAGACTTGTAGCCGCAGCAGAGCATGCAGCAGTCTTGCTGTTGTGGGGGGAAAGAGCAGTAGGTGACAAGAAAAACGACCACATGGTTTTCCTCATCTGAGTCAGATTTCTAGACCGTGAAAGTTGATCAGCTCCTAGACTGCCTATTCTTTTGTCCTCCAGACCTTGCTCTTTGTTTCCAGTAACTTTGGTGATAGAATTGTGACGGATATGGAAGAAGGGCATTTATTGATCAAAATCTGCAGAAATGCTTCATGCCCTGGCTCTCCCTTCCTCCTTGTCAGGTTCCTCAAGTGTGCTTGGGGGGGCAGTTGCTCAAGCGGGTCTTTTTTTCTGCTGCCTGATGCGGATGGCATTCCAGGCTTGTGCGTGATCTCACACCGCCTGTTTCCCCTCTCTTTTTTCCTGTTTGTTTGTTTATCCAGATGAGGTGTTTGGCGTTGGGAGTGGGCTGTGATGAAGAATCCGATTCTGGTGCTGAAACCCCCCCTGTACTGCTGGAGATGCAGGCATGTTTGATTTTTAAGCGGGCTCTGTTTCTTTCAGTGACCTTTGAGAGACTGTCGCAGATGTTGTCTGTGAAGAGCTACTGCAGCCTAGTAAGATGTGATAGTGGTTTGAAGTGTGAAAGTGAAACTTTTCCCTGCGTGGGTGCCGAGAAGAGGAGTATTTTGGAAGGTGTGGATTGCCTGTGCAGAGGATGCTTGTTTCTGTTCTTTCTCACTCTTTTGGCTGGCCTCTTCTAGGAGGAGTCACCTGAAGGGGAGGGAGAGGAGGCTGCTGGTGGTCCTCCAGCTGCGAATGCTGCAGAAGCCCCTGCTGGTGTGAGAGGTGAGTTAATAAACATTGATCCCCTTTGTTTCTTTGCTAGTTGTGCTGCGTCAGTGAACGGAAGTGGTGGCCTGGTGGGGGAGAGGTTGCCTGATGGAGGAGAGCAGCAGTCATTTCTCCCTTCCTTTGTAGGTGTTACGTCGGCAGCAGGAGTGAAGCAGGAGGAAGACAGCGACTCTCCGTGGGATTCTGAGGTGCTTTCAGTGAGGGGCGCAGTGGGATCCCCGGTGGCGGGGGGAACCGCTCGGGAGTTTGCTTTGGACGTGGGCCCTAGCGCTGATGAGGCTCAGTTCCCTCTTTGGCCGCTTCTGCCATGTGTTTGCTCCTGTGAACTTGAGCAGCTTCTGCTCTGTGCAAGCTGTTCAGTCAGGACTGTGCCTAAGTAGGGTCTGCTGATGTCCTAGGTCTCATAGGAACTGGCCTTTGAATGTGATTTCTAGTGTAACACTGAAAGAGTACAGATTCTGGCTCTGCAAGTGCTTGGGAGGGTTGCTGCTTCTTTGCCACGGTACCCAATGAAATGAGTGTTTTTGGAACCGTGCAGCCAAGTAGTAAGCACAACCAAAAAAAATCAGTGTAGGCTTGGAGCACTGTTTTGGGTTGAAGTGTGAAAGTGAGGAAAGAGAAGGAGGCTTGACTAAGGTTGTCTGAGAAGCAGGCAGCCGTTGGTTTTCCTTGGTGCAAAGGAGGGGGAAAGGGTGTGTGCGCTCCTGGCTGTTGTAACCTAGGTGAGGCCAGGGTCAGACTGTGTGCAGGCAGTGCTTGTCAGGGGCTTTGCAGAACTGGAGCAGGACGTTTGGGACGTTGGGTATTGCTGTCTACTCAAAGAGGTTCCTGAGGAAAAACCGCAGGCCTCGTAGAAGAGAAGTCAGAACTTTTCCCTGCGTGGGTGCCGAGAAGAGGAGTATTTTGGAAGGTGTGGATTGCCTGTGCAGAGGATGCTTGTTTCTGTTCTTTCTCACTCTTTTGGCTGGCCTCTTCTAGGAGGAGTCACCTGAAGGGGAGGGAGAGGAGGAGCACCAGCAGCCTCAAGTTGCGAATGCTGCAGAAGCCCCTGCTGGTGTGAGAGGTGAGTTAATAAACATTGATCCCCTTTGTTTCTTTGCTAGTTGTGCTGCGTCAGTGAACGGAAGTGGTGGCCTGGTGGGGGAGAGGTTGCCTGATGGAGGAGAGCAGCAGTCATTTCTCCCTTCCTTTGTAGGTGTTACGTCGGCAGCAGGAGTGAAGCAGGAGGAAGACAGCGACTCTCCGTGGGATTCTGAGGTGCTTTCAGTGAGGGGCGCAGTGGGATCCCCGGTGGCGGGGGGAACCGCTCGGGAGTTTGCTTTGGACGTGGGCCCTAGCGCTGATGAGGCTCAGTTCCCTCTTTGGCCGCTTCTGCCATGTGTTTGCTCCTGTGAACTTGAGCAGCTTCTGCTCTGTGGAAGCTGTTCAGTCAGGACTGTGCCTAAGTAGGGTCTGCTGATGTCCTAGGTCTCATAGGAACTGGCCTTTGAATGTGATTTCTAGTGTAACACTGAAAGAGTACAGATTCTGGCTCTGCAAGTGCTTGGGAGGGTTGCTGCTTCTTTGCCACGGTACCCAATGAAATGAGTGTTTTTGGAACCGTGCAGCCAAGTAGTAAGCACAACCAAAAAAAATCAGTGTAGGCTTGGAGCACTGTTTTGGGTTGAAGTGTGAAAGTGAGGAAAGAGAAGGAGGCTTGACTAAGGTTGTCTGAGAAGCAGGCAGCCGTTGGTTTTCCTTGGTGCAAAGGAGGGGGAAAGGGTGTGTGCGCTCCTGGCTGTTGTAACCTAGGTGAGGCCAGGGTCAGACTGTGTGCAGGCAGTGCTTGTCAGGGGCTTTGCAGAACTGGAGCAGGACGTTTGGGACGTTGGGTATTGCTGTCTACTCAAAGAGGTTCCTGAGGAAAAACCGCAGGCCTCGTAGAAGAGAAGTCAGAACTTTTCCCTGCGTGGGTGCCGAGAAGAGGAGTATTTTGGAAGGTGTGGATTGCCTGTGCAGAGGATGCTTGTTTCTGTTCTTTCTCACTCTTTTGGCTGGCCTCTTCTAGGAGGAGTCACCTGAAGGGGAGGGAGAGGAGGCTGCTGGTGGTCCTCCAGCTGCGAATGCTGCAGAAGCCCCTGCTGGTGTGAGAGGTGAGTTAATAAACATTGATCCCCTTTGTTTCTTTGCTAGTTGTGCTGCGTCAGTGAACGGAAGTGGTGGCCTGGTGGGGGAGAGGTTGCCTGATGGAGGAGAGCAGCAGTCATTTCTCCCTTCCTTTGTAGGTGTTACGTCGGCAGCAGGAGTGAAGCAGGAGGAAGACAGCGACTCTCCGTGGGATTCTGAGGTGCTTTCAGTGAGGGGCGCAGTGGGATCCCCGGTGGCGGGGGGAACCGCTCGGGAGTTTGCTTTGGACGTGGGCCCTAGCGCTGATGAGGCTCAGTTCCCTCTTTGGCCGCTTCTGCCATGTGTTTGCTCCTGTGAACTTGAGCAGCTTCTGCTCTGTGCAAGCTGTTCAGTCAGGACTGTGCCTAAGTAGGGTCTGCTGATGTCCTAGGTCTCATAGGAACTGGCCTTTGAATGTGATTTCTAGTGTAACACTGAAAGAGTACAGATTCTGGCTCTGCAAGTGCTTGGGAGGGTTGCTGCTTCTTTGCCACGGTACCCAATGAAATGAGTGTTTTTGGAACCGTGCAGCCAAGTAGTAAGCACAACCAAAAAAAATCAGTGTAGGCTTGGAGCACTGTTTTGGGTTGAAGTGTGAAAGTGAGGAAAGAGAAGGAGGCTTGACTAAGGTTGTCTGAGAAGCAGGCAGCCGTTGGTTTTCCTTGGTGCAAAGGAGGGGGAAAGGGTGTGTGCGCTCCTGGCTGTTGTAACCTAGGTGAGGCCAGGGTCAGACTGTGTGCAGGCAGTGCTTGTCAGGGGCTTTGCAGAACTGGAGCAGGACGTTTGGGACGTTGGGTATTGCTGTCTACTCAAAGAGGTTCCTGAGGAAAAACCGCAGGCCTCGTAGAAGAGAAGTCAGAACTTTTCCCTGCGTGGGTGCCGAGAAGAGGAGTGTTTTGGAAGGTGTGGATTGCCTGTGCAGAGGATGCTTGTTTCTGTTCTTTCTCACTCTTTTGGCTGGCCTCTTCTAGGAGGAGTCACCTGAAGGGGAGGGAGAGGAGGCTGCTGGTGGTCCTCCAGCTGCAAATGCTGCAGAAGCCCCTGCTGGTGTGAGAGGTGAGTTAATAAACATTGATCCCCTTTGTTTCTTTGCTAGTTGTGCTGCGTCAGTGAACGGAAGTGGTGGCCTGGTGGGGGAGAGGTTGCCTGATGGAGGAGAGCAGCAGTCATTTCTCCCTTCCTTTGTAGGTGTTACGTCGGCAGCAGGAGTGAAGCAGGAGGAAGACAGCGACTCTCCGTGGGATTCTGAGGTGCTTTCAGTGAGGGGCGCAGTGGGATCCCCGGTGGCGGGGGGAACCGCTCGGGAGTTTGCTTTGGACGTGGGCCCTAGCGCTGATGAGGCTCAGTTCCCTCTTTGGCCGCTTCTGCCATGTGTTTGCTCCTGTGAACTTGAGCAGCTTCTGCTCTGTGCAAGCTGTTCAGTCAGGACTGTGCCTAAGTAGGGTCTGCTGATGTCCTAGGTCTCATAGGAACTGGCCTTTGAATGTGATTTCTAGTGTAACACTGAAAGAGTACAGATTCTGGCTCTGCAAGTGCTTGGGAGGGTTGCTGCTTCTTTGCCACGGTACCCAATGAAATGAGTGTTTTTGGAACCGTGCAGCCAAGTAGTAAGCACAACCAAAAAAAATCAGTGTAGGCTTGGAGCACTGTTTTGGGTTGAAGTGTGAAAGTGAGGAAAGAGAAGGAGGCTTGACTAAGGTTGTCTGAGAAGCAGGCAGCCGTTGGTTTTCCTTGGTGCAAAGGAGGGGGAAAGGGTGTGTGCGCTCCTGGCTGTTGTAACCTAGGTGAGGCCAGGGTCAGACTGTGTGCAGGCAGTGCTTGTCAGGGGCTTTGCAGAACTGGAGCAGGACGTTTGGGACGTTGGGTATTGCTGTCTACTCAAAGAGGTTCCTGAGGAAAAACCGCAGGCCTCGTAGAAGAGAAGTCAGAACTTTTCCCTGCGTGGGTGCCGAGAAGAGGAGTATTTTGGAAGGTGTGGATTGCCTGTGCAGAGGATGCTTGTTTCTGTTCTTTCTCACTCTTTTGGCTGGCCTCTTCTAGGAGGAGTCACCTGAAGGGGAGGGAGAGGAGGAGCACCAGCAGCCTCAAGTTGCGAATGCTGCAGAAGCCCCTGCTGGTGTGAGAGGTGAGTTAATAAACATTGATCCCCTTTGTTTCTTTGCTAGTTGTGCTGCGTCAGTGAACGGAAGTGGTGATCTGCTTGTGAGATGGTGCAGCCCCCAGTTTTCCCCTTGCCAGCCAGTGCTGGGGGGAAGGTTGAGGGTAGGGAAAGTCAACTGTGGGAGATGTTCTGTGGTAGTGCTGGAGTGCAAGGAGCGTTGCTCCTTGGTGACTTCCTGCACATGTGAGGATGTTTTGGCTAGTGCTTTGAGGGTTCCTCTTCTACCGTGCAAAGGGATTGTGAGTGCCAAACTCTGGAGCCCTAGTTTGGAGGGGAGATGCCCCCAAACCTCCCTACTCCAGGACTCTGGCATGCCAGAGCCTCGTTTGGATGCTACCCGACCATCTGTTGAGTGTTTATTGTAGCCGTGGGAGGTGTCATGCTGAGCTTGGGCATCTTCTGCTGCAAAGAAGGACCTGGGAAGCGTCGAGAGC
Source organism: Dromaius novaehollandiae (assembly GCF_036370855.1). NCBI lineage: Eukaryota > Metazoa > Chordata > Aves > Casuariiformes > Dromaiidae > Dromaius > Dromaius novaehollandiae. The sequence continues at coordinate 23,411,896 of NC_088098.1, forward strand.
ACCTTGGTGGGGCTGGGGGGGGAATGACAGTGCTGTTTTTCCTCTGTAGTTGAAGGGTTATCCGACTCATGGCTGCAGGGCTTGCCTGACGGGGGGGGAGCAGCAGAGTGAAAGAAGGACTCGTGGTGTGTCATTTCTCCCTTCCTTTGTAGGTGTTACGTCGGCAGCAGGAGTGAAGCAGGAGGAAGACAGGGACTTTCCTTCGTTTTCTGAGGTGCTTTCAGTGAGAGGCGCAGTGGGGTCCTCGGGTCCCCGTGGGGGGAACTGCTTGGGAGCTTGTTTAGGACATGGGCCCTAGCGCTGATGAGGCTCAGTACCCCTTTGGCTGCTTCTGCCATGTGTCTGCTCCTGTGAACTTGAGCAGCTTCTGCTCTGTGCAAGCTGTTCAGTCAGGACTGTGCCTAAGTAGGGTCTGCTGATGTCCTAGGTCTCATAGGAACTGGCCTTTGAATGTGATTTCCAGTGTAACACTGAAAGAGTACAGATTCTGGCTCTGCAAGTGCTTGGGAGGGTTGCTGCTTCTTTGCCACGGTACCCAATGAAATGAGTGTTTTTGGAACCGTGCAGCCAAGCAGTAAGCACAACAAAAAAAATCAGTGTAGGCTTGGAGCACTGTTTTGGGTTCTGAAAGGCCTGTTATACTTCCAGAGCCTGCCTGCCTTGACGGCATGCGTGAGTGCAGAACCAGCAGTGAAACGGCAGGTAATGCTTAAGTGACGATCCAAGTCGTGCTTGGGTATGACACCTGCAGCTTGATGCTGAAGTGTTTGTGGAAACTCCTTGCCCCACTCTCTGCTTGTTTGTGTTCTCACTCAACCAGGTGTCCGCAGATGCGAGAGAGAAGCGTGCAGGACACGAGGCTGCTGCCACACGAACAGATACAGATTTCCAGTACGACGGACAGGTGACTGTGTTAAAGACCCGTGAAGATGTTAGTGTAAAGGGAGCTGTTATTCCCAAATGAGTGCAGGAGGGAGACTGCAGAGAGTAGCAGATTCCAGATATACTTCAGAAGTATTGCAGAATTCATTTCTTTCCCTTTGTGAAATGGAAGAACTGCGCAAAGGACGAAAGCCCTGGGTTGGAAGTAGGAAGCCCTGGCTTTGATGGTCAGAGTAATATCTGCAGTCAGACCCTAGCTCTTGCTGTGCAGGACAGCACATTTTGCATTGTCTTAAAAGAGAAGAAAAACTGCTCAAGCCCACTAATACTAAGCCCTTTTTTAATGAATTAGGAAACAGCAACCCTCGTGAAGAGATGCCAACAGATTAGATGTCCTCAGGTGACCAGGATAGCTAGAGGTCTTCAGTTGTGCAGGCGCCTGCTGGTGGTGGGCAAAATTGCTTATCTTTGAGCTCACTCTGAAGACTGATGCAGTGAGTGAAAGGAAGAACGTAGTCCGTGTTCCTACCCTTTTCTTCATACGCATGTAACTAGTTCATTAGGGTATGGCCAGAGAGCTACAGCAGGAGGTTGCTGATGCTTCCCGTGGAGGAGTGACCACATGGGCGCTAGGAGCATCACGAGTCATTGAAAGAGTAGGCCTGGTGTTCCGGCGTTGTTTACGGCCGCCCGTAGGAAATTGAGATGGGGATGGGAGAGGCCAGTATGAAAGAGGATGAAGCAGCAGGGTTTTGGAGAGACGACTTGAGAGTCGAAGCAGTCGCCTTGTCTGTACGGAAAACGCAGCTGACTCGCGTGGGTCCTGGTTGTGGTTTTACAGTTGCAGGAGTCGGAAGAACAGCGTGTTCAGTCCGAGCGTTGTGCTCAGGACTTGAAGACGGCCCTGGAAAAGAAACAAAGAGAAGTGGTAGCTGTTTCCCAGCAACTGCAAGACCTTCTGGAAGCCTCCTCAGGAACTGTTAGCCTAAAACCTCTGGAAGAACGAGTGGGACGGTAAGGAACTGTCACGGTGAAGCAAGGCTTTGCTTTCTGGGACAGTGTAAAAGCAACAGGATTACCTTGCTGCATCACAGCAAGTTAATGCACAATTCTGAGAGAAGCTTTTGCTTTAGATGATGTTATTTCCCACTGTTGTGTCAGTATTTGTGCTCTTGTGTCTTCCCATAACGAGACCTGTGTTTCTTTTCAAGGCTTGAACTTGCAAACGCCAGCCTGGAAGGCAGAGTCCAGCAACAGACTGCTAGAATCAAAGTTCTTCAGAAAGAGCTGCGTGGCTCTGCCTCTGTAAGCCAGTCATGACTTTTGTTTTCCTGAGCTCCTGAGGCTAGCTCTGTGTGTGGGGGGGGAAATTTTCAGAAGAGATTGTCCTGGGGAGCCTAGGGGAAGTCATTTCCTGCAGCCTGCAGACGATCCGTTGTGGTGCTTACCCCTGAAGCGCAGCTGCCTGATGGCTTTCCTGCCTTAAAGGCATTCTGCAGGTTAGCTTGTGGAATTGCCTTGGTGCCAAGCGCTTTGTCGCTGAGCCCTAACTGGCATCCTCGGACTGTGGCAAGAGTTCCGTTGCCCGGCCTCTGAGCACCTTCCCTGTTTAGTGGCTATGGATTCCTTGGCTGGAAGGTGTAAATCTGTAAAGTAACTTGAGGAACTCCAAAGATGCGCAGCTGCAACTAATGAAGGAATCCCACATTGCTAGGCAGTGTTATTTTCGGTGTGCTTGGTCTGAGTTGGTGGAGACAAGCCCTCAACGAAGGGAGACTGCTGGATCACTGGAACTGGGGGTAGATTGTAAAGGAGTAGGGAGATGGAGAAATGTTTGTGGCACTTCTTTTTGGTAATACCCCTTAAATGAGGTGTGAGCTTCAGTCTGGAAAGTGTCAGCGTGCCTTTTTTGCTTTTTTTAATGCTTCCATAGGTTCATAATCGCCTGGAGGACCTGATCACTGGCTTACGGACAAGACGCGTGCTTTCGGAAGAAGACCCAAGTCAGCAGGTACATCAATGGTTGCTGTGAATTTCTTCTTCTAGTCTTTCAGGTTTTTGGGGGAGTTGGGGGTGTGTGTGTGTGTGTGTGTGTGGGCAGCTAAACCGTCCAAGAGTTCTGTAATGGTGAACTCCTCCAAGGGCCGTTGCCTGCTGATGGCTGAAGCTCCTCCTGAAGCTTTAAATGAAGCCCTGCTCTCCACTGATGTGGCTACATAAGTACCCCCTGCTAGTAGCAGAGGGACTGAGGAAGCTGTTCTTCAGGGTCTTTTCCACCTTTTCCCCGTGAGCCCCTAGTAGCAGGTGGCCTTCCCTTTTGTGGGGGGGGACAGGACGGAGGGAGGTGGGGGGGCTGGCAGGCAACTGTTTCTGTCCCTCAGTATTGGCCTGTTCAGTGGGAAAACTGAAGTGCTGACCTTTACGTGGGCATTCTGTCCCCTGGAGTTCTGCGGCCTTGGGCTAGCAGAGAGAGACGTCCTGCAACATCTGTGTGAGGAACGCTGTCTGCACCTAATGCTTATAGATGCCATTACTGAGTTATGTGTGCCATTTCTTCTTTCTGTTTGGAAAGTGTGAGAGCAAAAGCAAGTCAATGAAGAAGCTGGTAGAGTGGAAGCGACCAGCAGAAGCCCGACTGGAGCAGGAAATGAGAAGAAACATGGAACTGCAGAAAGAATGCAACAGGTAAGTATGGGTTTTTAGTACTTGTAAGAAGTATGGACTAGGCTGGGAGTCAAGCTTTATTTAACTTGACCCTAAGACTATGAGGACGTAACAGTTTGTGAGCACCTTCAAGCCTTGCGTTAGATCTTGCAAGTGGCTTCTGTACGTGAGCGTACGGTTTTAGGTAGGTGGAAGTGCAGGCTGCCCTGCAGTTGTTGTGGGGAGAGAGGGAGGGCAGGCAGAAGTCCGTCACCTCTGTTTTCAGGCCAAGGGAGTACCTCCATGGGAGCAGAGGAAATTTCGACCCTGCAAGTGATCTGTGGGAGGGAAATGATTTTTTTTCCCCTGGTTTGGGTTTGGGTTTTTGGGGGGTCCATAAGTCCTGGCCTGTCAGTCAGGTTACAAACAAGGTAAGCCCCATCCATGCTGCTTACCTAAGTGTATACGCAAAGGCTGACTGTCCCTGGGCTTCCTATTTTATGTGCTAATTTGCTGCACAGGTCCAGGAGGCTTCTTGAAAGAGCTATGAAGAAACTGAGGGCGTATGAGAGGCGAGAGAGTGAGTCCCAGTCGGATTTCCAGGGCGCAATGGAGGACACGCGTTCTGGAAGGGGCAGCGAAGTTGGTAGATTAAGAACAAAGGTGAGCTTTGGTTTGTTCGGGTTTTTTGCTGTTTTTGGAAGCCTGTATGATTTAATTCTGTTTCCTGTTGTTAATGATCTGGTGGCTGTGTTCCGAAGTGAGTGGATTTCCCCTGTGATCCCTGAAAATGCCTAACTAATCCTTTGGTAAGTGAAGAAGCGTTGCAATACCAGGGTGCTGGTGTGGGAAAGGTAAATTTCTGAGGAGCAAAGAGGAAGACGGAGTTTTAGTTGACCTTTGGGGCCTACTGAAACCTGGTACTTCCTGAAAGCGCTTGAAAACAAACTCCCGCTTTGATCTGGAAAGAACACGCCTTCTTCCTCCACTGCTTGAAAAGCTCCTTTCTGGAGCACTGTTGGCGAAGCTTTCAGTGTCACGGAAAGAAGAGGATGTGTCTCTTGTGAGTTCTGTCCTGAAGTAACCTGACTGTGTGACAAATATGTAACACTCCTCGCACCCCCTGTCCATCCAAAACGCCCCCTCCCCCCCCGATAGATATTGTTTCTGATGAAAGGAGAAGGTGTCCAGCTCTGTGGATATTTGGTTTCCTGTGAGCGTCTGAGGCTGAGGCTAAGTGAGTCTGTCCTTTCCCTGTCTACAGGTCCGTGAACTTTCCCACTGGCTGGCGACAGAGCGGAGAAGGTCGAGGCAGCTAGAAAAAGCAAATGAAGGCTTGCGCGAAGAGTTGGCTTGGCTGCATGGGAGCTGTGACAAACTGCGCAAGAGGAAGCAGCATCTGGAAGAAGAGGTGGTTGTCCTCAGGCGTCATTTAGAGGCCAAGATGATGGATCGCAGCCACGTAGAAGTCTATAAAAAGGAGGCTGAACAAAGAGCTGGGCGAGAGCTAAGGCAAAAACTGCAGGAAGTCAATCTCTTTCTGCAGGTAAACTTACTTCACCCTGGTATCTGTGGTCCAGTTGTGCCTTGTCATTCCTTCATTCTTTCCTGTTGTGATTTTTCAGTATTTCATGCTTCTGCCGTCAGGGCTGTGGGGTCATGGGCTCTTCACATCTTCAGGAGGTTGTTGAAGGGTGTGAGCTTGTTGAATGGTTGTCCTCAACCACTCTGAGATCCTGTGAATAATCTTCTCCACCCACGTAGGTCACTGGGGAATCGGGTAACAGCGCTAAGAGAAGAATTGCAAGGAGACTAGTGTCTTGCCGAGACAGAGGTTGCTTAGTCCCAGCTTTGACCGAAAACAAAGAAGTTGCGCTAAGAGTGTGTGTGCGTGTGTCTCTTTCCGCACAAAAAGGATTATGTAATGTGGTGCTTCTGGGTTTCGCCCTCCCTCGTTGAGGGAAGGGAGGAGGCACCGTTGCCTCCCTGAGTAAGGTTGTGCTCTTCCGGTTGGGGGTGTGATACAGACTGGGGGGAAAGTTCTCTTCTCTCCTGGGGCTTGAAATTGCATGCTCTGCTTCAGACACAGGCAGCCACCCAGGACCGAGTGGAACGCATAAGAGCTGCTACTGAAGCTTCCACGGTAGGCCGACTGCAGCAGAGAATTAGGGATTTAGAAGATGAATTGGCTCTCACAAAACGCCTGCAGCGAGCCAGAGCTAATGTGGGGCTTGCGGAAGCTGGTGCTGCACATCGTCACGAGTGCTGCAGGAGCCGCTCTTTGACGACGAACCCCGTGGGCAATGCTTCCTCTGTGGCAGACCGAGTGGAAGCTCATATGGCTGAGGTAAGGCATTGTAAACCCATGTTATTCTCGAATTACCTTTAAAGAATATGAATAAGCTAGGTTCAGCTTTTAAGCTGAAAATGAGCATCATCAATGAGCATCCTAGCTCCAGGACACCCAATCCAGTAGTCTGAACGTGACTGCTGACCCTCACAATGCTGCAACCTCGGCAATACCTCTGGTCCGCGTGTGTCCCAGAATTAGCAGTCTGTGAGACAGCACGTTCCTCACAGAATGGTGAGCAGCGTATCACGAGGCTTGGGAACCGCATGGCAAGAGTTGGACAAGGGAGCGCATAATTCTTCACAGAATGCCCTGATCCGTTCCCTCCTTTGCACAGAGTGGAGGCAGGGGCAAGCTCTCCCCTTCCGTCTGTTTTATCCCTGAGAAGTATTCAGGCCACTCTAATTCTAACGCAGTGCTGTGGTGCCCCCTGCGTACCAAGGGTCCTGTTTAAAGGACGTGTCGGCGTACCGTACCTGTACCCGTGCCGGTAATGTTCTGAAGTGGAGTTCCTAGGCTCTGAGCGTTGTCTCGTGGAGTCTCACAGGGTGATCCGGATGACTGCCCTCGGGCAACCCCCGCGGGTAAATAGTAAGTCAGCAGTGCTGTCTGAAAAAGAACCGTCAAGAGGTGACTGCTGCAAGGAAAGCCAGCTCGTTCTGGCCTGAGTCCTTTGGTAATGAGTAAATTAAGCAGCATTTTGGCTCTTCTCTGTGTCGGTATGTTGGTAGGTGAGCCTGTGTGTCTCTCAGAATTAGTGGTGATTCCCCCGGGGATTCAGCCTGAACTGCTTGCTCTCTACCTAAGCCCAGAAGCTGTATGCTCTCTGTTTGGACAGTCACTTCTAGATGTCCCGGCGTGCATCATGATGGAAAAAACCGCAGGCATCACGAGCCTTACCCGCTGTCAACAGTGTAAACGTGCTGCTTGTGCGCTTGTGGATAGATCTCTGACCTTCCCTGGTTGCTGTGAAGTCATTGTGCTTTTTGCTGTACTTTTTAAAAAGCAGAATATGAGAAAACTGATGAGTTGCGATTGCTTTGTGATGCAGTTAATGCCACACAATGCGTCTTGGTGGACAACGAATTTCTCTGTACTGTATTGGGGATGATGTTTCCCGTTCTTATTCTGCATTACAGCTGGGTTTCCAAAGGCTGTAGAAGCTAGTACTACAAGCATGTAACTATTGAGGTCTTCAGGGTATCCTGTATATACTTCCAGGTGCGGCGGGAATGGTCAAAAATATCGCTGAAGAACTTGAGCAAGGTAATTTGTCAGGATATGTTAGCAGTGTTGTGAAGGAAGATGACCGTTCCTAGTTTCTGGACACAACTACTTGAAAGCTGTCAAGCTCCTGTGCTAAGCACAGCTGTTTTCTACTAGCTTTCCAAGCTAGAGCTTTATGTGAAAACTTCCTGCTTATCCAAATAATAGTGGCACAGAATTTATGCAGTTGCCTTTAAGAAAAACAGAAAAAACAGTGTACACGCTTGTACACACACACACACCCCCCCCCCCCAGTGCCCTGAATAATCCCACCTCTTTGTGTTAATTGTTCCTCCAGAGCCACGGCTTTGCAGTGACTGGGCCTGTTTCAAAGCAGGTAGCCCCGGAGAGCAATTCCTTCTGTCCCAGTGGTCCTTAATCTCCGAGCGAGCGGCTGGCTGTTGCTTTCTAGCTCTTTGCATTTGCCTGGACGGACACAAGTCCGTTGCATTAAAGCCGTTTGCATTGTGAATGGAGTTGCCTGTCTCCTGGGAGTAATAGGGTTTGTTTGGTTTGGGGACTTGTTACCTTTTCCTACTGTGACACTAACATAGGGCATTTTCTCCCCCCTCTGCTGCCCCCCCTTCCTCAGCAATGGCTGAACTGAAAATTGGATCGGCTGGAGCTTCTGCCTGGGCATCTGCTGAAGGATCCTCAGAAAACGGAGACCAGGAGCCACTTTCCAGGGCAATGTAAGAGTATCACGCCGTTTCCGCCAAAAACGATGTGCTCTGACTTGGACAAAAATGCTAGGGAGCAGCCGCTCTGGAAGTAGCTGCGTTTGCCGTTTCATGCCTGCCGAAGTGGTGAGCCAGCAGAAGATGCTGGGGCAGAGGAAGTCCCCATTCCAGAAAGCTAAGAGTGGTTATCCTGAGACGAATGAAGCCTGGGGAAATGTGCCTTCTGCCTCTTAACGGAGTGGTGTGTAGATAATAACACGCTGTATTTAAATGAAAGTATTCTGTTCCAACTTGGTACTTAATAAATTTTGCAGTCTAGTACCTGTCTCTGTTTCATTCCGTTCCCCCTCCTGACTTTGCCTGCCCTGCCCATGTGGCTGTACCCTCTTGCTCCGTCTGCTTGTGTCTCTTACAGAATAGTAGCTGTCAGACTGCTGCCAAAGGGGGAACGCTGGCAGGAGTCTGGCCTGTTGCTGCCTGTGGCTGCAAGGCGGGGGTCCTCTTCCTCAGTGGAGGCCGCAAGCAGGAGTGTGTTAAGACGGGGGCCTCGACTTCAGGTCTTGCTAATACTGGGGCACTTGACTCCGGCTGCCTTTCAGAACAAGGCTTCCTGTGGTCTAGGCAGAAGGGAGGGAGAGGGCTCCTGGTAGCCGTGAAAGGTTGCAAAGCCCACCAGTCTGGAAGGGTATCTGGTCCACGTGGAGTCAGCAACGGGGAAAGGGGGGAAGACATTTCTCTGCCCTGCAGCATGACTGGCAAGGCTGACCTTCTGTTCAGTGCTGGGCACTTGCTTTTCTCTCTCCAAAGCAAAAGCAAGTGCAGAAAGTCTGTGCCTTCCCTTTGTGTCGTCCTTTTGACAAACTCTGACATGAACTGTTTTCAAATGGTTCCCAGCCTGCTTCTGTCCCGCTGGCTGTCAGCGAGAGGTGCAGAAGCAGGACTGAACCTCAGCGCTGGCATCTGCCATAACAGGAGCTGGTGATGGTTACAGTGCGGCTAGGGAAAAGTCCCGTCAGCTCCTCAACTTCAGCGTGCATCTGCGCTGCCAGTGCGAGGCCACTCTCGATGATGTGTGAGAGGTCATGGCAATCGCGGGAGGTTCCTGAGGCCTGGCCCACAGCAGCTGTCCCTCCTGCCTTGAAGAGGGGCAAGAAGCGGGACCCAGGGAGCTACAAGCGGGCCAGCGGCACCTCGAGGCCTGGCAAGCTGATGGAGCAGAGCCTCCCGGAAGCCCTTTCCAAAGACGTGGAGGCCCAGAAGGTGACTGGGAGTAGTCGGCATGGATTTACCATGAGGCGGTAATGTGCTCTTGTCGCAAAGAAGGCCAACGTTATCCTGGGCTGCATTAGGCAGAGTGTTGCCAGTGGGTCAAGGGAGGTAATTCTCCCCCTCTACCTCATCCCGGGTGAGGCTGCATCTGGCGTAGTGTGTCCCGTTCTGGGCTCTGCAGTAGAAGAGAGAGATGGAGCTACTGGAGCAAGTCCAGCGAAGGGCTACTAAGATGATTATGGGCCTGGAGTTTTTCTCATATGAGGAAAGGCTGCGAGAGCTGGCATTGTTCTGCCTGGAGAAGAGAAGACTGAGGCGGGATCTTACCAATGTTTATAAATATCTGAAGGGAGGGTGTAAGGAAGATGGGGTCAGACTTTTTTCAGTGGTGCCTAGTGGTAGGATGAGAGGCAAAGGGCAGAAACTGAAACACAGTTGCATCTGAACATAAGGAACGACTTTTTTACGGTGAGGATGACCGAGTACTGGAACAGGTGGCCCAGAGAGATTGTGGAGTCTCCATCCTTGGAGATGTTCAAAAGCCATCTGGATGGGGCCCTGCGCAACGTGCTTCAGGTGATCCTGCATGGTTTTACAAAGGAGGAAACCATGCCTGACCAACCTGAGAGCCTTCTACGACAAAGCGACAAACTCTCTGGCCAAGGGCAGAGCAGGGGAGAGCGTTTATCTTGCCTTCAGCAAGGCTGCCAGCACTGTCTCCCCTAACATCCTCCTAGACAAACTGATGAAGTTCAGGCAAGGTAAGTGGAGGATGAGGTGGCACATGCAGTGAAGGGCCACAAAGATGATCAGGGGCTTGGAGCACCTGCCCTGCCTGGAGAGGCTGCGAGAGCTGGGCCTGCTCAGCCTGAAGAAGAGGCGGCTCCGGGGGCATCTTACTCTGTATAAATAAATCCCTGTGGGAATACCTGATTGGGGTGGGGGGGGTGGTGAAGAAGGCAGAGCCAGGCTCTTCTCAGTGGTGCCCAGGAAAGGCCAGGAAGCAATGGGCACAAACTGAAATAGGGGAAACTCCATTTAAACATAAGGAAAGCTTCTTTTGCGGGGAGGGTGGTCCGGGAGCGGCCAGGGCCGGTTGCTCCAGCAGGGATGGGGAGCCGGGAGCTGAGGGTGGTGACGTGGCTACCAGGGCAGGGGCCTCGCCAGCCAAGGCCCAGCCCCACCGTAGGCAAGTGAGGGAGCAGGGCAGTCTCAGCGGTGGCAGCCAGGCTCAGCCGGCAGCCCCGGTCGCCAGGGAAGTTAGAGCTGGTGCAGCAGGTCCGAGGTCGGGCCAGGAAGTCAGAGCGCAGGTTGGGTTGGGGTTCAGGCCAGCGCTGGTAACCAGCCCCCGGCACAGGCTGCTCAGGGCCTGTTAGTGCCCAGAGAGGGGCTGGAGCCTCCATCCTCGGAGACACTCAAACCCCGGCTGCACACAGCCCTGAGCAACCTGCTCTGCATGAGCCTGCTTGCAGCAGGGGCCTGGCCCAGAGCACCTCCCGCAGCCCCTCCCGACCTCAGCCCTCCCGTGACTCTGCAATTGCAGCGCTGAAGCCCGGCGGGAAGCCTCATCCATCTCAGCAACAGCTCAGCAGGCTCCTCTGCCAACGCACCGGCAACAAGGAGAACCTAAACACCGTTTTCTGTACTCAGCAGCAAAGGAGCCAGGACAAAGGGCGCCAGGGCCTCAGGAAGGGCAGCGCTCTGCAAACCCTCGCAGGAGCAGCAGTCACAGGCCGCTCCAGGCCCAAACAAGCGCGGCCTCAAGGCAGGAGAGCGGAGGCAAGGGCCCTCTCGCCAGGCATCGCTGCACCCAAATTCTCCCGCTCCTCAAGGCGAAGAACTGCTCAGGGAGGCTCTGTCGCAATCGTCTCTGCCTTCACGGCTACGAGAGGGGAGCCGGGAGCTGCAGGAACCAAGAAAACACCAGGAGCCCCAAATCCCCAAGCCTCCATTTACAAACAGGAGGAGCAGCAGTGAAAGCCTGGCAAGAAGGGCCCAAACCGAGGAACAGCAGTAGCAGCTGAGGTGTTTGAAGAAACCACGTTGCCTGCTTTCTGGAGCCTTTGCGGGGACCAGCGTGTTTCTATTTCCCCGGAGCCGCCGGGCGCCCACAGGGGCGTGCGCAGTTCGCTAGCAGACTTTCAGCCGGGCTGGCCAGCGAGCAGGCGGCCCCAGCTCTGGGCACAGGCAGCGGGCAGGCTGAGAGGCCGAGCTGACGCTGCCAGGAGCTGCAAGCGCAGGGGTGCTGGCGAGTCTGCAGAGCTGAGGGAGCGCGTTTCTGTGCGCGCGTGAACCTCCAGCACCCGGAAAGGAGGCTGCACGTCCTCTGCTACTGGGGCCTCGCCTGGATGCAAGCACAGGCGCTGCCTTGGGGCAGTGTCACGTCCCACCTACAAGGGGGGGAGGGTGACCCAGGTTTGCAAATCCCCTCGGTATGGGTTGAGGGCGAAACGGCACTCAAGGTCCGTTCATACACATCAACCTTAATGGAACAAATATTCGGCGGACATTGGTCCTCTAACAATTATACCTGCCTCAGCTCTGCGGCTTTATGGGGAACCAAGGTGGCCTTAACTGTGTGAAAAGGAAAGCAAGCCCGAAAGCAAGCAAGAGAGCGAGAGCGAATCGCCAGTTGTGGATCCAGCACTGGACCTGCCAACAGCAGTGTTCAGTGTAGAGAGAAACCACCCACCCAGGGCTCCTACGTGCGCCTGTTTTTTTGTGCCAGCTCCTGGGCTTCTGGAACCTTCTCTCAGCCCAGTCTCAGGAGTGGCTGAGACACACGTCGGCTCAGGGCAGTGGCACCAATGAGCCAAGGGGAGTGAGCCTGGGACCCTCCCTGGGGCTCTGGTCCCAGGAGCAGCTGCTCGAGTTCACAGTGCTGTTACTTGGGCCTCGTCCCCTACAGGGAGGGAACCCCCAGCGCCGCCCCCCGCCCCGGCCGCGCCCCGCAGGCGGCGGCAGCGCCGACTCGCCGCCGGCCCGCCCGGAGCCCCGCCCCCGCGGCGTCACGCGGCGCCCTGTGACGCCCCCGAGCGCCCTCGCCGCGGCTGTTGCGCATCGGCCTCTGGAGGCAGCGCCCTCAGCGTGTGGCCGCTGCTGCCGCAGCACCGGCGCGTCCTCGCTGGGCGCCTCTCTCGGAGCCTCGCTGCGCCCTGCCCTCGGCCCCGGCCCCGGCCCCGGCCCGGGGACTGCGAGCCCGGTGCCCCCAGCCCCGCGGCCCACCGGGGCTCGGCTCCTCTGCCCCCGCCCGAGGCGGGGCCGTGTCCGTGTCTGCGTCCCTGCTGCAGCATGAAGAGGCTCCTGGGGCTCTTCGGCAAGGGGCCGCCTGCGCGCGGCAGCGCTTCCCTGCCCTGCATGGGCGCCGCCTACGAGCTCCGCGAGAATGAGCTGGGCAAGCTGCACCGCGCGGCCGCCAGCGGCGACCTGGCGCAGGTGCGGCGGCCACGGTGGCTGCTGAGACCCGGCCTCAACGGGCGGGACCAGGCGAAGCGGTGAGGGGGGCGGTGGCGCCCGCGGGCCGGGCTCTGGGCGGTGCCGCGAGCGTGGGGGCGGCGCGAGGGGCGGCCGCGAGGGCCGGGCCGCGGCGGCGGTGCCGGCTGTGGCCGCGGCGGCGGGCGGAGGGGGCGGCGGCGGCGGCGGCCCGGCCGCGTGCCCGGAGGCGCCGGCGCAGCTGCGAGGCTGCGGCGGGCCCGTGCTGCCGGCAGAGAGGTCTCCTTTGCTGGGCGAGGCGAGGCGAGGCGAGGCTGAGGAGGGCGGAAACGAGGGGGCAGGTTTTGCGAGCGGCCTCTCCCGCAGCGTCGCCTGTGCTGCCTGCGTGGCAGCAGCCCTCTCGAGGTGCTCGCGGGATCCTTCGTAGCCGCGTCGGCTGCGGTGGTTTGAGCTGAGGCGTTTGGCAGTTTGAAGGGCCTCCTGTCTTCCAGGCGCGGCACAGCACGGCACGGCTTTGCCTGGAAGGAAGGCAGGAAGTGCCGTTTCCTTCAGCTGGTGAGGGCTGGTGGAAAGGCAGTCGTGCTCCCTCGGGGTGGACGCTGTGTGAGAAGGGCAGTCACAGCTGGGGGCAAGACAGAGGGCTGCTCTGCTGCTGTCGGCATGACAGGGTCGAGGGGGAAGGTTTCTGCTCTCTGGTTTGCCAGGTGTTGCCGAGGGCCCTTGGGAGTGAGCGCGTCCTCGTGTTTGCTGCAGTAGTAAGCTCGGGGGAAGGAGAGAAGGCACGAATTCCCGAAAAGCACAGCGCGGGGCTGATGTGATGGTGTCCTGCAACCCATCTCCTTAGCCTCTGGCACGGTGTTGTCACGTGAGCGATGCTGGCGGAAGCTCGAGGTTCCCTTGCCACAGGCTTAAGGCGCCCGAGCCTTGGTCGTCCTTGCTGGGCGGTGTGCGTAGTGCTGCTGGAGGCAGCGGCCAGTTGCCTGGGCAGAGGGATGGAGGGCAGCAGTTTCAGAGCGGCAGCCTGAGGCTGTGCGGGAAGAATCCTGTGCCTGGGTGCAGGACTGCGTCCGCAGGGAGCCGGGTGCGGAGCGGAGTGAACGTCGTCTTCATAAACGAGTGGGGGGGGTGAGGTGGATGTTTCCTAGCCGGTCTCTGCCTTTGGGCGTGCAACTGCCATCATTGCTGAAGGGATGAGAAACTTTTTCTAAGCTTGTTTTTTGGAACCGGAAAGCAGTGGCCCTACACACGTGACATAGGCAGGAGCGGTCTCTTCAGCTTTCTCTCTGTCTGTGTTAATGTAATATATTTACTTTCTAGGACACCTCTGCATCTTGCTTGCGCTAATGGACATGCGGAGGTTGTTTCGTACTTAGTAGAGAGGAAGTGCAAGCTCAATCCTCGTGATAATTTTGAGAGATCGCCACTGATGAAGGTACGTGGAGTATGTGATGCTGTTGTAGGTAGGACTTAGAAGTTAAGCACTGAGCGATCCATCTCTTGGGTGATTCGTGACCTGGGTATGGGTGGAGATCGCGTTGTGCTTGGTGCCGAATAGGCATCCGGTACCTAATCTTTGACCGCGTTCTTGTTTTCTGAGGTTGGCAAGCGGTGGGAGTTGTGACAGAGGGAAACGTAGTTGCTGGAAATGTTTCTTTTTCCCGGTGTTGTTTCCAGGCGGTACAGTGCCAGCAAGAACAATGTGTCGCCATTCTGCTAGCGCATGGTGCCGACCCTAATCTTGCAGATGCTCTCGGCAACACTGCCCTTCACCTCGCTGCCCTTGCTCCTAACACCTCTCTAGCAGGGCAGTTACTGGAGCACAATGCCCATATTGATGCGCAGAATAAGGTAAGCGTAGAATGTGGGTAAGGCGTCTCTTGGAAAGCAAAAGTTGCTTCACTTCTCTGTGTTTTTCTAACTGGGGGGGATTTATGCTTTCAGGTGGGATACACGCCCCTCGCTCTTGCCGTGTCCGAGCATCACAAAGAGATGGTGGAGTTCCTGCTTAGAAAAGGAGCTGACGTGCACACTCGAGATCAGCCTGAAAGGTGAAGGGCTCGTCACAACAGGGTGTGGGTCTCCTGAGTATTCTTCAAGTTTGACTGAGGAGAGGTGTGGGCGTGAGCCTCTAAAAGGCACAAGTAGCCACAGAGAAGCAGTTCCCTCTGCGTGGCTTTTGAAAAGTGCTCTGCGCTTGGCTGCTGTCATGCCTCACTGGACGCCTTCCGCCTTGAGGACTGCCAGAAAGCATTGTGTCTGGTCGCCACAAGGCAGGGAACTTGCCGTTAGTTCGGCAGCATTGCTGTTAGGCAGGAGCGGGTTTTTACAGCCCAGGCGTAGTTGGTATGTAAATGCTGTCTCGCGGGCAGCGTTGTCTCTCTGTCCTGACACTCGCTTTGACAACGGGTGCGCATTGAGACGAGAGAGGTTCCAAGTGGATGTGAGGAGAATCTTCTTTGCCGTGAGGACGGTGACATGTCGGAACGGGTTGCGCGAGGAGGTTGTGCAGCCTCCCTGCTTGGCGGCTTGGAAGACCAGACCGAGTAAAGCGCTGAGCAACCCGGTGTGGCCTCGTAGCTGCGCGTGCTTTGGGGTGGTGTTTGGCCGCGAGCGGTCTCGAGGCCCCTTCCGACCCGAGTTCTCCTGTGCTTCCGTGTAGTTGGCTTTGCTTTCCTTCTGCCTGTGGGAAAGGGGGAAGTAGTTGTTTGGGGAGCAAACAGGGATGAAAGTAATGGCAGTGAAACGTGTGTATCGGCTGATACATTTCCTCTCATCTTTTGGATGCTCTAGGACCCCTCTTATGCTTGCTGCTTCTGCTGGGGACATGAGCATCATAGAAGTTCTTCTTGGCTACAGTGCTGATCTTTCCCAGAAAGACATTCTGGGACGGACAGCAGAAGATTATGCTGCTACTTCTGGGCACGCTCAGTAAGTGCTTTAGGTCACCGTCAGAGTTGCTAAGTTGTCTGGATGTGCGTGTTGGCTTAAGGGCACGCTTGGTAACAGCAGCAAGGTTTAGTGATGCACGGAGACCTTTGCTGAAGCTGGGCGAGATGGAATCTTCTGGTACGTGTTGCTCCCGTGTCAAGTGTGAATTGGGAAATTTTCCTCGACTTCCACCCAAAATGCTCCGTTAGGTTTCAAGTTTGCAATGCTGAGCTCACGTCCGAGCAACGCAAAGTCTGAAAAGTGTGTCTTTGCCAAGTGAAGTGTATATAAGCCCCTGCCCAGACCAGCGCTTGACCCCAAATCTAGAGCTCATTTCTTCTCCCTTTCTCCTAGCCTGTATGGAGGGAAGCAGGAAAGAAGGGGGCCTGGGTGTGTGTAACTAGCATGTGTGTGCGACCTTACCAGTTGGCTCTGAATAGGCGTAGGATGGAGAATAAATGGCTATTTGTATTCTAGAAGCGGTGTATGCAAGGATGCTGCTGTTCTTAGTGACGGTATTTCCTTTCTTTCTGTACACAGTGTTAGTCAACACCTGGCAGACTGCACAGAGAAGAAAAATGCGGGAGAAGCTTCTGCAGGCGGCACAAGAGGCATGCCAGTGCTTAGCACGCCTCCTGGAGCAGGAGCTGCTGGCTTTGCATTGGGTGCCTGTGCTCTGGCTGGCGGAGGTAGGATCCCTAACCGTGGAGGAGCTGAGGAGGAAAATCCCCACGGCCTTTTCTTTTGGTGGCTTGTGTTGTTGAAGCTTATTGTGTTCAGCACTGACTTTGTGTGCTACTCCATCTGAGGCCTCCACTAAAGTTTTGTAAATGCGCTTCTGTGTTGCTGACTGGACCCATGTCTTGCGAGGCTGTGAGGGTGCTTCTATAATTAGTGTGTTAGCCGTCCATTCGGAGGGTTGTTGCCTGTTGGATTTCCCCATGTTTATAGACAGGGGCTTTCCTTTTTTTCTTAAAAAAAAAAAAAAAAAAAAAAAAAATCGGTGGTTTGGGGCATGCTTTTGTTCGTGCTGTCTCGCATGGCTGTTTCACTCCAGGTAGGCCTGTGGAATTGTCCATGTTACATGCCTGTAGGCACTGTTGACATTCAAAGGTGCTAAGAATTAATCATGCCAATTGCTATTTGAACAGTGAGAGACGACATTTCGCATGGCTACTTTGTAAGGTGAGAGTTGAACAGTACCTTTTCCCAAATACTTTAACCTGCCTAAAAAGAGGAAAGACGGGAGAGAGACGCGGTCCTTCTTGCCTTTTCTTTTCAAGCCTGATGGAGGAAGAGGAGAGTGATGACAGCCTTCCTGCTTGTGAGAAAGAAAGACGCTGTTTAGCTGCCAAGGTAAAGTGCCTCACCAGGCAACTTTTCCCACGAAACGACTGACTTGCAGGGAGGACCTGTCTGGATTTGAGCGAAAGCACGTTTCCAGGCAGGTGGTTTCCTCCCGCAAAGCGGTCTCCTGCCTGCACCCTTTCTGCTGCTGTGAGCTGTTTCCTGCAAGACTTGTAGCCGCAGCAGAGCATGCAGCAGTCTTGCTGTTGTGGGGGGAAAGAGCAGTAGGTGACAAGAAAAACGACCACATGGTTTTCCTCATCTGAGTCAGATTTCTAGACCGTGAAAGTTGATCAGCTCCTAGACTGCCTATTCTTTTGTCCTCCAGACCTTGCTCTTTGTTTCCAGTAACTTTGGTGATAGAATTGTGACGGATATGGAAGAAGGGCATTTATTGATCAAAATCTGCAGAAATGCTTCATGCCCTGGCTCTCCCTTCCTCCTTGTCAGGTTCCTCAAGTGTGCTTGGGGGGGCAGTTGCTCAAGCGGGTCTTTTTTTCTGCTGCCTGATGCGGATGGCATTCCAGGCTTGTGCGTGATCTCACACCGCCTGTTTCCCCTCTCTTTTTTCCTGTTTGTTTGTTTATCCAGATGAGGTGTTTGGCGTTGGGAGTGGGCTGTGATGAAGAATCCGATTCTGGTGCTGAAACCCCCCCTGTACTGCTGGAGATGCAGGCATGTTTGATTTTTAAGCGGGCTCTGTTTCTTTCAGTGACCTTTGAGAGACTGTCGCAGATGTTGTCTGTGAAGAGCTACTGCAGCCTAGTAAGACGTGATAGTGGTTTGAAGTGTGAAAGTGAAACTTTTCCCTGCGTGGGTGCCGAGAAGAGGAGTATTTTGGAAGGTGTGGATTGCCTGTGCAGAGGATGCTTGTTTCTGTTCTTTCGCACTCTTTTGGCTGGCCTCTTCTAGGAGGAGTCACCTGAAGGGGAGGGAGAGGAGGCTGCTGGTGGTCCTCCAGCTGCGAATGCTGCAGAAGCCCCTGCTGGTGTGAGAGGTGAGTTAATAAACATTGATCCCCTTTGTTTCTTTGCTAGTTGTGCTGCGTCAGTGAACGGAAGTGGTGGCCTGGTGGGGGAGAGGTTGCCTGATGGAGGAGAGCAGCAGTCATTTCTCCCTTCCTTTGTAGGTGTTACGTCGGCAGCAGGAGTGAAGCAGGAGGAAGACAGCGACTCTCCGTGGGATTCTGAGGTGCTTTCAGTGAGGGGCGCAGTGGGATCCCCGGTGGCGGGGGGAACCGCTCGGGAGTTTGCTTTGGACGTGGGCCCTAGCGCTGATGAGGCTCAGTTCCCTCTTTGGCCGCTTCTGC
This sequence comes from Dromaius novaehollandiae, assembly GCF_036370855.1. NCBI lineage: Eukaryota > Metazoa > Chordata > Aves > Casuariiformes > Dromaiidae > Dromaius > Dromaius novaehollandiae. The sequence goes on from NC_088098.1 coordinate 23,430,002, forward strand.
CATGTGTTTGCTCCTGTGAACTTGAGCAGCTTCTGCTCTGTGCAAGCTGTTCAGTCAGGACTGTGCCTAAGTAGGGTCTGCTGATGTCCTAGGTCTCATAGGAACTGGCCTTTGAATGTGATTTCTAGTGTAACACTGAAAGAGTACAGATTCTGGCTCTGCAAGTGCTTGGGAGGGTTGCTGCTTCTTTGCCACGGTACCCAATGAAATGAGTGTTTTTGGAACCGTGCAGCCAAGTAGTAAGCACAACCAAAAAAAATCAGTGTAGGCTTGGAGCACTGTTTTGGGTTGAAGTGTGAAAGTGAGGAAAGAGAAGGAGGCTTGACTAAGGTTGTCTGAGAAGCAGGCAGCCGTTGGTTTTCCTTGGTGCAAAGGAGGGGGAAAGGGTGTGTGCGCTCCTGGCTGTTGTAACCTAGGTGAGGCCAGGGTCAGACTGTGTGCAGGCAGTGCTTGTCAGGGGCTTTGCAGAACTGGAGCAGGACGTTTGGGACGTTGGGTATTGCTGTCTACTCAAAGAGGTTCCTGAGGAAAAACCGCAGGCCTCGTAGAAGAGAAGTCAGAACTTTTCCCTGCGTGGGTGCCGAGAAGAGGAGTATTTTGGAAGGTGTGGATTGCCTGTGCAGAGGATGCTTGTTTCTGTTCTTTCTCACTCTTTTGGCTGGCCTCTTCTAGGAGGAGTCACCTGAAGGGGAGGGAGAGGAGGCTGCTGGTGGTCCTCCAGCTGCGAATGCTGCAGAAGCCCCTGCTGGTGTGAGAGGTGAGTTAATAAACATTGATCCCCTTTGTTTCTTTGCTAGTTGTGCTGCGTCAGTGAACGGAAGTGGTGATCTGCTTGTGAGATGGTGCAGCCCCCAGTTTTCCCCTTGCCAGCCAGTGCTGGGGGGAAGGTTGAGGGTAGGGAAAGTCAACTGTGGGAGATGTTCTGTGGTAGTGCTGGAGTGCAAGGAGCGTTGCTCCTTGGTGACTTCCTGCACATGTGAGGATGTTTTGGCTAGTGCTTTGAGGGTTCCTCTTCTACCGTGCAAAGGGATTGTGAGTGCCAAACTCTGGAGCCCTAGTTTGGAGGGGAGATGCCCCCAAACCTCCCTACTCCAGGACTCTGGCATGCCAGAGCCTCGTTTGGATGCTACCCGACCATCTGTTGAGTGTTTATTGTAGCCGTGGGAGGTGTCATGCTGAGCTTGGGCATCTTCTGCTGCAAAGAAGGACCTGGGAAGCGTCGAGAGCACCTTGGTGGGGCTGGGGGGGGAATGACAGTGCTGTTTTTCCTCTGTAGTTGAAGGGTTATCCGACTCATGGCTGCAGGGCTTGCCTGACGGGGGGGGAGCAGCAGAGTGAAAGAAGGACTCGTGGTGTGTCATTTCTCCCTTCCTTTGTAGGTGTTACGTCGGCAGCAGGAGTGAAGCAGGAGGAAGACAGGGACTTTCCTTCGTTTTCTGAGGTGCTTTCAGTGAGAGGCGCAGTGGGGTCCTCGGGTCCCCGTGGGGGGAACTGCTTGGGAGCTTGTTTAGGACATGGGCCCTAGCGCTGATGAGGCTCAGTACCCCTTTGGCTGCTTCTGCCATGTGTCTGCTCCTGTGAACTTGAGCAGCTTCTGCTCTGTGCAAGCTGTTCAGTCAGGACTGTGCCTAAGTAGGGTCTGCTGATGTCCTAGGTCTCATAGGAACTGGCCTTTGAATGTGATTTCCAGTGTAACACTGAAAGAGTACAGATTCTGGCTCTGCAAGTGCTTGGGAGGGTTGCTGCTTCTTTGCCACGGTACCCAATGAAATGAGTGTTTTTGGAACCGTGCAGCCAAGCAGTAAGCACAACAAAAAAAATCAGTGTAGGCTTGGAGCACTGTTTTGGGTTCTGAAAGGCCTGTTATACTTCCAGAGCCTGCCTGCCTTGACGGCATGCGTGAGTGCAGAACCAGCAGTGAAACGGCAGGTAATGCTTAAGTGACGATCCAAGTCGTGCTTGGGTATGACACCTGCAGCTTGATGCTGAAGTGTTTGTGGAAACTCCTTGCCCCACTCTCTGCTTGTTTGTGTTCTCACTCAACCAGGTGTCCGCAGATGCGAGAGAGAAGCGTGCAGGACACGAGGCTGCTGCCACACAAACAGATACAGATTTCCAGTACGACGGACAGGTGACTGTGTTAAAGACCCGTGAAGATGTTAGTGTAAAGGGAGCTGTTATTCCCAAATGAGTGCAGGAGGGAGACTGCAGAGAGTAGCAGATTCCAGATATACTTCAGAAGTATTGCAGAATTCATTTCTTTCCCTTTGTGAAATGGAAGAACTGCGCAAAGGACGAAAGCCCTGGGTTGGAAGTAGGAAGCCCTGGCTTTGATGGTCAGAGTAATATCTGCAGTCAGACCCTAGCTCTTGCTGTGCAGGACAGCACATTTTGCATTGTCTTAAAAGAGAAGAAAAACTGCTCAAGCCCACTAATACTAAGCCCTTTTTTAATGAATTAGGAAACAGCAACCCTCGTGAAGAGATGCCAACAGATTAGATGTCCTCAGGTGACCAGGATAGCTAGCGGTCTTCAGTTGTGCAGGCGCCTGCTGGTGGTGGGCAAAATTGCTTATCTTTGAGCTCACTCTGAAGACTGATGCAGTGAGTGAAAGGAAGAACGTAGTCCGTGTTCCTACCCTTTTCTTCATACGCATGTAACTAGTTCATTAGGGTATGGCCAGAGAGCTACAGCAGGAGGTTGCTGATGCTTCCCGTGGAGGAGTGACCACATGAGCGCTAGGAGCATCACGAGTCATTGAAAGAGTAGGCCTGGTGTTCCGGCGTTGTTTACGGCCGCCCGTAGGAAATTGAGATGGGGATGGGAGAGGCCAGTATGAAAGAGGATGAAGCAGCAGGGTTTTGGAGAGACGACTTGAGAGTCGAAGCAGTCGCCTTGTCTGTACGGAAAACGCAGCTGACTCGCGTGGGTCCTGGTTGTGGTTTTACAGTTGCAGGAGTCGGAAGAACAGCGTGTTCAGTCCGAGCGTTGTGCTCAGGACTTGAAGACGGCCCTGGAAAAGAAACAAAGAGAAGTGGTAGCTGTTTCCCAGCAACTGCAAGACCTTCTGGAAGCCTCCTCAGGAACTGTTAGCCTAAAACCTCTGGAAGAACGAGTGGGACGGTAAGGAACTGTCACGGTGAAGCAAGGCTTTGCTTTCTGGGACAGTGTAAAAGCAACAGGATTACCTTGCTGCATCACAGCAAGTTAATGCACAATTCTGAGAGAAGCTTTTGCTTTAGATGATGTTATTTCCCACTGTTGTGTCAGTATTTGTGCTCTTGTGTCTTCCCATAACGAGACCTGTGTTTCTTTTCAAGGCTTGAACTTGCAAACGCCAGCCTGGAAGGCAGAGTCCAGCAACAGACTGCTAGAATCAAAGTTCTTCAGAAAGAGCTGCGTGGCTCTGCCTCTGTAAGCCAGTCATGACTTTTGTTTTCCTGAGCTCCTGAGGCTAGCTCTGTGTGTGGGGGGGGAAATTTTCAGAAGAGATTGTCCTGGGGAGCCTAGGGGAAGTCATTTCCTGCAGCCTGCAGGTGATTGGCTGCAGTTGGTCCATTCCCAGGCTCTCTGGTTTTGAGAGTTTTCATGGGGCGCTCTGCTGCGTCCTACTTAACACTGTCTGAGGTAAAGGTTGGACACTGGTGTGCTGGCTTGAATGTTTGCTGCTTTATACCCGTCGTGGTGCTTAAGCCATCAGGCAGCCGCGCTTCAGGGGTTCCTGCCTTAAAGGCATTCTGCAGGTTAGCTTGTGGAATTGCCTTGGTGCCAAGCGCTTTGTCGCCGAGCCCTAACTGGCATCCTCGGACTGTGGCAAGAGTTCCGTTGCCCGGCCTCTGAGCACCTTCCCTGTTTAGTGGCTATGGATTCCTTGGCTGGAAGGTGTAAATCTGTAAAGTAACTTGAGGAACTCCAAAGATGCGCAGCTGCAACCAATGAAGGAATCCCACATTGCTAGGCAGTGTTATTTTCGGTGTGCTTGGTCTGAGTTGGTGGAGACAAGCCTTCAGTGAGGAGGAACTGCTTAGGCTCTGCAGAATGGCTGCTCCTTGGCATCTTGGTGTGTGTTGTTTTCCGTGAAGAGGTGAAGAGGAGTCCCTGTGGTGTCATTTGTGGAACCCTGTACGATGCTGCCTGGGAATGTCCAGGCATCCCGAATTCAGGGGTTAATAGCAGCTGAAGCAAGGCGCTTTCATCTGGGGCCTGCACAAAGCAAGTGGTTGTCGTGCTCTGTCTAGTGAGCGAGGGTCCTTGGTCCTACAGCCCCCCGTAGTTGTGGTTAATTAGGGCTGAAGAGGTGTTGAAAATAACGAGATGTGCAAGTGTAATTGTGGGCTGTACTGCAGCTGGCCAGAGAAGAAGGCAGGCAGTCACAGTGCTTATCCTTGCCTTTGGTGAAGATGGCGGGGTTTTTGGATATCCCGTGGATGAAGAAGCTACTCCTGTCTTTGCTCATTGATGACCATTTGTATGCCTCACAGCTCTGCCTCACAGCTCTGCCTCAAACGGCCCAGGCAATGGTTGCTGACAATTTTAGGGCAGCCTCAAGCTAAGGCTGTTCTGCTCCCTGGAACAGGGAGGGGTAGATAGTACAGGAGTAAGGAGAGGGAGGAATGTTTGAGGCATGTCTTTTTGGCAATACCTCTTAAATGTGGTGTGAACTTCAGTGTGGCTTTTAATGCTTCTGTAGGTTCATAACTGCCTGGAGGACTTGATCACTGGCTTATGGACAAGGTGCATGCCTTTGGAGGAAGACCAAAATCAGCAGGTGCATCAATGGTTACTGTGAATTCCTTCTTCCAGGCTATGACTATTTTGTGCGCAGGCAGCTCAACCATCCAGGAGTTCCCTGACAGTGAACTTTTCTGAGGACCGCTGCCCACTGATTGCTGAAGATCCCCCAGAAGCTTTAAATTAAGCGGTGCTCTCCACTGATGGGGACACATAAGTAACCCCTGCTAGTAGCGGGTGGCCTTCCCTTTTGTGGGGGAGACAGACTATAGGTGTATTGCAGAAATCATTTCTTTACCTTTGTGAAGTGGAAGACCTGCCCGAAGGCTGAAAGCCCAGGGTTGGAAGTAGGAAGCTCTGGCTTTGATGATCAGAGTAATACCTGCAGTCCAGCTATGGCTCTTGCCCTTGCATCAGAGCAGATTGTGCGTTATCTTAAAAAGGAAGGAAACGCTCAAGCCCACGCTCTCAGCGTCTCTTCCAAGAAGAGTAATACTGAGCTGTTTTTTACATATTGGGAAAGAGCAGCCCTCATGAAGAGATGCTGACAGATTAGATGTCTTCAGGTGGCCAAAATGGCTAGAGGTCTTTGGTTGTGCAGGCGCCTGCAGGTGGTGGGCAAAGCTGCTTATCTTTGAGTTCACTCTGAAGACTGATGTAGCGAGTGAAAAGAAGAACACATTCCATGCTCCTGCCCTCTTCTTCATGCTCATGTAACAATGTTTCCTTAGGCTATGGCCGGACAGCTTCCGGAGGAGATTGCCGATGCTCTTGAACAGCAGTCGCTTCCAGAAGGCTCGCTTGGAGTTACAAAGCTTTGTTGCGGTGAGCTGAAGGAAGACAAACTGCGGTTGCAGGAGGAACTGGACAGGGTTAAAGCCAAGGTAGGCAAAACCTGTAACTACATTAATAAATGCGTTGACATTGTTCTTCCCTGTAAATGAGGAAAAAGGACAAAGCAGTATTCTGAGTATTCTGAGCAGTATTCAGGATGGGGATGGGAGAGGCCAGTATGAAAGAGGATGAAGCAGCAGGGTTTTGGAGAGACGACTTGAGAGTCGAAGCAGTCGCCTTGTCTGTACGGAAAACGCAGCTGACTCGCGTGGGTCCTGGTTGTGGTTTTACAGTTGCAGGAGTCGGAAGAACAGCGTGTTCAGTCCGAGCGTTGTGCTCAGGACTTGAAGACGGCCCTGGAAAAGAAACAAAGAGAAGTGGTAGCTGTTTCCCAGCAACTGCAAGACCTTCTGGAAGCCTCCTCAGGAACTGTTAGCCTAAAACCTCTGGAAGAACGAGTGGGACGGTAAGGAACTGTCACGGTGAAGCAAGGCTTTGCTTTCTGGGACAGTGTAAAAGCAACAGGATTACCTTGCTGCATCACAGCAAGTTAATGCACAATTTTGAGAGAAGCTTTTGCTTTAGATGATGTTATTTCCCACTGTTGTGTCAGTATTTGTGCTCTTGTGTCTTCCCATAACGAGACCTGTGTTTCTTTTCAAGGCTTGAACTTGCAAACGCCAGCCTGGAAGGCAGAGTCCAGCAACAGACTGCTAGAATCAAAGTTCTTCAGAAAGAGCTGCGTGGCTCTGCCTCTGTAAGCCAGTCATGACTTTTGTTTTCCTGAGCTCCTGAGGCTAGCTCTGTGTGTGGGGGGGGAAATTTTCAGAAGAGATTGTCCTGGGGAGCCTAGGGGAAGTCATTTCCTGCAGCCTGCAGACGATCCGTTGTGGTGCTTACCCCTGAAGCGCAGCTGCCTGATGGCTTTCCTGCCTTAAAGGCATTCTGCAGGTTAGCTTGTGGAATTGCCTTGGTGCCAAGCGCTTTGTCGCCGAGCCCTAACTGGCATCCTCGGACTGTGGCAAGAGTTCCGTTGCCCGGCCTCTGAGCACCTTCCCTGTTTAGTGGCTATGGATTCCTTGGCTGGAAGGTGTAAATCTGTAAAGTAACTTGAGGAACTCCAAAGATGCGCAGCTGCAACCAATGAAGGAATCCCACATTGCTAGGCAGTGTTATTTTCGGTGTGCTTGGTCTGAGTTGGTGGAGACAAGCCCTCAACGAAGGGAGACTGCTGGATCACTGGAACTGGGGGTAGATTGTAAAGGAGTAGGGAGATGGAGAAATGTTTGTGGCACTTCTTTTTGGTAATACCCCTTAAATGAGGTGTGAGCTTCAGTCTGGAAAGTGTCAGCGTGCCTTTTTTGCTTTTTTTAATGCTTCCGTAGGTTCATAATCGCCTGGAGGACCTGATCACTGGCTTACGGACAAGACGCGTGCTTTCGGAAGAAGACCCAAGTCAGCAGGTACATCAATGGTTGCTGTGAATTTCTTCTTCTAGTCTTTCAGGTTTTTGGGGGAGTTGGGGGTGTGTGTGTGTGTGTGTGTGTGTGTGTGTGTGTGGGCAGCTAAACCGTCCAAGAGTTCTGTAATGGTGAACTCCTCCAAGGGCCGTTGCCTGCTGATGGCTGAAGCTCCTCCTGAAGCTTTAAATGAAGCCCTGCTCTCCACTGATGTGGCTACATAAGTACCCCCTGCTAGTAGCAGAGGGACTGAGGAAGCTGTTCTTCAGGGTCTTTTCCACCTTTTCCCCGTGAGCCCCTAGTAGCAGGTGGCCTTCCCTTTTGTGGTGGGGGGGGGGGGGGGGGACAGGACGGAGGGAGGTGGGGGGGCTGGCAGGCAACTGTTTCTGTCCCTCAGTATTGGCCTGTTCAGTGGGAAAACTGAAGTGCTGACCTTTACGTGGGCATTCTGTCCCCTGGAGTTCTGCGGCCTTGGGCTAGCAGAGAGAGACGTCCTGCAACATCTGTGTGAGGAACGCTGTCTGCACCTAATGCTTATAGATGCCATTACTGAGTTATGTGTGCCATTTCTTCTTTCTGTTTGGAAAGTGTGAGAGCAAAAGCAAGTCAATGAAGAAGCTGGTAGAGTGGAAGCGACCAGCAGAAGCCCGACTGGAGCAGGAAATGAGAAGAAACATGGAACTGCAGAAAGAATGCAACAGGTAAGTATGGGTTTTTAGTACTTGTAAGAAGTATGGACTAGGCTGGGAGTCAAGCTTTATTTAACTTGACCCTAAGACTATGAGGACGTAACAGTTTGTGAGCACCTTCAAGCCTTGCGTTAGATCTTGCAAGTGGCTTCTGTACGTGAGCGTACGGTTTTAGGTAGGTGGAAGTGCAGGCTGCCCTGCAGTTGTTGTGGGGAGAGAGGGAGGGCAGGCAGAAGTCCGTCACCTCTGTTTTCAGGCCAAGGGAGTACCTCCATGGGAGCAGAGGAAATTTCGACCCTGCAAGTGATCTGTGGGAGGGAAATGATTTTTTTTCCCCTGGTTTGGGTTTGGGTTTTTGGGGGGTCCATAAGTCCTGGCCTGTCAGTCAGGTTACAAACAAGGTAAGCCCCATCCATGCTGCTTACCTAAGTGTATACGCAAAGGCTGACTGTCCCTGGGCTTCCTATTTTATGCGCTAATTTGCTGCACAGGTCCAGGAGGCTTCTTGAAAGAGCTATGAAGAAACTGAGGGCGTATGAGAGGCGAGAGAGTGAGTCCCAGTCGGATTTCCAGGGCGCAATGGAGGACACGCGTTCTGGAAGGGGCAGCGAAGTTGGTAGATTAAGAACAAAGGTGAGCTTTGGTTTGTTCGGGTTTTTTGCTGTTTTTGGAAGCCTGTATGATTTAATTCTGTTTCCTGTTGTTAATGATCTGGTGGCTGTGTTCCGAAGTGAGTGGATTTCCCCTGTGATCCCTGAAAATGCCTAACTAATCCTTTGGTAAGTGAAGAAGCGTTGCAATACCAGGGTGCTGGTGTGGGAAAGGTAAATTTCTGAGGAGCAAAGAGGAAGACGGAGTTTTAGTTGACCTTTGGGGCCTACTGAAACCTGGTACTTCCTGAAAGCGCTTGAAAACAAACTCCCGCTTTGATCTGGAAAGAACACGCCTTCTTCCTCCACTGCTTGAAAAGCTCCTTTCTGGAGCACTGTTGGCGAAGCTTTCAGTGTCACGGAAAGAAGAGGATGTGTCTCTTGTGAGTTCTGTCCTGAAGTAACCTGACTGTGTGACAAATATGTAACACTCCTCGCACCCCCTGTCCATCCAAAACGCCCCCTCCCCCCCCGATAGATATTGTTTCTGATGAAAGGAGAAGGTGTCCAGCTCTGTGGATATTTGGTTTCCTGTGAGCGTCTGAGGCTGAGGCTAAGTGAGTCTGTCCTTTCCCTGTCTACAGGTCCGTGAACTTTCCCACTGGCTGGCGACAGAGCGGAGAAGGTCGAGGCAGCTAGAAAAAGCAAATGAAGGCTTGCGCGAAGAGTTGGCTTGGCTGCATGGGAGCTGTGACAAACTGCGCAAGAGGAAGCAGCATCTGGAAGAAGAGGTGGTTGTCCTCAGGCGTCATTTAGAGGCCAAGATGATGGATCGCAGCCACGTAGAAGTCTATAAAAAGGAGGCTGAACAAAGAGCTGGGCGAGAGCTAAGGCAAAAACTGCAGGAAGTCAATCTCTTTCTGCAGGTAAACTTACTTCACCCTGGTATCTGTGGTCCAGTTGTGCCTTGTCATTCCTTCATTCTTTCCTGTTGTGATTTTTCAGTATTTCATGCTTCTGCCGTCAGGGCTGTGGGGTCATGGGCTCTTCACATCTTCAGGAGGTTGTTGAAGGGTGTGAGCTTGTTGAATGGTTGTCCTCAACCACTCTGAGATCCTGTGAATAATCTTCTCCACCCACGTAGGTCACTGGGGAATCGGGTAACAGCGCTAAGAGAAGAATTGCAAGGAGACTAGTGTCTTGCCGAGACAGAGGTTGCTTAGTCCCAGCTTTGACCGAAAACAAAGAAGTTGCGCTAAGAGTGTGTGTGCGTGTGTCTCTTTCCGCACAAAAAGGATTATGTAATGTGGTGCTTCTGGGTTTCGCCCTCCCTCGTTGAGGGAAGGGAGGAGGCACCGTTGCCTCCCTGAGTAAGGTTGTGCTCTTCCGGTTGGGGGTGTGATACAGACTGGGGGGAAAGTTCTCTTCTCTCCTGGGGCTTGAAATTGCATGCTCTGCTTCAGACACAGGCAGCCACCCAGGACCGAGTGGAACGCATAAGAGCTGCTACTGAAGCTTCCACGGTAGGCCGACTGCAGCAGAGAATTAGGGATTTAGAAGATGAATTGGCTCTCACAAAACGCCTGCAGCGAGCCAGAGCTAATGTGGGGCTTGCGGAAGCTGGTGCTGCACATCGTCACGAGTGCTGCAGGAGCCGCTCTTTGACGACGAACCCCGTGGGCAATGCTTCCTCTGTGGCAGACCGAGTGGAAGCTCATATGGCTGAGGTAAGGCATTGTAAACCCATGTTATTCTCGAATTACCTTTAAAGAATATGAATAAGCTAGGTTCAGCTTTTAAGCTGAAAATGAGCATCATCAATGAGCATCCTAGCTCCAGGACACCCAATCCAGTAGTCTGAACGTGACTGCTGACCCTCACAATGCTGCAACCTCGGCAATACCTCTGGTCCGCGTGTGTCCCAGAATTAGCAGTCAAGAACCGTCAAGAGGTGACTGCTGCAAGGAAAGCCAGCTCGTTCTGGCCTGAGTCCTTTGGTAATGAGTAAATTAAGCAGCATTTTGGCTCTTCTCTGTGTCGGTATGTTGGTAGGTGAGCCTGTGTGTGTCTCAGAATTAGTGGTGATTCCCCCGGGGATTCAGCCTGAACTGCTTGCTCTCTACCTAAGCCCAGAAGCTGTATGCTCTCTGTTTGGACAGTCACTTCTAGATGTCCCGGCGTGCATCATGATGGAAAAAACCGCAGGCATCACGAGCCTTACCCGCTGTCAACAGTGTAAACGTGCTGCTTGTGCGCTTGTGGATAGATCTCTGACCTTCCCTGGTTGCTGTGAAGTCATTGTGCTTTTTGCTGTACTTTCTAAAAAGCAGAATATGAGAAAACTGATGAGTTGCGATTGCTTTGTGATGCAGTTAATGCCACACAATGCGTCTTGGTGGACAACGAATTTCTCTGTACTGTATTGGGGATGATGTTTCCCGTTCTTATTCTGCATTACAGCTGGGTTTCCAAAGGCTGTAGAAGCTAGTACTACAAGCATGTAACTATTGAGGTCTTCAGGGTATCCTGTATATACTTCCAGGTGCGGCGGGAATGGTCAAAAATATCGCTGAAGAACTTGAGCAAGGTAATTTGTCAGGATATGTTAGCAGTGTTGTGAAGGAAGATGACCGTTCCTAGTTTCTGGACACAACTACTTGAAAGCTGTCAAGCTCCTGTGCTAAGCACAGCTGTTTTCTACTAGCTTTCCAAGCTAGAGCTTTATGTGAAAACTTCCTGCTTATCCAAATAATAGTGGCACAGAATTTATGCAGTTGCCTTTAAGAAAAACAGAAAAAACAGTGTACACGCTTGTACACACACCCCCCGCGCCCCCCCCCCAGTGCCCTGAATAATCCCACCTCTTTGTGTTAATTGTTCCTCCAGAGCCACGGCTTTGCAGTGACTGGGCCTGTTTCAAAGCAGGTAGCCCCGGAGAGCAATTCCTTCTGTCCCAGTGGTCCTTAATCTCCGAGCGAGCGGCTGGCTGTTGCTTTCTAGCTCTTTGCATTTGCCTGGACGGACACAAGTCCGTTGCATTAAAGCCGTTTGCATTGTGAATGGAGTTGCCTGTCTCCTGGGAGTAATAGGGTTTGTTTGGTTTGGGGACTTGTTACCTTTTCCTACTGTGACACTAACATAGGGCATTTTCTCCCCCCTCTGCTGCCCCCCCTTCCTCAGCAATGGCTGAACTGAAAATTGGATCGGCTGGAGCTTCTGCCTGGGCATCTGCTGAAGGATCCTCAGAAAACGGAGACCAGGAGCCACTTTCCAGGGCAATGTAAGAGTATCACGCCGTTTCCGCCAAAAACGATGTGCTCTGACTTGGACAAAAATGCTAGGGAGCAGCCGCTCTGGAAGTAGCTGCGTTTGCCGTTTCATGCCTGCCGAAGTGGTGAGCCAGCAGAAGATGCTGGGGCAGAGGAAGTCCCCATTCCAGAAAGCTAAGAGTGGTTATCCTGAGACGAATGAAGCCTGGGGAAATGTGCCTTCTGCCTCTTAACGGAGTGGTGTGTAGATAATAACACGCTGTATTTAAATGAAAGTATTCTGTTCCAACTTGGTACTTAATAAATTTTGCAGTCTAGTACCTGTCTCTGTTTCATTCCGTTCCCCCTCCTGACTTTGCCTGCCCTGCCCATGTGGCTGTACCCTCTTGCTCCGTCTGCTTGTGTCTCTTACAGAATAGTAGCTGTCAGACTGCTGCCAAAGGGGGAACGCTGGCAGGAGTCTGGCCTGTTGCTGCCTGTGGCTGCAAGGCGGGGGTCCTCTTCCTCAGTGGAGGCCGCAAGCAGGAGTGTGTTAAGACGGGGGCCTCGACTTCAGGTCTTGCTAATACTGGGGCACTTGACTCCGGCTGCCTTTCAGAACAAGGCTTCCTGTGGTCTAGGCAGAAGGGAGGGAGAGGGCTCCTGGTAGCCGTGAAAGGTTGCAAAGCCCACCAGTCTGGAAGGGTATCTGGTCCACGTGGAGTCAGCAACGGGGAAAGGGGGGAAGACATTTCTCTGCCCTGCAGCATGACTGGCAAGGCTGACCTTCTGTTCAGTGCTGGGCACTTGCTTTTCTCTCTCCAAAGCAAAAGCAAGTGCAGAAAGTCTGTGCCTTCCCTTTGTGTCGTCCTTTTGACAAACTCTGACATGAACTGTTTTCAAATGGTTCCCAGCCTGCTTCTGTCCCGCTGGCTGTCAGCGAGAGGTGCAGAAGCAGGACTGAACCTCAGCGCTGGCATCTGCCATAACAGGAGCTGGTGATGGTTACAGTGCGGCTAGGGAAAAGTCCCGTCAGCTCCTCAACTTCAGCGTGCATCTGCGCTGCCAGTGCGAGGCCACTCTCGATGATGTGTGAGAGGTCATGGCAATCGCGGGAGGTTCCTGAGGCCTGGCCCACAGCAGCTGTCCCTCCTGCCTTGAAGAGGGGCAAGAAGCGGGACCCAGGGAGCTACAAGCGGGCCAGCGGCACCTCGAGGCCTGGCAAGCTGATGGAGCAGAGCCTCCCGGAAGCCCTTTCCAAAGACGTGGAGGCCCAGAAGGTGACTGGGAGTAGTCGGCATGGATTTACCATGAGGCGGTAATGTGCTCTTGTCGCAAAGAAGGCCAACGTTATCCTGGGCTGCATTAGGCAGAGTGTTGCCAGTGGGTCAAGGGAGGTAATTCTCCCCCTCTACCTCATCCCGGGTGAGGCTGCATCTGGCGTAGTGTGTCCCGTTCTGGGCTCTGCAGTAGAAGAGAGAGATGGAGCTACTGGAGCAAGTCCAGCGAAGGGCTACTAAGATGATTATGGGCCTGGAGTTTTTCTCATATGAGGAAAGGCTGCGAGAGCTGGCATTGTTCTGCCTGGAGAAGAGAAGACTGAGGCGGGATCTTACCAATGTTTATAAATATCTGAAGGGAGGGTGTAAGGAAGATGGGGTCAGACTTTTTTCAGTGGTGCCTAGTGGTAGGATGAGAGGCAAAGGGCAGAAACTGAAACACAGTTGCATCTGAACATAAGGAACGACTTTTTTACGGTGAGGATGACCGAGTACTGGAACAGGTGGCCCAGAGAGATTGTGGAGTCTCCATCCTTGGAGATGTTCAAAAGCCATCTGGATGGGGCCCTGCGCAACGTGCTTCAGGTGATCCTGCATGGTTTTACAAAGGAGGAAACCATGCCTGACCAACCTGAGAGCCTTCTACGACAAAGCGACAAACTCTCTGGCCAAGGGCAGAGCAGGGGAGAGCGTTTATCTTGCCTTCAGCAAGGCTGCCAGCACTGTCTCCCCTAACATCCTCCTAGACAAACTGATGAAGTTCAGGCAAGGTAAGTGGAGGATGAGGTGGCACATGCAGTGAAGGGCCACAAAGATGATCAGGGGCTTGGAGCACCTGCCCTGCCTGGAGAGGCTGCGAGAGCTGGGCCTGCTCAGCCTGAAGAAGAGGCGGCTCCGGGGGCATCTTACTCTGTATAAATAAATCCCTGTGGGAATACCTGATTGGGGTGGGGGGGGTGGTGAAGAAGGCAGAGCCAGGCTCTTCTCAGTGGTGCCCAGGAAAGGCCAGGAAGCAATGGGCACAAACTGAAATAGGGGAAACTCCATTTAAACATAAGGAAAGCTTCTTTTGTGGGGAGGGTGGTCCGGGAGCGGCCAGGGCCGGCTGCTCCAGCAGGGATGGGGAGCCGGGAGCTGAGGGTGGTGACGTGGCTACCAGGGCAGGGGCCTCGCCAGCCAAGGCCCAGCCCCACCGTAGGCAAGTGAGGGAGCAGGGCAGTCTCAGCGGTGGCAGCCAGGCTCAGCCGGCAGCCCCGGTCGCCAGGGAAGTTAGAGCTGGTGCAGCAGGTCCGAGGTCGGGCCAGGAAGTCAGAGCGCAGGTTGGGTTGGGGTTCAGGCCAGCGCTGGTAACCAGCCCCCGGCACAGGCTGCTCAGGGCCTGTTAGTGCCCAGAGAGGGGCTGGAGCCTCCATCCTCGGAGACACTCAAACCCCGGCTGCACACAGCCCTGAGCAACCTGCTCTGCATGAGCCTGCTTGCAGCAGGGGCCTGGCCCAGAGCACCTCCCGCAGCCCCTCCCGACCTCAGCCCTCCCGTGACTCTGCAATTGCAGCGCTGAAGCCCGGCGGGAAGCCTCATCCATCTCAGCAACAGCTCAGCAGGCTCCTCTGCCAACGCACCGGCAACAAGGAGAACCTAAACACCGTTTTCTGTACTCAGCAGCAAAGGAGCCAGGACAAAGGGCGCCAGGGCCTCAGGAAGGGCAGCGCTCTGCAAACCCTCGCAGGAGCAGCAGTCACAGGCCGCTCCAGGCCCAAACAAGCGCGGCCTCAAGGCAGGAGAGCGGAGGCAAGGGCCCTCTCGCCAGGCATCGCTGCACCCAAATTCTCCCGCTCCTCAAGGCGAAGAACTGCTCAGGGAGGCTCTGTCGCAATCGTCTCTGCCTTCACGGCTACGAGAGGGGAGCCGGGAGCTGCAGGAACCAAGAAAACACCAGGAGCCCCAAATCCCCAAGCCTCCATTTACAAACAGGAGGAGCAGCAGTGAAAGCCTGGCAAGAAGGGCCCAAACCGAGGAACAGCAGTAGCAGCTGAGGTGTTTGAAGAAACCACGTTGCCTGCTTTCTGGAGCCTTTGCGGGGACCAGCGTGTTTCTATTTCCCCGGAGCCGCCGGGCGCCCACAGGGGCGTGCGCAGTTCGCTAGCAGACTTTCAGCCGGGCTGGCCAGCGAGCAGGCGGCCCCAGCTCTGGGCACAGGCAGCGGGCAGGCTGAGAGGCCGAGCTGACGCTGCCAGGAGCTGCAAGCGCAGGGGTGCTGGCGAGTCTGCAGAGCTGAGGGAGCGCGTTTCTGTGCGCGCGTGAACCTCCAGCACCCGGAAAGGAGGCTGCACGTCCTCTGCTACTGGGGCCTCGCCTGGATGCAAGCACAGGCGCTGCCTTGGGGCAGTGTCACGTCCCACCTACAAGGGGGGGAGGGTGACCCAGGTTTGCAAATCCCCTCGGTATGGGTTGAGGGCGAAACGGCACTCAAGGTCCGTTCATACACATCAACCTTAATGGAACAAATATTCGGCGGACATTGGTCCTCTAACAATTATACCTGCCTCAGCTCTGCGGCTTTATGGGGAACCAAGGTGGCCTTAACTGTGTGAAAAGGAAAGCAAGCCCGAAAGCAAGCAAGAGAGCGAGAGCGAATCGCCAGTTGTGGATCCAGCACTGGACCTGCCAACAGCAGTGTTCAGTGTAGAGAGAAACCACCCACCCAGGGCTCCTACGTGCGCCTGTTTTTTTGTGCCAGCTCCTGGGCTTCTGGAACCTTCTCTCAGCCCAGTCTCAGGAGTGGCTGAGACACACGTCGGCTCAGGGCAGTGGCACCAATGAGCCAAGGGGAGTGAGCCTGGGACCCTCCCTGGGGCTCTGGTCCCAGGAGCAGCTGCTCGAGTTCACAGTGCTGTTACTTGGGCCTCGTCCCCTACAGGGAGGGAACCCCCAGCGCCGCCCCCCGCCCCGGCCGCGCCCCGCAGGCGGCGGCAGCGCCGACTCGCCGCCGGCCCGCCCGGAGCCCCGCCCCCGCGGCGTCACGCGGCGCCCTGTGACGCCCCCGAGCGCCCTCGCCGCGGCTGTTGCGCATCGGCCTCTGGAGGCAGCGCCCTCAGCGTGTGGCCGCTGCTGCCGCAGCACCGGCGCGTCCTCGCTGGGCGCCTCTCTCGGAGCCTCGCTGCGCCCTGCCCTCGGCCCCGGCCCCGGCCCCGGCCCGGGGACTGCGAGCCCGGTGCCCCCAGCCCCGCGGCCCACCGGGGCTCGGCTCCTCTGCCCCCGCCCGAGGCGGGGCCGTGTCCGTGTCTGCGTCCCTGCTGCAGCATGAAGAGGCTCCTGGGGCTCTTCGGCAAGGGGCCGCCTGCGCGCGGCAGCGCTTCCCTGCCCTGCATGGGCGCCGCCTACGAGCTCCGCGAGAATGAGCTGGGCAAGCTGCACCGCGCGGCCGCCAGCGGCGACCTGGCGCAGGTGCGGCGGCCACGGTGGCTGCTGAGACCCGGCCTCAACGGGCGGGACCAGGCGAAGCGGTGAGGGGGGCGGTGGCGCCCGCGGGCCGGGCTCTGGGCGGTGCCGCGAGCGTGGGGGCGGCGCGAGGGGCGGCCGCGAGGGCCGGGCCGCGGCGGCGGTGCCGGCTGTGGCCGCGGCGGCGGGCGGAGGGGGCGGCGGCGGCGGCGGCCCGGCCGCGTGCCCGGAGGCGCCGGCGCAGCTGCGAGGCTGCGGCGGGCCCGTGCTGCCGGCAGAGAGGTCTCCTTTGCTGGGCGAGGCGAGGCGAGGCGAGGCTGAGGAGGGCGGAAACGAGGGGGCAGGTTTTGCGAGCGGCCTCTCCCGCAGCGTCGCCTGTGCTGCCTGCGTGGCAGCAGCCCTCTCGAGGTGCTCGCGGGATCCTTCGTAGCCGCGTCGGCTGCGGTGGTTTGAGCTGAGGCGTTTGGCAGTTTGAAGGGCCTCCTGTCTTCCAGGCGCGGCACAGCACGGCACGGCTTTGCCTGGAAGGAAGGCAGGAAGTGCCGTTTCCTTCAGCTGGTGAGGGCTGGTGGAAAGGCAGTCGTGCTCCCTCGGGGTGGACGCTGTGTGAGAAGGGCAGTCACAGCTGGGGGCAAGACAGAGGGCTGCTCTGCTGCTGTCGGCATGACAGGGTCGAGGGGGAAGGTTTCTGCTCTCTGGTTTGCCAGGTGTTGCCGAGGGCCCTTGGGAGTGAGCGCGTCCTCGTGTTTGCTGCAGTAGTAAGCTCGGGGGAAGGAGAGAAGGCACGAATTCCCGAAAAGCACAGCGCGGGGCTGATGTGATGGTGTCCTGCAACCCATCTCCTTAGCCTCTGGCACGGTGTTGTCACGTGAGCGATGCTGGCGGAAGCTCGAGGTTCCCTTGCCGCAGGCTTAAGGCGCCCGAGCCTTGGTCGTCCTTGCTGGGCGGTGTGCGTAGTGCTGCTGGAGGCAGCGGCCAGTTGCCTGGGCAGAGGGATGGAGGGCAGCAGTTTCAGAGCGGCAGCCTGAGGCTGTGCGGGAAGAATCCTGTGCCTGGGCGCAGGACTGCGTCTGCAGGGAGCCGGGTGCGGAGCGGAGTGAACGTCGTCTTCATAAACGAGTGGGGGGGGTGAGGTGGATGTTTCCTAGCCGGTCTCTGCCTTTGGGCGTGCAACTGCCGTCATTGCTGAAGGGATGAGAAACTTTTTCTAAGCTTGTTTTTTGGAACCGGAAAGCAGTGGCCCTACACACGTGACATAGGCAGGAGCGGTCTCTTCAGCTTTCTCTCTGTCTGTGTTAATGTAATATATTTACTTTTTAGGACACCTCTGCATCTTGCTTGCGCTAATGGACATGCGGAGGTTGTTTCGTACTTAGTAGAGAGGAAGTGCAAGCTCAATCCTCGTGATAATTTTGAGAGATCGCCACTGATGAAGGTACGTGGAGTATGTGATGCTGTTGTAGGTAGGACTTAGAAGTTAAGCACTGAGCGATCCATCTCTTGGGTGATTCGTGACCTGGGTATGGGTGGAGATCGCGTTGTGCTTGGTGCCGAATAGGCATCCGGTACCTAATCTTTGACCGCGTTCTTGTTTTCTGAGGTTGGCAAGCGGTGGGAGTTGTGACAGAGGGAAACGTAGTTGCTGGAAATGTTTCTTTTTCCCGGTGTTGTTTCCAGGCGGTACAGTGCCAGCAAGAACAATGTGTCGCCATTCTGCTAGCGCATGGTGCCGACCCTAATCTTGCAGATGCTCTCGGCAACACTGCCCTTCACCTCGCTGCCCTTGCTCCTAACACCTCTCTAGCAGGGCAGTTACTGGAGCACAATGCCCATATTGATGCGCAGAATAAGGTAAGCGTAGAATGTGGGTAAGGCGTCTCTTGGAAAGCAAAAGTTGCTTCACTTCTCTGTGTTTTTCTAACTGGGGGGGATTTATGCTTTCAGGTGGGATACACGCCCCTCGCTCTTGCCGTGTCCGAGCATCACAAAGAGATGGTGGAGTTCCTGCTTAGAAAAGGAGCTGACGTGCACACTCGAGATCAGCCTGAAAGGTGAAGGGCTCGTCACAACAGGGTGTGGGTCTCCTGAGTATTCTTCAAGTTTGACTGAGGAGAGGCGTGGGCGTGAGCCTCTAAAAGGCACAAGTAGCCACAGAGAAGCAGTTCCCTCTGCGTGGCTTTTGAAAAGTGCTCTGCGCTTGGCTGCTGTCATGCCTCACTGGACGCCTTCCGCCTTGAGGACTGCCAGAAAGCATTGTGTCTGGTCGCCACGAGGCAGGGAACTTGCCGTTAGTTCGGCAGCATTGCTGTTAGGCAGGAGCGGGTTTTTACAGCCCAGGCGTAGTTGGTATGTAAATGCTGTCTCGCGGGCAGCGTTGTCTCTCTGTCCTGACACTCGCTTTGACAACGGGTGCGCATTGAGACGAGAGAGGTTCCAAGTGGATGTGAGGAGAATCTTCTTTGCCGTGAGGACGGTGACATGTCGGAACGGGTTGCGCGAGGAGGTTGTGCAGCCTCCCTGCTTGGCGGCTTGGAAGACCAGACCGAGTAAAGCGCTGAGCAACCCGGTGTGGCCTCGTAGCTGCGCGTGCTTTGGGGTGGTGTTTGGCTGCGAGCGGTCTCGAGGCCCCTTCCGACCCGAGTTCTCCTGTGCTTCCGTGTAGTTGGCTTTGCTTTCCTTCTGCCTGTGGGAAAGGGGGAAGTAGTTGTTTGGGGAGCAAACAGGGATGAAAGTAACGGCAGTGAAACGTGTGTATCGGCTGATACATTTCCTCTCATCTTTTGGATGCTCTAGGACCCCTCTTATGCTTGCTGCTTCTGCTGGGGACATGAGCATCATAGAAGTTCTTCTTGGCTACAGTGCTGATCTTTCCCAGAAAGACATTCTGGGACGGACAGCAGAAGATTATGCTGCTACTTCTGGGCACGCTCAGTAAGTGCTTTAGGTCACCGTCAGAGTTGCTAAGTTGTCTGGATGTGCGTGTTGGCTTAAGGGCACGCTTGGTAACAGCAGCAAGGTTTAGTGATGCACGGAGACCTTTGCTGAAGCTGGGCGAGATGGAATCTTCTGGTACGTGTTGCTCCCGTGTCAAGTGTGAATTGGGAAATTTTCCTCGACTTCCACCCAAAATGCTCCGTTAGGTTTCAAGTTTGCAATGCTGAGCTCACGTCCGAGCAACGCAAAGTCTGAAAAGTGTGTCTTTGCCAAGTGAAGTGTATATAAGCCCCTGCCCAGACCAGCGCTTGACCCCAAATCTAGAGCTCATTTCTTCTCCCTTTCTCCTAGCCTGTATGGAGGGAAGCAGGAAAGAAGGGGGCCTGGGTGTGTGTAACTAGCATGTGTGTGCGACCTTACCAGTTGGCTCTGAATAGGCGTAGGATGGAGAATAAATGGCTATTTGTATTCTAGAAGCGGTGTATGCAAGGATGCTGCTGTTCTTAGTGACGGTATTTCCTTTCTTTCTGTACACAGTGTTAGTCAACACCTGGCAGACTGCACAGAGAAGAAAAATGCGGGAGAAGCTTCTGCAGGCGGCACAAGAGGCATGCCAGTGCTTAGCACGCCTCCCGGAGCAGGAGCTGCTGGCTTTGCATTGGGTGCCTGTGCTCTGGCTGGCGGAGGTAGGATCCCTAACCGTGGAGGAGCTGAGGAGGAAAATCCCCACGGCCTTTTCTTTTGGTGGCTTGTGTTGTTGAAGCTTATCATGTTCAGCACTGACTTTGTGTGCTACTCCATCTGAGGCCTCCACTAAAGTTTTGTAAATGCGCTTCTGTGTTGCTGACTGGACCCATGTCTTGCGAGGCTGTGAGGGTGCTTCTATAATTAGTGTGTTAGCCGTCCATTCGGAGGGTTGTTGCCTGTTGGATTTCCCCATGTTTATAGACAGGGGCTTTCCTTTTTTTCTTAAAAAAAAAAAAAAAAAAAAAAAAAAATCGGTGGTTTGGGGCATGCTTTTGTTCGTGCTGTCTCGCATGGCTGTTTCACTCCAGGTAGGCCTGTGGAATTGTCCATGTTACATGCCTGTAGGCACTGTTGACATTCAAAGGTGCTAAGAATTAATCATGCCAATTGCTATTTGAACAGTGAGAGACGACATTTCGCATGGCTACTTTGTAAGGTGAGAGTTGAACAGTACCTTTTCCCAAATACTTTAACCTGCCTAAAAAGAGGAAAGACGGGAGAGAGACGCGGTCCTTCTTGCCTTTTCTTTTCAAGCCTGATGGAGGAAGAGGAGAGTGATGACAGCCTTCCTGCTTGTGAGAAAGAAAGACGCTGTTTAGCTGCCAAGGTAAAGTGCCTCACCAGGCAACTTTTCCCACGAAACGACTGACTTGCAGGGAGGACCTGTCTGGATTTGAGCGAAAGCACGTTTCCAGGCAGGTGGTTTCCTCCCGCAAAGCGGTCTCCTGCCTGCACCCTTTCTGCTGCTGTGAGCTGTTTCCTGCAAGACTTGTAGCCGCAGCAGAGCATGCAGCAGTCTTGCTGTTGTGGGGGGAAAGAGCAGTAGGTGACAAGAAAAACGACCACATGGTTTTCCTCATCTGAGTCAGATTTCTAGACCGTGAAAGTTGATCAGCTCCTAGACTGCCTATTCTTTTGTCCTCCAGACCTTGCTCTTTGTTTCCAGTAACTTTGGTGATAGAATTGTGACGGATATGGAAGAAGGGCATTTATTGATCAAAATCTGCAGAAATGCTTCATGCCCTGGCTCTTCCTTCCTCCTTGTCAGGTTCCTCAAGTGTGCTTGGGGGGGCAGTTGCTCAAGCGGGTCTTTTTTTCTGCTGCCTGATGCGGATGGCATTCCAGGCTTGTGCGTGATCTCACACCGCCTGTTTCCCCTCTCTTTTTTCCTGTTTGTTTGTTTATCCAGATGAGGTGTTTGGCGTTGGGAGTGGGCTGTGATGAAGAATCCGATTCTGGTGCTGAAACCCCCCCTGTACTGCTGGAGATGCAGGCATGTTTGATTTTTAAGCGGGCTCTGTTTCTTTCAGTGACCTTTGAGAGACTGTCGCAGATGTTGTCTGTGAAGAGCTACTGCAGCCTAGTAAGATGTGATAGTGGTTTGAAGTGTGAAAGTGAGGAAAGAGAAGGAGGCTTGACTAAGGTTGTCTGAGAAGCAGGCAGCCGTTGGTTTTCCTTGGTGCAAAGGAGGGGGAAAGGGTGTGTGCGCTCCTGGCTGTTGTAACCTAGGTGAGGCCAGGGTCAGACTGTGTGCAGGCAGTGCTTGTCAGGGGCTTTGCAGAACTGGAGCAGGACGTTTGGGACGTTGGGTATTGCTGTCTACTCAAAGAGGTTCCTGAGGAAAAACCGCAGGCCTCGTAGAAGAGAAGTCAGAACTTTTCCCTGCGTGGGTGCCGAGAAGAGGAGTATTTTGGAAGGTGTGGATTGCCTGTGCAGAGGATGCTTGTTTCTGTTCTTTCTCACTCTTTTGGCTGGCCTCTTCTAGGAGGAGTCACCTGAAGGGGAGGGAGAGGAGGAGCACCAGCAGCCTCAAGTTGCGAATGCTGCAGAAGCCCCTGCTGGTGTGAGAGGTGAGTTAATAAACATTGATCCCCTTTGTTTCTTTGCTAGTTGTGCTGAGTCAGTGAACGGAAGTGGTGGCCTGGTGGGGGAGAGGTTGCCTGATGGAGGAGAGCAGCAGTCATTTCTCCCTTCCTTTGTAGGTGTTACGTCGGCAGCAGGAGTGAAGCAGGAGGAAGACAGCGACTCTCCGTGGGATTCTGAGGTGCTTTCAGTGAGGGGCGCAGTGGGATCCCCGGTGGCGGGGGGAACCGCTCGGGAGTTTGCTTTGGACGTGGGCCCTAGCGCTGATGAGGCTCAGTTCCCTCTTTGGCCGCTTCTGCCATGTGTTTGCTCCTGTGAACTTGAGCAGCTTCTGCTCTGTGCAAGCTGTTCAGTCAGGACTGTGCCTAAGTAGGGTCTGCTGATGTCCTAGGTCTCATAGGAACTGGCCTTTGAATGTGATTTCTAGTGTAACACTGAAAGAGTACAGATTCTGGCTCTGCAAGTGCTTGGGAGGGTTGCTGCTTCTTTGCCACGGTACCCAATGAAATGAGTGTTTTTGGAACCGTGCAGCCAAGTAGTAAGCACAACCAAAAAAAATCAGTGTAGGCTTGGAGCACTGTTTTGGGTTGAAGTGTGAAAGTGAGGAAAGAGAAGGAGGCTTGACTAAGGTTGTCTGAGAAGCAGGCAGCCGTTGGTTTTCCTTGGTGCAAAGGAGGGGGAAAGGGTGTGTGCGCTCCTGGCTGTTGTAACCTAGGTGAGGCCAGGGTCAGACTGTGTGCAGGCAGTGCTTGTCAGGGGCTTTGCAGAACTGGAGCAGGACGTTTGGGACGTTGGGTATTGCTGTCTACTCAAAGAGGTTCCTGAGGAAAAACCGCAGGCCTCGTAGAAGAGAAGTCAGAACTTTTCCCTGCGTGGGTGCCGAGAAGAGGAGTATTTTGGAAGGTGTGGATTGCCTGTGCAGAGGATGCTTGTTTCTGTTCTTTCTCACTCTTTTGGCTGGCCTCTTCTAGGAGGAGTCACCTGAAGGGGAGGGAGAGGAGGAGCACCAGCAGCCTCAAGTTGCGAATGCTGCAGAAGCCCCTGCTGGTGTGAGAGGTGAGTTAATAAACATTGATCCCCTTTGTTTCTTTGCTAGTTGTGCTGAGTCAGTGAACGGAAGTGGTGGCCTGGTGGGGGAGAGGTTGCCTGATGGAGGAGAGCAGCAGTCATTTCTCCCTTCCTTTGTAGGTGTTACGTCGGCAGCAGGAGTGAAGCAGGAGGAAGACAGCGACTCTCCGTGGGATTCTGAGGTGCTTTCAGTGAGGGGCGCAGTGGGATCCCCGGTGGCGGGGGGAACCGCTCGGGAGTTTGCTTTGGACGTGGGCCCTAGCGCTGATGAGGCTCAGTTCCCTCTTTGGCCGCTTCTGCCATGTGTTTGCTCCTGTGAACTTGAGCAGCTTCTGCTCTGTGCAAGCTGTTCAGTCAGGACTGTGCCTAAGTAGGGTCTGCTGATGTCCTAGGTCTCATAGGAACTGGCCTTTGAATGTGATTTCTAGTGTAACACTGAAAGAGTACAGATTCTGGCTCTGCAAGTGCTTGGGAGGGTTGCTGCTTCTTTGCCACGGTACCCAATGAAATGAGTGTTTTTGGAACCGTGCAGCCAAGTAGTAAGCACAACCAAAAAAAATCAGTGTAGGCTTGGAGCACTGTTTTGGGTTGAAGTGTGAAAGTGAGGAAAGAGAAGGAGGCTTGACTAAGGTTGTCTGAGAAGCAGGCAGCCGTTGGTTTTCCTTGGTGCAAAGGAGGGGGAAAGGGTGTGTGCGCTCCTGGCTGTTGTAACCTAGGTGAGGCCAGGGTCAGACTGTGTGCAGGCAGTGCTTGTCAGGGGCTTTGCAGAACTGGAGCAGGACGTTTGGGACGTTGGGTATTGCTGTCTACTCAAAGAGGTTCCTGAGGAAAAACCGCAGGCCTCGTAGAAGAGAAGTCAGAACTTTTCCCTGCGTGGGTGCCGAGAAGAGGAGTATTTTGGAAGGTGTGGATTGCCTGTGCAGAGGATGCTTGTTTCTGTTCTTTCTCACTCTTTTGGCTGGCCTCTTCTAGGAGGAGTCACCTGAAGGGGAGGGAGAGGAGGAGCACCAGCAGCCTCAAGTTGCGAATGCTGCAGAAGCCCCTGCTGGTGTGAGAGGTGAGTTAATAAACATTGATCCCCTTTGTTTCTTTGCTAGTTGTGCTGAGTCAGTGAACGGAAGTGGTGGCCTGGTGGGGGAGAGGTTGCCTGATGGAGGAGAGCAGCAGTCATTTCTCCCTTCCTTTGTAGGTGTTACGTCGGCAGCAGGAGTGAAGCAGGAGGAAGACAGCGACTCTCCGTGGGATTCTGAGGTGCTTTCAGTGAGGGGCGCAGTGGGATCCCCGGTGGCGGGGGGAACCGCTCGGGAGTTTGCTTTGGACGTGGGCCCTAGCGCTGATGAGGCTCAGTTCCCTCTTTGGCCGCTTCTGCCATGTGTTTGCTCCTGTGAACTTGAGCAGCTTCTGCTCTGTGCAAGCTGTTCAGTCAGGACTGTGCCTAAGTAGGGTCTGCTGATGTCCTAGGTCTCATAGGAACTGGCCTTTGAATGTGATTTCTAGTGTAACACTGAAAGAGTACAGATTCTGGCTCTGCAAGTGCTTGGGAGGGTTGCTGCTTCTTTGCCACGGTACCCAATGAAATGAGTGTTTTTGGAACCGTGCAGCCAAGTAGTAAGCACAACCAAAAAAAATCAGTGTAGGCTTGGAGCACTGTTTTGGGTTGAAGTGTGAAAGTGAGGAAAGAGAAGGAGGCTTGACTAAGGTTGTCTGAGAAGCAGGCAGCCGTTGGTTTTCCTTGGTGCAAAGGAGGGGGAAAGGGTGTGTGCGCTCCTGGCTGTTGTAACCTAGGTGAGGCCAGGGTCAGACTGTGTGCAGGCAGTGCTTGTCAGGGGCTTTGCAGAACTGGAGCAGGACGTTTGGGACGTTGGGTATTGCTGTCTACTCAAAGAGGTTCCTGAGGAAAAACCGCAGGCCTCGTAGAAGAGAAGTCAGAACTTTTCCCTGCGTGGGTGCCGAGAAGAGGAGTATTTTGGAAGGTGTGGATTGCCTGTGCAGAGGATGCTTGTTTCTGTTCTTTCTCACTCTTTTGGCTGGCCTCTTCTAGGAGGAGTCACCTGAAGGGGAGGGAGAGGAGGCTGCTGGTGGTCCTCCAGCTGCGAATGCTGCAGAAGCCCCTGCTGGTGTGAGAGGTGAGTTAATAAACATTGATCCCCTTTGTTTCTTTGCTAGTTGTGCTGCGTCAGTGAACGGAAGTGGTGGCCTGGTGGGGGAGAGGTTGCCTGATGGAGGAGAGCAGCAGTCATTTCTCCCTTCCTTTGTAGGTGTTACGTCGGCAGCAGGAGTGAAGCAGGAGGAAGACAGCGACTCTCCGTGGGATTCTGAGGTGCTTTCAGTGAGGGGCGCAGTGGGATCCCCGGTGGCGGGGGGAACCGCTCGGGAGTTTGCTTTGGACGTGGGCCCTAGCGCTGATGAGGCTCAGTTCCCTCTTTGGCCGCTTCTGCCATGTGTTTGCTCCTGTGAACCTGAGCAGCTTCTGCTCTGTGCAAGCTGTTCAGTCAGGACTGTGCCTAAGTAGGGTCTGCTGATGTCCTAGGTCTCATAGGAATTGGCCTTTGAATGTGATTTCTAGTGTAACACTGAAAGAGTACAGATTCTGGCTCTGCAAGTGCTTGGGAGGGTTGCTGCTTCTTTGCCACGGTACCCAATGAAATGAGTGTTTTTGGAACCGTGCAGCCAAGTAGTAAGCACAACCAAAAAAAATCAGTGTAGGCTTGGAGCACTGTTTTGGGTTGAAGTGTGAAAGTGAGGAAAGAGAAGGAGGCTTGACTAAGGTTGTCTGAGAAGCAGGCAGCCGTTGGTTTTCCTTGGTGCAAAGGAGGGGGAAAGGGTGTGTGCGCTCCTGGCTGTTGTAACCTAGGTGAGGCCAGGGTCAGACTGTGTGCAGGCAGTGCTTGTCAGGGGCTTTGCAGAACTGGAGCAGGACGTTTGGGACGTTGGGTATTGCTGTCTACTCAAAGAGGTTCCTGAGGAAAAACCGCAGGCCTCGTAGAAGAGAAGTCAGAACTTTTCCCTGCGTGGGTGCCGAGAAGAGGAGTATTTTGGAAGGTGTGGATTGCCTGTGCAGAGGATGCTTGTTTCTGTTCTTTCGCACTCTTTTGGCTGGCCTCTTCTAGGAGGAGTCACCTGAAGGGGAGGGAGAGGAGGCTGCTGGTGGTCCTC
This sequence comes from Dromaius novaehollandiae, assembly GCF_036370855.1. Classification (NCBI taxonomy): domain Eukaryota; kingdom Metazoa; phylum Chordata; class Aves; order Casuariiformes; family Dromaiidae; genus Dromaius; species Dromaius novaehollandiae. Next base: position 23,456,040 of record NC_088098.1, read on the forward strand.
CAGCTGCGAATGCTGCAGAAGCCCCTGCTGGTGTGAGAGGTGAGTTAATAAACATTGATCCCCTTTGTTTCTTTGCTAGTTGTGCTGCGTCAGTGAACGGAAGTGGTGATCTGCTTGTGAGATGGTGCAGCCCCCAGTTTTCCCCTTGCCAGCCAGTGCTGGGGGGAAGGTTGAGGGTAGGGAAAGTCAACTGTGGGAGATGTTCTGTGGTAGTGCTGGAGTGCAAGGAGCGTTGCTCCTTGGTGACTTCCTGCACATGTGAGGATGTTTTGGCTAGTGCTTTGAGGGTTCCTCTTCTACCGTGCAAAGGGATTGTGAGTGCCAAACTCTGGAGCCCTAGTTTGGAGGGGAGATGCCCCCAAACCTCCCTACTCCAGGACTCTGGCATGCCAGAGCCTCGTTTGGATGCTACCCGACCATCTGTTGAGTGTTTATTGTAGCCGTGGGAGGTGTCATGCTGAGCTTGGGCATCTTCTGCTGCAAAGAAGGACCTGGGAAGCGTCGAGAGCACCTTGGTGGGGCTGGGGGGGGAATGACAGTGCTGTTTTTCCTCTGTAGTTGAAGGGTTATCCGACTCATGGCTGCAGGGCTTGCCTGACGGGGGGGGAGCAGCAGAGTGAAAGAAGGACTCGTGGTGTGTCATTTCTCCCTTCCTTTGTAGGTGTTACGTCGGCAGCAGGAGTGAAGCAGGAGGAAGACAGGGACTTTCCTTCGTTTTCTGAGGTGCTTTCAGTGAGAGGCGCAGTGGGGTCCTCGGGTCCCCGTGGGGGGAACTGCTTGGGAGCTTGTTTAGGACATGGGCCCTAGCGCTGATGAGGCTCAGTACCCCTTTGGCTGCTTCTGCCATGTGTCTGCTCCTGTGAACTTGAGCAGCTTCTGCTCTGTGCAAGCTGTTCAGTCAGGACTGTGCCTAAGTAGGGTCTGCTGATGTCCTAGGTCTCATAGGAACTGGCCTTTGAATGTGATTTCTAGTGTAACACTGAAAGAGTACAGATTCTGGCTCTGCAAGTGCTTGGGAGGGTTGCTGCTTCTTTGCCACGGTACCCAATGAAATGAGTGTTTTTGGAACCGTGCAGCCAAGCAGTAAGCACAACAAAAAAAATCAGTGTAGGCTTGGAGCACTGTTTTGGGTTCTGAAAGGCCTGTTATACTTCCAGAGCCTGCCTGCCTTGACGGCATGCGTGAGTGCAGAACCAGCAGTGAAACGGCAGGTAATGCTTAAGTGACGATCCAAGTCGTGCTTGGGTATGACACCTGCAGCTTGATGCTGAAGTGTTTGTGGAAACTCCTTGCCCCACTCTCTGCTTGTTTGTGTTCTCACTCAACCAGGTGTCCGCAGATGCGAGAGAGAAGCGTGCAGGACACGAGGCTGCTGCCACACGAACAGATACAGATTTCCAGTACGACGGACAGGTGACTGTGTTAAAGACCCGTGAAGATGTTAGTGTAAAGGGAGCTGTTATTCCCAAATGAGTGCAGGAGGGAGACTGCAGAGAGTAGCAGATTCCAGATATACTTCAGAAGTATTGCAGAATTCATTTCTTTCCCTTTGTGAAATGGAAGAACTGTGCAAAGGACGAAAGCCCTGGGTTGGAAGTAGGAAGCCCTGGCTTTGATGGTCAGAGTAATATCTGCAGTCAGACCCTAGCTCTTGCTGTGCAGGACAGCACATTTTGCATTGTCTTAAAAGAGAAGAAAAACTGCTCAAGCCCACTAATACTAAGCCCTTTTTTAATGAATTAGGAAACAGCAACCCTCGTGAAGAGATGCCAACAGATTAGATGTCCTCAGGTGACCAGGATAGCTAGCGGTCTTCAGTTGTGCAGGCGCCTGCTGGTGGTGGGCAAAATTGCTTATCTTTGAGCTCACTCTGAAGACTGATGCAGTGAGTGAAAGGAAGAACGTAGTCCGTGTTCCTACCCTTTTCTTCATACGCATGTAACTAGTTCATTAGGGTATGGCCAGAGAGCTACAGCAGGAGGTTGCTGATGCTTCCCGTGGAGGAGTGACCACATGGGCGCTAGGAGCATCACGAGTCATTGAAAGAGTAGGCCTGGTGTTCCGGCGTTGTTTACGGCCGCCCGTAGGAAATTGAGATGGGGATGGGAGAGGCCAGTATGAAAGAGGATGAAGCAGCAGGGTTTTGGAGAGACGACTTGAGAGTCGAAGCAGTCGCCTTGTCCGTACGGAAAACGCAGCTGACTCGCGTGGGTCCTGGTTGTGGTTTTACAGTTGCAGGAGTCGGAAGAACAGCGTGTTCAGTCCGAGCGTTGTGCTCAGGACTTGAAGACGGCCCTGGAAAAGAAACAAAGAGAAGTGGTAGCTGTTTCCCAGCAACTGCAAGACCTTCTGGAAGCCTCCTCAGGAACTGTTAGCCTAAAACCTCTGGAAGAACGAGTGGGACGGTAAGGAACTGTCACGGTGAAGCAAGGCTTTGCTTTCTGGGACAGTGTAAAAGCAACAGGATTACCTTGCTGCATCACAGCAAGTTAATGCACAATTTTGAGAGAAGCTTTTGCTTTAGATGATGTTATTTCCCACTGTTGTGTCAGTATTTGTGCTCTTGTGTCTTCCCATAACGAGACCTGTGTTTCTTTTCAAGGCTTGAACTTGCAAACGCCAGCCTGGAAGGCAGAGTCCAGCAACAGACTGCTAGAATCAAAGTTCTTCAGAAAGAGCTGCGTGGCTCTGCCTCTGTAAGCCAGTCATGACTTTTGTTTTCCTGAGCTCCTGAGGCTAGCTCTGTGTGTGGGGGGGGAAATTTTCAGAAGAGATTGTCCTGGGGAGCCTAGGGGAAGTCATTTCCTGCAGCCTGCAGGTGATTGGCTGCAGTTGGTCCATTCCCAGGCTCTCTGGTTTTGAGAGTTTTCATGGGGCGCTCTGCTGCGTCCTACTTAACACTGTCTGAGGTAAAGGTTGGACACTGGTGTGCTGGCTTGAATGTTTGCTGCTTTATACCCGTCGTGGTGCTTAAGCCATCAGGCAGCCGCGCTTCAGGGGTTCCTGCCTTAAAGGCATTCTGCAGGTTAGCTTGTGGAATTGCCTTGGTGCCAAGCGCTTTGTCGCCGAGCCCTAACTGGCATCCTCGGACTGTGGCAAGAGTTCCGTTGCCCGGCCTCTGAGCACCTTCCCTGTTTAGTGGCTATGGATTCCTTGGCTGGAAGGTGTAAATCTGTAAAGTAACTTGAGGAACTCCAAAGATGCGCAGCTGCAACTAATGAAGGAATCCCACATTGCTAGGCAGTGTTATTTTCGGTGTGCTTGGTCTGAGTTGGTGGAGACAAGCCTTCAGTGAGGAGGAACTGCTTAGGCTCTGCAGAATGGCTGCTCCTTGGCATCTTGGTGTGTGTTGTTTTCCGTGAAGAGGTGAAGAGGAGTCCCTGTGGTGTCATTTGTGGAACCCTGTACGATGCTGCCTGGGAATGTCCAGGCATCCCGAATTCAGGGGTTAATAGCAGCTGAAGCAAGGCGCTTTCATCTGGGGCCTGCACAAAGCAAGTGGTTGTCGTGCTCTGTCTAGTGAGCGAGGGTCCTTGGTCCTACAGCCCCCCGTAGTTGTGGTTAATTAGGGCTGAAGAGGTGTTGAAAATAACGAGATGTGCAAGTGTAATTGTGGGCTGTACTGCAGCTGGCCAGAGAAGAAGGCAGGCAGTCACAGTGCTTATCCTTGCCTTTGGTGAAGATGGCGGGGTTTTTGGATATCCCGTGGATGAAGAAGCTACTCCTGTCTTTGCTCATTGATGACCATTTGTATGCCTCACAGCTCTGCCTCACAGCTCTGCCTCAAACGGCCCAGGCAATGGTTGCTGACAATTTTAGGGCAGCCTCAAGCTAAGGCTGTTCTGCTCCCTGGAACAGGGAGGGGTAGATAGTACAGGAGTAAGGAGAGGGAGGAATGTTTGAGGCATGTCTTTTTGGCAATACCTCTTAAATGTGGTGTGAACTTCAGTGTGGCTTTTAATGCTTCTGTAGGTTCATAACTGCCTGGAGGACTTGATCACTGGCTTATGGACAAGGTGCATGCCTTTGGAGGAAGACCAAAATCAGCAGGTGCATCAATGGTTGCTGTGAATTCCTTCTTCCAGGCTATGACTATTTTGTGCGCAGGCAGCTCAACCATCCAGGAGTTCCCTGACAGTGAACTTTTCTGAGGACCGCTGCCCACTGATTGCTGAAGATCCCCCAGAAGCTTTAAATTAAGCGGTGCTCTCCACTGATGGGGATACATAAGTAACCCCTGCTAGTAGCGGGTGGCCTTCCCTTTTGTGGGGGAGACAGACTATAGGTGTATTGCAGAAATCATTTCTTTACCTTTGTGAAGTGGAAGACCTGCCCGAAGGCTGAAAGCCCAGGGTTGGAAGTAGGAAGCTCTGGCTTTGATGATCAGAGTAATACCTGCAGTCCAGCTATGGCTCTTGCCCTTGCATCAGAGCAGATTGTGCGTTATCTTAAAAAGGAAGGAAACGCTCAAGCCCACGCTCTCAGCGTCTCTTCCAAGAAGAGTAATACTGAGCTGTTTTTTACATATTGGGAAAGAGCAGCCCTCATGAAGAGATGCTGACAGATTAGATGTCTTCAGGTGGCCAAAATGGCTAGAGGTCTTTGGTTGTGCAGGCGCCTGCAGGTGGTGGGCAAAGCTGCTTATCTTTGAGTTCACTCTGAAGACTGATGTAGCGAGTGAAAAGAAGAACACATTCCATGCTCCTGCCCTCTTCTTCATGCTCATGTAACAATGTTTCCTTAGGCTATGGCCGGACAGCTTCCGGAGGAGATTGCCGATGCTCTTGAACAGCAGTCGCTTCCAGAAGGCTCGCTTGGAGTTACAAAGCTTTGTTGCGGTGAGCTGAAGGAAGACAAACTGCGGTTGCAGGAGGAACTGGACAGGGTTAAAGCCAAGGTAGGCAAAACCTGTAACTACATTAATAAATGCGTTGACATTGTTCTTCCCTGTAAATGAGGAAAAAGGACAAAGCAGTATTCTGAGTATTCTGAGCAGTATTCAGGATGGGGATGGGAGAGGCCAGTATGAAAGAGGATGAAGCAGCAGGGTTTTGGAGAGACGACTTGAGAGTCGAAGCAGTCGCCTTGTCTGTACGGAAAACGCAGCTGACTCGCGTGGGTCCTGGTTGTGGTTTTACAGTTGCAGGAGTCGGAAGAACAGCGTGTTCAGTCCGAGCGTTGTGCTCAGGACTTGAAGACGGCCCTGGAAAAGAAACAAAGAGAAGTGGTAGCTGTTTCCCAGCAACTGCAAGACCTTCTGGAAGCCTCCTCAGGAACTGTTAGCCTAAAACCTCTGGAAGAACGAGTGGGACGGTAAGGAACTGTCACGGTGAAGCAAGGCTTTGCTTTCTGGGACAGTGTAAAAGCAACAGGATTACCTTGCTGCATCACAGCAAGTTAATGCACAATTTTGAGAGAAGCTTTTGCTTTAGATGATGTTATTTCCCACTGTTGTGTCAGTATTTGTGCTCTTGTGTCTTCCCATAACGAGACCTGTGTTTCTTTTCAAGGCTTGAACTTGCAAACGCCAGCCTGGAAGGCAGAGTCCAGCAACAGACTGCTAGAATCAAAGTTCTTCAGAAAGAGCTGCGTGGCTCTGCCTCTGTAAGCCAGTCATGACTTTTGTTTTCCTGAGCTCCTGAGGCTAGCTCTGTGTGTGGGGGGGGAAATTTTCAGAAGAGATTGTCCTGGGGAGCCTAGGGGAAGTCATTTCCTGCAGCCTGCAGACGATCCGTTGTGGTGCTTACCCCTGAAGCGCAGCTGCCTGATGGCTTTCCTGCCTTAAAGGCATTCTGCAGGTTAGCTTGTGGAATTGCCTTGGTGCCAAGCGCTTTGTCGCCGAGCCCTAACTGGCATCCTCGGACTGTGGCAAGAGTTCCGTTGCCCGGCCTCTGAGCACCTTCCCTGTTTAGTGGCTATGGATTCCTTGGCTGGAAGGTGTAAATCTGTAAAGTAACTTGAGGAACTCCAAAGATGCGCAGCTGCAACCAATGAAGGAATCCCACATTGCTAGGCAGTGTTATTTTCGGTGTGCTTGGTCTGAGTTGGTGGAGACAAGCCCTCAACGAAGGGAGACTGCTGGATCACTGGAACTGGGGGTAGATTGTAAAGGAGTAGGGAGATGGAGAAATGTTTGTGGCACTTCTTTTTGGTAATACCCCTTAAATGAGGTGTGAGCTTCAGTCTGGAAAGTGTCAGCGTGCCTTTTTTGCTTTTTTTAATGCTTCCGTAGGTTCATAATCGCCTGGAGGACCTGATCACTGGCTTACGGACAAGACGCGTGCTTTCGGAAGAAGACCCAAGTCAGCAGGTACATCAATGGTTGCTGTGAATTTCTTCTTCTAGTCTTTCAGGTTTTTGGGGGAGTTGGGTGTGTGTGTGTGTGTGTGTGTGTGTGTGTGTGTGTGTGTGGGCAGCTAAACCGTCCAAGAGTTCTGTAATGGTGAACTCCTCCAAGGGCCGTTGCCTGCTGATGGCTGAAGCTCCTCCTGAAGCTTTAAATGAAGCCCTGCTCTCCACTGATGTGGCTACATAAGTACCCCCTGCTAGTAGCAGAGGGACTGAGGAAGCTGTTCTTCAGGGTCTTTTCCACCTTTTCCCCGTGAGCCCCTAGTAGCAGGTGGCCTTCCCTTTTGTGGTGGGGGGGGGGGGGGGGGGACAGGACGGAGGGAGGTGGGGGGGCTGGCAGGCAACTGTTTCTGTCCCTCAGTATTGGCCTGTTCAGTGGGAAAACTGAAGTGCTGACCTTTACGTGGGCATTCTGTCCCCTGGAGTTCTGCGGCCTTGGGCTAGCAGAGAGAGACGTCCTGCAACATCTGTGTGAGGAACGCTGTCTGCACCTAATGCTTATAGATGCCATTACTGAGTTATGTGTGCCATTTCTTCTTTCTGTTTGGAAAGTGTGAGAGCAAAAGCAAGTCAATGAAGAAGCTGGTAGAGTGGAAGCGACCAGCAGAAGCCCGACTGGAGCAGGAAATGAGAAGAAACATGGAACTGCAGAAAGAATGCAACAGGTAAGTATGGGTTTTTAGTACTTGTAAGAAGTATGGACTAGGCTGGGAGTCAAGCTTTATTTAACTTGACCCTAAGACTATGAGGACGTAACAGTTTGTGAGCACCTTCAAGCCTTGCGTTAGATCTTGCAAGTGGCTTCTGTACGTGAGCGTACGGTTTTAGGTAGGTGGAAGTGCAGGCTGCCCTGCAGTTGTTGTGGGGAGAGAGGGAGGGCAGGCAGAAGTCCGTCACCTCTGTTTTCAGGCCAAGGGAGTACCTCCATGGGAGCAGAGGAAATTTCGACCCTGCAAGTGATCTGTGGGAGGGAAATGATTTTTTTTCCCCTGGTTTGGGTTTGGGTTTTTGGGGGGTCCATAAGTCCTGGCCTGTCAGTCAGGTTACAAACAAGGTAAGCCCCATCCATGCTGCTTACCTAAGTGTATACGCAAAGGCTGACTGTCCCTGGGCTTCCTATTTTATGCGCTAATTTGCTGCACAGGTCCAGGAGGCTTCTTGAAAGAGCTATGAAGAAACTGAGGGCGTATGAGAGGCGAGAGAGTGAGTCCCAGTCGGATTTCCAGGGCGCAATGGAGGACACGCGTTCTGGAAGGGGCAGCGAAGTTGGTAGATTAAGAACAAAGGTGAGCTTTGGTTTGTTCGGGTTTTTTGCTGTTTTTGGAAGCCTGTATGATTTAATTCTGTTTCCTGTTGTTAATGATCTGGTGGCTGTGTTCCGAAGTGAGTGGATTTCCCCTGTGATCCCTGAAAATGCCTAACTAATCCTTTGGTAAGTGAAGAAGCGTTGCAATACCAGGGTGCTGGTGTGGGAAAGGTAAATTTCTGAGGAGCAAAGAGGAAGACGGAGTTTTAGTTGACCTTTGGGGCCTACTGAAACCTGGTACTTCCTGAAAGCGCTTGAAAACAAACTCCCGCTTTGATCTGGAAAGAACACGCCTTCTTCCTCCACTGCTTGAAAAGCTCCTTTCTGGAGCACTGTTGGCGAAGCTTTCAGTGTCACGGAAAGAAGAGGATGTGTCTCTTGTGAGTTCTGTCCTGAAGTAACCTGACTGTGTGACAAATATGTAACACTCCTCGCACCCCCTGTCCATCCAAAACGCCCCCTCCCCCCCCGATAGATATTGTTTCTGATGAAAGGAGAAGGTGTCCAGCTCTGTGGATATTTGGTTTCCTGTGAGCGTCTGAGGCTGAGGCTAAGTGAGTCTGTCCTTTCCCTGTCTACAGGTCCGTGAACTTTCCCACTGGCTGGCGACAGAGCGGAGAAGGTCGAGGCAGCTAGAAAAAGCAAATGAAGGCTTGCGCGAAGAGTTGGCTTGGCTGCATGGGAGCTGTGACAAACTGCGCAAGAGGAAGCAGCATCTGGAAGAAGAGGTGGTTGTCCTCAGGCGTCATTTAGAGGCCAAGATGATGGATCGCAGCCACGTAGAAGTCTATAAAAAGGAGGCTGAACAAAGAGCTGGGCGAGAGCTAAGGCAAAAACTGCAGGAAGTCAATCTCTTTCTGCAGGTAAACTTACTTCACCCTGGTATCTGTGGTCCAGTTGTGCCTTGTCATTCCTTCATTCTTTCCTGTTGTGATTTTTCAGTATTTCATGCTTCTGCCGTCAGGGCTGTGGGGTCATGGGCTCTTCACATCTTCAGGAGGTTGTTGAAGGGTGTGAGCTTGTTGAATGGTTGTCCTCAACCACTCTGAGATCCTGTGAATAATCTTCTCCACCCACGTAGGTCACTGGGGAATCGGGTAACAGCGCTAAGAGAAGAATTGCAAGGAGACTAGTGTCTTGCCGAGACAGAGGTTGCTTAGTCCCAGCTTTGACCGAAAACAAAGAAGTTGCGCTAAGAGTGTGTGTGCGTGTGTCTCTTTCCGCACAAAAAGGATTATGTAATGTGGTGCTTCTGGGTTTCGCCCTCCCTCGTTGAGGGAAGGGAGGAGGCACCGTTGCCTCCCTGAGTAAGGTTGTGCTCTTCCGGTTGGGGGTGTGATACAGACTGGGGGGAAAGTTCTCTTCTTCTCTCCTGGGGCTTGAAATTGCATGCTCTGCTTCAGACACAGGCAGCCACCCAGGACCGAGTGGAACGCATAAGAGCTGCTACTGAAGCTTCCACGGTAGGCCGACTGCAGCAGAGAATTAGGGATTTAGAAGATGAATTGGCTCTCACAAAACGCCTGCAGCGAGCCAGAGCTAATGTGGGGCTTGCGGAAGCTGGTGCTGCACATCGTCACGAGTGCTGCAGGAGCCGCTCTTTGACGACGAACCCCGTGGGCAATGCTTCCTCTGTGGCAGACCGAGTGGAAGCTCATATGGCTGAGGTAAGGCATTGTAAACCCATGTTATTCTCGAATTACCTTTAAAGAATATGAATAAGCTAGGTTCAGCTTTTAAGCTGAAAATGAGCATCATCAATGAGCATCCTAGCTCCAGGACACCCAATCCAGTAGTCTGAACGTGACTGCTGACCCTCACAATGCTGCAACCTCGGCAATACCTCTGGTCCGCGTGTGTCCCAGAATTAGCAGTCTGTGAGACAGCACGTTCCTCACAGAATGGTGAGCAGCGTATCACGAGGCTTGGGAACCGCATGGCAAGAGTTGGACAAGGGAGCGCATAATTCTTCACAGAATGCCCTGATCCGTTCCCTCCTTTGCACAGAGTGGAGGCAGGGGCAAGCTCTCCCCTTCCGTCTGTTTTATCCCTGAGAAGTATTCAGGCCCCTCTAATTCTAACGCAGTGCTGTGGTGCCCCCTGCGTACCAAGGGTCCTGTTTAAAGGACGTGTCGGCGTACCGTACCTGTACCCGTGCCGGTAATGTTCTGAAGTGGAGTTCCTAGGCTCTGAGCGTTGTCTCGTGGAGTCTCACAGGGTGATCCGGATGACTGCCCTCGGGCAACCCCCGCGGGTAAATAGTAAGTCAGCAGTGCTGTCTGAAAAAGAACCGTCAAGAGGTGACTGCTGCAAGGAAAGCCAGCTCGTTCTGGCCTGAGTCCTTTGGTAATGAGTAAATTAAGCAGCATTTTGGCTCTTCTCTGTGTCGGTATGTTGGTAGGTGAGCCTGTGTGTCTCTCAGAATTAGTGGTGATTCCCCCGGGGATTCAGCCTGAACTGCTTGCTCTCTACCTAAGCCCAGAAGCTGTATGCTCTCTGTTTGGACAGTCACTTCTAGATGTCCCGGCGTGCATCATGATGGAAAAAACCGCAGGCATCACGAGCCTTACCCGCTGTCAACAGTGTAAACGTGCTGCTTGTGCGCTTGTGGATAGATCTCTGACCTTCCCTGGTTGCTGTGAAGTCATTGTGCTTTTTGCTGTACTTTTTAAAAAGCAGAATATGAGAAAACTGATGAGTTGCGATTGCTTTGTGATGCAGTTAATGCCACACAATGCGTCTTGGTGGACAACGAATTTCTCTGTATTGTATTGGGGATGATGTTTCCCGTTCTTATTCTGCATTACAGCTGGGTTTCCAAAGGCTGTAGAAGCTAGTACTACAAGCATGTAACTATTGAGGTCTTCAGGGTATCCTGTATATACTTCCAGGTGCGGCGGGAATGGTCAAAAATATCGCTGAAGAACTTGAGCAAGGTAATTTGTCAGGATATGTTAGCAGTGTTGTGAAGGAAGATGACCGTTCCTAGTTTCTGGACACAACTACTTGAAAGCTGTCAAGCTCCTGTGCTAAGCACAGCTGTTTTCTACTAGCTTTCCAAGCTAGAGCTTTATGTGAAAACTTCCTGCTTATCCAAATAATAGTGGCACAGAATTTATGCAGTTGCCTTTAAGAAAAACAGAAAAAACAGTGTACACGCTTGTACACACACCCCCCGCGCCCCCCCCCCCCCCCCCCAGTGCCCTGAATAATCCCACCTCTTTGTGTTAATTGTTCCTCCAGAGCCACGGCTTTGCAGTGACTGGGCCTGTTTCAAAGCAGGTAGCCCCGGAGAGCAATTCCTTCTGTCCCAGTGGTCCTTAATCTCCGAGCGAGCGGCTGGCTGTTGCTTTCTAGCTCTTTGCATTTGCCTGGACGGACACAAGTCCGTTGCATTAAAGCCGTTTGCATTGTGAATGGAGTTGCCTGTCTCCTGGGAGTAATAGGGTTTGTTTGGTTTGGGGACTTGTTACCTTTTCCTACTGTGACACTAACATAGGGCATTTTCTCCCCCCTCTGCTGCCCCCCCTTCCTCAGCAATGGCTGAACTGAAAATTGGATCGGCTGGAGCTTCTGCCTGGGCATCTGCTGAAGGATCCTCAGAAAACGGAGACCAGGAGCCACTTTCCAGGGCAATGTAAGAGTATCACGCCGTTTCCGCCAAAAACGATGTGCTCTGACTTGGACAAAAATGCTAGGGAGCAGCCGCTCTGGAAGTAGCTGCGTTTGCCGTTTCATGCCTGCCGAAGTGGTGAGCCAGCAGAAGATGCTGGGGCAGAGGAAGTCCCCATTCCAGAAAGCTAAGAGTGGTTATCCTGAGACGAATGAAGCCTGGGGAAATGTGCCTTCTGCCTCTTAACGGAGTGGTGTGTAGATAATAACACGCTGTATTTAAATGAAAGTATTCTGTTCCAACTTGGTACTTAATAAATTTTGCAGTCTAGTACCTGTCTCTGTTTCATTCCGTTCCCCCTCCTGACTTTGCCTGCCCTGCCCATGTGGCTGTACCCTCTTGCTCCATCTGCTTGTGTCTCTTACAGAATAGTAGCTGTCAGACTGCTGCCAAAGGGGGAACGCTGGCAGGAGTCTGGCCTGTTGCTGCCTGTGGCTGCAAGGCGGGGGTCCTCTTCCTCAGTGGAGGCCGCAAGCAGGAGTGTGTTAAGACGGGGGCCTCGACTTCAGGTCTTGCTAATACTGGGGCACTTGACTCCGGCTGCCTTTCAGAACAAGGCTTCCTGTGGTCTAGGCAGAAGGGAGGGAGAGGGCTCCTGGTAGCCGTGAAAGGTTGCAAAGCCCACCAGTCTGGAAGGGTATCTGGTCCACGTGGAGTCAGCAACGGGGAAAGGGGGGAAGACATTTCTCTGCCCTGCAGCATGACTGGCAAGGCTGACCTTCTGTTCAGTGCTGGGCACTTGCTTTTCTCTCTCCAAAGCAAAAGCAAGTGCAGAAAGTCTGTGCCTTCCCTTTGTGTCGTCCTTTTGACAAACTCTGACATGAACTGTTTTCAAATGGTTCCCAGCCTGCTTCTGCCCCGCTGGCTGTCAGCGAGAGGTGCAGAAGCAGGACTGAACCTCAGCGCTGGCATCTGCCATAACAGGAGCTGGTGATGGTTACAGTGCGGCTAGGGAAAAGTCCCGTCAGCTCCTCAACTTCAGCGTGCATCTGCGCTGCCAGTGCGAGGCCACTCTCGATGATGTGTGAGAGGTCATGGCAATCGCGGGAGGTTCCTGAGGCCTGGCCCACAGCAGCTGTCCCTCCTGCCTTGAAGAGGGGCAAGAAGCGGGACCCAGGGAGCTACAAGCGGGCCAGCGGCACCTCGAGGCCTGGCAAGCTGATGGAGCAGAGCCTCCCGGAAGCCCTTTCCAAAGACGTGGAGGCCCAGAAGGTGACTGGGAGTAGTCGGCATGGATTTACCATGAGGCGGTAATGTGCTCTTGTCGCAAAGAAGGCCAACGTTATCCTGGGCTGCATTAGGCAGAGTGTTGCCAGTGGGTCAAGGGAGGTAATTCTCCCCCTCTACCTCATCCCGGGTGAGGCTGCATCTGGCGTAGTGTGTCCCGTTCTGGGCTCTGCAGTAGAAGAGAGAGATGGAGCTACTGGAGCAAGTCCAGCGAAGGGCTACTAAGATGATTATGGGCCTGGAGTTTTTCTCATATGAGGAAAGGCTGCGAGAGCTGGCATTGTTCTGCCTGGAGAAGAGAAGACTGAGGCGGGATCTTACCAATGTTTATAAATATCTGAAGGGAGGGTGTAAGGAAGATGGGGTCAGACTTTTTTCAGTGGTGCCTAGTGGTAGGATGAGAGGCAAAGGGCAGAAACTGAAACACAGTTGCATCTGAACATAAGGAACGACTTTTTTACGGTGAGGATGACCGAGTACTGGAACAGGTGGCCCAGAGAGATTGTGGAGTCTCCATCCTTGGAGATGTTCAAAAGCCATCTGGATGGGGCCCTGCGCAACGTGCTTCAGGTGATCCTGCATGGTTTTACAAAGGAGGAAACCATGCCTGACCAACCTGAGAGCCTTCTACGACAAAGCGACAAACTCTCTGGCCAAGGGCAGAGCAGGGGAGAGCGTTTATCTTGCCTTCAGCAAGGCTGCCAGCACTGTCTCCCCTAACATCCTCCTAGACAAACTGATGAAGTTCAGGCAAGGTAAGTGGAGGATGAGGTGGCACATGCAGTGAAGGGCCACAAAGATGATCAGGGGCTTGGAGCACCTGCCCTGCCTGGAGAGGCTGCGAGAGCTGGGCCTGCTCAGCCTGAAGAAGAGGCGGCTCCGGGGGCATCTTACTCTGTATAAATAAATCCCTGTGGGAATACCTGATTGGGGTGGGGGGGGTGGTGAAGAAGGCAGAGCCAGGCTCTTCTCAGTGGTGCCCAGGAAAGGCCAGGAAGCAATGGGCACAAACTGAAATAGGGGAAACTCCATTTAAACATAAGGAAAGCTTCTTTTGCGGGGAGGGTGGTCCGGGAGCGGCCAGGGCCGGCTGCTCCAGCAGGGATGGGGAGCCGGGAGCTGAGGGTGGTGACGTGGCTACCAGGGCAGGGGCCTCGCCAGCCAAGGCCCAGCCCCACCGTAGGCAAGTGAGGGAGCAGGGCAGTCTCAGCGGTGGCAGCCAGGCTCAGCCGGCAGCCCCGGTCGCCAGGGAAGTTAGAGCTGGTGCAGCAGGTCCGAGGTCGGGCCAGGAAGTCAGAGCGCAGGTTGGGTTGGGGTTCAGGCCAGCGCTGGTAACCAGCCCCCGGCACAGGCTGCTCAGGGCCTGTTAGTGCCCAGAGAGGGGCTGGAGCCTCCATCCTCGGAGACACTCAAACCCCGGCTGCACACAGCCCTGAGCAACCTGCTCTGCGTGAGCCTGCTTGCAGCAGGGGCCTGGCCCAGAGCACCTCCCGCAGCCCCTCCCGACCTCAGCCCTCCCGTGACTCTGCAATTGCAGCGCTGAAGCCCGGCGGGAAGCCTCATCCATCTCAGCAACAGCTCAGCAGGCTCCTCTGCCAACGCACCGGCAACAAGGAGAACCTAAACACCGTTTTCTGTACTCAGCAGCAAAGGAGCCAGGACAAAGGGCGCCAGGGCCTCAGGAAGGGCAGCGCTCTGCAAACCCTCGCAGGAGCAGCAGTCACAGGCCGCTCCAGGCCCAAACAAGCGCGGCCTCAAGGCAGGAGAGCGGAGGCAAGGGCCCTCTCGCCAGGCATCGCTGCACCCAAATTCTCCCGCTCCTCAAGGCGAAGAACTGCTCAGGGAGGCTCTGTCGCAATCGTCTCTGCCTTCACGGCTACGAGAGGGGAGCCGGGAGCTGCAGGAACCAAGAAAACACCAGGAGCCCCAAATCCCCAAGCCTCCATTTACAAACAGGAGGAGCAGCAGTGAAAGCCTGGCAAGAAGGGCCCAAACCGAGGAACAGCAGTAGCAGCTGAGGTGTTTGAAGAAACCACGTTGCCTGCTTTCTGGAGCCTTTGCGGGGACCAGCGTGTTTCTATTTCCCCGGAGCCGCCGGGCGCCCACAGGGGCGTGCGCAGTTCGCTAGCAGACTTTCAGCCGGGCTGGCCAGCGAGCAGGCGGCCCCAGCTCTGGGCACAGGCAGCGGGCAGGCTGAGAGGCCGAGCTGACGCTGCCAGGAGCTGCAAGCGCAGGGGTGCTGGCGAGTCTGCAGAGCTGAGGGAGCGCGTTTCTGTGCGCGCGTGAACCTCCAGCACCCGGAAAGGAGGCTGCACGTCCTCTGCTACTGGGGCCTCGCCTGGATGCAAGCACAGGCGCTGCCTTGGGGCAGTGTCACGTCCCACCTACAAGGGGGGGAGGGTGACCCAGGTTTGCAAATCCCCTCGGTATGGATTGAGGGCGAAACGGCACTCAAGGTCCGTTCATACACATCAACCTTAATGGAACAAATATTCGGCGGACATTGGTCCTCTAACAATTATACCTGCCTCAGCTCTGCGGCTTTATGGGGAACCAAGGTGGCCTTAACTGTGTGAAAAGGAAAGCAAGCCCGAAAGCAAGCAAGAGAGCGAGAGCGAATCGCCAGTTGTGGATCCAGCACTGGACCTGCCAACAGCAGTGTTCAGTGTAGAGAGAAACCACCCACCCAGGGCTCCTACGTGCGCCTGTTTTTTTGTGCCAGCTCCTGGGCTTCTGGAACCTTCTCTCAGCCCAGTCTCAGGAGTGGCTGAGACACACGTCGGCTCAGGGCAGTGGCACCAATGAGCCAAGGGGAGTGAGCCTGGGACCCTCCCTGGGGCTCTGGTCCCAGGAGCAGCTGCTCGAGTTCACAGTGCTGTTACTTGGGCCTCGTCCCCTACAGGGAGGGAACCCCCAGCGCCGCCCCCCGCCCCGGCCGCGCCCCGCAGGCGGCGGCAGCGCCGACTCGCCGCCGGCCCGCCCGGAGCCCCGCCCCCGCGGCGTCACGCGGCGCCCTGTGACGCCCCCGAGCGCCCCCGCCGCGGCTGTTGCGCATCGGCCTCTGGAGGCAGCGCCCTCAGCGTGTGGCCGCTGCTGCCGCAGCACCGGCGCGTCCTCGCTGGGCGCCTCTCTCGGAGCCTCGCTGCGCCCTGCCCTCGGCCCCGGCCCCGGCCCCGGCCCGGGGACTGCGAGCCCGGTGCCCCCAGCCCCGCGGCCCACCGGGGCTCGGCTCCTCTGCCCCCGCCCGAGGCGGGGCCGTGTCCGTGTCTGCGTCCCTGCTGCAGCATGAAGAGGCTCCTGGGGCTCTTCGGCAAGGGGCCGCCTGCGCGCGGCAGCGCTTCCCTGCCCTGCATGGGCGCCGCCTACGAGCTCCGCGAGAATGAGCTGGGCAAGCTGCACCGCGCGGCCGCCAGCGGCGACCTGGCGCAGGTGCGGCGGCCACGGTGGCTGCTGAGACCCGGCCTCAACGGGCGGGACCAGGCGAAGCGGTGAGGGGGGCGGTGGCGCCCGCGGGCCGGGCTCTGGGCGGTGCCGCGAGCGTGGGGGCGGCGCGAGGGGCGGCCGCGAGGGCCGGGCCGCGGCGGCGGTGCCGGCTGTGGCCGCGGCGGCGGGCGGAGGGGGCGGCGGCGGCGGCGGCCCGGCCGCGTGCCCGGAGGCGCCGGCGCAGCTGCGAGGCTGCGGCGGGCCCGTGCTGCCGGCAGAGAGGTCTCCTTTGCTGGGCGAGGCGAGGCGAGGCGAGGCTGAGGAGGGCGGAAACGAGGGGGCAGGTTTTGCGAGCGGCCTCTCCCGCAGCGTCGCCTGTGCTGCCTGCGTGGCAGCAGCCCTCTCGAGGTGCTCGCGGGATCCTTCGTAGCCGCGTCGGCTGCGGTGGTTTGAGCTGAGGCGTTTGGCAGTTTGAAGGGCCTCCTGTCTTCCAGGCGCGGCACAGCACGGCACGGCTTTGCCTGGAAGGAAGGCAGGAAGTGCCGTTTCCTTCAGCTGGTGAGGGCTGGTGGAAAGGCAGTCGTGCTCCCTCGGGGTGGACGCTGTGTGAGAAGGGCAGTCACAGCTGGGGGCAAGACAGAGGGCTGCTCTGCTGCTGTCGGCATGACAGGGTCGAGGGGGAAGGTTTCTGCTCTCTGGTTTGCCAGGTGTTGCCGAGGGCCCTTGGGAGTGAGCGCGTCCTCGTGTTTGCTGCAGTAGTAAGCTCGGGGGAAGGAGAGAAGGCACGAATTCCCGAAAAGCACAGCGCGGGGCTGATGTGATGGTGTCCTGCAACCCATCTCCTTAGCCTCTGGCACGGTGTTGTCACGTGAGCGATGCTGGCGGAAGCTCGAGGTTCCCTTGCCACAGGCTTAAGGCGCCCGAGCCTTGGTCGTCCTTGCTGGGCGGTGTGCGTAGTGCTGCTGGAGGCAGCGGCCAGTTGCCTGGGCAGAGGGATGGAGGGCAGCAGTTTCAGAGCGGCAGCCTGAGGCTGTGCGGGAAGAATCCTGTGCCTGGGCGCAGGACTGCGTCCGCAGGGAGCCGGGTGCGGAGCGGAGTGAACGTCGTCTTCATAAACGAGTGGGGGGGGTGAGGTGGATGTTTCCTAGCCGGTCTCTGCCTTTGGGCGTGCAACTGCCGTCATTGCTGAAGGGATGAGAAACTTTTTCTAAGCTTGTTTTTTGGAACCGGAAAGCAGTGGCCCTACACACGTGACATAGGCAGGAGCGGTCTCTTCAGCTTTCTCTCTGTCTGTGTTAATGTAATATATTTACTTTCTAGGACACCTCTGCATCTTGCTTGCGCTAATGGACATGCGGAGGTTGTTTCGTACTTAGTAGAGAGGAAGTGCAAGCTCAATCCTCGTGATAATTTTGAGAGATCGCCACTGATGAAGGTACGTGGAGTATGTGATGCTGTTGTAGGTAGGACTTAGAAGTTAAGCACTGAGCGATCCATCTCTTGGGTGATTCGTGACCTGGGTATGGGTGGAGATCGCGTTGTGCTTGGTGCCGAATAGGCATCCGGTACCTAATCTTTGACCGCGTTCTTGTTTTCTGAGGTTGGCAAGCGGTGGGAGTTGTGACAGAGGGAAACGTAGTTGCTGGAAATGTTTCTTTTTCCCGGTGTTGTTTCCAGGCGGTACAGTGCCAGCAAGAACAATGTGTCGCCATTCTGCTAGCGCATGGTGCCGACCCTAATCTTGCAGATGCTCTCGGCAACACTGCCCTTCACCTCGCTGCCCTTGCTCCTAACACCTCTCTAGCAGGGCAGTTACTGGAGCACAATGCCCATATTGATGCGCAGAATAAGGTAAGCGTAGAATGTGGGTAAGGCGTCTCTTGGAAAGCAAAAGTTGCTTCACTTCTCTGTGTTTTTCTAACTGGGGGGGATTTATGCTTTCAGGTGGGATACACGCCCCTCGCTCTTGCCGTGTCCGAGCATCACAAAGAGATGGTGGAGTTCCTGCTTAGAAAAGGAGCTGACGTGCACACTCGAGATCAGCCTGAAAGGTGAAGGGCTCGTCACAACAGGGTGTGGGTCTCCTGAGTATTCTTCAAGTTTGACTGAGGAGAGGTGTGGGCGTGAGCCTCTAAAAGGCACAAGTAGCCACAGAGAAGCAGTTCCCTCTGCGTGGCTTTTGAAAAGTGCTCTGCGCTTGGCTGCTGTCATGCCTCACTGGACGCCTTCCGCCTTGAGGACTGCCAGAAAGCATTGTGTCTGGTCGCCACAAGGCAGGGAACTTGCCGTTAGTTCGGCAGCATTGCTGTTAGGCAGGAGCGGGTTTTTACAGCCCAGGCGTAGTTGGTATGTAAATGCTGTCTCGCGGGCAGCGTTGTCTCTCTGTCCTGACACTCGCTTTGACAACGGGTGCGCATTGAGACGAGAGAGGTTCCAAGTGGATGTGAGGAGAATCTTCTTTGCCGTGAGGACGGTGACATGTCGGAACGGGTTGCGCGAGGAGGTTGTGCAGCCTCCCTGCTTGGCGGCTTGGAAGACCAGACCGAGTAAAGCGCTGAGCAACCCGGTGTGGCCTCGTAGCTGCGCGTGCTTTGGGGTGGTGTTTGGCCGCGAGCGGTCTCGAGGCCCCTTCCGACCCGAGTTCTCCTGTGCTTCCGTGTAGTTGGCTTTGCTTTCCTTCTGCCTGTGGGAAAGGGGGAAGTAGTTGTTTGGGGAGCAAACAGGGATGAAAGTAATGGCAGTGAAACGTGTGTATCGGCTGATACATTTCCTCTCATCTTTTGGATGCTCTAGGACCCCTCTTATGCTTGCTGCTTCTGCTGGGGACATGAGCATCATAGAAGTTCTTCTTGGCTACAGTGCTGATCTTTCCCAGAAAGACATTCTGGGACGGACAGCAGAAGATTATGCTGCTACTTCTGGGCACGCTCAGTAAGTGCTTTAGGTCACCGTCAGAGTTGCTAAGTTGTCTGGATGTGCGTGTTGGCTTAAGGGCACGCTTGGTAACAGCAGCAAGGTTTAGTGATGCACGGAGACCTTTGCTGAAGCTGGGCGAGATGGAATCTTCTGGTACGTGTTGCTCCCGTGTCAAGTGTGAATTGGGAAATTTTCCTCGACTTCCACCCAAAATGCTCCGTTAGGTTTCAAGTTTGCAATGCTGAGCTCACGTCCGAGCAACGCAAAGTCTGAAAAGTGTGTCTTTGCCAAGTGAAGTGTATATAAGCCCCTGCCCAGACCAGCGCTTGACCCCAAATCTAGAGCTCATTTCTTCTCCCTTTCTCCTAGCCTGTATGGAGGGAAGCAGGAAAGAAGGGGGCCTGGGTGTGTGTAACTAGCATGTGTGTGCGACCTTACCAGTTGGCTCTGAATAGGCGTAGGATGGAGAATAAATGGCTATTTGTATTCTAGAAGCGGTGTATGCAAGGATGCTGCTGTTCTTAGTGACGGTATTTCCTTTCTTTCTGTACACAGTGTTAGTCAACACCTGGCAGACTGCACAGAGAAGAAAAATGCGGGAGAAGCTTCTGCAGGCGGCACAAGAGGCATGCCAGTGCTTAGCACGCCTCCTGGAGCAGGAGCTGCTGGCTTTGCATTGGGTGCCTGTGCTCTGGCTGGCGGAGGTAGGATCCCTAACCGTGGAGGAGCTGAGGAGGAAAATCCCCACGGCCTTTTCTTTTGGTGGCTTGTGTTGTTGAAGCTTATTGTGTTCAGCACTGACTTTGTGTGCTACTCCATCTGAGGCCTCCACTAAAGTTTTGTAAATGCGCTTCTGTGTTGCTGACTGGACCCATGTCTTGCGAGGCTGTGAGGGTGCTTCTATAATTAGTGTGTTAGCCGTCCATTCGGAGGGTTGTTGCCTGTTGGATTTCCCCATGTTTATAGACAGGGGCTTTCCTTTTTTTCTTAAAAAAAAAAAAAAAAAAAAAAAAAATCGGTGGTTTGGGGCATGCTTTTGTTCGTGCTGTCTCGCATGGCTGTTTCACTCCAGGTAGGCCTGTGGAATTGTCCATGTTACATGCCTGTAGGCACTGTTGACATTCAAAGGTGCTAAGAATTAATCATGCCAATTGCTATTTGAACAGTGAGAGACGACATTTCGCATGGCTACTTTGTAAGGTGAGAGTTGAACAGTACCTTTTCCCAAATACTTTAACCTGCCTAAAAAGAGGAAAGACGGGAGAGAGACGCGGTCCTTCTTGCCTTTTCTTTTCAAGCCTGATGGAGGAAGAGGAGAGTGATGACAGCCTTCCTGCTTGTGAGAAAGAAAGACGCTGTTTAGCTGCCAAGGTAAAGTGCCTCACCAGGCAACTTTTCCCACGAAACGACTGACTTGCAGGGAGGACCTGTCTGGATTTGAGCGAAAGCACGTTTCCAGGCAGGTGGTTTCCTCCCGCAAAGCGGTCTCCTGCCTGCACCCTTTCTGCTGCTGTGAGCTGTTTCCTGCAAGACTTGTAGCCGCAGCAGAGCATGCAGCAGTCTTGCTGTTGTGGGGGGAAAGAGCAGTAGGTGACAAGAAAAACGACCACATGGTTTTCCTCATCTGAGTCAGATTTCTAGACCGTGAAAGTTGATCAGCTCCTAGACTGCCTATTCTTTTGTCCTCCAGACCTTGCTCTTTGTTTCCAGTAACTTTGG
This sequence comes from Dromaius novaehollandiae, assembly GCF_036370855.1. NCBI lineage: Eukaryota > Metazoa > Chordata > Aves > Casuariiformes > Dromaiidae > Dromaius > Dromaius novaehollandiae. Next base: position 23,476,652 of record NC_088098.1, read on the forward strand.
TGATAGAATTGTGACGGATATGGAAGAAGGGCATTTATTGATCAAAATCTGCAGAAATGCTTCATGCCCTGGCTCTCCCTTCCTCCTTGTCAGGTTCCTCAAGTGTGCTTGGGGGGGCAGTTGCTCAAGCGGGTCTTTTTTTCTGCTGCCTGATGCGGATGGCATTCCAGGCTTGTGCGTGATCTCACACCGCCTGTTTCCCCTCTCTTTTTTCCTGTTTGTTTGTTTATCCAGATGAGGTGTTTGGCGTTGGGAGTGGGCTGTGATGAAGAATCCGATTCTGGTGCTGAAACCCCCCCTGTACTGCTGGAGATGCAGGCATGTTTGATTTTTAAGCGGGCTCTGTTTCTTTCAGTGACCTTTGAGAGACTGTCGCAGATGTTGTCTGTGAAGAGCTACTGCAGCCTAGTAAGACGTGATAGTGGTTTGAAGTGTGAAAGTGAAACTTTTCCCTGCGTGGGTGCCGAGAAGAGGAGTATTTTGGAAGGTGTGGATTGCCTGTGCAGAGGATGCTTGTTTCTGTTCTTTCGCACTCTTTTGGCTGGCCTCTTCTAGGAGGAGTCACCTGAAGGGGAGGGAGAGGAGGCTGCTGGTGGTCCTCCAGCTGCGAATGCTGCAGAAGCCCCTGCTGGTGTGAGAGGTGAGTTAATAAACATTGATCCCCTTTGTTTCTTTGCTAGTTGTGCTGCGTCAGTGAACGGAAGTGGTGGCCTGGTGGGGGAGAGGTTGCCTGATGGAGGAGAGCAGCAGTCATTTCTCCCTTCCTTTGTAGGTGTTACGTCGGCAGCAGGAGTGAAGCAGGAGGAAGACAGCGACTCTCCGTGGGATTCTGAGGTGCTTTCAGTGAGGGGCGCAGTGGGATCCCCGGTGGCGGGGGGAACCGCTCGGGAGTTTGCTTTGGACGTGGGCCCTAGCGCTGATGAGGCTCAGTTCCCTCTTTGGCCGCTTCTGCCATGTGTTTGCTCCTGTGAACTTGAGCAGCTTCTGCTCTGTGCAAGCTGTTCAGTCAGGACTGTGCCTAAGTAGGGTCTGCTGATGTCCTAGGTCTCATAGGAACTGGCCTTTGAATGTGATTTCTAGTGTAACACTGAAAGAGTACAGATTCTGGCTCTGCAAGTGCTTGGGAGGGTTGCTGCTTCTTTGCCACGGTACCCAATGAAATGAGTGTTTTTGGAACCGTGCAGCCAAGTAGTAAGCACAACCAAAAAAAATCAGTGTAGGCTTGGAGCACTGTTTTGGGTTGAAGTGTGAAAGTGAGGAAAGAGAAGGAGGCTTGACTAAGGTTGTCTGAGAAGCAGGCAGCCGTTGGTTTTCCTTGGTGCAAAGGAGGGGGAAAGGGTGTGTGCGCTCCTGGCTGTTGTAACCTAGGTGAGGCCAGGGTCAGACTGTGTGCAGGCAGTGCTTGTCAGGGGCTTTGCAGAACTGGAGCAGGACGTTTGGGACGTTGGGTATTGCTGTCTACTCAAAGAGGTTCCTGAGGAAAAACCGCAGGCCTCGTAGAAGAGAAGTCAGAACTTTTCCCTGCGTGGGTGCCGAGAAGAGGAGTATTTTGGAAGGTGTGGATTGCCTGTGCAGAGGATGCTTGTTTCTGTTCTTTCTCACTCTTTTGGCTGGCCTCTTCTAGGAGGAGTCACCTGAAGGGGAGGGAGAGGAGGCTGCTGGTGGTCCTCCAGCTGCGAATGCTGCAGAAGCCCCTGCTGGTGTGAGAGGTGAGTTAATAAACATTGATCCCCTTTGTTTCTTTGCTAGTTGTGCTGCGTCAGTGAACGGAAGTGGTGATCTGCTTGTGAGATGGTGCAGCCCCCAGTTTTCCCCTTGCCAGCCAGTGCTGGGGGGAAGGTTGAGGGTAGGGAAAGTCAACTGTGGGAGATGTTCTGTGGTAGTGCTGGAGTGCAAGGAGCGTTGCTCCTTGGTGACTTCCTGCACATGTGAGGATGTTTTGGCTAGTGCTTTGAGGGTTCCTCTTCTACCGTGCAAAGGGATTGTGAGTGCCAAACTCTGGAGCCCTAGTTTGGAGGGGAGATGCCCCCAAACCTCCCTACTCCAGGACTCTGGCATGCCAGAGCCTCGTTTGGATGCTACCCGACCATCTGTTGAGTGTTTATTGTAGCCGTGGGAGGTGTCATGCTGAGCTTGGGCATCTTCTGCTGCAAAGAAGGACCTGGGAAGCGTCGAGAGCACCTTGGTGGGGCTGGGGGGGGAATGACAGTGCTGTTTTTCCTCTGTAGTTGAAGGGTTATCCGACTCATGGCTGCAGGGCTTGCCTGACGGGGGGGGAGCAGCAGAGTGAAAGAAGGACTCGTGGTGTGTCATTTCTCCCTTCCTTTGTAGGTGTTACGTCGGCAGCAGGAGTGAAGCAGGAGGAAGACAGGGACTTTCCTTCGTTTTCTGAGGTGCTTTCAGTGAGAGGCGCAGTGGGGTCCTCGGGTCCCCGTGGGGGGAACTGCTTGGGAGCTTGTTTAGGACATGGGCCCTAGCGCTGATGAGGCTCAGTACCCCTTTGGCTGCTTCTGCCATGTGTCTGCTCCTGTGAACTTGAGCAGCTTCTGCTCTGTGCAAGCTGTTCAGTCAGGACTGTGCCTAAGTAGGGTCTGCTGATGTCCTAGGTCTCATAGGAACTGGCCTTTGAATGTGATTTCTAGTGTAACACTGAAAGAGTACAGATTCTGGCTCTGCAAGTGCTTGGGAGGGTTGCTGCTTCTTTGCCACGGTACCCAATGAAATGAGTGTTTTTGGAACCGTGCAGCCAAGCAGTAAGCACAACAAAAAAAATCAGTGTAGGCTTGGAGCACTGTTTTGGGTTCTGAAAGGCCTGTTATACTTCCAGAGCCTGCCTGCCTTGACGGCATGCGTGAGTGCAGAACCAGCAGTGAAACGGCAGGTAATGCTTAAGTGACGATCCAAGTCGTGCTTGGGTATGACACCTGCAGCTTGATGCTGAAGTGTTTGTGGAAACTCCTTGCCCCACTCTCTGCTTGTTTGTGTTCTCACTCAACCAGGTGTCCGCAGATGCGAGAGAGAAGCGTGCAGGACACGAGGCTGCTGCCACACGAACAGATACAGATTTCCAGTACGACGGACAGGTGACTGTGTTAAAGACCCGTGAAGATGTTAGTGTAAAGGGAGCTGTTATTCCCAAATGAGTGCAGGAGGGAGACTGCAGAGAGTAGCAGATTCCAGATATACTTCAGAAGTATTGCAGAATTCATTTCTTTCCCTTTGTGAAATGGAAGAACTGCGCAAAGGACGAAAGCCCTGGGTTGGAAGTAGGAAGCCCTGGCTTTGATGGTCAGAGTAATATCTGCAGTCAGACCCTAGCTCTTGCTGTGCAGGACAGCACATTTTGCATTGTCTTAAAAGAGAAGAAAAACTGCTCAAGCCCACTAATACTAAGCCCTTTTTTAATGAATTAGGAAACAGCAACCCTCGTGAAGAGATGCCAACAGATTAGATGTCCTCAGGTGACCAGGATAGCTAGCGGTCTTCAGTTGTGCAGGCGCCTGCTGGTGGTGGGCAAAATTGCTTATCTTTGAGCTCACTCTGAAGACTGATGCAGTGAGTGAAAGGAAGAACGTAGTCCGTGTTCCTACCCTTTTCTTCATACGCATGTAACTAGTTCATTAGGGTATGGCCAGAGAGCTACAGCAGGAGGTTGCTGATGCTTCCCGTGGAGGAGTGACCACATGGGCGCTAGGAGCATCACGAGTCATTGAAAGAGTAGGCCTGGTGTTCCGGCGTTGTTTACGGCCGCCCGTAGGAAATTGAGATGGGGATGGGAGAGGCCAGTATGAAAGAGGATGAAGCAGCAGGGTTTTGGAGAGACGACTTGAGAGTCGAAGCAGTCGCCTTGTCTGTACGGAAAACGCAGCTGACTCGCGTGGGTCCTGGTTGTGGTTTTACAGTTGCAGGAGTCGGAAGAACAGCGTGTTCAGTCCGAGCGTTGTGCTCAGGACTTGAAGACGGCCCTGGAAAAGAAACAAAGAGAAGTGGTAGCTGTTTCCCAGCAACTGCAAGACCTTCTGGAAGCCTCCTCAGGAACTGTTAGCCTAAAACCTCTGGAAGAACGAGTGGGACGGTAAGGAACTGTCACGGTGAAGCAAGGCTTTGCTTTCTGGGACAGTGTAAAAGCAACAGGATTACCTTGCTGCATCACAGCAAGTTAATGCACAATTTTGAGAGAAGCTTTTGCTTTAGATGATGTTATTTCCCACTGTTGTGTCAGTATTTGTGCTCTTGTGTCTTCCCATAACGAGACCTGTGTTTCTTTTCAAGGCTTGAACTTGCAAACGCCAGCCTGGAAGGCAGAGTCCAGCAACAGACTGCTAGAATCAAAGTTCTTCAGAAAGAGCTGCGTGGCTCTGCCTCTGTAAGCCAGTCATGACTTTTGTTTTCCTGAGCTCCTGAGGCTAGCTCTGTGTGTGGGGGGGGGGAAATTTTCAGAAGAGATTGTCCTGGGGAGCCTAGGGGAAGTCATTTCCTGCAGCCTGCAGGTGATTGGCTGCAGTTGGTCCATTCCCAGGCTCTCTGGTTTTGAGAGTTTTCATGGGGCGCTCTGCTGCGTCCTACTTAACACTGTCTGAGGTAAAGGTTGGACACTGGTGTGCTGGCTTGAATGTTTGCTGCTTTATACCCGTCGTGGTGCTTAAGCCATCAGGCAGCCGCGCTTCAGGGGTTCCTGCCTTAAAGGCATTCTGCAGGTTAGCTTGTGGAATTGCCTTGGTGCCAAGCGCTTTGTCGCCGAGCCCTAACTGGCATCCTCGGACTGTGGCAAGAGTTCCGTTGCCCGGCCTCTGAGCACCTTCCCTGTTTAGTGGCTATGGATTCCTTGGCTGGAAGGTGTAAATCTGTAAAGTAACTTGAGGAACTCCAAAGATGCGCAGCTGCAACTAATGAAGGAATCCCACATTGCTAGGCAGTGTTATTTTCGGTGTGCTTGGTCTGAGTTGGTGGAGACAAGCCTTCAGTGAGGAGGAACTGCTTAGGCTCTGCAGAATGGCTGCTCCTTGGCATCTTGGTGTGTGTTGTTTTCCGTGAAGAGGAGTCCCTGTGGTGTCATTTGTGGAACCCTGTACGATGCTGCCTTGGAATGTCCAGGCATCCCGAATTCAGGGGTTAATAGCAGCTGAAGCAAGGCGCTTTCATCTGGGGCCTGCACAAAGCAAGTGGTTGTCGTGCTCTGTCTAGTGAGCGAGGGTCCTTGGTCCTACAGCCCCCCGTAGTTGTGGTTAATTAGGGCTGAAGAGGTGTTGAAAATAACGAGATGTGCAAGTGTAATTGTGGGCTGTACTGCAGCTGGCCAGAGAAGAAGGCAGGCAGTCACAGTGCTTATCCTTGCCTTTGGTGAAGATGGCGGGGTTTTTGGATATCCCGTGGATGAAGAAGCTACTCCTGTCTTTGCTCATTGATGACCATTTGTATGCCTCACAGCTCTGCCTCACAGCTCTGCCTCAAACGGCCCAGGCAATGGTTGCTGACAATTTTAGGGCAGCCTCAAGCTAAGGCTGTTCTGCTCCCTGGAACAGGGAGGGGTAGATAGTACAGGAGTAAGGAGAGGGAGGAATGTTTGAGGCATGTCTTTTTGGCAATACCTCTTAAATGTGGTGTGAACTTCAGTGTGGCTTTTAATGCTTCTGTAGGTTCATAACTGCCTGGAGGACTTGATCACTGGCTTATGGACAAGGTGCATGCCTTTGGAGGAAGACCAAAATCAGCAGGTGCATCAATGGTTGCTGTGAATTCCTTCTTCCAGGCTATGACTATTTTGTGCGCAGGCAGCTCAACCATCCAGGAGTTCCCTGACAGTGAACTTTTCTGAGGACCGCTGCCCACTGATTGCTGAAGATCCCCCAGAAGCTTTAAATTAAGCGGTGCTCTCCACTGATGGGGACACATAAGTAACCCCTGCTAGTAGCGGGTGGCCTTCCCTTTTGTGGGGGAGACAGACTATAGGTGTATTGCAGAAATCATTTCTTTACCTTTGTGAAGTGGAAGACCTGCCCGAAGGCTGAAAGCCCAGGGTTGGAAGTAGGAAGCTCTGGCTTTGATGATCAGAGTAATACCTGCAGTCCAGCTATGGCTCTTGCCCTTGCATCAGAGCAGATTGTGCGTTATCTTAAAAAGGAAGGAAACGCTCAAGCCCACGCTCTCAGCGTCTCTTCCAAGGAGAGTAATACTGAGCTGTTTTTTACATATTGGGAAAGAGCAGCCCTCATGAAGAGATGCTGACAGATTAGATGTCTTCAGGTGGCCAAAATGGCTAGAGGTCTTTGGTTGTGCAGGCGCCTGCAGGTGGTGGGCAAAGCTGCTTATCTTTGAGTTCACTCTGAAGACTGATGTAGCGAGTGAAAAGAAGAACACATTCCATGCTCCTGCCCTCTTCTTCATGCTCATGTAACAATGTTTCCTTAGGCTATGGCCGGACAGCTTCCGGAGGAGATTGCCGATGCTCTTGAACAGCAGTCGCTTCCAGAAGGCTCGCTTGGAGTTACAAAGCTTTGTTGCGGTGAGCTGAAGGAAGACAAACTGCGGTTGCAGGAGGAACTGGACAGGGTTAAAGCCAAGGTAGGCAAAACCTGTAACTACATTAATAAATGCGTTGACATTGTTCTTCCCTGTAAATGAGGAAAAAGGACAAAGCAGTATTCTGAGTATTCTGAGCAGTATTCAGGATGGGGATGGGAGAGGCCAGTATGAAAGAGGATGAAGCAGCAGGGTTTTGGAGAGACGACTTGAGAGTCGAAGCAGTCGCCTTGTCTGTACGGAAAACGCAGCTGACTCGCGTGGGTCCTGGTTGTGGTTTTACAGTTGCAGGAGTCGGAAGAACAGCGTGTTCAGTCCGAGCGTTGTGCTCAGGACTTGAAGACGGCCCTGGAAAAGAAACAAAGAGAAGTGGTAGCTGTTTCCCAGCAACTGCAAGACCTTCTGGAAGCCTCCTCAGGAACTGTTAGCCTAAAACCTCTGGAAGAACGAGTGGGACGGTAAGGAACTGTCACGGTGAAGCAAGGCTTTGCTTTCTGGGACAGTGTAAAAGCAACAGGATTACCTTGCTGCATCACAGCAAGTTAATGCACAATTTTGAGAGAAGCTTTTGCTTTAGATGATGTTATTTCCCACTGTTGTGTCAGTATTTGTGCTCTTGTGTCTTCCCATAACGAGACCTGTGTTTCTTTTCAAGGCTTGAACTTGCAAACGCCAGCCTGGAAGGCAGAGTCCAGCAACAGACTGCTAGAATCAAAGTTCTTCAGAAAGAGCTGCGTGGCTCTGCCTCTGTAAGCCAGTCATGACTTTTGTTTTCCTGAGCTCCTGAGGCTAGCTCTGTGTGTGGGGGGGGAAATTTTCAGAAGAGATTGTCCTGGGGAGCCTAGGGGAAGTCATTTCCTGCAGCCTGCAGACGATCCGTTGTGGTGCTTACCCCTGAAGCGCAGCTGCCTGATGGCTTTCCTGCCTTAAAGGCATTCTGCAGGTTAGCTTGTGGAATTGCCTTGGTGCCAAGCGCTTTGTCGCCGAGCCCTAACTGGCATCCTCGGACTGTGGCAAGAGTTCCGTTGCCCGGCCTCTGAGCACCTTCCCTGTTTAGTGGCTATGGATTCCTTGGCTGGAAGGTGTAAATCTGTAAAGTAACTTGAGGAACTCCAAAGATGCGCAGCTGCAACCAATGAAGGAATCCCACATTGCTAGGCAGTGTTATTTTCGGTGTGCTTGGTCTGAGTTGGTGGAGACAAGCCCTCAACGAAGGGAGACTGCTGGATCACTGGAACTGGGGGTAGATTGTAAAGGAGTAGGGAGATGGAGAAATGTTTGTGGCACTTCTTTTTGGTAATACCCCTTAAATGAGGTGTGAGCTTCAGTCTGGAAAGTGTCAGCGTGCCTTTTTTGCTTTTTTTTAATGCTTCCGTAGGTTCATAATCGCCTGGAGGACCTGATCACTGGCTTACGGACAAGACGCGTGCTTTCGGAAGAAGACCCAAGTCAGCAGGTACATCAATGGTTGCTGTGAATTTCTTCTTCTAGTCTTTCAGGTTTTTGGGGGAGTTGGGTGTGTGTGTGTGTGTGTGTGTGTGTGTGTGTGTGTGTGTGGGCAGCTAAACCGTCCAAGAGTTCTGTAATGGTGAACTCCTCCAAGGGCCGTTGCCTGCTGATGGCTGAAGCTCCTCCTGAAGCTTTAAATGAAGCCCTGCTCTCCACTGATGTGGCTACATAAGTACCCCCTGCTAGTAGCAGAGGGACTGAGGAAGCTGTTCTTCAGGGTCTTTTCCACCTTTTCCCCGTGAGCCCCTAGTAGCAGGTGGCCTTCCCTTTTGTGGGGGGGGGGGGGGGGGGGGGACAGGACGGAGGGAGGTGGGGGGGCTGGCAGGCAACTGTTTCTGTCCCTCAGTATTGGCCTGTTCAGTGGGAAAACTGAAGTGCTGACCTTTACGTGGGCATTCTGTCCCCTGGAGTTCTGCGGCCTTGGGCTAGCAGAGAGAGACGTCCTGCAACATCTGTGTGAGGAACGCTGTCTGCACCTAATGCTTATAGATGCCATTACTGAGTTATGTGTGCCATTTCTTCTTTCTGTTTGGAAAGTGTGAGAGCAAAAGCAAGTCAATGAAGAAGCTGGTAGAGTGGAAGCGACCAGCAGAAGCCCGACTGGAGCAGGAAATGAGAAGAAACATGGAACTGCAGAAAGAATGCAACAGGTAAGTATGGGTTTTTAGTACTTGTAAGAAGTATGGACTAGGCTGGGAGTCAAGCTTTATTTAACTTGACCCTAAGACTATGAGGACGTAACAGTTTGTGAGCACCTTCAAGCCTTGCGTTAGATCTTGCAAGTGGCTTCTGTACGTGAGCGTACGGTTTTAGGTAGGTGGAAGTGCAGGCTGCCCTGCAGTTGTTGTGGGGAGAGAGGGAGGGCAGGCAGAAGTCCGTCACCTCTGTTTTCAGGCCAAGGGAGTACCTCCATGGGAGCAGAGGAAATTTCGACCCTGCAAGTGATCTGTGGGAGGGAAATGATTTTTTTTCCCCTGGTTTGGGTTTGGGTTTTTGGGGGGTCCATAAGTCCTGGCCTGTCAGTCAGGTTACAAACAAGGTAAGCCCCATCCATGCTGCTTACCTAAGTGTATACGCAAAGGCTGACTGTCCCTGGGCTTCCTATTTTATGTGCTAATTTGCTGCACAGGTCCAGGAGGCTTCTTGAAAGAGCTATGAAGAAACTGAGGGCGTATGAGAGGCGAGAGAGTGAGTCCCAGTCGGATTTCCAGGGCGCAATGGAGGACACGCGTTCTGGAAGGGGCAGCGAAGTTGGTAGATTAAGAACAAAGGTGAGCTTTGGTTTGTTCGGGTTTTTTGCTGTTTTTGGAAGCCTGTATGATTTAATTCTGTTTCCTGTTGTTAATGATCTGGTGGCTGTGTTCCGAAGTGAGTGGATTTCCCCTGTGATCCCTGAAAATGCCTAACTAATCCTTTGGTAAGTGAAGAAGCGTTGCAATACCAGGGTGCTGGTGTGGGAAAGGTAAATTTCTGAGGAGCAAAGAGGAAGACGGAGTTTTAGTTGACCTTTGGGGCCTACTGAAACCTGGTACTTCCTGAAAGCGCTTGAAAACAAACTCCCGCTTTGATCTGGAAAGAACACGCCTTCTTCCTCCACTGCTTGAAAAGCTCCTTTCTGGAGCACTGTTGGCGAAGCTTTCAGTGTCACGGAAAGAAGAGGATGTGTCTCTTGTGAGTTCTGTCCTGAAGTAACCTGACTGTGTGACAAATATGTAACACTCCTCGCACCCCCTGTCCATCCAAAACGCCCCCTCCCCCCCCGATAGATATTGTTTCTGATGAAAGGAGAAGGTGTCCAGCTCTGTGGATATTTGGTTTCCTGTGAGCGTCTGAGGCTGAGGCTAAGTGAGTCTGTCCTTTCCCTGTCTACAGGTCCGTGAACTTTCCCACTGGCTGGCGACAGAGCGGAGAAGGTCGAGGCAGCTAGAAAAAGCAAATGAAGGCTTGCGCGAAGAGTTGGCTTGGCTGCATGGGAGCTGTGACAAACTGCGCAAGAGGAAGCAGCATCTGGAAGAAGAGGTGGTTGTCCTCAGGCGTCATTTAGAGGCCAAGATGATGGATCGCAGCCACGTAGAAGTCTATAAAAAGGAGGCTGAACAAAGAGCTGGGCGAGAGCTAAGGCAAAAACTGCAGGAAGTCAATCTCTTTCTGCAGGTAAACTTACTTCACCCTGGTATCTGTGGTCCAGTTGTGCCTTGTCATTCCTTCATTCTTTCCTGTTGTGATTTTTCAGTATTTCATGCTTCTGCCGTCAGGGCTGTGGGGTCATGGGCTCTTCACATCTTCAGGAGGTTGTTGAAGGGTGTGAGCTTGTTGAATGGTTGTCCTCAACCACTCTGAGATCCTGTGAATAATCTTCTCCACCCACGTAGGTCACCGGGGAATCGGGTAACAGCGCTAAGAGAAGAATTGCAAGGAGACTAGTGTCTTGCCGAGACAGAGGTTGCTTAGTCCCAGCTTTGACCGAAAACAAAGAAGTTGCGCTAAGAGTGTGTGTGCGTGTGTCTCTTTCCGCACAAAAAGGATTATGTAATGTGGTGCTTCTGGGTTTCGCCCTCCCTCGTTGAGGGAAGGGAGGAGGCACCGTTGCCTCCCTGAGTAAGGTTGTGCTCTTCCGGTTGGGGGTGTGATACAGACTGGGGGGAAAGTTCTCTTCTTCTCTCCTGGGGCTTGAAATTGCATGCTCTGCTTCAGACACAGGCAGCCACCCAGGACCGAGTGGAACGCATAAGAGCTGCTACTGAAGCTTCCACGGTAGGCCGACTGCAGCAGAGAATTAGGGATTTAGAAGATGAATTGGCTCTCACAAAACGCCTGCAGCGAGCCAGAGCTAATGTGGGGCTTGCGGAAGCTGGTGCTGCACATCGTCACGAGTGCTGCAGGAGCCGCTCTTTGACGACGAACCCCGTGGGCAATGCTTCCTCTGTGGCAGACCGAGTGGAAGCTCATATGGCTGAGGTAAGGCATTGTAAACCCATGTTATTCTCGAATTACCTTTAAAGAATATGAATAAGCTAGGTTCAGCTTTTAAGCTGAAAATGAGCATCATCAATGAGCATCCTAGCTCCAGGACACCCAATCCAGTAGTCTGAACGTGACTGCTGACCCTCACAATGCTGCAACCTCGGCAATACCTCTGGTCCGCGTGTGTCCCAGAATTAGCAGTCTGTGAGACAGCACGTTCCTCACAGAATGGTGAGCAGCGTATCACGAGGCTTGGGAACCGCATGGCAAGAGTTGGACAAGGGAGCGCATAATTCTTCACAGAATGCCCTGATCCGTTCCCTCCTTTGCACAGAGTGGAGGCAGGGGCAAGCTCTCCCCTTCCGTCTGTTTTATCCCTGAGAAGTATTCAGGCCCCTCTAATTCTAACGCAGTGCTGTGGTGCCCCCTGCGTACCAAGGGTCCTGTTTAAAGGACGTGTCGGCGTACCGTACCTGTACCCGTGCCGGTAATGTTCTGAAGTGGAGTTCCTAGGCTCTGAGCGTTGTCTCGTGGAGTCTCACAGGGTGATCCGGATGACTGCCCTCGGGCAACCCCCGCGGGTAAATAGTAAGTCAGCAGTGCTGTCTGAAAAAGAACCGTCAAGAGGTGACTGCTGCAAGGAAAGCCAGCTCGTTCTGGCCTGAGTCCTTTGGTAATGAGTAAATTAAGCAGCATTTTGGCTCTTCTCTGTGTCGGTATGTTGGTAGGTGAGCCTGTGTGTGTCTCAGAATTAGTGGTGATTCCCCCGGGGATTCAGCCTGAACTGCTTGCTCTCTACCTAAGCCCAGAAGCTGTATGCTCTCTGTTTGGACAGTCACTTCTAGATGTCCCGGCGTGCATCATGATGGAAAAAACCGCAGGCATCACGAGCCTTACCCGCTGTCAACAGTGTAAACGTGCTGCTTGTGCGCTTGTGGATAGATCTCTGACCTTCCCTGGTTGCTGTGAAGTCATTGTGCTTTTTGCTGTACTTTCTAAAAAGCAGAATATGAGAAAACTGATGAGTTGCGATTGCTTTGTGATGCAGTTAATGCCACACAATGCGTCTTGGTGGACAACGAATTTCTCTGTACTGTATTGGGGATGATGTTTCCCGTTCTTATTCTGCATTACAGCTGGGTTTCCAAAGGCTGTAGAAGCTAGTACTACAAGCATGTAACTATTGAGGTCTTCAGGGTATCCTGTATATACTTCCAGGTGCGGCGGGAATGGTCAAAAATATCGCTGAAGAACTTGAGCAAGGTAATTTGTCAGGATATGTTAGCAGTGTTGTGAAGGAAGATGACCGTTCCTAGTTTCTGGACACAACTACTTGAAAGCTGTCAAGCTCCTGTGCTAAGCACAGCTGTTTTCTACTAGCTTTCCAAGCTAGAGCTTTATGTGAAAACTTCCTGCTTATCCAAATAATAGTGGCACAGAATTTATGCAGTTGCCTTTAAGAAAAACAGAAAAAACAGTGTACACGCTTGTACACACACACCCCGCGCCCCCCCCCCCCCCCCCCCAGTGCCCTGAATAATCCCACCTCTTTGTGTTAATTGTTCCTCCAGAGCCACGGCTTTGCAGTGACTGGGCCTGTTTCAAAGCAGGTAGCCCCGGAGAGCAATTCCTTCTGTCCCAGTGGTCCTTAATCTCCGAGCGAGCGGCTGGCTGTTGCTTTCTAGCTCTTTGCATTTGCCTGGACGGACACAAGTCCGTTGCATTAAAGCCGTTTGCATTGTGAATGGAGTTGCCTGTCTCCTGGGAGTAATAGGGTTTGTTTGGTTTGGGGACTTGTTACCTTTTCCTACTGTGACACTAACATAGGGCATTTTCTCCCCCCTCTGCTGCCCCCCCTTCCTCAGCAATGGCTGAACTGAAAATTGGATCGGCTGGAGCTTCTGCCTGGGCATCTGCTGAAGGATCCTCAGAAAACGGAGACCAGGAGCCACTTTCCAGGGCAATGTAAGAGTATCACGCCGTTTCCGCCAAAAACGATGTGCTCTGACTTGGACAAAAATGCTAGGGAGCAGCCGCTCTGGAAGTAGCTGCGTTTGCCGTTTCATGCCTGCCGAAGTGGTGAGCCAGCAGAAGATGCTGGGGCAGAGGAAGTCCCCATTCCAGAAAGCTAAGAGTGGTTATCCTGAGACGAATGAAGCCTGGGGAAATGTGCCTTCTGCCTCTTAACGGAGTGGTGTGTAGATAATAACACGCTGTATTTAAATGAAAGTATTCTGTTCCAACTTGGTACTTAATAAATTTTGCAGTCTAGTACCTGTCTCTGTTTCATTCCGTTCCCCCTCCTGACTTTGCCTGCCCTGCCCATGTGGCTGTACCCTCTTGCTCCGTCTGCTTGTGTCTCTTACAGAATAGTAGCTGTCAGACTGCTGCCAAAGGGGGAACGCTGGCAGGAGTCTGGCCTGTTGCTGCCTGTGGCTGCAAGGCGGGGGTCCTCTTCCTCAGTGGAGGCCGCAAGCAGGAGTGTGTTAAGACGGGGGCCTCGACTTCAGGTCTTGCTAATACTGGGGCACTTGACTCCGGCTGCCTTTCAGAACAAGGCTTCCTGTGGTCTAGGCAGAAGGGAGGGAGAGGGCTCCTGGTAGCCGTGAAAGGTTGCAAAGCCCACCAGTCTGGAAGGGTATCTGGTCCACGTGGAGTCAGCAACGGGGAAAGGGGGGAAGACATTTCTCTGCCCTGCAGCATGACTGGCAAGGCTGACCTTCTGTTCAGTGCTGGGCACTTGCTTTTCTCTCTCCAAAGCAAAAGCAAGTGCAGAAAGTCTGTGCCTTCCCTTTGTGTCGTCCTTTTGACAAACTCTGACATGAACTGTTTTCAAATGGTTCCCAGCCTGCTTCTGTCCCGCTGGCTGTCAGCGAGAGGTGCAGAAGCAGGACTGAACCTCAGCGCTGGCATCTGCCATAACAGGAGCTGGTGATGGTTACAGTGCGGCTAGGGAAAAGTCCCGTCAGCTCCTCAACTTCAGCGTGCATCTGCGCTGCCAGTGCGAGGCCACTCTCGATGATGTGTGAGAGGTCATGGCAATCGCGGGAGGTTCCTGAGGCCTGGCCCACAGCAGCTGTCCCTCCTGCCTTGAAGAGGGGCAAGAAGCGGGACCCAGGGAGCTACAAGCGGGCCAGCGGCACCTCGAGGCCTGGCAAGCTGATGGAGCAGAGCCTCCCGGAAGCCCTTTCCAAAGACGTGGAGGCCCAGAAGGTGACTGGGAGTAGTCGGCATGGATTTACCATGAGGCGGTAATGTGCTCTTGTCGCAAAGAAGGCCAACGTTATCCTGGGCTGCATTAGGCAGAGTGTTGCCAGTGGGTCAAGGGAGGTAATTCTCCCCCTCTACCTCATCCCGGGTGAGGCTGCATCTGGCGTAGTGTGTCCCGTTCTGGGCTCTGCAGTAGGAGAGAGAGATGGAGCTACTGGAGCAAGTCCAGCGAAGGGCTACTAAGATGATTATGGGCCTGGAGTTTTTCTCATATGAGGAAAGGCTGCGAGAGCTGGCATTGTTCTGCCTGGAGAAGAGAAGACTGAGGCGGGATCTTACCAATGTTTATAAATATCTGAAGGGAGGGTGTAAGGAAGATGGGGTCAGACTTTTTTCAGTGGTGCCTAGTGGTAGGATGAGAGGCAAAGGGCAGAAACTGAAACACAGTTGCATCTGAACATAAGGAACGACTTTTTTACGGTGAGGATGACCGAGTACTGGAACAGGTGGCCCAGAGAGATTGTGGAGTCTCCATCCTTGGAGATGTTCAAAAGCCATCTGGATGGGGCCCTGCGCAACGTGCTTCAGGTGATCCTGCATGGTTTTACAAAGGAGGAAACCATGCCTGACCAACCTGAGAGCCTTCTACGACAAAGCGACAAACTCTCTGGCCAAGGGCAGAGCAGGGGAGAGCATTTATCTTGCCTTCAGCAAGGCTGCCAGCACTGTCTCCCCTAACATCCTCCTAGACAAACTGATGAAGTTCAGGCAAGGTAAGTGGAGGATGAGGTGGCACATGCAGTGAAGGGCCACAAAGATGATCAGGGGCTTGGAGCACCTGCCCTGCCTGGAGAGGCTGCGAGAGCTGGGCCTGCTCAGCCTGAAGAAGAGGCGGCTCCGGGGGCATCTTACTCTGTATAAATAAATCCCTGTGGGAATACCTGATTGGGGTGGGGGGGGTGGTGAAGAAGGCAGAGCCAGGCTCTTCTCAGTGGTGCCCAGGAAAGGCCAGGAAGCAATGGGCACAAACTGAAATAGGGGAAACTCCATTTAAACATAAGGAAAGCTTCTTTTGCGGGGAGGGTGGTCCGGGAGCGGCCAGGGCCGGCTGCTCCAGCAGGGATGGGGAGCCGGGAGCTGAGGGTGGTGACGTGGCTACCAGGGCAGGGGCCTCGCCAGCCAAGGCCCAGCCCCACCGTAGGCAAGTGAGGGAGCAGGGCAGTCTCAGCGGTGGCAGCCAGGCTCAGCCGGCAGCCCCGGTCGCCAGGGAAGTTAGAGCTGGTGCAGCAGGTCCGAGGTCGGGCCAGGAAGTCAGAGCGCAGGTTGGGTTGGGGTTCAGGCCAGCGCTGGTAACCAGCCCCCGGCACAGGCTGCTCAGGGCCTGTTAGTGCCCAGAGAGGGGCTGGAGCCTCCATCCTCGGAGACACTCAAACCCCGGCTGCACACAGCCCTGAGCAACCTGCTCTGCATGAGCCTGCTTGCAGCAGGGGCCTGGCCCAGAGCACCTCCCGCAGCCCCTCCCGACCTCAGCCCTCCCGTGACTCTGCAATTGCAGCGCTGAAGCCCGGCGGGAAGCCTCATCCATCTCAGCAACAGCTCAGCAGGCTCCTCTGCCAACGCACCGGCAACAAGGAGAACCTAAACACCGTTTTCTGTACTCAGCAGCAAAGGAGCCAGGACAAAGGGCGCCAGGGCCTCAGGAAGGGCAGCGCTCTGCAAACCCTCGCAGGAGCAGCAGTCACAGGCCGCTCCAGGCCCAAACAAGCGCGGCCTCAAGGCAGGAGAGCGGAGGCAAGGGCCCTCTCGCCAGGCATCGCTGCACCCAAATTCTCCCGCTCCTCAAGGCGAAGAACTGCTCAGGGAGGCTCTGTCGCAATCGTCTCTGCCTTCACGGCTACGAGAGGGGAGCCGGGAGCTGCAGGAACCAAGAAAACACCAGGAGCCCCAAATCCCCAAGCCTCCATTTACAAACAGGAGGAGCAGCAGTGAAAGCCTGGCAAGAAGGGCCCAAACCGAGGAACAGCAGTAGCAGCTGAGGTGTTTGAAGAAACCACATTGCCTGCTTTCTGGAGCCTTTGCGGGGACCAGTGTGTTTCTATTTCCCCGGAGCCGCCGGGCGCCCACAGGGGCGTGCGCAGTTCGCTAGCAGACTTTCAGCCGGGCTGGCCAGCGAGCAGGCGGCCCCAGCTCTGGGCACAGGCAGCGGGCAGGCTGAGAGGCCGAGCTGACGCTGCCAGGAGCTGCAAGCGCAGGGGTGCTGGCGAGTCTGCAGAGCTGAGGGAGCGCGTTTCTGTGCGCGCGTGAACCTCCAGCACCCGGAAAGGAGGCTGCACGTCCTCTGCTACTGGGGCCTCGCCTGGATGCAAGCACAGGCGCTGCCTTGGGGCAGTGTCACGTCCCACCTACAAGGGGGGGAGGGTGACCCAGGTTTGCAAATCCCCTCGGTATGGATTGAGGGCGAAACGGCACTCAAGGTCCGTTCATACACATCAACCTTAATGGAACAAATATTCGGCGGACATTGGTCCTCTAACAATTATACCTGCCTCAGCTCTGCGGCTTTATGGGGAACCAAGGTGGCCTTAACTGTGTGAAAAGGAAAGCAAGCCCGAAAGCAAGCAAGAGAGCGAGAGCGAATCGCCAGTTGTGGATCCAGCACTGGACCTGC
The DNA here is from genome assembly GCF_036370855.1 of Dromaius novaehollandiae. NCBI lineage: Eukaryota > Metazoa > Chordata > Aves > Casuariiformes > Dromaiidae > Dromaius > Dromaius novaehollandiae. The sequence continues at coordinate 23,493,522 of NC_088098.1, forward strand.
CAACAGCAGTGTTCAGTGTAGAGAGAAACCACCCACCCAGGGCTCCTACGTGCGCCTGTTTTTTTGTGCCAGCTCCTGGGCTTCTGGAACCTTCTCTCAGCCCAGTCTCAGGAGTGGCTGAGACACACGTCGGCTCAGGGCAGTGGCACCAATGAGCCAAGGGGAGTGAGCCTGGGACCCTCCCTGGGGCTCTGGTCCCAGGAGCAGCTGCTCGAGTTCAGTGCTGTTACTTGGGCCTCGTCCCCTACAGGGAGGGAACCCCCAGCGCCGGAGCCCTGCGAGGCGCTCCCAGCGCCGCCCCCCGCCCCGGCCGCGCCCCGCAGGCGGCGGCAGCGCCGACTCGCCGCCGGCCCGCCCGGAGCCCCGCCCCCGCGGCGTCACGCGGCGCCCTGTGACGCCCCCGAGCGCCCTCGCCGCGGCTGTTGCGCATCGGCCTCTGGAGGCAGCGCCCTCAGCGTGTGGCCGCTGCTGCCGCAGCACCGGCGCGTCCTCGCTGGGCGCCTCTCTCGGAGCCTCGCTGCGCCCTGCCCTCGGCCCCGGCCCCGGCCCCGGCCCGGGGACTGCGAGCCCGGTGCCCCCAGCCCCGCGGCCCACCGGGGCTCGGCTCCTCTGCCCCCGCCCGAGGCGGGGCCGTGTCCGTGTCTGCGTCCCTGCTGCAGCATGAAGAGGCTCCTGGGGCTCTTCGGCAAGGGGCCGCCTGCGCGCGGCAGCGCTTCCCTGCCCTGCATGGGCGCCGCCTACGAGCTCCGCGAGAATGAGCTGGGCAAGCTGCACCGCGCGGCCGCCAGCGGCGACCTGGCGCAGGTGCGGCGGCCACGGTGGCTGCTGAGACCCGGCCTCAACGGGCGGGACCAGGCGAAGCGGTGAGGGGGGCGGTGGCGCCCGCGGGCCGGGCTCTGGGCGGTGCCGCGAGCGTGGGGGCGGCGCGAGGGGCGGCCGCGAGGGCCGGGCCGCGGCGGCGGTGCCGGCTGTGGCCGCGGCGGCGGGCGGAGGGGGCGGCGGCGGCGGCGGCGGCGGCCCGGCCGCGTGCCCGGAGGCGCCGGCGCAGCTGCGAGGCTGCGGCGGGCCCGTGCTGCCGGCAGAGAGGTCTCCTTTGCTGGGCGAGGCGAGGCGAGGCGAGGCTGAGGAGGGCGGAAACGAGGGGGCAGGTTTTGCGAGCGGCCTCTCCCGCAGCGTCGCCTGTGCTGCCTGCGTGGCAGCAGCCCTCTCGAGGTGCTCGCGGGATCCTTCGTAGCCGCGTCGGCTGCGGTGGTTTGAGCTGAGGCGTTTGGCAGTTTGAAGGGCCTCCTGTCTTCCAGGCGCGGCACAGCACGGCACGGCTTTGCCTGGAAGGAAGGCAGGAAGTGCCGTTTCCTTCAGCTGGTGAGGGCTGGTGGAAAGGCAGTCGTGCTCCCTCGGGGTGGACGCTGTGTGAGAAGGGCAGTCACAGCTGGGGGCAAGACAGAGGGCTGCTCTGCTGCTGTCGGCATGACAGGGTCGAGGGGGAAGGTTTCTGCTCTCTGGTTTGCCAGGTGTTGCCGAGGGCCCTTGGGAGTGAGCGCGTCCTCGTGTTTGCTGCAGTAGTAAGCTCGGGGGAAGGAGAGAAGGCACGAATTCCCGAAAAGCACAGCGCGGGGCTGATGTGATGGTGTCCTGCAACCCATCTCCTTAGCCTCTGGCACGGTGTTGTCACGTGAGCGATGCTGGCGGAAGCTCGAGGTTCCCTTGCCGCAGGCTTAAGGCGCCCGAGCCTTGGTCGTCCTTGCTGGGCGGTGTGCGTAGTGCTGCTGGAGGCAGCGGCCAGTTGCCTGGGCAGAGGGATGGAGGGCAGCAGTTTCAGAGCGGCAGCCTGAGGCTGTGCGGGAAGAATCCTGTGCCTGGGCGCAGGACTGCGTCTGCAGGGAGCCGGGTGCGGAGCGGAGTGAACGTCGTCTTCATAAACGAGTGGGGGGGGTGAGGTGGATGTTTCCTAGCCGGTCTCTGCCTTTGGGCGTGCAACTGCCGTCATTGCTGAAGGGATGAGAAACTTTTTCTAAGCTTGTTTTTTGGAACCGGAAAGCAGTGGCCCTACACACGTGACATAGGCAGGAGCGGTCTCTTCAGCTTTCTCTCTGTCTGTGTTAATGTAATATATTTACTTTCTAGGACACCTCTGCATCTTGCTTGCGCTAATGGACATGCGGAGGTTGTTTCGTACTTAGTAGAGAGGAAGTGCAAGCTCAATCCTCGTGATAATTTTGAGAGATCGCCACTGATGAAGGTACGTGGAGTATGTGATGCTGTTGTAGGTAGGACTTAGAAGTTAAGCACTGAGCGATCCATCTCTTGGGTGATTCGTGACCTGGGTATGGGTGGAGATCGCGTTGTGCTTGGTGCCGAATAGGCATCCGGTACCTAATCTTTGACCGCGTTCTTGTTTTCTGAGGTTGGCAAGCGGTGGGAGTTGTGACAGAGGGAAACGTAGTTGCTGGAAATGTTTCTTTTTCCCGGTGTTGTTTCCAGGCGGTACAGTGCCAGCAAGAACAATGTGTCGCCATTCTGCTAGCGCATGGTGCCGACCCTAATCTTGCAGATGCTCTCGGCAACACTGCCCTTCACCTCGCTGCCCTTGCTCCTAACACCTCTCTAGCAGGGCAGTTACTGGAGCACAATGCCCATATTGATGCGCAGAATAAGGTAAGCGTAGAATGTGGGTAAGGCGTCTCTTGGAAAGCAAAAGTTGCTTCACTTCTCTGTGTTTTTCTAACTGGGGGGGATTTATGCTTTCAGGTGGGATACACGCCCCTCGCTCTTGCCGTGTCCGAGCATCACAAAGAGATGGTGGAGTTCCTGCTTAGAAAAGGAGCTGACGTGCACACTCGAGATCAGCCTGAAAGGTGAAGGGCTCGTCACAACAGGGTGTGGGTCTCCTGAGTATTCTTCAAGTTTGACTGAGGAGAGGCGTGGGCGTGAGCCTCTAAAAGGCACAAGTAGCCACAGAGAAGCAGTTCCCTCTGCGTGGCTTTTGAAAAGTGCTCTGCGCTTGGCTGCTGTCATGCCTCACTGGACGCCTTCCGCCTTGAGGACTGCCAGAAAGCATTGTGTCTGGTCGCCACGAGGCAGGGAACTTGCCGTTAGTTCGGCAGCATTGCTGTTAGGCAGGAGCGGGTTTTTACAGCCCAGGCGTAGTTGGTATGTAAATGCTGTCTCGCGGGCAGCGTTGTCTCTCTGTCCTGACACTCGCTTTGACAACGGGTGCGCATTGAGACGAGAGAGGTTCCAAGTGGATGTGAGGAGAATCTTCTTTGCCGTGAGGACGGTGACATGTCGGAACGGGTTGCGCGAGGAGGTTGTGCAGCCTCCCTGCTTGGCGGCTTGGAAGACCAGACCGAGTAAAGCGCTGAGCAACCCGGTGTGGCCTCGTAGCTGCGCGTGCTTTGGGGTGGTGTTTGGCTGCGAGCGGTCTCGAGGCCCCTTCCGACCCGAGTTCTCCTGTGCTTCCGTGTAGTTGGCTTTGCTTTCCTTCTGCCTGTGGGAAAGGGGGAAGTAGTTGTTTGGGGAGCAAACAGGGATGAAAGTAATGGCAGTGAAACGTGTGTATCGGCTGATACATTTCCTCTCATCTTTTGGATGCTCTAGGACCCCTCTTATGCTTGCTGCTTCTGCTGGGGACATGAGCATCATAGAAGTTCTTCTTGGCTACAGTGCTGATCTTTCCCAGAAAGACATTCTGGGACGGACAGCAGAAGATTATGCTGCTACTTCTGGGCACGCTCAGTAAGTGCTTTAGGTCACCGTCAGAGTTGCTAAGTTGTCTGGATGTGCGTGTTGGCTTAAGGGCACGCTTGGTAACAGCAGCAAGGTTTAGTGATGCACGGAGACCTTTGCTGAAGCTGGGCGAGATGGAATCTTCTGGTACGTGTTGCTCCCGTGTCAAGTGTGAATTGGGAAATTTTCCTCGACTTCCACCCAAAATGCTCCGTTAGGTTTCAAGTTTGCAATGCTGAGCTCACGTCCGAGCAACGCAAAGTCTGAAAAGTGTGTCTTTGCCAAGTGAAGTGTATATAAGCCCCTGCCCAGACCAGCGCTTGACCCCAAATCTAGAGCTCATTTCTTCTCCCTTTCTCCTAGCCTGTATGGAGGGAAGCAGGAAAGAAGGGGGCCTGGGTGTGTGTAACTAGCATGTGTGTGCGACCTTACCAGTTGGCTCTGAATAGGCGTAGGATGGAGAATAAATGGCTATTTGTATTCTAGAAGCGGTGTATGCAAGGATGCTGCTGTTCTTAGTGACGGTATTTCCTTTCTTTCTGTACACAGTGTTAGTCAACACCTGGCAGACTGCACAGAGAAGAAAAATGCGGGAGAAGCTTCTGCAGGCGGCACAAGAGGCATGCCAGTGCTTAGCACGCCTCCCGGAGCAGGAGCTGCTGGCTTTGCATTGGGTGCCTGTGCTCTGGCTGGCGGAGGTAGGATCCCTAACCGTGGAGGAGCTGAGGAGGAAAATCCCCACGGCCTTTTCTTTTGGTGGCTTGTGCTGTTGAAGCTTATCATGTTCAGCACTGACTTTGTGTGCTACTTCATCTGAGGCCTCCACTAAAGTTTTGTAAATGCGCTTCTGTGTTGCTGACTGGACCCATGTCTTGCGAGGCTGTGAGGGTGCTTCTATAATTAGTGTGTTAGCCGTCCATTCGGAGGGTTGTTGCCTGTTGGATTTCCCCATGTTTATAGACAGGGGCTTTCCTTTTTTTCTTAAAAAAAAAAAAAAAAAAAAAAAAAAAAAAATCGGTGGTTTGGGGCATGCTTTTGTTCGTGCTGTCTCGCATGGCTGTTTCACTCCAGGTAGGCCTGTGGAATTGTCCATGTTACATGCCTGTAGGCACTGTTGACATTCAAAGGTGCTAAGAATTAATCATGCCAATTGCTATTTGAACAGTGAGAGACGACATTTCGCATGGCTACTTTGTAAGGTGAGAGTTGAACAGTACCTTTTCCCAAATACTTTAACCTGCCTAAAAAGAGGAAAGACGGGAGAGAGACGCGGTCCTTCTTGCCTTTTCTTTTCAAGCCTGATGGAGGAAGAGGAGAGTGATGACAGCCTTCCTGCTTGTGAGAAAGAAAGACGCTGTTTAGCTGCCAAGGTAAAGTGCCTCACCAGGCAACTTTTCCCACGAAACGACTGACTTGCAGGGAGGACCTGTCTGGATTTGAGCGAAAGCACGTTTCCAGGCAGGTGGTTTCCTCCCGCAAAGCGGTCTCCTGCCTGCACCCTTTCTGCTGCTGTGAGCTGTTTCCTGCAAGACTTGTAGCCGCAGCAGAGCATGCAGCAGTCTTGCTGTTGTGGGGGGAAAGAGCAGTAGGTGACAAGAAAAACGACCACATGGTTTTCCTCATCTGAGTCAGATTTCTAGACCGTGAAAGTTGATCAGCTCCTAGACTGCCTATTCTTTTGTCCTCCAGACCTTGCTCTTTGTTTCCAGTAACTTTGGTGATAGAATTGTGACGGATATGGAAGAAGGGCATTTATTGATCAAAATCTGCAGAAATGCTTCATGCCCTGGCTCTCCCTTCCTCCTTGTCAGGTTCCTCAAGTGTGCTTGGGGGGGCAGTTGCTCAAGCGGGTCTTTTTTTCTGCTGCCTGATGCGGATGGCATTCCAGGCTTGTGCGTGATCTCACACCGCCTGTTTCCCCTCTCTTTTTTCCTGTTTGTTTGTTTATCCAGATGAGGTGTTTGGCGTTGGGAGTGGGCTGTGATGAAGAATCCGATTCTGGTGCTGAAACCCCCCCTGTACTGCTGGAGATGCAGGCATGTTTGATTTTTAAGCGGGCTCTGTTTCTTTCAGTGACCTTTGAGAGACTGTCGCAGAGGTTGTCTGTGAAGAGCTACTGCAGCCTAGTAAGATGTGATAGTGGTTTGAAGTGTGAAAGTGAGGAAAGAGAAGGAGGCTTGACTAAGGTTGTCTGAGAAGCAGGCAGCCGTTGGTTTTCCTTGGTGCAAAGGAGGGGGAAAGGGTGTGTGCGCTCCTGGCTGTTGTAACCTAGGTGAGGCCAGGATCAGACTGTGTGCAGGCAGTGCTTGTCAGGGGCTTTGCAGAACTGGAGCAGGACGTTTGGGACGTTGGGTATTGCTGTCTACTCAAAGAGGTTCCTGAGGAAAAACCGCAGGCCTCGTAGAAGAGAAGTCAGAACTTTTCCCTGCGTGGGTGCCGAGAAGAGGAGTATTTTGGAAGGTGTGGATTGCCTGTGCAGAGGATGCTTGTTTCTGTTCTTTCTCACTCTTTTGGCTGGCCTCTTCTAGGAGGAGTCACCTGAAGGGGAGGGAGAGGAGGAGCACCAGCAGCCTCAAGTTGCGAATGCTGCAGAAGCCCCTGCTGGTGTGAGAGGTGAGTTAATAAACATTGATCCCCTTTGTTTCTTTGCTAGTTGTGCTGAGTCAGTGAACGGAAGTGGTGGCCTGGTGGGGGAGAGGTTGCCTGATGGAGGAGAGCAGCAGTCATTTCTCCCTTCCTTTGTAGGTGTTACGTCGGCAGCAGGAGTGAAGCAGGAGGAAGACAGCGACTCTCCGTGGGATTCTGAGGTGCTTTCAGTGAGGGGCGCAGTGGGATCCCCGGTGGCGGGGGGAACCGCTCGGGAGTTTGCTTTGGACGTGGGCCCTAGCGCTGATGAGGCTCAGTTCCCTCTTTGGCCGCTTCTGCCATGTGTTTGCTCCTGTGAACTTGAGCAGCTTCTGCTCTGTGCAAGCTGTTCAGTCAGGACTGTGCCTAAGTAGGGTCTGCTGATGTCCTAGGTCTCATAGGAACTGGCCTTTGAATGTGATTTCTAGTGTAACACTGAAAGAGTACAGATTCTGGCTCTGCAAGTGCTTGGGAGGGTTGCTGCTTCTTTGCCACGGTACCCAATGAAATGAGTGTTTTTGGAACCGTGCAGCCAAGTAGTAAGCACAACCAAAAAAAATCAGTGTAGGCTTGGAGCACTGTTTTGGGTTGAAGTGTGAAAGTGAGGAAAGAGAAGGAGGCTTGACTAAGGTTGTCTGAGAAGCAGGCAGCCGTTGGTTTTCCTTGGTGCAAAGGAGGGGGAAAGGGTGTGTGCGCTCCTGGCTGTTGTAACCTAGGTGAGGCCAGGGTCAGACTGTGTGCAGGCAGTGCTTGTCAGGGGCTTTGCAGAACTGGAGCAGGACGTTTGGGACGTTGGGTATTGCTGTCTACTCAAAGAGGTTCCTGAGGAAAAACCGCAGGCCTCGTAGAAGAGAAGTCAGAACTTTTCCCTGCGTGGGTGCCGAGAAGAGGAGTATTTTGGAAGGTGTGGATTGCCTGTGCAGAGGATGCTAGTTTCTGTTCTTTCTCACTCTTTTGGCTGGCCTCTTCTAGGAGGAGTCACCTGAAGGGGAGGGAGAGGAGGAGCACCAGCAGCCTCAAGTTGCGAATGCTGCAGAAGCCCCTGCTGGTGTGAGAGGTGAGTTAATAAACATTGATCCCCTTTGTTTCTTTGCTAGTTGTGCTGCGTCAGTGAACGGAAGTGGTGGCCTGGTGGGGGAGAGGTTGCCTGATGGAGGAGAGCAGCAGTCATTTCTCCCTTCCTTTGTAGGTGTTACGTCGGCAGCAGGAGTGAAGCAGGAGGAAGACAGCGACTCTCCGTGGGATTCTGAGGTGCTTTCAGTGAGGGGCGCAGTGGGATCCCCGGTGGCGGGGGGAACCGCTCGGGAGTTTGCTTTGGACGTGGGCCCTAGCGCTGATGAGGCTCAGTTCCCTCTTTGGCCGCTTCTGCCATGTGTTTGCTCCTGTGAACTTGAGCAGCTTCTGCTCTGTGCAAGCTGTTCAGTCAGGACTGTGCCTAAGTAGGGTCTGCTGATGTCCTAGGTCTCATAGGAACTGGCCTTTGAATGTGATTTCTAGTGTAACACTGAAAGAGTACAGATTCTGGCTCTGCAAGTGCTTGGGAGGGTTGCTGCTTCTTTGCCACGGTACCCAATGAAATGAGTGTTTTTGGAACCGTGCAGCCAAGTAGTAAGCACAACCAAAAAAAATCAGTGTAGGCTTGGAGCACTGTTTTGGGTTGAAGTGTGAAAGTGAGGAAAGAGAAGGAGGCTTGACTAAGGTTGTCTGAGAAGCAGGCAGCCGTTGGTTTTCCTTGGTGCAAAGGAGGGGGAAAGGGTGTGTGCGCTCCTGGCTGTTGTAACCTAGGTGAGGCCAGGGTCAGACTGTGTGCAGGCAGTGCTTGTCAGGGGCTTTGCAGAACTGGAGCAGGACGTTTGGGACGTTGGGTATTGCTGTCTACTCAAAGAGGTTCCTGAGGAAAAACCGCAGGCCTCGTAGAAGAGAAGTCAGAACTTTTCCCTGCGTGGGTGCCGAGAAGAGGAGTATTTTGGAAGGTGTGGATTGCCTGTGCAGAGGATGCTTGTTTCTGTTCTTTCTCACTCTTTTGGCTGGCCTCTTCTAGGAGGAGTCACCTGAAGGGGAGGGAGAGGAGGCTGCTGGTGGTCCTCCAGCTGCGAATGCTGCAGAAGCCCCTGCTGGTGTGAGAGGTGAGTTAATAAACATTGATCCCCTTTGTTTCTTTGCTAGTTGTGCTGCGTCAGTGAACGGAAGTGGTGGCCTGGTGGGGGAGAGGTTGCCTGATGGAGGAGAGCAGCAGTCATTTCTCCCTTCCTTTGTAGGTGTTACGTCGGCAGCAGGAGTGAAGCAGGAGGAAGACAGCGACTCTCCGTGGGATTCTGAGGTGCTTTCAGTGAGGGGCGCAGTGGGATCCCCGGTGGCGGGGGGAACCGCTCGGGAGTTTGCTTTGGACGTGGGCCCTAGCGCTGATGAGGCTCAGTTCCCTCTTTGGCCGCTTCTGCCATGTGTTTGCTCCTGTGAACTTGAGCAGCTTCTGCTCTGTGCAAGCTGTTCAGTCAGGACTGTGCCTAAGTAGGGTCTGCTGATGTCCTAGGTCTCATAGGAATTGGCCTTTGAATGTGATTTCTAGTGTAACACTGAAAGAGTACAGATTCTGGCTCTGCAAGTGCTTGGGAGGGTTGCTGCTTCTTTGCCACGGTACCCAATGAAATGAGTGTTTTTGGAACCGTGCAGCCAAGTAGTAAGCACAACCAAAAAAAATCAGTGTAGGCTTGGAGCACTGTTTTGGGTTGAAGTGTGAAAGTGAGGAAAGAGAAGGAGGCTTGACTAAGGTTGTCTGAGAAGCAGGCAGCCGTTGGTTTTCCTTGGTGCAAAGGAGGGGGAAAGGGTGTGTGCGCTCCTGGCTGTTGTAACCTAGGTGAGGCCAGGGTCAGACTGTGTGCAGGCAGTGCTTGTCAGGGGCTTTGCAGAACTGGAGCAGGACGTTTGGGACGTTGGGTATTGCTGTCTACTCAAAGAGGTTCCTGAGGAAAAACCGCAGGCCTCGTAGAAGAGAAGTCAGAACTTTTCCCTGCGTGGGTGCCGAGAAGAGGAGTATTTTGGAAGGTGTGGATTGCCTGTGCAGAGGATGCTTGTTTCTGTTCTTTCTCACTCTTTTGGCTGGCCTCTTCTAGGAGGAGTCACCTGAAGGGGAGGGAGAGGAGGCTGCTGGTGGTCCTCCAGCTGCGAATGCTGCAGAAGCCCCTGCTGGTGTGAGAGGTGAGTTAATAAACATTGATCCCCTTTGTTTCTTTGCTAGTTGTGCTGCGTCAGTGAACGGAAGTGGTGATCTGCTTGTGAGATGGTGCAGCCCCCAGTTTTCCCCTTGCCAGCCAGTGCTGGGGGGAAGGTTGAGGGTAGGGAAAGTCAACTGTGGGAGATGTTCTGTGGTAGTGCTGGAGTGCAAGGAGCGTTGCTCCTTGGTGACTTCCTGCACATGTGAGGATGTTTTGGCTAGTGCTTTGAGGGTTCCTCTTCTACCGTGCAAAGGGATTGTGAGTGCCAAACTCTGGAGCCCTAGTTTGGAGGGGAGATGCCCCCAAACCTCCCTACTCCAGGACTCTGGCATGCCAGAGCCTCGTTTGGATGCTACCCGACCATCTGTTGAGTGTTTATTGTAGCCGTGGGAGGTGTCATGCTGAGCTTGGGCATCTTCTGCTGCAAAGAAGGACCTGGGAAGCGTCGAGAGCACCTTGGTGGGGCTGGGGGGGGAATGACAGTGCTGTTTTTCCTCTGTAGTTGAAGGGTTATCCGACTCATGGCTGCAGGGCTTGCCTGACGGGGGGGGAGCAGCAGAGTGAAAGAAGGACTCGTGGTGTGTCATTTCTCCCTTCCTTTGTAGGTGTTGCGTCGGCAGCAGGAGTGAAGCAGGAGGAAGACAGCGACTCTCCGTGGGATTCTGAGGTGCTTTCAGTGAGGGGCGCAGTGGGATCCCCGGTGGCGGGGGGAACCGCTCGGGAGTTTGCTTTGGACGTGGGCCCTAGCGCTGATGAGGCTCAGTTCCCTCTTTGGCCGCTTCTGCCATGTGTCTGCTCCTGTGAACTTGAGCAGCTTCTGCTCTGTGCAAGCTGTTCAGTCAGGACTGTGCCTAAGTAGGGTCTGCTGATGTCCTAGGTCTCATAGGAACTGGCCTTTGAATGTGATTTCTAGTGTAACACTGAAAGAGTACAGATTCTGGCTCTGCAAGTGCTTGGGAGGGTTGCTGCTTCTTTGCCACGGTACCCAATGAAATGAGTGTTTTTGGAACCGTGCAGCCAAGCAGTAAGCACAACAAAAAAAATCAGTGTAGGCTTGGAGCACTGTTTTGGGTTCTGAAAGGCCTGTTATACTTCCAGAGCCTGCCTGCCTTGACGGCATGCGTGAGTGCAGAACCAGCAGTGAAACGGCAGGTAATGCTTAAGTGACGATCCAAGTCGTGCTTGGGTATGACACCTGCAGCTTGATGCTGAAGTGTTTGTGGAAACTCCTTGCCCCACTCTCTGCTTGTTTGTGTTCTCACTCAACCAGGTGTCCGCAGATGCGAGAGAGAAGCGTGCAGGACACGAGGCTGCTGCCACACGAACAGATACAGATTTCCAGTACGACGGACAGGTGACTGTGTTAAAGACCCGTGAAGATGTTAGTGTAAAGGGAGCTGTTATTCCCAAATGAGTGCAGGAGGGAGACTGCAGAGAGTAGCAGATTCCAGATATACTTCAGAAGTATTGCAGAATTCATTTCTTTCCCTTTGTGAAATGGAAGAACTGCGCAAAGGACGAAAGCCCTGGGTTGGAAGTAGGAAGCCCTGGCTTTGATGGTCAGAGTAATATCTGCAGTCAGACCCTAGCTCTTGCTGTGCAGGACAGCACATTTTGCATTGTCTTAAAAGAGAAGAAAAACTGCTCAAGCCCACTAATACTAAGCCCTTTTTTAATGAATTAGGAAACAGCAACCCTCGTGAAGAGATGCCAACAGATTAGATGTCCTCAGGTGACCAGGATAGCTAGCGGTCTTCAGTTGTGCAGGCGCCTGCTGGTGGTGGGCAAAATTGCTTATCTTTGAGCTCACTCTGAAGACTGATGCAGTGAGTGAAAGGAAGAACGTAGTCCGTGTTCCTACCCTTTTCTTCATACGCATGTAACTAGTTCATTAGGGTATGGCCAGAGAGCTACAGCAGGAGGTTGCTGATGCTTCCCGTGGAGGAGTGACCACATGGGCGCTAGGAGCATCACGAGTCATTGAAAGAGTAGGCCTGGTGTTCCGGCGTTGTTTACGGCCGCCCGTAGGAAATTGAGATGGGGATGGGAGAGGCCAGTATGAAAGAGGATGAAGCAGCAGGGTTTTGGAGAGACGACTTGAGAGTCGAAGCAGTCGCCTTGTCTGTACGGAAAACGCAGCTGACTCGCGTGGGTCCTGGTTGTGGTTTTACAGTTGCAGGAGTCGGAAGAACAGCGTGTTCAGTCCGAGCGTTGTGCTCAGGACTTGAAGACGGCCCTGGAAAAGAAACAAAGAGAAGTGGTAGCTGTTTCCCAGCAACTGCAAGACCTTCTGGAAGCCTCCTCAGGAACTGTTAGCCTAAAACCTCTGGAAGAACGAGTGGGACGGTAAGGAACTGTCACGGTGAAGCAAGGCTTTGCTTTCTGGGACAGTGTAAAAGCAACAGGATTACCTTGCTGCATCACAGCAAGTTAATGCACAATTTTGAGAGAAGCTTTTGCTTTAGATGATGTTATTTCCCACTGTTGTGTCAGTATTTGTGCTCTTGTGTCTTCCCATAACGAGACCTGTGTTTCTTTTCAAGGCTTGAACTTGCAAACGCCAGCCTGGAAGGCAGAGTCCAGCAACAGACTGCTAGAATCAAAGTTCTTCAGAAAGAGCTGCGTGGCTCTGCCTCTGTAAGCCAGTCATGACTTTTGTTTTCCTGAGCTCCTGAGGCTAGCTCTGTGTGTGGGGGGGGAAATTTTCAGAAGAGATTGTCCTGGGGAGCCTAGGGGAAGTCATTTCCTGCAGCCTGCAGGTGATTGGCTGCAGTTGGTCCATTCCCAGGCTCTCTGGTTTTGAGAGTTTTCATGGGGCGCTCTGCTGCGTCCTACTTAACACTGTCTGAGGTAAAGGTTGGACACTGGTGTGCTGGCTTGAATGTTTGCTGCTTTATACCCGTCGTGGTGCTTAAGCCATCAGGCAGCCGCGCTTCAGGGGTTCCTGCCTTAAAGGCATTCTGCAGGTTAGCTTGTGGAATTGCCTTGGTGCCAAGCGCTTTGTCGCCGAGCCCTAACTGGCATCCTCGGACTGTGGCAAGAGTTCCGTTGCCCGGCCTCTGAGCACCTTCCCTGTTTAGTGGCTATGGATTCCTTGGCTGGAAGGTGTAAATCTGTAAAGTAACTTGAGGAACTCCAAAGATGCGCAGCTGCAACTAATGAAGGAATCCCACATTGCTAGGCAGTGTTATTTTCGGTGTGCTTGGTCTGAGTTGGTGGAGACAAGCCTTCAGTGAGGAGGAACTGCTTAGGCTCTGCAGAATGGCTGCTCCTTGGCATCTTGGTGTGTGTTGTTTTCCGTGAAGAGGTGAAGAGGAGTCCCTGTGGTGTCATTTGTGGAACCCTGTACGATGCTGCCTGGGAATGTCCAGGCATCCCGAATTCAGGGGTTAATAGCAGCTGAAGCAAGGCGCTTTCATCTGGGGCCTGCACAAAGCAAGTGGTTGTCGTGCTCTGTCTAGTGAGCGAGGGTCCTTGGTCCTACAGCCCCCCGTAGTTGTGGTTAATTAGGGCTGAAGAGGTGTTGAAAATAACGAGATGTGCAAGTGTAATTGTGGGCTGTACTGCAGCTGGCCAGAGAAGAAGGCAGGCAGTCACAGTGCTTATCCTTGCCTTTGGTGAAGATGGCGGGGTTTTTGGATATCCCGTGGATGAAGAAGCTACTCCTGTCTTTGCTCATTGATGACCATTTGTATGCCTCACAGCTCTGCCTCACAGCTCTGCCTCAAACGGCCCAGGCAATGGTTGCTGACAATTTTAGGGCAGCCTCAAGCTAAGGCTGTTCTGCTCCCTGGAACAGGGAGGGGTAGATAGTACAGGAGTAAGGAGAGGGAGGAATGTTTGAGGCATGTCTTTTTGGCAATACCTCTTAAATGTGGTGTGAACTTCAGTGTGGCTTTTAATGCTTCTGTAGGTTCATAACTGCCTGGAGGACTTGATCACTGGCTTATGGACAAGGTGCATGCCTTTGGAGGAAGACCAAAATCAGCAGGTGCATCAATGGTTGCTGTGAATTCCTTCTTCCAGGCTATGACTATTTTGTGCGCAGGCAGCTCAACCATCCAGGAGTTCCCTGACAGTGAACTTTTCTGAGGACCGCTGCCCACTGATTGCTGAAGATCCCCCAGAAGCTTTAAATTAAGCGGTGCTCTCCACTGATGGGGACACATAAGTAACCCCTGCTAGTAGCGGGTGGCCTTCCCTTTTGTGGGGGAGACAGACTATAGGTGTATTGCAGAAATCATTTCTTTACCTTTGTGAAGTGGAAGACCTGCCCGAAGGCTGAAAGCCCAGGGTTGGAAGTAGGAAGCTCTGGCTTTGATGATCAGAGTAATACCTGCAGTCCAGCTATGGCTCTTGCCCTTGCATCAGAGCAGATTGTGCGTTATCTTAAAAAGGAAGGAAACGCTCAAGCCCACGCTCTCAGCGTCTCTTCCAAGAAGAGTAATACTGAGCTGTTTTTTACATATTGGGAAAGAGCAGCCCTCATGAAGAGATGCTGACAGATTAGATGTCTTCAGGTGGCCAAAATGGCTAGAGGTCTTTGGTTGTGCAGGCGCCTGCAGGTGGTGGGCAAAGCTGCTTATCTTTGAGTTCACTCTGAAGACTGATGTAGCGAGTGAAAAGAAGAACACATTCCATGCTCCTGCCCTCTTCTTCATGCTCATGTAACAATGTTTCCTTAGGCTATGGCCGGACAGCTTCCGGAGGAGATTGCCGATGCTCTTGAACAGCAGTCGCTTCCAGAAGGCTCGCTTGGAGTTACAAAGCTTTGTTGCGGTGAGCTGAAGGAAGACAAACTGCGGTTGCAGGAGGAACTGGACAGGGTTAAAGCCAAGGTAGGCAAAACCTGTAACTACATTAATAAATGCGTTGACATTGTTCTTCCCTGTAAATGAGGAAAAAGGACAAAGCAGTATTCTGAGTATTCTGAGCAGTATTCAGGATGGGGATGGGAGAGGCCAGTATGAAAGAGGATGAAGCAGCAGGGTTTTGGAGAGACGACTTGAGAGTCGAAGCAGTCGCCTTGTCTGTACGGAAAACGCAGCTGACTCGCGTGGGTCCTGGCTGTGGTTTTACAGTTGCAGGAGTCGGAAGAACAGCGTGTTCAGTCCGAGCGTTGTGCTCAGGACTTGAAGACGGCCCTGGAAAAGAAACAAAGAGAAGTGGTAGCTGTTTCCCAGCAACTGCAAGACCTTCTGGAAGCCTCCTCAGGAACTGTTAGCCTAAAACCTCTGGAAGAACGAGTGGGACGGTAAGGAACTGTCACGGTGAAGCAAGGCTTTGCTTTCTGGGACAGTGTAAAAGCAACAGGATTACCTTGCTGCATCACAGCAAGTTAATGCACAATTTTGAGAGAAGCTTTTGCTTTAGATGATGTTATTTCCCACTGTTGTGTCAGTATTTGTGCTCTTGTGTCTTCCCATAACGAGACCTGTGTTTCTTTTCAAGGCTTGAACTTGCAAACGCCAGCCTGGAAGGCAGAGTCCAGCAACAGACTGCTAGAATCAAAGTTCTTCAGAAAGAGCTGCGTGGCTCTGCCTCTGTAAGCCAGTCATGACTTTTGTTTTCCTGAGCTCCTGAGGCTAGCTCTGTGTGTGGGGGGGGAAATTTTCAGAAGAGATTGTCCTGGGGAGCCTAGGGGAAGTCATTTCCTGCAGCCTGCAGACGATCCGTTGTGGTGCTTACCCCTGAAGCGCAGCTGCCTGATGGCTTTCCTGCCTTAAAGGCATTCTGCAGGTTAGCTTGTGGAATTGCCTTGGTGCCAAGCGCTTTGTCGCCGAGCCCTAACTGGCATCCTCGGACTGTGGCAAGAGTTCCGTTGCCCGGCCTCTGAGCACCTTCCCTGTTTAGTGGCTATGGATTCCTTGGCTGGAAGGTGTAAATCTGTAAAGTAACTTGAGGAACTCCAAAGATGCGCAGCTGCAACCAATGAAGGAATCCCACATTGCTAGGCAGTGTTATTTTCGGTGTGCTTGGTCTGAGTTGGTGGAGACAAGCCCTCAACGAAGGGAGACTGCTGGATCACTGGAACTGGGGGTAGATTGTAAAGGAGTAGGGAGATGGAGAAATGTTTGTGGCACTTCTTTTTGGTAATACCCCTTAAATGAGGTGTGAGCTTCAGTCTGGAAAGTGTCAGCGTGCCTTTTTTGCTTTTTTTAATGCTTCCGTAGGTTCATAATCGCCTGGAGGACCTGATCACTGGCTTACGGACAAGACGCGTGCTTTCGGAAGAAGACCCAAGTCAGCAGGTACATCAATGGTTGCTGTGAATTTCTTCTTCTAGTCTTTCAGGTTTTTGGGGGAGTTGGGTGTGTGTGTGTGTGTGTGTGTGTGTGTGTGTGGGCAGCTAAACCGTCCAAGAGTTCTGTAATGGTGAACTCCTCCAAGGGCCGTTGCCTGCTGATGGCTGAAGCTCCTCCTGAAGCTTTAAATGAAGCCCTGCTCTCCACTGATGTGGCTACATAAGTACCCCCTGCTAGTAGCAGAGGGACTGAGGAAGCTGTTCTTCAGGGTCTTTTCCACCTTTTCCCCGTGAGCCCCTAGTAGCAGGTGGCCTTCCCTTTTGTGGGGGGGGACAGGACGGAGGGAGGTGGGGGGGCTGGCAGGCAACTGTTTCTGTCCCTCAGTATTGGCCTGTTCAGTGGGAAAACTGAAGTGCTGACCTTTACGTGGGCATTCTGTCCCCTGGAGTTCTGCGGCCTTGGGCTAGCAGAGAGAGACGTCCTGCAACATCTGTGTGAGGAACGCTGTCTGCACCTAATGCTTATAGATGCCATTACTGAGTTATGTGTGCCATTTCTTCTTTCTGTTTGGAAAGTGTGAGAGCAAAAGCAAGTCAATGAAGAAGCTGGTAGAGTGGAAGCGACCAGCAGAAGCCCGACTGGAGCAGGAAATGAGAAGAAACATGGAACTGCAGAAAGAATGCAACAGGTAAGTATGGGTTTTTAGTACTTGTAAGAAGTATGGACTAGGCTGGGAGTCAAGCTTTATTTAACTTGACCCTAAGACTATGAGGACGTAACAGTTTGTGAGCACCTTCAAGCCTTGCGTTAGATCTTGCAAGTGGCTTCTGTACGTGAGCGTACGGTTTTAGGTAGGTGGAAGTGCAGGCTGCCCTGCAGTTGTTGTGGGGAGAGAGGGAGGGCAGGCAGAAGTCCGTCACCTCTGTTTTCAGGCCAAGGGAGTACCTCCATGGGAGCAGAGGAAATTTCGACCCTGCAAGTGATCTGTGGGAGGGAAATGATTTTTTTTCCCCTGGTTTGGGTTTGGGTTTTTGGGGGGTCCATAAGTCCTGGCCTGTCAGTCAGGTTACAAACAAGGTAAGCCCCATCCATGCTGCTTACCTAAGTGTATACGCAAAGGCTGACTGTCCCTGGGCTTCCTATTTTATGCGCTAATTTGCTGCACAGGTCCAGGAGGCTTCTTGAAAGAGCTATGAAGAAACTGAGGGCGTATGAGAGGCGAGAGAGTGAGTCCCAGTCGGATTTCCAGGGCGCAATGGAGGACACGCGTTCTGGAAGGGGCAGCGAAGTTGGTAGATTAAGAACAAAGGTGAGCTTTGGTTTGTTCGGGTTTTTTGCTGTTTTTGGAAGCCTGTATGATTTAATTCTGTTTCCTGTTGTTAATGATCTGGTGGCTGTGTTCCGAAGTGAGTGGATTTCCCCTGTGATCCCTGAAAATGCCTAACTAATCCTTTGGTAAGTGAAGAAGCGTTGCAATACCAGGGTGCTGGTGTGGGAAAGGTAAATTTCTGAGGAGCAAAGAGGAAGACGGAGTTTTAGTTGACCTTTGGGGCCTACTGAAACCTGCTACTTCCTGAAAGCGCTTGAAAACAAACTCCCGCTTTGATCTGGAAAGAACACGCCTTCTTCCTCCACTGCTTGAAAAGCTCCTTTCTGGAGCACTGTTGGCGAAGCTTTCAGTGTCACGGAAAGAAGAGGATGTGTCTCTTGTGAGTTCTGTCCTGAAGTAACCTGACTGTGTGACAAATATGTAACACTCCTCGCACCCCCTGTCCATCCAAAACGCCCCCTCCCCCCCCGATAGATATTGTTTCTGATGAAAGGAGAAGGTGTCCAGCTCTGTGGATATTTGGTTTCCTGTGAGCGTCTGAGGCTGAGGCTAAGTGAGTCTGTCCTTTCCCTGTCTACAGGTCCGTGAACTTTCCCACTGGCTGGCGACAGAGCGGAGAAGGTCGAGGCAGCTAGAAAAAGCAAATGAAGGCTTGCGCGAAGAGTTGGCTTGGCTGCATGGGAGCTGTGACAAACTGCGCAAGAGGAAGCAGCATCTGGAAGAAGAGGTGGTTGTCCTCAGGCGTCATTTAGAGGCCAAGATGATGGATCGCAGCCACGTAGAAGTCTATAAAAAGGAGGCTGAACAAAGAGCTGGGCGAGAGCTAAGGCAAAAACTGCAGGAAGTCAATCTCTTTCTGCAGGTAAACTTACTTCACCCTGGTATCTGTGGTCCAGTTGTGCCTTGTCATTCCTTCATTCTTTCCTGTTGTGATTTTTCAGTATTTCATGCTTCTGCCGTCAGGGCTGTGGGGTCATGGGCTCTTCACATCTTCAGGAGGTTGTTGAAGGGTGTGAGCTTGTTGAATGGTTGTCCTCAACCACTCTGAGATCCTGTGAATAATCTTCTCCACCCACGTAGGTCACTGGGGAATCGGGTAACAGCGCTAAGAGAAGAATTGCAAGGAGACTAGTGTCTTGCCGAGACAGAGGTTGCTTAGTCCCAGCTTTGACCGAAAACAAAGAAGTTGCGCTAAGAGTGTGTGTGCGTGTGTCTCTTTCCGCACAAAAAGGATTATGTAATGTGGTGCTTCTGGGTTTCGCCCTCCCTCGTTGAGGGAAGGGAGGAGGCACCGTTGCCTCCCTGAGTAAGGTTGTGCTCTTCCGGTTGGGGGTGTGATACAGACTGGGGGGAAAGTTCTCTTCTTCTCTCCTGGGGCTTGAAATTGCATGCTCTGCTTCAGACACAGGCAGCCACCCAGGACCGAGTGGAACGCATAAGAGCTGCTACTGAAGCTTCCACAGTAGGCCGACTGCAGCAGAGAATTAGGGATTTAGAAGATGAATTGGCTCTCACAAAACGCCTGCAGCGAGCCAGAGCTAATGTGGGGCTTGCGGAAGCTGGTGCTGCACATCGTCACGAGTGCTGCAGGAGCCGCTCTTTGACGACGAACCCCGTGGGCAATGCTTCCTCTGTGGCAGACCGAGTGGAAGCTCATATGGCTGAGGTAAGGCATTGTAAACCCATGTTATTCTCGAATTACCTTTAAAGAATATGAATAAGCTAGGTTCAGCTTTTAAGCTGAAAATGAGCATCATCAATGAGCATCCTAGCTCCAGGACACCCAATCCAGTAGTCTGAACGTGACTGCTGACCCTCACAATGCTGCAACCTCGGCAATACCTCTGGTCCGCGTGTGTCCCAGAATTAGCAGTCTGTGAGACAGCACGTTCCTCACAGAATGGTGAGCAGCGTATCACGAGGCTTGGGAACCGCATGGCAAGAGTTGGACAAGGGAGCGCATAATTCTTCACAGAATGCCCTGATCCGTTCCCTCCTTTGCACAGAGTGGAGGCAGGGGCAAGCTCTCCCCTTCCGTCTGTTTTATCCCTGAGAAGTATTCAGGCCCCTCTAATTCTAACGCAGTGCTGTGGTGCCCCCTGCGTACCAAGGGTCCTGTTTAAAGGACGTGTCGGCGTACCGTACCTGTACCCGTGCCGGTAATGTTCTGAAGTGGAGTTCCTAGGCTCTGAGCGTTGTCTCGTGGAGTCTCACAGGGTGATCCGGATGACTGCCCTCGGGCAACCCCCGCGGGTAAATAGTAAGTCAGCAGTGCTGTCTGAAAAAGAACCGTCAAGAGGTGACTGCTGCAAGGAAAGCCAGCTCGTTCTGGCCTGAGTCCTTTGGTAATGAGTAAATTAAGCAGCATTTTGGCTCTTCTCTGTGTCGGTATGTTGGTAGGTGAGCCTGTGTGTCTCTCAGAATTAGTGGTGATTCCCCCGGGGATTCAGCCTGAACTGCTTGCTCTCTACCTAAGCCCAGAAGCTGTATGCTCTCTGTTTGGACAGTCACTTCTAGATGTCCCGGCGTGCATCATGATGGAAAAAACCGCAGGCATCACGAGCCTTACCCGCTGTCAACAGTGTAAACGTGCTGCTTGTGCGCTTGTGGATAGATCTCTGACCTTCCCTGGTTGCTGTGAAGTCATTGTGCTTTTTGCTGTACTTTCTAAAAAGCAGAATATGAGAAAACTGATGAGTTGCGATTGCTTTGTGATGCAGTTAATGCCACACAATGCGTCTTGGTGGACAACGAATTTCTCTGTACTGTATTGGGGATGATGTTTCCCGTTCTTATTCTGCATTACAGCTGGGTTTCCAAAGGCTGTAGAAGCTAGTACTACAAGCATGTAACTATTGAGGTCTTCAGGGTATCCTGTATATACTTCCAGGTGCGGCGGGAATGGTCAAAAATATCGCTGAAGAACTTGAGCAAGGTAATTTGTCAGGATATGTTAGCAGTGTTGTGAAGGAAGATGACCGTTCCTAGTTTCTGGACACAACTACTTGAAAGCTGTCAAGCTCCTGTGCTAAGCACAGCTGTTTTCTACTAGCTTTCCAAGCTAGAGCTTTATGTGAAAACTTCCTGCTTATCCAAATAATAGTGGCACAGAATTTATGCAGTTGCCTTTAAGAAAAACAGAAAAAACAGTGTACACGCTTGTACACACACACCCCGCGCCCCCCCCCCCCCCCCCCAGTGCCCTGAATAATCCCACCTCTTTGTGTTAATTGTTCCTCCAGAGCCACGGCTTTGCAGTGACTGGGCCTGTTTCAAAGCAGGTAGCCCCGGAGAGCAATTCCTTCTGTCCCAGTGGTCCTTAATCTCCGAGCGAGCGGCTGGCTGTTGCTTTCTAGCTCTTTGCATTTGCCTGGACGGACACAAGTCCGTTGCATTAAAGCCGTTTGCATTGTGAATGGAGTTGCCTGTCTCCTGGGAGTAATAGGGTTTGTTTGGTTTGGGGACTTGTTACCTTTTCCTACTGTGACACTAACATAGGGCATTTTCTCCCCCCTCTGCTGCCCCCCCTTCCTCAGCAATGGCTGAACTGAAAATTGGATCGGCTGGAGCTTCTGCCTGGGCATCTGCTGAAGGATCCTCAGAAAACGGAGACCAGGAGCCACTTTCCAGGGCAATGTAAGAGTATCACGCCGTTTCCGCCAAAAACGATGTGCTCTGACTTGGACAAAAATGCTAGGGAGCAGCCGCTCTGGAAGTAGCTGCGTTTGCCGTTTCATGCCTGCCGAAGTGGTGAGCCAGCAGAAGATGCTGGGGCAGAGGAAGTCCCCATTCCAGAAAGCTAAGAGTGGTTATCCTGAGACGAATGAAGCCTGGGGAAATGTGCCTTCTGCCTCTTAACGGAGTGGTGTGTAGATAATAACACGCTGTATTTAAATGAAAGTATTCTGTTCCAACTTGGTACTTAATAAATTTTGCAGTCTAGTACCTGTCTCTGTTTCATTCCGTTCCCCCTCCTGACTTTGCCTGCCCTGCCCATGTGGCTGTACCCTCTTGCTCCGTCTGCTTGTGTCTCTTACAGAATAGTAGCTGTCAGACTGCTGCCAAAGGGGGAACACTGGCAGGAGTCTGGCCTGTTGCTGCCTGTGGCTGCAAGGCGGGGGTCCTCTTCCTCAGTGGAGGCCGCAAGCAGGAGTGTGTTAAGACGGGGGCCTCGACTTCAGGTCTTGCTAATACTGGGGCACTTGACTCCGGCTGCCTTTCAGAACAAGGCTTCCTGTGGTCTAGGCAGAAGGGAGGGAGAGGGCTCCTGGTAGCCGTGAAAGGTTGCAAAGCCCACCAGTCTGGAAGGGTATCTGGTCCACGTGGAGTCAGCAACGGGGAAAGGGGGGAAGACATTTCTCTGCCCTGCAGCATGACTGGCAAGGCTGACCTTCTGTTCAGTGCTGGGCACTTGCTTTTCTCTCTCCAAAGCAAAAGCAAGTGCAGAAAGTCTGTGCCTTCCCTTTGTGTCGTCCTTTTGACAAACTCTGACATGAACTGTTTTCAAATGGTTCCCAGCCTGCTTCTGTCCCGCTGGCTGTCAGCGAGAGGTGCAGAAGCAGGACTGAACCTCAGCGCTGGCATCTGCCATAACAGGAGCTGGTGATGGTTACAGTGCGGCTAGGGAAAAGTCCCGTCAGCTCCTCAACTTCAGCGTGCATCTGCGCTGCCAGTGCAAGGCCACTCTCGATGATGTGTGAGAGGTCATGGCAATCGCGGGAGGTTCCTGAGGCCTGGCCCACAGCAGCTGTCCCTCCTGCCTTGAAGAGGGGCAAGAAGCGGGACCCAGGGAGCTACAAGCGGGCCAGCGGCACCTCGAGGCCTGGCAAGCTGATGGAGCAGAGCCTCCCGGAAGCCCTTTCCAAAGACGTGGAGGCCCAGAAGGTGACTGGGAGTAGTCGGCATGGATTTACCATGAGGCGGTAATGTGCTCTTGTCGCAAAGAAGGCCAACGTTATCCTGGGCTGCATTAGGCAGAGTGTTGCCAGTGGGTCAAGGGAGGTAATTCTCCCCCTCTACCTCATCCCGGGTGAGGCTGCATCTGGCGTAGTGTGTCCCGTTCTGGGCTCTGCAGTAGAAGAGAGAGATGGAGCTACTGGAGCAAGTCCAGCGAAGGGCTACTAAGATGATTATGGGCCTGGAGTTTTTCTCATATGAGGAAAGGCTGCGAGAGCTGGCATTGTTCTGCCTGGAGAAGAGAAGACTGAGGCGGGATCTTACCAATGTTTATAAATATCTGAAGGGAGGGTGTAAGGAAGATGGGGTCAGACTTTTTTCAGTGGTGCCTAGTGGTAGGATGAGAGGCAAAGGGCAGAAACTGAAACACAGTTGCATCTGAACATAAGGAACGACTTTTTTACGGTGAGGATGACCGAGTACTGGAACAGGTGGCCCAGAGAGATTGTGGAGTCTCCATCCTTGGAGATGTTCAAAAGCCATCTGGATGGGGCCCTGCGCAACGTGCTTCAGGTGATCCTGCATGGTTTTACAAAGGAGGAAACCATGCCTGACCAACCTGAGAGCCTTCTACGACAAAGCGACAAACTCTCTGGCCAAGGGCAGAGCAGGGGAGAGCGTTTATCTTGCCTTCAGCAAGGCTGCCAGCACTGTCTCCCCTAACATCCTCCTAGACAAACTGATGAAGTTCAGGCAAGGTAAGTGGAGGATGAGGTGGCACATGCAGTGAAGGGCCACAAAGATGATCAGGGGCTTGGAGCACCTGCCCTGCCTGGAGAGGCTGCGAGAGCTGGGCCTGCTCAGCCTGAAGAAGAGGCGGCTCCGGGGGCATCTTACTCTGTATAAATAAATCCCTGTGGGAATACCTGATTGGGGTGGGGGGGGTGGTGAAGAAGGCAGAGCCAGGCTCTTCTCAGTGGTGCCCAGGAAAGGCCAGGAAGCAATGGGCACAAACTGAAATAGGGGAAACTCCATTTAAACATAAGGAAAGCTTCTTTTGCGGGGAGGGTGGTCCGGGAGCGGCCAGGGCCGGCTGCTCCAGCAGGGATGGGGAGCCGGGAGCTGAGGGTGGTGACGTGGCTACCAGGGCAGGGGCCTCGCCAGCCAAGGCCCAGCCCCACCGTAGGCAAGTGAGGGAGCAGGGCAGTCTCAGCGGTGGCAGCCAGGCTCAGCCGGCAGCCCCGGTCGCCAGGGAAGTTAGAGCTGGTGCAGCAGGTCCGAGGTCGGGCCAGGAAGTCAGAGCGCAGGTTGGGTTGGGGTTCAGGCCAGCGCTGGTAACCAGCCCCCGGCACAGGCTGCTCAGGGCCTGTTAGTGCCCAGAGAGGGGCTGGAGCCTCCATCCTCGGAGACACTCAAACCCCGGCTGCACACAGCCCTGAGCAACCTGCTCTGCATGAGCCTGCTTGCAGCAGGGGCCTGGCCCAGAGCACCTCCCGCAGCCCCTCCCGACCTCAGCCCTCCCGTGACTCTGCAATTGCAGCGCTGAAGCCCGGCGGGAAGCCTCATCCATCTCAGCAACAGCTCAGCAGGCTCCTCTGCCAACGCACCGGCAACAAGGAGAACCTAAACACTGTTTTCTGTACTCAGCAGCAAAGGAGCCAGGACAAAGGGCGCCAGGGCCTCAGGAAGGGCAGCGCTCTGCAAACCCTCGCAGGAGCAGCAGTCACAGGCCGCTCCAGGCCCAAACAAGCGCGGCCTCAAGGCAGGAGAGCGGAGGCAAGGGCCCTCTCGCCAGGCATCGCTGCACCCAAATTCTCCCGCTCCTCAAGGCGAAGAACTGCTCAGGGAGGCTCTGTCGCAATCGTCTCTGCCTTCACGGCTACGAGAGGGGAGCCGGGAGCTGCAGGAACCAAGAAAACACCAGGAGCCCCAAATCCCCAAGCCTCCATTTACAAACAGGAGGAGCAGCAGTGAAAGCCTGGCAAGAAGGGCCCAAACCGAGGAACAGCAGTAGCAGCTGAGGTGTTTGAAGAAACCACGTTGCCTGCTTTCTGGAGCCTTTGCGGGGACCAGCGTGTTTCTATTTCCCCGGAGCCGCCGGGCGCCCACAGGGGCGTGCGCAGTTCGCTAGCAGACTTTCAGCCGGGCTGGCCAGCGAGCAGGCGGCCCCAGCTCTGGGCACAGGCAGCGGGCAGGCTGAGAGGCCGAGCTGACGCTGCCAGGAGCTGCAAGCACAGGGGTGCTGGCGAGTCTGCAGAGCTGAGGGAGCGCGTTTCTGTGCGCGCGTGAACCTCCAGCACCCGGAAAGGAGGCTGCACGTCCTCTGCTACTGGGGCCTCGCCTGGATGCAAGCACAGGCGCTGCCTTGGGGCAGTGTCACGTCCCACCTACAAGGGGGGGAGGGTGACCCAGGTTTGCAAATCCCCTCGGTATGGATTGAGGGCGAAACGGCACTCAAGGTCCGTTCATACACATCAACCTTAATGGAACAAATATTCGGCGGACATTGGTCCTCTAACAATTATACCTGCCTCAGCTCTGCGGCTTTATGGGGAACCAAGGTGGCCTTAACTGTGTGAAAAGGAAAGCAAGCCCGAAAGCAAGCAAGAGAGCGAGAGCGAATCGCCAGTTGTGGATCCAGCACTGGACCTGCCAACAGCAGTGTTCAGTGTAGAGAGAAACCACCCACCCAGGGCTCCTACGTGCGCCTGTTTTTTTGTGCCAGCTCCTGGGCTTCTGGAACCTTCTCTCAGCCCAGTCTCAGGAGTGGCTGAGACACACGTCGGCTCAGGGCAGTGGCACCAATGAGCCAAGGGGAGTGAGCCTGGGACCCTCCCTGGGGCTCTGGTCCCAGGAGCAGCTGCTCGAGTTCACAGTGCTGTTACTTGGGCCTCGTCCCCTACAGGGAGGGAACCCCCAGCGCCGGAGCCCTGCGAGGCGCTCCCAGCGCCGCCCCCCGCCCCGGCCGCGCCCCGCAGGCGGCGGCAGCGCCGACTCGCCGCCGGCCCGCCCGGAGCCCCGCCCCCGCGGCGTCACGCGGCGCCCTGTGACGCCCCCGAGCGCCCCCGCCGCGGCTGTTGCGCATCGGCCTCTGGAGGCAGCGCCCTCAGCGTGTGGCCGCTGCTGCCGCAGCACCGGCGCGTCCTCGCTGGGCGCCTCTCTCGGAGCCTCGCTGCGCCCTGCCCTCGGCCCCGGCCCCGGCCCCGGCCCGGGGACTGCGAGCCCGGTGCCCCCAGCCCCGCGGCCCACCGGGGCTCGGCTCCTCTGCCCCCGCCCGAGGCGGGGCCGTGTCCGTGTCTGCGTCCCTGCTGCAGCATGAAGAGGCTCCTGGGGCTCTTCGGCAAGGGGCCGCCTGCGCGCGGCAGCGCTTCCCTGCCCTGCATGGGCGCCGCCTACGAGCTCCGCGAGAATGAGCTGGGCAAGCTGCACCGCGCGGCCGCCAGCGGCGACCTGGCGCAGGTGCGGCGGCCACGGTGGCTGCTGAGACCCGGCCTCAACGGGCGGGACCAGGCGAAGCGGTGAGGGGGGCGGTGGCGCCCGCGGGCCGGGCTCTGGGCGGTGCCGCGAGCGTGGGGGCGGCGCGAGGGGCGGCCGCGAGGGCCGGGCCGCGGCGGCGGTGCCGGCTGTGGCCGCGGCGGCGGGCGGAGGGGGCGGCGGCGGCGGCGGCCCGGCCGCGTGCCCGGAGGCGCCGGCGCAGCTGCGAGGCTGCGGCGGGCCCGTGCTGCCGGCAGAGAGGTCTCCTTTGCTGGGCGAGGCGAGGCGAGGCGAGGCTGAGGAGGGCGGAAACGAGGGGGCAGGTTTTGCGAGCGGCCTCTCCCGCAGCGTCGCCTGTGCTGCCTGCGTGGCAGCAGCCCTCTCGAGGTGCTCGCGGGATCCTTCGTAGCCGCGTCGGCTGCGGTGGTTTGAGCTGAGGCGTTTGGCAGTTTGAAGGGCCTCCTGTCTTCCAGGCGCGGCACAGCACGGCACGGCTTTGCCTGGAAGGAAGGCAGGAAGTGCCGTTTCCTTCAGCTGGTGAGGGCTGGTGGAAAGGCAGTCGTGCTCCCTCGGGGTGGACGCTGTGTGAGAAGGGCAGTCACAGCTGGGGGCAAGACAGAGGGCTGCTCTGCTGCTGTCGGCATGACAGGGTCGAGGGGGAAGGTTTCTGCTCTCTGGTTTGCCAGGTGTTGCCGAGGGCCCTTGGGAGTGAGCGCGTCCTCGTGTTTGCTGCAGTAGTAAGCTCGGGGGAAGGAGAGAAGGCACGAATTCCCGAAAAGCACAGCGCGGGGCTGATGTGATGGTGTCCTGCAACCCATCTCCTTAGCCTCTGGCACGGTGTTGTCACGTGAGCGATGCTGGCGGAAGCTCGAGGTTCCCTTGCCGCAGGCTTAAGGCGCCCGAGCCTTGGTCGTCCTTGCTGGGCGGTGTGCGTAGTGCTGCTGGAGGCAGCGGCCAGTTGCCTGGGCAGAGGGATGGAGGGCAGCAGTTTCAGAGCGGCAGCCTGAGGCTGTGCGGGAAGAATCCTGTGCCTGGGCGCAGGACTGCGTCCGCAGGGAGCCGGGTGCGGAGCGGAGTGAACGTCGTCTTCATAAACGAGTGGGGGGGGTGAGGTGGATGTTTCCTAGCCGGTCTCTGCCTTTGGGCGTGCAACTGCCGTCATTGCTGAAGGGATGAGAAACTTTTTCTAAGCTTGTTTTTTGGAACCGGAAAGCAGTGGCCCTACACACGTGACATAGGCAGGAGCGGTCTCTTCAGCTTTCTCTCTGTCTGTGTTAATGTAATATATTTACTTTCTAGGACACCTCTGCATCTTGCTTGCGCTAATGGACATGCGGAGGTTGTTTCGTACTTAGTAGAGAGGAAGTGCAAGCTCAATCCTCGTGATAATTTTGAGAGATCGCCACTGATGAAGGTACGTGGAGTATGTGATGCTGTTGTAGGTAGGACTTAGAAGTTAAGCACTGAGCGATCCATCTCTTGGGTGATTCGTGACCTGGGTATGGGTGGAGATCGCGTTGTGCTTGGTGCCGAATAGGCATCCGGTACCTAATCTTTGACCGCGTTCTTGTTTTCTGAGGTTGGCAAGCGGTGGGAGTTGTGACAGAGGGAAACGTAGTTGCTGGAAATGTTTCTTTTTCCCGGTGTTGTTTCCAGGCGGTACAGTGCCAGCAAGAACAATGTGTCGCCATTCTGCTAGCGCATGGTGCCGACCCTAATCTTGCAGATGCTCTCGGCAACACTGCCCTTCACCTCGCTGCCCTTGCTCCTAACACCTCTCTAGCAGGGCAGTTACTGGAGCACAATGCCCATATTGATGCGCAGAATAAGGTAAGCGTAGAATGTGGGTAAGGCGTCTCTTGGAAAGCAAAAGTTGCTTCACTTCTCTGTGTTTTTCTAACTGGGGGGGATTTATGCTTTCAGGTGGGATACACGCCCCTCGCTCTTGCCGTGTCCGAGCATCACAAAGAGATGGTGGAGTTCCTGCTTAGAAAAGGAGCTGACGTGCACACTCGAGATCAGCCTGAAAGGTGAAGGGCTCGTCACAACAGGGTGTGGGTCTCCTGAGTATTCTTCAAGTTTGACTGAGGAGAGGCGTGGGCGTGAGCCTCTAAAAGGCACAAGTAGCCACAGAGAAGCAGTTCCCTCTGCGTGGCTTTTGAAAAGTGCTCTGCGCTTGGCTGCTGTCATGCCTCACTGGACGCCTTCCGCCTTGAGGACTGCCAGAAAGCATTGTGTCTGGTCGCCACGAGGCAGGGAACTTGCCGTTAGTTCGGCAGCATTGCTGTTAGGCAGGAGCGGGTTTTTACAGCCCAGGCGTAGTTGGTATGTAAATGCTGTCTCGCGGGCAGCGTTGTCTCTCTGTCCTGACACTCGCTTTGACAACGGGTGCGCATTGAGACGAGAGAGGTTCCAAGTGGATGTGAGGAGAATCTTCTTTGCCGTGAGGACGGTGACATGTCGGAACGGGTTGCGCGAGGAGGTTGTGCAGCCTCCCTGCTTGGCGGCTTGGAAGACCAGACCGAGTAAAGCGCTGAGCAACCCGGTGTGGCCTCGTAGCTGCACGTGCTTTGGGGTGGTGTTTGGCCGCGAGCGGTCTCGAGGCCCCTTCCGACCCGAGTTCTCCTGTGCTTCCGTGTAGTTGGCTTTGCTTTCCTTCTGCCTGTGGGAAAGGGGGAAGTAGTTGTTTGGGGAGCAAACAGGGATGAAAGTAACGGCAGTGAAACGTGTGTATCGGCTGATACATTTCCTCTCATCTTTTGGATGCTCTAGGACCCCTCTTATGCTTGCTGCTTCTGCTGGGGACATGAGCATCATAGAAGTTCTTCTTGGCTACAGTGCTGATCTTTCCCAGAAAGACATTCTGGGACGGACAGCAGAAGATTATGCTGCTACTTCTGGGCACGCTCAGTAAGTGCTTTAGGTCACCGTCAGAGTTGCTAAGTTGTCTGGATGTGCGTGTTGGCTTAAGGGCACGCTTGGTAACAGCAGCAAGGTTTAGTGATGCACGGAGACCTTTGCTGAAGCTGGGCGAGATGGAATCTTCTGGTACGTGTTGCTCCCGTGTCAAGTGTGAATTGGGAAATTTTCCTCGACTTCCACCCAAAATGCTCCGTTAGGTTTCAAGTTTGCAATGCTGAGCTCACGTCCGAGCAACGCAAAGTCTGAAAAGTGTGTCTTTGCCAAGTGAAGTGTATATAAGCCCCTGCCCAGACCAGCGCTTGACCCCAAATCTAGAGCTCATTTCTTCTCCCTTTCTCCTAGCCTGTATGGAGGGAAGCAGGAAAGAAGGGGGCCTGGGTGTGTGTAACTAGCATGTGTGTGCGACCTTACCAGTTGGCTCTGAATAGGCGTAGGATGGAGAATAAATGGCTATTTGTATTCTAGAAGCGGTGTATGCAAGGATGCTGCTGTTCTTAGTGACGGTATTTCCTTTCTTTCTGTACACAGTGTTAGTCAACACCTGGCAGACTGCACAGAGAAGAAAAATGCGGGAGAAGCTTCTGCAGGCGGCACAAGAGGCATGCCAGTGCTTAGCACGCCTCCTGGAGCAGGAGCTGCTGGCTTTGCATTGGGTGCCTGTGCTCTGGCTGGCGGAGGTAGGATCCCTAACCGTGGAGGAGCTGAGGAGGAAAATCCCCACGGCCTTTTCTTTTGGTGGCTTGTGCTGTTGAAGCTTATCGTGTTCAGCACTGACTTTGTGTGCTACTCCATCTGAGGCCTCCACTAAAGTTTTGTAAATGCGCTTCTGTGTTGCTGACTGGACCCATGTCTTGCGAGGCTGTGAGGGTGCTTCTATAATTAGTGTGTTAGCCGTCCATTCGGAGGGTTGTTGCCTGTTGGATTTCCCCATGTTTATAGACAGGGGCTTTCCTTTTTTTCTTAAAAAAAAAAAAAAAAAAAAAAAAAAATCGGTGGTTTGGGGCATGCTTTTGTTCGTGCTGTCTCGCATGGCTGTTTCACTCCAGGTAGGCCTGTGGAATTGTCCATGTTACATGCCTGTAGGCACTGTTGACATTCAAAGGTGCTAAGAATTAATCATGCCAATTGCTATTTGAACAGTGAGAGACGACATTTCGCATGGCTACTTTGTAAGGTGAGAGTTGAACAGTACCTTTTCCCAAATACTTTAACCTGCCTAAAAAGAGGAAAGACGGGAGAGAGACGCGGTCCTTCTTGCCTTTTCTTTTCAAGCCTGTTGGAGGAAGAGGAGAGTGATGACAGCCTTCCTGCTTGTGAGAAAGAAAGACGCTGTTTAGCTGCCAAGGTAAAGTGCCTCACCAGGCAACATTTCCCACGAAACGACTGACTTGCAGGGAGGACCTGTCTGGATTTGAGCGAAAGCACGTTTCCAGGCAGGTGGTTTCCTCCCGCAAAGCGGTCTCCTGCCTGCACCCTTTCTGCTGCTGTGAGCTGTTTCCTGCAAGACTTGTAGCCGCAGCAGAGCATGCAGCAGTCTTGCTGTTGTGGGGGGAAAGAGCAGTAGGTGACAAGAAAAACGACCACATGGTTTTCCTCATCTGAGTCAGATTTCTAGACCGTGAAAGTTGATCAGCTCCTAGACTGCCTATTCTTTTGTCCTCCAGACCTTGCTCTTTGTTTCCAGTAACTTTGGTGATAGAATTGTGACGGATATGGAAGAAGGGCATTTATTGATCAAAATCTGCAGAAATGCTTCATGCCCTGGCTCTCCCTTCCTCCTTGTCAGGTTCCTCAAGTGTGCTTGGGGGGGCAGTTGCTCAAGCGGGTCTTTTTTTCTGCTGCCTGATGCGGATGGCATTCCAGGCTTGTGCGTGATCTCACACCGCCTGTTTCCCCTCTCTTTTTTCCTGTTTGTTTGTTTATCCAGATGAGGTGTTTGGCGTTGGGAGTGGGCTGTGATGAAGAATCCGATTCTGGTGCTGAAACCCCCCCTGTACTGCTGGAGATGCAGGCATGTTTGATTTTTAAGCGGGCTCTGTTTCTTTCAGTGACCTTTGAGAGACTGTCGCAGATGTTGTCTGTGAAGAGCTACTGCAGCCTAGTAAGATGTGATAGTGGTTTGAAGTGTGAAAGTGAGGAAAGAGAAGGAGGCTTGACTAAGGTTGTCTGAGAAGCAGGCAGCCGTTGGTTTTCCTTGGTGCAAAGGAGGGGGAAAGGGTGTGTGCGCTCCTGGCTGTTGTAACCTAGGTGAGGCCAGGGTCAGACTGTGTGCAGGCAGTGCTTGTCAGGGGCTTTGCAGAACTGGAGCAGGACGTTTGGGACGTTGGGTATTGCTGTCTACTCAAAGAGGTTCCTGAGGAAAAACCGCAGGCCTCGTAGAAGAGAAGTCAGA
Organism: Dromaius novaehollandiae; assembly: GCF_036370855.1. Classification (NCBI taxonomy): domain Eukaryota; kingdom Metazoa; phylum Chordata; class Aves; order Casuariiformes; family Dromaiidae; genus Dromaius; species Dromaius novaehollandiae. Next base: position 23,524,344 of record NC_088098.1, read on the forward strand.
ACTTTTCCCTGCGTGGGTGCCGAGAAGAGGAGTATTTTGGAAGGTGTGGATTGCCTGTGCAGAGGATGCTTGTTTCTGTTCTTTCTCACTCTTTTGGCTGGCCTCTTCTAGGAGGAGTCACCTGAAGGGGAGGGAGAGGAGGAGCACCAGCAGCCTCAAGTTGCGAATGCTGCAGAAGCCCCTGCTGGTGTGAGAGGTGAGTTAATAAACATTGATCCCCTTTGTTTCTTTGCTAGTTGTGCTGCGTCAGTGAACGGAAGTGGTGGCCTGGTGGGGGAGAGGTTGCCTGATGGAGGAGAGCAGCAGTCATTTCTCCCTTCCTTTGTAGGTGTTACGTCGGCAGCAGGAGTGAAGCAGGAGGAAGACAGCGACTCTCCGTGGGATTCTGAGGTGCTTTCAGTGAGGGGCGCAGTGGGATCCCCGGTGGCGGGGGGAACCGCTCGGGAGTTTGCTTTGGACGTGGGCCCTAGCGCTGATGAGGCTCAGTTCCCTCTTTGGCCGCTTCTGCCATGTGTTTGCTCCTGTGAACTTGAGCAGCTTCTGCTCTGTGCAAGCTGTTCAGTCAGGACTGTGCCTAAGTAGGGTCTGCTGATGTCCTAGGTCTCATAGGAACTGGCCTTTGAATGTGATTTCTAGTGTAACACTGAAAGAGTACAGATTCTGGCTCTGCAAGTGCTTGGGAGGGTTGCTGCTTCTTTGCCACGGTACCCAATGAAATGAGTGTTTTTGGAACCGTGCAGCCAAGTAGTAAGCACAACCAAAAAAAATCAGTGTAGGCTTGGAGCACTGTTTTGGGTTGAAGTGTGAAAGTGAGGAAAGAGAAGGAGGCTTGACTAAGGTTGTCTGAGAAGCAGGCAGCCGTTGGTTTTCCTTGGTGCAAAGGAGGGGGAAAGGGTGTGTGCGCTCCTGGCTGTTGTAACCTAGGTGAGGCCAGGGTCAGACTGTGTGCAGGCAGTGCTTGTCAGGGGCTTTGCAGAACTGGAGCAGGACGTTTGGGACGTTGGGTATTGCTGTCTACTCAAAGAGGTTCCTGAGGAAAAACCGCAGGCCTCGTAGAAGAGAAGTCAGAACTTTTCCCTGCGTGGGTGCCGAGAAGAGGAGTATTTTGGAAGGTGTGGATTGCCTGTGCAGAGGATGCTTGTTTCTGTTCTTTCTCACTCTTTTGGCTGGCCTCTTCTAGGAGGAGTCACCTGAAGGGGAGGGAGAGGAGGAGCACCAGCAGCCTCAAGTTGCGAATGCTGCAGAAGCCCCTGCTGGTGTGAGAGGTGAGTTAATAAACATTGATCCCCTTTGTTTCTTTGCTAGTTGTGCTGCGTCAGTGAACGGAAGTGGTGATCTGCTTGTGAGATGGTGCAGCCCCCAGTTTTCCCCTTGCCAGCCAGTGCTGGGGGGAAGGTTGAGGGTAGGGAAAGTCAACTGTGGGAGATGTTCTGTGGTAGTGCTGGAGTGCAAGGAGCGTTGCTCCTTGGTGACTTCCTGCACATGTGAGGATGTTTTGGCTAGTGCTTTGAGGGTTCCTCTTCTACCGTGCAAAGGGATTGTGAGTGCCAAACTCTGGAGCCCTAGTTTGGAGGGGAGATGCCCCCAAACCTCCCTACTCCAGGACTCTGGCATGCCAGAGCCTCGTTTGGATGCTACCCGACCATCTGTTGAGTGTTTATTGTAGCCGTGGGAGGTGTCATGCTGAGCTTGGGCATCTTCTGCTGCAAAGAAGGACCTGGGAAGCGTCGAGAGCACCTTGGTGGGGCTGGGGGGGGAATGACAGTGCTGTTTTTCCTCTGTAGTTGAAGGGTTATCCGACTCATGGCTGCAGGGCTTGCCTGACGGGGGGGGAGCAGCAGAGTGAAAGAAGGACTCGTGGTGTGTCATTTCTCCCTTCCTTTGTAGGTGTTACGTCGGCAGCAGGAGTGAAGCAGGAGGAAGACAGGGACTTTCCTTCGTTTTCTGAGGTGCTTTCAGTGAGAGGCGCAGTGGGGTCCTCGGGTCCCCGTGGGGGGAACTGCTTGGGAGCTTGTTTAGGACATGGGCCCTAGCGCTGATGAGGCTCAGTACCCCTTTGGCTGCTTCTGCCATGTGTCTGCTCCTGTGAACTTGAGCAGCTTCTGCTCTGTGCAAGCTGTTCAGTCAGGACTGTGCCTAAGTAGGGTCTGCTGATGTCCTAGGTCTCATAGGAACTGGCCTTTGAATGTGATTTCTAGTGTAACACTGAAAGAGTACAGATTCTGGCTCTGCAAGTGCTTGGGAGGGTTGCTGCTTCTTTGCCACGGTACCCAATGAAATGAGTGTTTTTGGAACCGTGCAGCCAAGCAGTAAGCACAACAAAAAAAATCAGTGTAGGCTTGGAGCACTGTTTTGGGTTCTGAAAGGCCTGTTATACTTCCAGAGCCTGCCTGCCTTGACGGCATGCGTGAGTGCAGAACCAGCAGTGAAACGGCAGGTAATGCTTAAGTGACGATCCAAGTCGTGCTTGGGTATGACACCTGCAGCTTGATGCTGAAGTGTTTGTGGAAACTCCTTGCCCCACTCTCTGCTTGTTTGTGTTCTCAGTCAACCAGGTGTCCGCAGATGCGAGAGAGAAGCGTGCAGGACACGAGGCTGCTGCCACACGAACAGATACAGATTTCCAGTACGACGGACAGGTGACTGTGTTAAAGACCCGTGAAGATGTTAGTGTAAAGGGAGCTGTTATTCCCAAATGAGTGCAGGAGGGAGACTGCAGAGAGTAGCAGATTCCAGATATACTTCAGAAGTATTGCAGAATTCATTTCTTTCCCTTTGTGAAATGGAAGAACTGCGCAAAGGACGAAAGCCCTGGGTTGGAAGTAGGAAGCCCTGGCTTTGATGGTCAGAGTAATATCTGCAGTCAGACCCTAGCTCTTGCTGTGCAGGACAGCACATTTTGCATTGTCTTAAAAGAGAAGAAAAACTGCTCAAGCCCACTAATACTAAGCCCTTTTTTAATGAATTAGGAAACAGCAACCCTCGTGAAGAGATGCCAACAGATTAGATGTCCTCAGGTGACCAGGATAGCTAGCGGTCTTCAGTTGTGCAGGCGCCTGCTGGTGGTGGGCAAAATTGCTTATCTTTGAGCTCACTCTGAAGACTGATGCAGTGAGTGAAAGGAAGAACGTAGTCCGTGTTCCTACCCTTTTCTTCATACGCATGTAACTAGTTCATTAGGGTATGGCCAGAGAGCTACAGCAGGAGGTTGCTGATGCTTCCCGTGGAGGAGTGACCACATGGGCGCTAGGAGCATCACGAGTCATTGAAAGAGTAGGCCTGGTGTTCCGGCGTTGTTTACGGCCGCCCGTAGGAAATTGAGATGGGGATGGGAGAGGCCAGTATGAAAGAGGATGAAGCAGCAGGGTTTTGGAGAGACGACTTGAGAGTCGAAGCAGTCGCCTTGTCTGTACGGAAAACGCAGCTGACTCGCGTGGGTCCTGGTTGTGGTTTTACAGTTGCAGGAGTCGGAAGAACAGCGTGTTCAGTCCGAGCGTTGTGCTCAGGACTTGAAGACGGCCCTGGAAAAGAAACAAAGAGAAGTGGTAGCTGTTTCCCAGCAACTGCAAGACCTTCTGGAAGCCTCCTCAGGAACTGTTAGCCTAAAACCTCTGGAAGAACGAGTGGGACGGTAAGGAACTGTCACGGTGAAGCAAGGCTTTGCTTTCTGGGACAGTGTAAAAGCAACAGGATTACCTTGCTGCATCACAGCAAGTTAATGCACAATTTTGAGAGAAGCTTTTGCTTTAGATGATGTTATTTCCCACTGTTGTGTCAGTATTTGTGCTCTTGTGTCTTCCCATAACGAGACCTGTGTTTCTTTTCAAGGCTTGAACTTGCAAACGCCAGCCTGGAAGGCAGAGTCCAGCAACAGACTGCTAGAATCAAAGTTCTTCAGAAAGAGCTGCGTGGCTCTGCCTCTGTAAGCCAGTCATGACTTTTGTTTTCCTGAGCTCCTGAGGCTAGCTCTGTGTGTGGGGGGGGGAAATTTTCAGAAGAGATTGTCCTGGGGAGCCTAGGGGAAGTCATTTCCTGCAGCCTGCAGGTGATTGGCTGCAGTTGGTCCATTCCCAGGCTCTCTGGTTTTGAGAGTTTTCATGGGGCGCTCTGCTGCGTCCTACTTAACACTGTCTGAGGTAAAGGTTGGACACTGGTGTGCTGGCTTGAATGTTTGCTGCTTTATACCCGTCGTGGTGCTTAAGCCATCAGGCAGCCGCGCTTCAGGGGTTCCTGCCTTAAAGGCATTCTGCAGGTTAGCTTGTGGAATTGCCTTGGTGCCAAGCGCTTTGTCGCCGAGCCCTAACTGGCATCCTCGGACTGTGGCAAGAGTTCCGTTGCCCGGCCTCTGAGCACCTTCCCTGTTTAGTGGCTATGGATTCCTTGGCTGGAAGGTGTAAATCTGTAAAGTAACTTGAGGAACTCCAAAGATGCGCAGCTGCAACTAATGAAGGAATCCCACATTGCTAGGCAGTGTTATTTTCGGTGTGCTTGGTCTGAGTTGGTGGAGACAAGCCTTCAGTGAGGAGGAACTGCTTAGGCTCTGCAGAATGGCTGCTCCTTGGCATCTTGGTGTGTGTTGTTTTCCGTGAAGAGGTGAAGAGGAGTCCCTGTGGTGTCATTTGTGGAACCCTGTACGATGCTGCCTGGGAATGTCCAGGCATCCCGAATTCAGGGGTTAATAGCAGCTGAAGCAAGGCGCTTTCATCTGGGGCCTGCACAAAGCAAGTGGTTGTCGTGCTCTGTCTAGTGAGCGAGGGTCCTTGGTCCTACAGCCCCCCGTAGTTGTGGTTAATTAGGGCTGAAGAGGTGTTGAAAATAACGAGATGTGCAAGTGTAATTGTGGGCTGTACTGCAGCTGGCCAGAGAAGAAGGCAGGCAGTCACAGTGCTTATCCTTGCCTTTGGTGAAGATGGCGGGGTTTTTGGATATCCCGTGGATGAAGAAGCTACTCCTGTCTTTGCTCATTGATGACCATTTGTATGCCTCACAGCTCTGCCTCACAGCTCTGCCTCAAACGGCCCAGGCAATGGTTGCTGACAATTTTAGGGCAGCCTCAAGCTAAGGCTGTTCTGCTCCCTGGAACAGGGAGGGGTAGATAGTACAGGAGTAAGGAGAGGGAGGAATGTTTGAGGCATGTCTTTTTGGCAATACCTCTTAAATGTGGTGTGAACTTCAGTGTGGCTTTTAATGCTTCTGTAGGTTCATAACTGCCTGGAGGACTTGATCACTGGCTTATAGACAAGGTGCATGCCTTTGGAGGAAGACCAAAATCAGCAGGTGCATCAATGGTTGCTGTGAATTCCTTCTTCCAGGCTATGACTATTTTGTGCGCAGGCAGCTCAACCATCCAGGAGTTCCCTGACAGTGAACTTTTCTGAGGACCGCTGCCCACTGATTGCTGAAGATCCCCCAGAAGCTTTAAATTAAGCGGTGCTCTCCACTGATGGGGATACATAAGTAACCCCTGCTAGTAGCGGGTGGCCTTCCCTTTTGTGGGGGAGACAGACTATAGGTGTATTGCAGAAATCATTTCTTTACCTTTGTGAAGTGGAAGACCTGCCCGAAGGCTGAAAGCCCAGGGTTGGAAGTAGGAAGCTCTGGCTTTGATCAGAGTAATACCTGCAGTCCAGCTATGGCTCTTGCCCTTGCATCAGAGCAGATTGTGCGTTATCTTAAAAAGGAAGGAAACGCTCAAGCCCACGCTCTCAGCGTCTCTTCCAAGAAGAGTAATACTGAGCTGTTTTTTACATATTGGGAAAGAGCAGCCCTCATGAAGAGATGCTGACAGATTAGATGTCTTCAGGTGGCCAAAATGGCTAGAGGTCTTTGGTTGTGCAGGCGCCTGCAGGTGGTGGGCAAAGCTGCTTATCTTTGAGTTCACTCTGAAGACTGATGTAGCGAGTGAAAAGAAGAACACATTCCATGCTCCTGCCCTCTTCTTCATGCTCATGTAACAATGTTTCCTTAGGCTATGGCCGGACAGCTTCCGGAGGAGATTGCCGATGCTCTTGAACAGCAGTCGCTTCCAGAAGGCTCGCTTGGAGTTACAAAGCTTTGTTGCAGTGAGCTGAAGGAAGACAAACTGCGGTTGCAGGAGGAACTGGACAGGGTTAAAGCCAAGGTAGGCAAAACCTGTAACTACATTAATAAATGCGTTGACATTGTTCTTCCCTGTAAATGAGGAAAAAGGACAAAGCAGTATTCTGAGTATTCTGAGCAGTATTCAGGATGGGGATGGGAGAGGCCAGTATGAAAGAGGATGAAGCAGCAGGGTTTTGGAGAGACGACTTGAGAGTCGAAGCAGTCGCCTTGTCTGTACGGAAAACGCAGCTGACTCGCGTGGGTCCTGGCTGTGGTTTTACAGTTGCAGGAGTCGGAAGAACAGCGTGTTCAGTCCGAGCGTTGTGCTCAGGACTTGAAGACGGCCCTGGAAAAGAAACAAAGAGAAGTGGTAGCTGTTTCCCAGCAACTGCAAGACCTTCTGGAAGCCTCCTCAGGAACTGTTAGCCTAAAACCTCTGGAAGAACGAGTGGGACGGTAAGGAACTGTCACGGTGAAGCAAGGCTTTGCTTTCTGGGACAGTGTAAAAGCAACAGGATTACCTTGCTGCATCACAGCAAGTTAATGCACAATTTTGAGAGAAGCTTTTGCTTTAGATGATGTTATTTCCCACTGTTGTGTCAGTATTTGTGCTCTTGTGTCTTCCCATAACGAGACCTGTGTTTCTTTTCAAGGCTTGAACTTGCAAACGCCAGCCTGGAAGGCAGAGTCCAGCAACAGACTGCTAGAATCAAAGTTCTTCAGAAAGAGCTGCGTGGCTCTGCCTCTGTAAGCCAGTCATGACTTTTGTTTTCCTGAGCTCCTGAGGCTAGCTCTGTGTGTGGGGGGGGAAATTTTCAGAAGAGATTGTCCTGGGGAGCCTAGGGGAAGTCATTTCCTGCAGCCTGCAGACGATCCGTTGTGGTGCTTACCCCTGAAGCGCAGCTGCCTGATGGCTTTCCTGCCTTAAAGGCATTCTGCAGGTTAGCTTGTGGAATTGCCTTGGTGCCAAGCGCTTTGTCGCCGAGCCCTAACTGGCATCCTCGGACTGTGGCAAGAGTTCCGTTGCCCGGCCTCTGAGCACCTTCCCTGTTTAGTGGCTATGGATTCCTTGGCTGGAAGGTGTAAATCTGTAAAGTAACTTGAGGAACTCCAAAGATGCGCAGCTGCAACTAATGAAGGAATCCCACATTGCTAGGCAGTGTTATTTTCGGTGTGCTTGGTCTGAGTTGGTGGAGACAAGCCCTCAACGAAGGGAGACTGCTGGATCACTGGAACTGGGGGTAGATTGTAAAGGAGTAGGGAGATGGAGAAATGTTTGTGGCACTTCTTTTTGGTAATACCCCTTAAATGAGGTGTGAGCTTCAGTCTGGAAAGTGTCAGCGTGCCTTTTTTGCTTTTTTTAATGCTTCCGTAGGTTCATAATCGCCTGGAGGACCTGATCACTGGCTTACGGACAAGACGCGTGCTTTCGGAAGAAGACCCAAGTCAGCAGGTACATCAATGGTTGCTGTGAATTTCTTCTTCTAGTCTTTCAGGTTTTTGGGGGAGTTGGGTGTGTGTGTGTGTGTGTGTGTGTGTGTGTGTGGGCAGCTAAACCGTCCAAGAGTTCTGTAATGGTGAACTCCTCCAAGGGCCGTTGCCTGCTGATGGCTGAAGCTCCTCCTGAAGCTTTAAATGAAGCCCTGCTCTCCACTGATGTGGCTACATAAGTACCCCCTGCTAGTAGCAGAGGGACTGAGGAAGCTGTTCTTCAGGGTCTTTTCCACCTTTTCCCCGTGAGCCCCTAGTAGCAGGTGGCCTTCCCTTTTGTGGGGGGGGGACAGGACGGAGGGAGGTGGGGGGGCTGGCAGGCAACTGTTTCTGTCCCTCAGTATTGGCCTGTTCAGTGGGAAAACTGAAGTGCTGACCTTTACGTGGGCATTCTGTCCCCTGGAGTTCTGCGGCCTTGGGCTAGCAGAGAGAGACGTCCTGCAACATCTGTGTGAGGAACGCTGTCTGCACCTAATGCTTATAGATGCCATTACTGAGTTATGTGTGCCATTTCTTCTTTCTGTTTGGAAAGTGTGAGAGCAAAAGCAAGTCAATGAAGAAGCTGGTAGAGTGGAAGCGACCAGCAGAAGCCCGACTGGAGCAGGAAATGAGAAGAAACATGGAACTGCAGAAAGAATGCAACAGGTAAGTATGGGTTTTTAGTACTTGTAAGAAGTATGGACTAGGCTGGGAGTCAAGCTTTATTTAACTTGACCCTAAGACTATGAGGACGTAACAGTTTGTGAGCACCTTCAAGCCTTGCGTTAGATCTTGCAAGTGGCTTCTGTACGTGAGCGTACAGTTTTAGGTAGGTGGAAGTGCAGGCTGCCCTGCAGTTGTTGTGGGGAGAGAGGGAGGGCAGGCAGAAGTCCGTCACCTCTGTTTTCAGGCCAAGGGAGTACCTCCATGGGAGCAGATGAAATTTCGACCCTGCAAGTGATCTGTGGGAGGGAAATGATTTTTTTTCCCCTGGTTTGGGTTTGGGTTTTTGGGGGGTCCATAAGTCCTGGCCTGTCAGTCAGGTTACAAACAAGGTAAGCCCCATCCATGCTGCTTACCTAAGTGTATACGCAAAGGCTGACTGTCCCTGGGCTTCCTATTTTATGCGCTAATTTGCTGCACAGGTCCAGGAGGCTTCTTGAAAGAGCTATGAAGAAACTGAGGGCGTATGAGAGGCGAGAGAGTGAGTCCCAGTCGGATTTCCAGGGCGCAATGGAGGACACGCGTTCTGGAAGGGGCAGCGAAGTTGGTAGATTAAGAACAAAGGTGAGCTTTGGTTTGTTCGGGTTTTTTGCTGTTTTTGGAAGCCTGTATGATTTAATTCTGTTTCCTGTTGTTAATGATCTGGTGGCTGTGTTCCGAAGTGAGTGGATTTCCCCTGTGATCCCTGAAAATGCCTAACTAATCCTTTGGTAAGTGAAGAAGCGTTGCAATACCAGGGTGCTGGTGTGGGAAAGGTAAATTTCTGAGGAGCAAAGAGGAAGACGGAGTTTTAGTTGACCTTTGGGGCCTACTGAAACCTGGTACTTCCTGAAAGCGCTTGAAAACAAACTCCCGCTTTGATCTGGAAAGAACACGCCTTCTTCCTCCACTGCTTGAAAAGCTCCTTTCTGGAGCACTGTTGGCGAAGCTTTCAGTGTCACGGAAAGAAGAGGATGTGTCTCTTGTGAGTTCTGTCCTGAAGTAACCTGACTGTGTGACAAATATGTAACACTCCTCGCACCCCCTGTCCATCCAAAACGCCCCCTCCCCCCCCGATAGATATTGTTTCTGATGAAAGGAGAAGGTGTCCAGCTCTGTGGATATTTGGTTTCCTGTGAGCGTCTGAGGCTGAGGCTAAGTGAGTCTGTCCTTTCCCTGTCTACAGGTCCGTGAACTTTCCCACTGGCTGGCGACAGAGCGGAGAAGGTCGAGGCAGCTAGAAAAAGCAAATGAAGGCTTGCGCGAAGAGTTGGCTTGGCTGCATGGGAGCTGTGACAAACTGCGCAAGAGGAAGCAGCATCTGGAAGAAGAGGTGGTTGTCCTCAGGCGTCATTTAGAGGCCAAGATGATGGATCGCAGCCACGTAGAAGTCTATAAAAAGGAGGCTGAACAAAGAGCTGGGCGAGAGCTAAGGCAAAAACTGCAGGAAGTCAATCTCTTTCTGCAGGTAAACTTACTTCACCCTGGTATCTGTGGTCCAGTTGTGCCTTGTCATTCCTTCATTCTTTCCTGTTGTGATTTTTCAGTATTTCATGCTTCTGCCGTCAGGGCTGTGGGGTCATGGGCTCTTCACATCTTCAGGAGGTTGTTGAAGGGTGTGAGCTTGTTGAATGGTTGTCCTCAACCACTCTGAGATCCTGTGAATAATCTTCTCCACCCACGTAGGTCACTGGGGAATCGGGTAACAGCGCTAAGAGAAGAATTGCAAGGAGACTAGTGTCTTGCCGAGACAGAGGTTGCTTAGTCCCAGCTTTGACCGAAAACAAAGAAGTTGCGCTAAGAGTGTGTGTGCGTGTGTCTCTTTCCGCACAAAAAGGATTATGTAATGTGGTGCTTCTGGGTTTCGCCCTCCCTCGTTGAGGGAAGGGAGGAGGCACCGTTGCCTCCCTGAGTAAGGTTGTGCTCTTCCGGTTGGGGGTGTGATACAGACTGGGGGGAAAGTTCTCTTCTTCTCTCCTGGGGCTTGAAATTGCATGCTCTGCTTCAGACACAGGCAGCCACCCAGGACCGAGTGGAACGCATAAGAGCTGCTACTGAAGCTTCCACGGTAGGCCGACTGCAGCAGAGAATTAGGGATTTAGAAGATGAATTGGCTCTCACAAAACGCCTGCAGCGAGCCAGAGCTAATGTGGGGCTTGCGGAAGCTGGTGCTGCACATCGTCACGAGTGCTGCAGGAGCCGCTCTTTGACGACGAACCCCGTGGGCAATGCTTCCTCTGTGGCAGACCGAGTGGAAGCTCATATGGCTGAGGTAAGGCATTGTAAACCCATGTTATTCTCGAATTACCTTTAAAGAATATGAATAAGCTAGGTTCAGCTTTTAAGCTGAAAATGAGCATCATCAATGAGCATCCTAGCTCCAGGACACCCAATCCAGTAGTCTGAACGTGACTGCTGACCCTCACAATGCTGCAACCTCGGCAATACCTCTGGTCCGCGTGTGTCCCAGAATTAGCAGTCTGTGAGACAGCACGTTCCTCACAGAATGGTGAGCAGCGTATCACGAGGCTTGGGAACCGCATGGCAAGAGTTGGACAAGGGAGCGCATAATTCTTCACAGAATGCCCTGATCCGTTCCCTCCTTTGCACAGAGTGGAGGCAGGGGCAAGCTCTCCCCTTCCGTCTGTTTTATCCCTGAGAAGTATTCAGGCCCCTCTAATTCTAACGCAGTGCTGTGGTGCCCCCTGCGTACCAAGGGTCCTGTTTAAAGGACGTGTCGGCGTACCGTACCTGTACCCGTGCCGGTAATGTTCTGAAGTGGAGTTCCTAGGCTCTGAGCGTTGTCTCGTGGAGTCTCACAGGGTGATCCGGATGACTGCCCTCGGGCAACCCCCGCGGGTAAATAGTAAGTCAGCAGTGCTGTCTGAAAAAGAACCGTCAAGAGGTGACTGCTGCAAGGAAAGCCAGCTCGTTCTGGCCTGAGTCCTTTGGTAATGAGTAAATTAAGCAGCATTTTGGCTCTTCTCTGTGTCGGTATGTTGGTAGGTGAGCCTGTGTGTCTCTCAGAATTAGTGGTGATTCCCCCGGGGATTCAGCCTGAACTGCTTGCTCTCTACCTAAGCCCAGAAGCTGTATGCTCTCTGTTTGGACAGTCACTTCTAGATGTCCCGGCGTGCATCATGATGGAAAAAACCGCAGGCATCACGAGCCTTACCCGCTGTCAACAGTGTAAACGTGCTGCTTGTGCGCTTGTGGATAGATCTCTGACCTTCCCTGGTTGCTGTGAAGTCATTGTGCTTTTTGCTGTACTTTCTAAAAAGCAGAATATGAGAAAACTGATGAGTTGCGATTGCTTTGTGATGCAGTTAATGCCACACAATGCGTCTTGGTGGACAACGAATTTCTCTGTACTGTATTGGGGATGATGTTTCCCGTTCTTATTCTGCATTACAGCTGGGTTTCCAAAGGCTGTAGAAGCTAGTACTACAAGCATGTAACTATTGAGGTCTTCAGGGTATCCTGTATATACTTCCAGGTGCGGCGGGAATGGTCAAAAATATCGCTGAAGAACTTGAGCAAGGTAATTTGTCAGGATATGTTAGCAGTGTTGTGAAGGAAGATGACCGTTCCTAGTTTCTGGACACAACTACTTGAAAGCTGTCAAGCTCCTGTGCTAAGCACAGCTGTTTTCTACTAGCTTTCCAAGCTAGAGCTTTATGTGAAAACTTCCTGCTTATCCAAATAATAGTGGCACAGAATTTATGCAGTTGCCTTTAAGAAAAACAGAAAAAACAGTGTACACGCTTGTACACACACCCCCCGCGCCCCCCCCCAGTGCCCTGAATAATCCCACCTCTTTGTGTTAATTGTTCCTCCAGAGCCACGGCTTTGCAGTGACTGGGCCTGTTTCAAAGCAGGTAGCCCCGGAGAGCAATTCCTTCTGTCCCAGTGGTCCTTAATCTCCGAGCGAGCGGCTGGCTGTTGCTTTCTAGCTCTTTGCATTTGCCTGGACGGACACAAGTCCGTTGCATTAAAGCCGTTTGCATTGTGAATGGAGTTGCCTGTCTCCTGGGAGTAATAGGGTTTGTTTGGTTTGGGGACTTGTTACCTTTTCCTACTGTGACACTAACATAGGGCATTTTCTCCCCCCTCTGCTGCCCCCCCTTCCTCAGCAATGGCTGAACTGAAAATTGGATCGGCTGGAGCTTCTGCCTGGGCATCTGCTGAAGGATCCTCAGAAAACGGAGACCAGGAGCCACTTTCCAGGGCAATGTAAGAGTATCACGCCGTTTCCGCCAAAAACGATGTGCTCTGACTTGGACAAAAATGCTAGGGAGCAGCCGCTCTGGAAGTAGCTGCGTTTGCCGTTTCATGCCTGCCGAAGTGGTGAGCCATCAGAAGATGCTGGGGCAGAGGAAGTCCCCATTCCAGAAAGCTAAGAGTGGTTATCCTGAGACGAATGAAGCCTGGGGAAATGTGCCTTCTGCCTCTTAACGGAGTGGTGTGTAGATAATAACACGCTGTATTTAAATGAAAGTATTCTGTTCCAACTTGGTACTTAATAAATTTTGCAGTCTAGTACCTGTCTCTGTTTCATTCCGTTCCCCCTCCTGACTTTGCCTGCCCTGCCCATGTGGCTGTACCCTCTTGCTCCGTCTGCTTGTGTCTCTTACAGAATAGTAGCTGTCAGACTGCTGCCAAAGGGGGAACGCTGGCAGGAGTCTGGCCTGTTGCTGCCTGTGGCTGCAAGGCGGGGGTCCTCTTCCTCAGTGGAGGCCGCAAGCAGGAGTGTGTTAAGACGGGGGCCTCGACTTCAGGTCTTGCTAATACTGGGGCACTTGACTCCGGCTGCCTTTCAGAACAAGGCTTCCTGTGGTCTAGGCAGAAGGGAGGGAGAGGGCTCCTGGTAGCCGTGAAAGGTTGCAAAGCCCACCAGTCTGGAAGGGTATCTGGTCCACGTGGAGTCAGCAATGGGGAAAGGGGGGAAGACATTTCTCTGCCCTGCAGCATGACTGGCAAGGCTGACCTTCTGTTCAGTGCTGGGCACTTGCTTTTCTCTCTCCAAAGCAAAAGCAAGTGCAGAAAGTCTGTGCCTTCCCTTTGTGTCGTCCTTTTGACAAACTCTGACATGAACTGTTTTCAAATGGTTCCCAGCCTGCTTCTGTCCCGCTGGCTGTCAGCGAGAGGTGCAGAAGCAGGACTGAACCTCAGCGCTGGCATCTGCCATAACAGGAGCTGGTGATGGTTACAGTGCGGCTAGGGAAAAGTCCCGTCAGCTCCTCAACTTCAGCGTGCATCTGCGCTGCCAGTGCGAGGCCACTCTCGATGATGTGTGAGAGGTCATGGCAATCGCGGGAGGTTCCTGAGGCCTGGCCCACAGCAGCTGTCCCTCCTGCCTTGAAGAGGGGCAAGAAGCGGGACCCAGGGAGCTACAAGCGGGCCAGCGGCACCTCGAGGCCTGGCAAGCTGATGGAGCAGAGCCTCCCGGAAGCCCTTTCCAAAGACGTGGAGGCCCAGAAGGTGACTGGGAGTAGTCGGCATGGATTTACCATGAGGCGGTAATGTGCTCTTGTCGCAAAGAAGGCCAACGTTATCCTGGGCTGCATTAGGCAGAGTGTTGCCAGTGGGTCAAGGGAGGTAATTCTCCCCCTCTACCTCATCCCGGGTGAGGCTGCATCTGGCGTAGTGTGTCCCGTTCTGGGCTCTGCAGTAGGAGAGAGAGATGGAGCTACTGGAGCAAGTCCAGCGAAGGGCTACTAAGATGATTATGGGCCTGGAGTTTTTCTCATATGAGGAAAGGCTGCGAGAGCTGGCATTGTTCTGCCTGGAGAAGAGAAGACTGAGGCGGGATCTTACCAATGTTTATAAATATCTGAAGGGAGGGTGTAAGGAAGATGGGGTCAGACTTTTTTCAGTGGTGCCTAGTGGTAGGATGAGAGGCAAAGGGCAGAAACTGAAACACAGTTGCATCTGAACATAAGGAACGACTTTTTTACGGTGAGGATGACCGAGTACTGGAACAGGTGGCCCAGAGAGATTGTGGAGTCTCCATCCTTGGAGATGTTCAAAAGCCATCTGGATGGGGCCCTGCGCAACGTGCTTCAGGTGATCCTGCATGGTTTTACAAAGGAGGAAACCATGCCTGACCAACCTGAGAGCCTTCTACGACAAAGCGACAAACTCTCTGGCCAAGGGCAGAGCAGGGGAGAGCGTTTATCTTGCCTTCAGCAAGGCTGCCAGCACTGTCTCCCCTAACATCCTCCTAGACAAACTGATGAAGTTCAGGCAAGGTAAGTGGAGGATGAGGTGGCACATGCAGTGAAGGGCCACAAAGATGATCAGGGGCTTGGAGCACCTGCCCTGCCTGGAGAGGCTGCGAGAGCTGGGCCTGCTCAGCCTGAAGAAGAGGCGGCTCCGGGGGCATCTTACTCTGTATAAATAAATCCCTGTGGGAATACCTGATTGGGGTGGGGGGGGTGGTGAAGAAGGCAGAGCCAGGCTCTTCTCAGTGGTGCCCAGGAAAGGCCAGGAAGCAATGGGCACAAACTGAAATAGGGGAAACTCCATTTAAACATAAGGAAAGCTTCTTTTGCGGGGAGGGTGGTCCGGGAGCGGCCAGGGCCGGCTGCTCCAGCAGGGATGGGGAGCCGGGAGCTGAGGGTGGTGACGTGGCTACCAGGGCAGGGGCCTCGCCAGCCAAGGCCCAGCCCCACCGTAGGCAAGTGAGGGAGCAGGGCAGTCTCAGCGGTGGCAGCCAGGCTCAGCCGGCAGCCCCGGTCGCCAGGGAAGTTAGAGCTGGTGCAGCAGGTCCGAGGTCGGGCCAGGAAGTCAGAGCGCAGGTTGGGTTGGGGTTCAGGCCAGCGCTGGTAACCAGCCCCCGGCACAGGCTGCTCAGGGCCTGTTAGTGCCCAGAGAGGGGCTGGAGCCTCCATCCTCGGAGACACTCAAACCCCGGCTGCACACAGCCCTGAGCAACCTGCTCTGCATGAGCCTGCTTGCAGCAGGGGCCTGGCCCAGAGCACCTCCCGCAGCCCCTCCCGACCTCAGCCCTCCCGTGACTCTGCAATTGCAGCGCTGAAGCCCGGCGGGAAGCCTCATCCATCTCAGCAACAGCTCAGCAGGCTCCTCTGCCAACGCACCGGCAACAAGGAGAACCTAAACACTGTTTTCTGTACTCAGCAGCAAAGGAGCCAGGACAAAGGGCGCCAGGGCCTCAGGAAGGGCAGCGCTCTGCAAACCCTCGCAGGAGCAGCAGTCACAGGCCGCTCCAGGCCCAAACAAGCGCGGCCTCAAGGCAGGAGAGCGGAGGCAAGGGCCCTCTCGCCAGGCATCGCTGCACCCAAATTCTCCCGCTCCTCAAGGCGAAGAACTGCTCAGGGAGGCTCTGTCGCAATCGTCTCTGCCTTCACGGCTACGAGAGGGGAGCCGGGAGCTGCAGGAACCAAGAAAACACCAGGAGCCCCAAATCCCCAAGCCTCCATTTACAAACAGGAGGAGCAGCAGTGAAAGCCTGGCAAGAAGGGCCCAAACCGAGGAACAGCAGTAGCAGCTGAGGTGTTTGAAGAAACCACGTTGCCTGCTTTCTGGAGCCTTTGCGGGGACCAGCGTGTTTCTATTTCCCCAGAGCCGCCGGGCGCCCACAGGGGCGTGCGCAGTTCGCTAGCAGACTTTCAGCCGGGCTGGCCAGCGAGCAGGCGGCCCCAGCTCTGGGCACAGGCAGCGGGCAGGCTGAGAGGCCGAGCTGACGCTGCCAGGAGCTGCAAGCGCAGGGGTGCTGGCGAGTCTGCAGAGCTGAGGGAGCGCGTTTCTGTGCGCGCGTGAACCTCCAGCACCCGGAAAGGAGGCTGCACGTCCTCTGCTACTGGGGCCTCGCCTGGATGCAAGCACAGGCGCTGCCTTGGGGCAGTGTCACGTCCCACCTACAAGGGGGGGAGGGTGACCCAGGTTTGCAAATCCCCTCGGTATGGATTGAGGGCGAAACGGCACTCAAGGTCCGTTCATACACATCAACCTTAATGGAACAAATATTCGGCGGACATTGGTCCTCTAACAATTATACCTGCCTCAGCTCTGCGGCTTTATGGGGAACCAAGGTGGCCTTAACTGTGTGAAAAGGAAAGCAAGCCCGAAAGCAAGCAAGAGAGCGAGAGCGAATCGCCAGTTGTGGATCCAGCACTGGACCTGCCAACAGCAGTGTTCAGTGTAGAGAGAAACCACCCACCCAGGGCTCCTACGTGCGCCTGTTTTTTTGTGCCAGCTCCTGGGCTTCTGGAACCTTCTCTCAGCCCAGTCTCAGGAGTGGCTGAGACACACGTCGGCTCAGGGCAGTGGCACCAATGAGCCAAGGGGAGTGAGCCTGGGACCCTCCCTGGGGCTCTGGTCCCAGGAGCAGCTGCTCGAGTTCACAGTGCTGTTACTTGGGCCTCGTCCCCTACAGGGAGGGAACCCCCAGCGCCGGAGCCCTGCGAGGCGCTCCCAGCGCCGCCCCCCGCCCCGGCCGCGCCCCGCAGGCGGCGGCAGCGCCGACTCGCCGCCGGCCCGCCCGGAGCCCCGCCCCCGCGGCGTCACGCGGCGCCCTGTGACGCCCCCGAGCGCCCCCGCCGCGGCTGTTGCGCATCGGCCTCTGGAGGCAGCGCCCTCAGCGTGTGGCCGCTGCTGCCGCAGCACCGGCGCGTCCTCGCTGGGCGCCTCTCTCGGAGCCTCGCTGCGCCCTGCCCTCGGCCCCGGCCCCGGCCCCGGCCCGGGGACTGCGAGCCCGGTGCCCCCAGCCCCGCGGCCCACCGGGGCTCGGCTCCTCTGCCCCCGCCCGAGGCGGGGCCGTGTCCGTGTCTGCGTCCCTGCTGCAGCATGAAGAGGCTCCTGGGGCTCTTCGGCAAGGGGCCGCCTGCGCGCGGCAGCGCTTCCCTGCCCTGCATGGGCGCCGCCTACGAGCTCCGCGAGAATGAGCTGGGCAAGCTGCACCGCGCGGCCGCCAGCGGCGACCTGGCGCAGGTGCGGCGGCCACGGTGGCTGCTGAGACCCGGCCTCAACGGGCGGGACCAGGCGAAGCGGTGAGGGGGGCGGTGGCGCCCGCGGGCCGGGCTCTGGGCGGTGCCGCGAGCGTGGGGGCGGCGCGAGGGGCGGCCGCGAGGGCCGGGCCGCGGCGGCGGTGCCGGCTGTGGCCGCGGCGGCGGGCGGAGGGGGCGGCGGCGGCGGCGGCCCGGCCGCGTGCCCGGAGGCGCCGGCGCAGCTGCGAGGCTGCGGCGGGCCCGTGCTGCCGGCAGAGAGGTCTCCTTTGCTGGGCGAGGCGAGGCGAGGCGAGGCTGAGGAGGGCGGAAACGAGGGGGCAGGTTTTGCGAGCGGCCTCTCCCGCAGCGTCGCCTGTGCTGCCTGCGTGGCAGCAGCCCTCTCGAGGTGCTCGCGGGATCCTTCGTAGCCGCGTCGGCTGCGGTGGTTTGAGCTGAGGCGTTTGGCAGTTTGAAGGGCCTCCTGTCTTCCAGGCGCGGCACAGCACGGCACGGCTTTGCCTGGAAGGAAGGCAGGAAGTGCCGTTTCCTTCAGCTGGTGAGGGCTGGTGGAAAGGCAGTCGTGCTCCCTCGGGGTGGACGCTGTGTGAGAAGGGCAGTCACAGCTGGGGGCAAGACAGAGGGCTGCTCTGCTGCTGTCGGCATGACAGGGTCGAGGGGGAAGGTTTCTGCTCTCTGGTTTGCCAGGTGTTGCCGAGGGCCCTTGGGAGTGAGCGCGTCCTCGTGTTTGCTGCAGTAGTAAGCTCGGGGGAAGGAGAGAAGGCACGAATTCCCGAAAAGCACAGCGCGGGGCTGATGTGATGGTGTCCTGCAACCCATCTCCTTAGCCTCTGGCACGGTGTTGTCACGTGAGCGATGCTGGCGGAAGCTCGAGGTTCCCTTGCCGCAGGCTTAAGGCGCCCGAGCCTTGGTCGTCCTTGCTGGGCGGTGTGCGTAGTGCTGCTGGAGGCAGCGGCCAGTTGCCTGGGCAGAGGGATGGAGGGCAGCAGTTTCAGAGCGGCAGCCTGAGGCTGTGCGGGAAGAATCCTGTGCCTGGGCGCAGGACTGCGTCCGCAGGGAGCCGGGTGCGGAGCGGAGTGAACGTCGTCTTCATAAACGAGTGGGGGGGGGTGAGGTGGATGTTTCCTAGCCGGTCTCTGCCTTTGGGCGTGCAACTGCCGTCATTGCTGAAGGGATGAGAAACTTTTTCTAAGCTTGTTTTTTGGAACCGGAAAGCAGTGGCCCTACACACGTGACATAGGCAGGAGCGGTCTCTTCAGCTTTCTCTCTGTCTGTGTTAATGTAATATATTTACTTTCTAGGACACCTCTGCATCTTGCTTGCGCTAATGGACATGCGGAGGTTGTTTCGTACTTAGTAGAGAGGAAGTGCAAGCTCAATCCTCGTGATAATTTTGAGAGATCGCCACTGATGAAGGTACGTGGAGTATGTGATGCTGTTGTAGGTAGGACTTAGAAGTTAAGCACTGAGCGATCCATCTCTTGGGTGATTCGTGACCTGGGTATGGGTGGAGATCGCGTTGTGCTTGGTGCCGAATAGGCATCCGGTACCTAATCTTTGACCGCGTTCTTGTTTTCTGAGGTTGGCAAGCGGTGGGAGTTGTGACAGAGGGAAACGTAGTTGCTGGAAATGTTTCTTTTTCCCGGTGTTGTTTCCAGGCGGTACAGTGCCAGCAAGAACAATGTGTCGCCATTCTGCTAGCGCATGGTGCCGACCCTAATCTTGCAGATGCTCTCGGCAACACTGCCCTTCACCTCGCTGCCCTTGCTCCTAACACCTCTCTAGCAGGGCAGTTACTGGAGCACAATGCCCATATTGATGCGCAGAATAAGGTAAGCGTAGAATGTGGGTAAGGCGTCTCTTGGAAAGCAAAAGTTGCTTCACTTCTCTGTGTTTTTCTAACTGGGGGGGATTTATGCTTTCAGGTGGGATACACGCCCCTCGCTCTTGCCGTGTCCGAGCATCACAAAGAGATGGTGGAGTTCCTGCTTAGAAAAGGAGCTGACGTGCACACTCGAGATCAGCCTGAAAGGTGAAGGGCTCGTCACAACAGGGTGTGGGTCTCCTGAGTATTCTTCAAGTTTGACTGAGGAGAGGCGTGGGCGTGAGCCTCTAAAAGGCACAAGTAGCCACAGAGAAGCAGTTCCCTCTGCGTGGCTTTTGAAAAGTGCTCTGCGCTTGGCTGCTGTCATGCCTCACTGGACGCCTTCCGCCTTGAGGACTGCCAGAAAGCATTGTGTCTGGTCGCCACGAGGCAGGGAACTTGCCGTTAGTTCGGCAGCATTGCTGTTAGGCAGGAGCGGGTTTTTACAGCCCAGGCGTAGTTGGTATGTAAATGCTGTCTCGCGGGCAGCGTTGTCTCTCTGTCCTGACACTCGCTTTGACAACGGGTGCGCATTGAGACGAGAGAGGTTCCAAGTGGATGTGAGGAGAATCTTCTTTGCCGTGAGGACGGTGACATGTCGGAACGGGTTGCGCGAGGAGGTTGTGCAGCCTCCCTGCTTGGCGGCTTGGAAGACCAGACCGAGTAAAGCGCTGAGCAACCCGGTGTGGCCTCGTAGCTGCACGTGCTTTGGGGTGGTGTTTGGCCGCGAGCGGTCTCGAGGCCCCTTCCGACCCGAGTTCTCCTGTGCTTCCGTGTAGTTGGCTTTGCTTTCCTTCTGCCTGTGGGAAAGGGGGAAGTAGTTGTTTGGGGAGCAAACAGGGATGAAAGTAACGGCAGTGAAACGTGTGTATCGGCTGATACATTTCCTCTCATCTTTTGGATGCTCTAGGACCCCTCTTATGCTTGCTGCTTCTGCTGGGGACATGAGCATCATAGAAGTTCTTCTTGGCTACAGTGCTGATCTTTCCCAGAAAGACATTCTGGGACGGACAGCAGAAGATTATGCTGCTACTTCTGGGCACGCTCAGTAAGTGCTTTAGGTCACCGTCAGAGTTGCTAAGTTGTCTGGATGTGCGTGTTGGCTTAAGGGCACGCTTGGTAACAGCAGCAAGGTTTAGTGATGCACGGAGACCTTTGCTGAAGCTGGGCGAGATGGAATCTTCTGGTACGTGTTGCTCCCGTGTCAAGTGTGAATTGGGAAATTTTCCTCGACTTCCACCCAAAATGCTCCGTTAGGTTTCAAGTTTGCAATGCTGAGCTCACGTCCGAGCAACGCAAAGTCTGAAAAGTGTGTCTTTGCCAAGTGAAGTGTATATAAGCCCCTGCCCAGACCAGCGCTTGACCCCAAATCTAGAGCTCATTTCTTCTCCCTTTCTCCTAGCCTGTATGGAGGGAAGCAGGAAAGAAGGGGGCCTGGGTGTGTGTAACTAGCATGTGTGTGCGACCTTACCAGTTGGCTCTGAATAGGCGTAGGATGGAGAATAAATGGCTATTTTTATTCTAGAAGCGGTGTATGCAAGGATGCTGCTGTTCTTAGTGACGGTATTTCCTTTCTTTCTGTACACAGAGGAAAGACGGGAGAGAGACGCGGTCCTTCTTGCCTTTTCTTTTCAAGCCTGTTGGAGGAAGAGGAGAGTGATGACAGCCTTCCTGCTTGTGAGAAAGAAAGACGCTGTTTAGCTGCCAAGGTAAAGTGCCTCACCAGGCAACTTTTCCCACGAAACGACTGACTTGCAGGGAGGACCTGTCTGGATTTGAGCGAAAGCACGTTTCCAGGCAGGTGGTTTCCTCCCGCAAAGCGGTCTCCTGCCTGCACCCTTTCTGCTGCTGTGAGCTGTTTCCTGCAAGACTTGTAGCCGCAGCAGAGCATGCAGCAGTCTTGCTGTTGTGGGGGGAAAGAGCAGTAGGTGACAAGAAAAACGACCACATGGTTTTCCTCATCTGAGTCAGATTTCTAGACCGTGAAAGTTGATCAGCTCCTAGACTGCCTATTCTTTTGTCCTCCAGACCTTGCTCTTTGTTTCCAGTAACTTTGGTGATAGAATTGTGACGGATATGGAAGAAGGGCATTTATTGATCAAAATCTGCAGAAATGCTTCATGCCCTGGCTCTCCCTTCCTCCTTGTCAGGTTCCTCAAGTGTGCTTGGGGGGGCAGTTGCTCAAGCGGGTCTTTTTTTCTGCTGCCTGATGCGGATGGCATTCCAGGCTTGTGCGTGATCTCACACCGCCTGTTTCCCCTCTCTTTTTTCCTGTTTGTTTGTTTATCCAGATGAGGTGTTTGGCGTTGGGAGTGGGCTGTGATGAAGAATCCGATTCTGGTGCTGAAACCCCCCCTGTACTGCTGGAGATGCAGGCATGTTTGATTTTTAAGCGGGCTCTGTTTCTTTCAGTGACCTTTGAGAGACTGTCGCAGATGTTGTCTGTGAAGAGCTACTGCAGCCTAGTAAGATGTGATAGTGGTTTGAAGTGTGAAAGTGAGGAAAGAGAAGGAGGCTTGACTAAGGTTGTCTGAGAAGCAGGCAGCCGTTGGTTTTCCTTGGTGCAAAGGAGGGGGAAAGGGTGTGTGCGCTCCTGGCTGTTGTAACCTAGGTGAGGCCAGGGTCAGACTGTGTGCAGGCAGTGCTTGTCAGGGGCTTTGCAGAACTGGAGCAGGACGTTTGGGACGTTGGGTATTGCTGTCTACTCAAAGAGGTTCCTGAGGAAAAACCGCAGGCCTCGTAGAAGAGAAGTCAGAACTTTTCCCTGCGTGGGTGCCGAGAAGAGGAGTATTTTGGAAGGTGTGGATTGCCTGTGCAGAGGATGCTAGTTTCTGTTCTTTCTCACTCTTTTGGCTGGCCTCTTCTAGGAGGAGTCACCTGAAGGGGAGGGAGAGGAGGAGCACCAGCAGCCTCAAGTTGCGAATGCTGCAGAAGCCCCTGCTGGTGTGAGAGGTGAGTTAATAAACATTGATCCCCTTTGTTTCTTTGCTAGTTGTGCTGCGTCAGTGAACGGAAGTGGTGGCCTGGTGGGGGAGAGGTTGCCTGATGGAGGAGAGCAGCAGTCATTTCTCCCTTCCTTTGTAGGTGTTGCGTCGGCAGCAGGAGTGAAGCAGGAGGAAGACAGCGACTCTCCGTGGGATTCTGAGGTGCTTTCAGTGAGGGGCGCAGTGGGATCCCCGGTGGCGGGGGGAACCGCTCGGGAGTTTGCTTTGGACGTGGGCCCTAGCGCTGATGAGGCTCAGTTCCCTCTTTGGCCGCTTCTGCCATGTGTTTGCTCCTGTGAACTTGAGCAGCTTCTGCTCTGTGCAAGCTGTTCAGTCAGGACTGTGCCTAAGTAGGGTCTGCTGATGTCCTAGGTCTCATAGGAACTGGCCTTTGAATGTGATTTCTAGTGTAACACTGAAAGAGTACAGATTCTGGCTCTGCAAGTGCTTGGGAGGGTTGCTGCTTCTTTGCCACGGTACCCAATGAAATGAGTGTTTTTGGAACCGTGCAGCCAAGTAGTAAGCACAACCAAAAAAAATCAGTGTAGGCTTGGAGCACTGTTTTGGGTTGAAGTGTGAAAGTGAGGAAAGAGAAGGAGGCTTGACTAAGGTTGTCTGAGAAGCAGGCAGCCGTTGGTTTTCCTTGGTGCAAAGGAGGGGGAAAGGGTGTGTGCGCTCCTGGCTGTTGTAACCTAGGTGAGGCCAGGGTCAGACTGTGTGCAGGCAGTGCTTGTCAGGGGCTTTGCAGAACTGGAGCAGGACGTTTGGGACGTTGGGTATTGCTGTCTACTCAAAGAGGTTCCTGAGGAAAAACCGCAGGCCTCGTAGAAGAGAAGTCAGAACTTTTCCCTGCGTGGGTGCCGAGAAGAGGAGTGTTTTGGAAGGTGTGGATTGCCTGTGCAGAGGATGCTTGTTTCTGTTCTTTCTCACTCTTTTGGCTGGCCTCTTCTAGGAGGAGTCACCTGAAGGGGAGGGAGAGGAGGAGCACCAGCAGCCTCAAGTTGCGAATGCTGCAGAAGCCCCTGCTGGTGTGAGAGGTGAGTTAATAAACATTGATCCCCTTTGTTTCTTTGCTAGTTGTGCTGCGTCAGTGAACGGAAGTGGTGATCTGCTTGTGAGATGGTGCAGCCCCCAGTTTTCCCCTTGCCAGCCAGTGCTGGGGGGAAGGTTGAGGGTAGGGAAAGTCAACTGTGGGAGATGTTCTGTGGTAGTGCTGGAGTGCAAGGAGCGTTGCTCCTTGGTGACTTCCTGCACATGTGAGGATGTTTTGGCTAGTGCTTTGAGGGTTCCTCTTCTACCGTGCAAAGGGATTGTGAGTGCCAAACTCTGGAGCCCTAGTTTGGAGGGGAGATGCCCCCAAACCTCCCTACTCCAGGACTCTGGCATGCCAGAGCCTCGTTTGGATGCTACCCGACCATCTGTTGAGTGTTTATTGTAGCCGTGGGAGGTGTCATGCTGAGCTTGGGCATCTTCTGCTGCAAAGAAGGACCTGGGAAGCGTCGAGAGCACCTTGGTGGGGCTGGGGGGGGAATGACAGTGCTGTTTTTCCTCTGTAGTTGAAGGGTTATCCGACTCATGGCTGCAGGGCTTGCCTGACGGGGGGGGAGCAGCAGAGTGAAAGAAGGACTCGTGGTGTGTCATTTCTCCCTTCCTTTGTAGGTGTTACGTCGGCAGCAGGAGTGAAGCAGGAGGAAGACAGGGACTTTCCTTCGTTTTCTGAGGTGCTTTCAGTGAGAGGCGCAGTGGGGTCCTCGGGTCCCCGTGGGGGGAACTGCTTGGGAGCTTGTTTAGGACATGGGCCCTAGCGCTGATGAGGCTCAGTACCCCTTTGGCTGCTTCTGCCATGTGTCTGCTCCTGTGAACTTGAGCAGCTTCTGCTCTGTGCAAGCTGTTCAGTCAGGACTGTGCCTAAGTAGGGTCTGCTGATGTCCTAGGTCTCATAGGAACTGGCCTTTGAATGTGATTTCTAGTGTAACACTGAAAGAGTACAGATTCTGGCTCTGCAAGTGCTTGGGAGGGTTGCTGCTTCTTTGCCACGGTACCCAATGAAATGAGTGTTTTTGGAACCGTGCAGCCAAGCAGTAAGCACAACAAAAAAAATCAGTGTAGGCTTGGAGCACTGTTTTGGGTTCTGAAAGGCCTGTTATACTTCCAGAGCCTGCCTGCCTTGACGGCATGCGTGAGTGCAGAACCAGCAGTGAAACGGCAGGTAATGCTTAAGTGACGATCCAAGTCGTGCTTGGGTATGACACCTGCAGCTTGATGCTGAAGTGTTTGTGGAAACTCCTTGCCCCACTCTCTGCTTGTTTGTGTTCTCACTCAACCAGGTGTCCGCAGATGCGAGAGAGAAGCGTGCAGGACACGAGGCTGCTGCCACACGAACAGATACAGATTTCCAGTACGACGGACAGGTGACTGTGTTAAAGACCCGTGAAGATGTTAGTGTAAAGGGAGCTGTTATTCCCAAATGAGTGCAGGAGGGAGACTGCAGAGAGTAGCAGATTCCAGATATACTTCAGAAGTATTGCAGAATTCATTTCTTTCCCTTTGTGAAATGGAAGAACTGCGCAAAGGACGAAAGCCCTGGGTTGGAAGTAGGAAGCCCTGGCTTTGATGGTCAGAGTAATATCTGCAGTCAGACCCTAGCTCTTGCTGTGCAGGACAGCACATTTTGCATTGTCTTAAAAGAGAAGAAAAACTGCTCAAGCCCACTAATACTAAGCCCTTTTTTAATGAATTAGGAAACAGCAACCCTCGTGAAGAGATGCCAACAGATTAGATGTCCTCAGGTGACCAGGATAGCTAGCGGTCTTCAGTTGTGCAGGCGCCTGCTGGTGGTGGGCAAAATTGCTTATCTTTGAGCTCACTCTGAAGACTGATGCAGTGAGTGAAAGGAAGAACGTAGTCCGTGTTCCTACCCTTTTCTTCATACGCATGTAACTAGTTCATTAGGGTATGGCCAGAGAGCTACAGCAGGAGGTTGCTGATGCTTCCCGTGGAGGAGTGACCACATGGGCGCTAGGAGCATCACGAGTCATTGAAAGAGTAGGCCTGGTGTTCCGGCGTTGTTTACGGCCGCCCGTAGGAAATTGAGATGGGGATGGGAGAGGCCAGTATGAAAGAGGATGAAGCAGCAGGGTTTTGGAGAGACGACTTGAGAGTCGAAGCAGTCGCCTTGTCCGTACGGAAAACGCAGCTGACTCGCGTGGGTCCTGGTTGTGGTTTTACAGTTGCAGGAGTCGGAAGAACAGCGTGTTCAGTCCGAGCGTTGTGCTCAGGACTTGAAGACGGCCCTGGAAAAGAAACAAAGAGAAGTGGTAGCTGTTTCCCAGCAACTGCAAGACCTTCTGGAAGCCTCCTCAGGAACTGTTAGCCTAAAACCTCTGGAAGAACGAGTGGGACGGTAAGGAACTGTCACGGTGAAGCAAGGCTTTGCTTTCTGGGACAGTGTAAAAGCAACAGGATTACCTTGCTGCATCACAGCAAGTTAATGCACAATTTTGAGAGAAGCTTTTGCTTTAGATGATGTTATTTCCCACTGTTGTGTCAGTATTTGTGCTCTTGTGTCTTCCCATAACGAGACCTGTGTTTCTTTTCAAGGCTTGAACTTGCAAACGCCAGCCTGGAAGGCAGAGTCCAGCAACAGACTGCTAGAATCAAAGTTCTTCAGAAAGAGCTGCGTGGCTCTGCCTCTGTAAGCCAGTCATGACTTTTGTTTTCCTGAGCTCCTGAGGCTAGCTCTGTGTGTGGGGGGGGGAAATTTTCAGAAGAGATTGTCCTGGGGAGCCTAGGGGAAGTCATTTCCTGCAGCCTGCAGGTGATTGGCTGCAGTTGGTCCATTCCCAGGCTCTCTGGTTTTGAGAGTTTTCATGGGGCGCTCTGCTGCGTCCTACTTAACACTGTCTGAGGTAAAGGTTGGACACTGGTGTGCTGGCTTGAATGTTTGCTGCTTTATACCCGTCGTGGTGCTTAAGCCATCAGGCAGCCGCGCTTCAGGGGTTCCTGCCTTAAAGGCATTCTGCAGGTTAGCTTGTGGAATTGCCTTGGTGCCAAGCGCTTTGTCGCCGAGCCCTAACTGGCATCCTCGGACTGTGGCAAGAGTTCCGTTGCCCGGCCTCTGAGCACCTTCCCTGTTTAGTGGCTATGGATTCCTTGGCTGGAAGGTGTAAATCTGTAAAGTAACTTGAGGAACTCCAAAGATGCGCAGCTGCAACTAATGAAGGAATCCCACATTGCTAGGCAGTGTTATTTTCGGTGTGCTTGGTCTGAGTTGGTGGAGACAAGCCTTCAGTGAGGAGGAACTGCTTAGGCTCTGCAGAATGGCTGCTCCTTGGCATCTTGGTGTGTGTTGTTTTCCGTGAAGAGGTGAAGAGGAGTCCCTGTGGTGTCATTTGTGGAACCCTGTACGATGCTGCCTTGGAATGTCCAGGCATCCCGAATTCAGGGGTTAATAGCAGCTGAAGCAAGGCGCTTTCATCTGGGGCCTGCACAAAGCAAGTGGTTGTCGTGCTCTGTCTAGTGAGCGAGGGTCCTTGGTCCTACAGCCCCCCGTAGTTGTGGTTAATTAGGGCTGAAGAGGTGTTGAAAATAACGAGATGTGCAAGTGTAATTGTGGGCTGTACTGCAGCTGGCCAGAGAAGGCAGGCAGTCACAGTGCTTATCCTTGCCTTTGGTGAAGATGGCGGGGTTTTTGGATATCCCGTGGATGAAGAAGCTACTCCTGTCTTTGCTCATTGATGACCATTTGTATGCCTCACAGCTCTGCCTCACAGCTCTGCCTCAAACGGCCCAGGCAATGGTTGCTGACAATTTTAGGGCAGCCTCAAGCTAAGGCTGTTCTGCTCCCTGGAACAGGGAGGGGTAGATAGTACAGGAGTAAGGAGAGGGAGGAATGTTTGAGGCATGTCTTTTTGGCAATACCTCTTAAATGTGGTGTGAACTTCAGTGTGGCTTTTAATGCTTCTGTAGGTTCATAACTGCCTGGAGGACTTGATCACTGGCTTATGGACAAGGTGCATGCCTTTGGAGGAAGACCAAAATCAGCAGGTGCATCAATGGTTGCTGTGAATTCCTTCTTCCAGGCTATGACTATTTTGTGCGCAGGCAGCTCAACCATCCAGGAGTTCCCTGACAGTGAACTTTTCTGAGGACCGCTGCCCACTGATTGCTGAAGATCCCCCAGAAGCTTTAAATTAAGCGGTGCTCTCCACTGATGGGGATACATAAGTAACCCCTGCTAGTAGCGGGTGGCCTTCCCTTTTGTGGGGGAGACAGACTATAGGTGTATTGCAGAAATCATTTCTTTACCTTTGTGAAGTGGAAGACCTGCCCGAAGGCTGAAAGCCCAGGGTTGGAAGTAGGAAGCTCTGGCTTTGATCAGAGTAATACCTGCAGTCCAGCTATGGCTCTTGCCCTTGCATCAGAGCAGATTGTGCGTTATCTTAAAAAGGAAGGAAACGCTCAAGCCCACGCTCTCAGCGTCTCTTCCAAGAAGAGTAATACTGAGCTGTTTTTTACATATTGGGAAAGAGCAGCCCTCATGAAGAGATGCTGACAGATTAGATGTCTTCAGGTGGCCAAAATGGCTAGAGGTCTTTGGTTGTGCAGGCGCCTGCAGGTGGTGGGCAAAGCTGCTTATCTTTGAGTTCACTCTGAAGACTGATGTAGCGAGTGAAAAGAAGAACACATTCCATGCTCCTGCCCTCTTCTTCATGCTCATGTAACAATGTTTCCTTAGGCTATGGCCAGACAGCTTCCGGAGGAGATTGCCGATGCTCTTGAACAGCAGTCGCTTCCAGAAGGCTCGCTTGGAGTTACAAAGCTTTGTTGCGGTGAGCTGAAGGAAGACAAACTGCGGTTGCAGGAGGAACTGGACAGGGTTAAAGCCAAGGTAGGCAAAACCTGTAACTACATTAATAAATGCGTTGACATTGTTCTTCCCTGTAAATGAGGAAAAAGGACAAAGCAGTATTCTGAGTATTCTGAGCAGTATTCAGGATGGGGATGGGAGAGGCCAGTATGAAAGAGGATGAAGCAGCAGGGTTTTGGAGAGACGACTTGAGAGTCGAAGCAGTCGCCTTGTCTGTACGGAAAACGCAGCTGACTCGCGTGGGTCCTGGTTGTGGTTTTACAGTTGCAGGAGTCGGAAGAACAGCGTGTTCAGTCCGAGCGTTGTGCTCAGGACTTGAAGACGGCCCTGGAAAAGAAACAAAGAGAAGTGGTAGCTGTTTCCCAGCAACTGCAAGACCTTCTGGAAGCCTCCTCAGGAACTGTTAGCCTAAAACCTCTGGAAGAACGAGTGGGACGGTAAGGAACTGTCACGGTGAAGCAAGGCTTTGCTTTCTGGGACAGTGTAAAAGCAACAGGATTACCTTGCTGCATCACAGCAAGTTAATGCACAATTTTGAGAGAAGCTTTTGCTTTAGATGATGTTATTTCCCACTGTTGTGTCAGTATTTGTGCTCTTGTGTCTTCCCATAACGAGACCTGTGTTTCTTTTCAAGGCTTGAACTTGCAAACGCCAGCCTGGAAGGCAGAGTCCAGCAACAGACTGCTAGAATCAAAGTTCTTCAGAAAGAGCTGCGTGGCTCTGCCTCTGTAAGCCAGTCATGACTTTTGTTTTCCTGAGCTCCTGAGGCTAGCTCTGTGTGTGGGGGGGGAAATTTTCAGAAGAGATTGTCCTGGGGAGCCTAGGGGAAGTCATTTCCTGCAGCCTGCAGACGATCCGTTGTGGTGCTTACCCCTGAAGCGCAGCTGCCTGATGGCTTTCCTGCCTTAAAGGCATTCTGCAGGTTAGCTTGTGGAATTGCCTTGGTGCCAAGCGCTTTGTCGCCGAGCCCTAACTGGCATCCTCGGACTGTGGCAAGAGTTCCGTTGCCCGGCCTCTGAGCACCTTCCCTGTTTAGTGGCTATGGATTCCTTGGCTGGAAGGTGTAAATCTGTAAAGTAACTTGAGGAACTCCAAAGATGCGCAGCTGCAACTAATGAAGGAATCCCACATTGCTAGGCAGTGTTATTTTCGGTGTGCTTGGTCTGAGTTGGTGGAGACAAGCCCTCAACGAAGGGAGACTGCTGGATCACTGGAACTGGGGGTAGATTGTAAAGGAGTAGGGAGATGGAGAAATGTTTGTGGCACTTCTTTTTGGTAATACCCCTTAAATGAGGTGTGAGCTTCAGTCTGGAAAGTGTCAGCGTGCCTTTTTTGCTTTTTTTAATGCTTCCGTAGGTTCATAATCGCCTGGAGGACCTGATCACTGGCTTACGGACAAGACGCGTGCTTTCGGAAGAAGACCCAAGTCAGCAGGTACATCAATGGTTGCTGTGAATTTCTTCTTCTAGTCTTTCAGGTTTTTGGGGGAGTTGGGTGTGTGTGTGTGTGTGTGTGTGTGTGTGTGTGTGTGGGCAGCTAAACCGTCCAAGAGTTCTGTAATGGTGAACTCCTCCAAGGGCCGTTGCCTGCTGATGGCTGAAGCTCCTCCTGAAGCTTTAAATGAAGCCCTGCTCTCCACTGATGTGGCTACATAAGTACCCCCTGCTAGTAGCAGAGGGACTGAGGAAGCTGTTCTTCAGGGTCTTTTCCACCTTTTCCCCGTGAGCCCCTAGTAGCAGGTGGCCTTCCCTTTTGTGGGGGGGGGACAGGACGGAGGGAGGTGGGGGGGCTGGCAGGCAACTGTTTCTGTCCCTCAGTATTGGCCTGTTCAGTGGGAAAACTGAAGTGCTGACCTTTACGTGGGCATTCTGTCCCCTGGAGTTCTGCGGCCTTGGGCTAGCAGAGAGAGACGTCCTGCAACATCTGTGTGAGGAACGCTGTCTGCACCTAATGCTTATAGATGCCATTACTGAGTTATGTGTGCCATTTCTTCTTTCTGTTTGGAAAGTGTGAGAGCAAAAGCAAGTCAATGAAGAAGCTGGTAGAGTGGAAGCGACCAGCAGAAGCCCGACTGGAGCAGGAAATGAGAAGAAACATGGAACTGCAGAAAGAATGCAACAGGTAAGTATGGGTTTTTAGTACTTGTAAGAAGTATGGACTAGGCTGGGAGTCAAGCTTTATTTAACTTGACCCTAAGACTATGAGGACGTAACAGTTTGTGAGCACCTTCAAGCCTTGCGTTAGATCTTGCAAGTGGCTTCTGTACGTGAGCGTACAGTTTTAGGTAGGTGGAAGTGCAGGCTGCCCTGCAGTTGTTGTGGGGAGAGAGGGAGGGCAGGCAGAAGTCCGTCACCTCTGTTTTCAGGCCAAGGGAGTACCTCCATGGGAGCAGAGGAAATTTCGACCCTGCAAGTGATCTGTGGGAGGGAAATGATTTTTTTTCCCCTGGTTTGGGTTTGGGTTTTTGGGGGGTCCATAAGTCCTGGCCTGTCAGTCAGGTTACAAACAAGGTAAGCCCCATCCATGCTGCTTACCTAAGTGTATACGCAAAGGCTGACTGTCCCTGGGCTTCCTATTTTATGCGCTAATTTGCTGCACAGGTCCAGGAGGCTTCTTGAAAGAGCTATGAAGAAACTGAGGGCGTATGAGAGGCGAGAGAGTGAGTCCCAGTCGGATTTCCAGGGCGCAATGGAGGACACGCGTTCTGGAAGGGGCAGCGAAGTTGGTAGATTAAGAACAAAGGTGAGCTTTGGTTTGTTCGGGTTTTTTGCTGTTTTTGGAAGCCTGTATGATTTAATTCTGTTTCCTGTTGTTAATGATCTGGTGGCTGTGTTCCGAAGTGAGTGGATTTCCCCTGTGATCCCTGAAAATGCCTAACTAATCCTTTGGTAAGTGAAGAAGCGTTGCAATACCAGGGTGCTGGTGTGGGAAAGGTAAATTTCTGAGGAGCAAAGAGGAAGACGGAGTTTTAGTTGACCTTTGGGGCCTACTGAAACCTGGTACTTCCTGAAAGCGCTTGAAAACAAACTCCCGCTTTGATCTGGAAAGAACACGCCTTCTTCCTCCACTGCTTGAAAAGCTCCTTTCTGGAGCACTGTTGGCGAAGCTTTCAGTGTCACGGAAAGAAGAGGATGTGTCTCTTGTGAGTTCTGTCCTGAAGTAACCTGACTGTGTGACAAATATGTAACACTCCTCGCACCCCCTGTCCATCCAAAACGCCCCCTCCCCCCCCGATAGATATTGTTTCTGATGAAAGGAGAAGGTGTCCAGCTCTGTGGATATTTGGTTTCCTGTGAGCGTCTGAGGCTGAGGCTAAGTGAGTCTGTCCTTTCCCTGTCTACAGGTCCGTGAACTTTCCCACTGGCTGGCGACAGAGCGGAGAAGGTCGAGGCAGCTAGAAAAAGCAAATGAAGGCTTGCGCGAAGAGTTGGCTTGGCTGCATGGGAGCTGTGACAAACTGCGCAAGAGGAAGCAGCATCTGGAAGAAGAGGTGGTTGTCCTCAGGCGTCATTTAGAGGCCAAGATGATGGATCGCAGCCACGTAGAAGTCTATAAAAAGGAGGCTGAACAAAGAGCTGGGCGAGAGCTAAGGCAAAAACTGCAGGAAGTCAATCTCTTTCTGCAGGTAAACTTACTTCACCCTGGTATCTGTGGTCCAGTTGTGCCTTGTCATTCCTTCATTCTTTCCTGTTGTGATTTTTCAGTATTTCATGCTTCTGCCGTCAGGGCTGTGGGGTCATGGGCTCTTCACATCTTCAGGAGGTTGTTGAAGGGTGTGAGCTTGTTGAATGGTTGTCCTCAACCACTCTGAGATCCTGTGAATAATCTTCTCCACCCACGTAGGTCACTGGGGAATCGGGTAACAGCGCTAAGAGAAGAATTGCAAGGAGACTAGTGTCTTGCCGAGACAGAGGTTGCTTAGTCCCAGCTTTGACCGAAAACAAAGAAGTTGCGCTAAGAGTGTGTGTGCGTGTGTCTCTTTCCGCACAAAAAGGATTATGTAATGTGGTGCTTCTGGGTTTCGCCCTCCCTCGTTGAGGGAAGGGAGGAGGCACCGTTGCCTCCCTGAGTAAGGTTGTGCTCTTCCGGTTGGGGGTGTGATACAGACTGGGGGGAAAGTTCTCTTCTTCTCTCCTGGGGCTTGAAATTGCATGCTCTGCTTCAGACACAGGCAGCCACCCAGGACCGAGTGGAACGCATAAGAGCTGCTACTGAAGCTTCCACGGTAGGCCGACTGCAGCAGAGAATTAGGGATTTAGAAGATGAATTGGCTCTCACAAAACGCCTGCAGCGAGCCAGAGCTAATGTGGGGCTTGCGGAAGCTGGTGCTGCACATCGTCACGAGTGCTGCAGGAGCCGCTCTTTGACGACGAACCCCGTGGGCAATGCTTCCTCTGTGGCAGACCGAGTGGAAGCTCATATGGCTGAGGTAAGGCATTGTAAACCCATGTTATTCTCGAATTACCTTTAAAGAATATGAATAAGCTAGGTTCAGCTTTTAAGCTGAAAATGAGCATCATCAATGAGCATCCTAGCTCCAGGACACCCAATCCAGTAGTCTGAACGTGACTGCTGACCCTCACAATGCTGCAACCTCGGCAATACCTCTGGTCCGCGTGTGTCCCAGAATTAGCAGTCTGTGAGACAGCACGTTCCTCACAGAATGGTGAGCAGCGTATCACGAGGCTTGGGAACCGCATGGCAAGAGTTGGACAAGGGAGCGCATAATTCTTCACAGAATGCCCTGATCCGTTCCCTCCTTTGCACAGAGTGGAGGCAGGGGCAAGCTCTCCCCTTCCGTCTGTTTTATCCCTGAGAAGTATTCAGGCCCCTCTAATTCTAACGCAGTGCTGTGGTGCCCCCTGCGTACCAAGGGTCCTGTTTAAAGGACGTGTCGGCGTACCGTACCTGTACCCGTGCCGGTAATGTTCTGAAGTGGAGTTCCTAGGCTCTGAGCGTTGTCTCGTGGAGTCTCACAGGGTGATCCGGATGACTGCCCTCGGGCAACCCCCGCGGGTAAATAGTAAGTCAGCAGTGCTGTCTGAAAAAGAACCGTCAAGAGGTGACTGCTGCAAGGAAAGCCAGCTCGTTCTGGCCTGAGTCCTTTGGTAATGAGTAAATTAAGCAGCATTTTGGCTCTTCTCTGTGTCGGTATGTTGGTAGGTGAGCCTGTGTGTCTCTCAGAATTAGTGGTGATTCCCCCGGGGATTCAGCCTGAACTGCTTGCTCTCTACCTAAGCCCAGAAGCTGTATGCTCTCTGTTTGGACAGTCACTTCTAGATGTCCCGGCGTGCATCATGATGGAAAAAACCGCAGGCATCACGAGCCTTACCCGCTGTCAACAGTGTAAACGTGCTGCTTGTGCGCTTGTGGATAGATCTCTGACCTTCCCTGGTTGCTGTGAAGTCATTGTGCTTTTTGCTGTACTTTCTAAAAAGCAGAATATGAGAAAACTGATGAGTTGCGATTGCTTTGTGATGCAGTTAATGCCACACAATGCGTCTTGGTGGACAACGAATTTCTCTGTACTGTATTGGGGATGATGTTTCCCGTTCTTATTCTGCATTACAGCTGGGTTTCCAAAGGCTGTAGAAGCTAGTACTACAAGCATGTAACTATTGAGGTCTTCAGGGTATCCTGTATATACTTCCAGGTGCGGCGGGAATGGTCAAAAATATCGCTGAAGAACTTGAGCAAGGTAATTTGTCAGGATATGTTAGCAGTGTTGTGAAGGAAGATGACCGTTCCTAGTTTCTGGACACAACTACTTGAAAGCTGTCAAGCTCCTGTGCTAAGCACAGCTGTTTTCTACTAGCTTTCCAAGCTAGAGCTTTATGTGAAAACTTCCTGCTTATCCAAATAATAGTGGCACAGAATTTATGCAGTTGCCTTTAAGAAAAACAGAAAAAACAGTGTACACGCTTGTACACACACCCCCCGCGCCCCCCCCCAGTGCCCTGAATAATCCCACCTCTTTGTGTTAATTGTTCCTCCAGAGCCACGGCTTTGCAGTGACTGGGCCTGTTTCAAAGCAGGTAGCCCCGGAGAGCAATTCCTTCTGTCCCAGTGGTCCTTAATCTCCGAGCGAGCGGCTGGCTGTTGCTTTCTAGCTCTTTGCATTTGCCTGGACGGACACAAGTCCGTTGCATTAAAGCCGTTTGCATTGTGAATGGAGTTGCCTGTCTCCTGGGAGTAATAGGGTTTGTTTGGTTTGGGGACTTGTTACCTTTTCCTACTGTGACACTAACATAGGGCATTTTCTCCCCCCTCTGCTGCCCCCCCTTCCTCAGCAATGGCTGAACTGAAAATTGGATCGGCTGGAGCTTCTGCCTGGGCATCTGCTGAAGGATCCTCAGAAAACGGAGACCAGGAGCCACTTTCCAGGGCAATGTAAGAGTATCACGCCGTTTCCGCCAAAAACGATGTGCTCTGACTTGGACAAAAATGCTAGGGAGCAGCCGCTCTGGAAGTAGCTGCGTTTGCCGTTTCATGCCTGCCGAAGTGGTGAGCCATCAGAAGATGCTGGGGCAGAGGAAGTCCCCATTCCAGAAAGCTAAGAGTGGTTATCCTGAGACGAATGAAGCCTGGGGAAATGTGCCTTCTGCCTCTTAACGGAGTGGTGTGTAGATAATAACACGCTGTATTTAAATGAAAGTATTCTGTTCCAACTTGGTACTTAATAAATTTTGCAGTCTAGTACCTGTCTCTGTTTCATTCCGTTCCCCCTCCTGACTTTGCCTGCCCTGCCCATGTGGCTGTACCCTCTTGCTCCGTCTGCTTGTGTCTCTTACAGAATAGTAGCTGTCAGACTGCTGCCAAAGGGGGAACGCTGGCAGGAGTCTGGCCTGTTGCTGCCTGTGGCTGCAAGGCGGGGGTCCTCTTCCTCAGTGGAGGCCACAAGCAGGAGTGTGTTAAGACGGGGGCCTCGACTTCAGGTCTTGCTAATACTGGGGCACTTGACTCCGGCTGCCTTTCAGAACAAGGCTTCCTGTGGTCTAGGCAGAAGGGAGGGAGAGGGCTCCTGGTAGCCGTGAAAGGTTGCAAAGCCCACCAGTCTGGAAGGGTATCTGGTCCACGTGGAGTCAGCAACGGGGAAAGGGGGGAAGACATTTCTCTGCCCTGCAGCATGACTGGCAAGGCTGACCTTCTGTTCAGTGCTGGGCACTTGCTTTTCTCTCTCCAAAGCAAAAGCAAGTGCAGAAAGTCTGTGCCTTCCCTTTGTGTCGTCCTTTTGACAAACTCTGACATGAACTGTTTTCAAATGGTTCCCAGCCTGCTTCTGTCCCGCTGGCTGTCAGCGAGAGGTGCAGAAGCAGGACTGAACCTCAGCGCTGGCATCTGCCATAACAGGAGCTGGTGATGGTTACAGTGCGGCTAGGGAAAAGTCCCGTCAGCTCCTCAACTTCAGCGTGCATCTGCGCTGCCAGTGCGAGGCCACTCTCGATGATGTGTGAGAGGTCATGGCAATCGCGGGAGGTTCCTGAGGCCTGGCCCACAGCAGCTGTCCCTCCTGCCTTGAAGAGGGGCAAGAAGCGGGACCCAGGGAGCTACAAGCGGGCCAGCGGCACCTCGAGGCCTGGCAAGCTGATGGAGCAGAGCCTCCCGGAAGCCCTTTCCAAAGACGTGGAGGCCCAGAAGGTGACTGGGAGTAGTCGGCATGGATTTACCATGAGGCGGTAATGTGCTCTTGTCGCAAAGAAGGCCAACGTTATCCTGGGCTGCATTAGGCAGAGTGTTGCCAGTGGGTCAAGGGAGGTAATTCTCCCCCTCTACCTCATCCCGGGTGAGGCTGCATCTGGCGTAGTGTGTCCCGTTCTGGGCTCTGCAGTAGAAGAGAGAGATGGAGCTACTGGAGCAAGTCCAGCGAAGGGCTACTAAGATGATTATGGGCCTGGAGTTTTTCTCATATGAGGAAAGGCTGCGAGAGCTGGCATTGTTCTGCCTGGAGAAGAGAAGACTTGAGGCGGGATCTTACCAATGTTTATAAATATCTGAAGGGAGGGTGTAAGGAAGATGGGGTCAGACTTTTTTCAGTGGTGCCTAGTGGTAGGATGAGAGGCAAAGGGCAGAAACTGAAACACAGTTGCATCTGAACATAAGGAACGACTTTTTTACGGTGAGGATGACCGAGTACTGGAACAGGTGGCCCAGAGAGATTGTGGAGTCTCCATCCTTGGAGATGTTCAAAAGCCATCTGGATGGGGCCCTGCGCAACGTGCTTCAGGTGATCCTGCATGGTTTTACAAAGGAGGAAACCATGCCTGACCAACCTGAGAGCCTTCTACGACAAAGCGACAAACTCTCTGGCCAAGGGCAGAGCAGGGGAGAGCGTTTATCTTGCCTTCAGCAAGGCTGCCAGCACTGTCTCCCCTAACATCCTCCTAGACAAACTGATGAAGTTCAGGCAAGGTAAGTGGAGGATGAGGTGGCACATGCAGTGAAGGGCCACAAAGATGATCAGGGGCTTGGAGCACCTGCCCTGCCTGGAGAGGCTGCGAGAGCTGGGCCTGCTCAGCCTGAAGAAGAGGCGGCTCCGGGGGCATCTTACTCTGTATAAATAAATCCCTGTGGGAATACCTGATTGGGGTGGGGGGGGTGGTGAAGAAGGCAGAGCCAGGCTCTTCTCAGTGGTGCCCAGGAAAGGCCAGGAAGCAATGGGCACAAACTGAAATAGGGGAAACTCCATTTAAACATAAGGAAAGCTTCTTTTGCGGGGAGGGTGGTCCGGGAGCGGCCAGGGCCGGCTGCTCCAGCAGGGATGGGGAGCCGGGAGCTGAGGGTGGTGACGTGGCTACCAGGGCAGGGGCCTCGCCAGCCAAGGCCCAGCCCCACCGTAGGCAAGTGAGGGAGCAGGGCAGTCTCAGCGGTGGCAGCCAGGCTCAGCCGGCAGCCCCGGTCGCCAGGGAAGTTAGAGCTGGTGCAGCAGGTCCGAGGTCGGGCCAGGAAGTCAGAGCGCAGGTTGGGTTGGGGTTCAGGCCAGCGCTGGTAACCAGCCCCCGGCACAGGCTGCTCAGGGCCTGTTAGTGCCCAGAGAGGGGCTGGAGCCTCCATCCTCGGAGACACTCAAACCCCGGCTGCACACAGCCCTGAGCAACCTGCTCTGCATGAGCCTGCTTGCAGCAGGGGCCTGGCCCAGAGCACCTCCCGCAGCCCCTCCCGACCTCAGCCCTCCCGTGACTCTGCAATTGCAGCGCTGAAGCCCGGCGGGAAGCCTCATCCATCTCAGCAACAGCTCAGCAGGCTCCTCTGCCAACGCACCGGCAACAAGGAGAACCTAAACACTGTTTTCTGTACTCAGCAGCAAAGGAGCCAGGACAAAGGGCGCCAGGGCCTCAGGAAGGGCAGCGCTCTGCAAACCCTCGCAGGAGCAGCAGTCACAGGCCGCTCCAGGCCCAAACAAGCGCGGCCTCAAGGCAGGAGAGCGGAGGCAAGGGCCCTCTCGCCAGGCATCGCTGCACCCAAATTCTCCCGCTCCTCAAGGCGAAGAACTGCTCAGGGAGGCTCTGTCGCAATCGTCTCTGCCTTCACGGCTACGAGAGGGGAGCCGGGAGCTGCAGGAACCAAGAAAACACCAGGAGCCCCAAATCCCCAAGCCTCCATTTACAAACAGGAGGAGCAGCAGTGAAAGCCTGGCAAGAAGGGCCCAAACCGAGGAACAGCAGTAGCAGCTGAGGTGTTTGAAGAAACCACGTTGCCTGCTTTCTGGAGCCTTTGCGGGGACCAGCGTGTTTCTATTTCCCCGGAGCCGCCGGGCGCCCACAGGGGCGTGCGCAGTTCGCTAGCAGACTTTCAGCCGGGCTGGCCAGCGAGCAGGCGGCCCCAGCTCTGGGCACAGGCAGCGGGCAGGCTGAGAGGCCGAGCTGACGCTGCCAGGAGCTGCAAGCGCAGGGGTGCTGGCGAGTCTGCAGAGCTGAGGGAGCGCGTTTCTGTGCGCGCGTGAACCTCCAGCACCCGGAAAGGAGGCTGCACGTCCTCTGCTACTGGGGCCTCGCCTGGATGCAAGCACAGGCGCTGCCTTGGGGCAGTGTCACGTCCCACCTACAAGGGGGGGAGGGTGACCCAGGTTTGCAAATCCCCTCGGTATGGATTGAGGGCGAAACGGCACTCAAGGTCCGTTCATACACATCAACCTTAATGGAACAAATATTCGGCGGACATTGGTCCTCTAACAATTATACCTGCCTCAGCTCTGCGGCTTTATGGGGAACCAAGGTGGCCTTAACTGTGTGAAAAGGAAAGCAAGCCCGAAAGCAAGCAAGAGAGCGAGAGCGAATCGCCAGTTGTGGATCCAGCACTGGACCTGCCAACAGCAGTGTTCAGTGTAGAGAGAAACCACCCACCCAGGGCTCCTACGTGCGCCTGTTTTTTTGTGCCAGCTCCTGGGCTTCTGGAACCTTCTCTCAGCCCAGTCTCAGGAGTGGCTGAGACACACGTCGGCTCAGGGCAGTGGCACCAATGAGCCAAGGGGAGTGAGCCTGGGACCCTCCCTGGGGCTCTGGTCCCAGGAGCAGCTGCTCGAGTTCACAGTGCTGTTACTTGGGCCTCGTCCCCTACAGGGAGGGAACCCCCAGCGCCGGAGCCCTGCGAGGCGCTCCCAGCGCCGCCCCCCGCCCCGGCCGCGCCCCGCAGGCGGCGGCAGCGCCGACTCGCCGCCGGCCCGCCCGGAGCCCCGCCCCCGCGGCGTCACGCGGCGCCCTGTGACGCCCCCGAGCGCCCCCGCCGCGGCTGTTGCGCATCGGCCTCTGGAGGCAGCGCCCTCAGCGTGTGGCCGCTGCTGCCGCAGCACCGGCGCGTCCTCGCTGGGCGCCTCTCTCGGAGCCTCGCTGCGCCCTGCCCTCGGCCCCGGCCCCGGCCCCGGCCCGGGGACTGCGAGCCCGGTGCCCCCAGCCCCGCGGCCCACCGGGGCTCGGCTCCTCTGCCCCCGCCCGAGGCGGGGCCGTGTCCGTGTCTGCGTCCCTGCTGCAGCATGAAGAGGCTCCTGGGGCTCTTCGGCAAGGGGCCGCCTGCGCGCGGCAGCGCTTCCCTGCCCTGCATGGGCGCCGCCTACGAGCTCCGCGAGAATGAGCTGGGCAAGCTGCACCGCGCGGCCGCCAGCGGCGACCTGGCGCAGGTGCGGCGGCCACGGTGGCTGCTGAGACCCGGCCTCAACGGGCGGGACCAGGCGAAGCGGTGAGGGGGGCGGTGGCGCCCGCGGGCCGGGCTCTGGGCGGTGCCGCGAGCGTGGGGGCGGCGCGAGGGGCGGCCGCGAGGGCCGGGCCGCGGCGGCGGTGCCGGCTGTGGCCGCGGCGGCGGGCGGAGGGGGCGGCGGCGGCGGCGGCCCGGCCGCCTGCCCGGAGGCGCCGGCGCAGCTGCGAGGCTGCGGCGGGCCCGTGCTGCCGGCAGAGAGGTCTCCTTTGCTGGGCGAGGCGAGGCGAGGCGAGGCTGAGGAGGGCGGAAACGAGGGGGCAGGTTTTGCGAGCGGCCTCTCCCGCAGCGTCGCCTGTGCTGCCTGCGTGGCAGCAGCCCTCTCGAGGTGCTCGCGGGATCCTTCGTAGCCGCGTCGGCTGCGGTGGTTTGAGCTGAGGCGTTTGGCAGTTTGAAGGGCCTCCTGTCTTCCAGGCGCGGCACAGCACGGCACGGCTTTGCCTGGAAGGAAGGCAGGAAGTGCCGTTTCCTTCAGCTGGTGAGGGCTGGTGGAAAGGCAGTCGTGCTCCCTCGGGGTGGACGCTGTGTGAGAAGGGCAGTCACAGCTGGGGGCAAGACAGAGGGCTGCTCTGCTGCTGTCGGCATGACAGGGTCGAGGGGGAAGGTTTCTGCTCTCTGGTTTGCCAGGTGTTGCCGAGGGCCCTTGGGAGTGAGCGCGTCCTCGTGTTTGCTGCAGTAGTAAGCTCGGGGGAAGGAGAGAAGGCACGAATTCCCGAAAAGCACAGCGCGGGGCTGATGTGATGGTGTCCTGCAACCCATCTCCTTAGCCTCTGGCACGGTGTTGTCACGTGAGCGATGCTGGCGGAAGCTCGAGGTTCCCTTGCCGCAGGCTTAAGGCGCCCGAGCCTTGGTCGTCCTTGCTGGGCGGTGTGCGTAGTGCTGCTGGAGGCAGCGGCCAGTTGCCTGGGCAGAGGGATGGAGGGCAGCAGTTTCAGAGCGGCAGCCTGAGGCTGTGCGGGAAGAATCCTGTGCCTGGGCGCAGGACTGCGTCCGCAGGGAGCCGGGTGCGGAGCGGAGTGAACGTCGTCTTCATAAACGAGTGGGGGGGGGTGAGGTGGATGTTTCCTAGCCGGTCTCTGCCTTTGGGCGTGCAACTGCCGTCATTGCTGAAGGGATGAGAAACTTTTTCTAAGCTTGTTTTTTGGAACCGGAAAGCAGTGGCCCTACACACGTGACATAGGCAGGAGCGGTCTCTTCAGCTTTCTCTCTGTCTGTGTTAATGTAATATATTTACTTTCTAGGACACCTCTGCATCTTGCTTGCGCTAATGGACATGCGGAGGTTGTTTCGTACTTAGTAGAGAGGAAGTGCAAGCTCAATCCTCGTGATAATTTTGAGAGATCGCCACTGATGAAGGTACGTGGAGTATGTGATGCTGTTGTAGGTAGGACTTAGAAGTTAAGCACTGAGCGATCCATCTCTTGGGTGATTCGTGACCTGGGTATGGGTGGAGATCGCGTTGTGCTTGGTGCCGAATAGGCATCCGGTACCTAATCTTTGACCGCGTTCTTGTTTTCTGAGGTTGGCAAGCGGTGGGAGTTGTGACAGAGGGAAACGTAGTTGCTGGAAATGTTTCTTTTTCCCGGTGTTGTTTCCAGGCGGTACAGTGCCAGCAAGAACAATGTGTCGCCATTCTGCTAGCGCATGGTGCCGACCCTAATCTTGCAGATGCTCTCGGCAACACTGCCCTTCACCTCGCTGCCCTTGCTCCTAACACCTCTCTAGCAGGGCAGTTACTGGAGCACAATGCCCATATTGATGCGCAGAATAAGGTAAGCGTAGAATGTGGGTAAGGCGTCTCTTGGAAAGCAAAAGTTGCTTCACTTCTCTGTGTTTTTCTAACTGGGGGGGATTTATGCTTTCAGGTGGGATACACGCCCCTCGCTCTTGCCGTGTCCGAGCATCACAAAGAGATGGTGGAGTTCCTGCTTAGAAAAGGAGCTGACGTGCACACTCGAGATCAGCCTGAAAGGTGAAGGGCTCGTCACAACAGGGTGTGGGTCTCCTGAGTATTCTTCAAGTTTGACTGAGGAGAGGCGTGGGCGTGAGCCTCTAAAAGGCACAAGTAGCCACAGAGAAGCAGTTCCCTCTGCGTGGCTTTTGAAAAGTGCTCTGCGCTTGGCTGCTGTCATGCCTCACTGGACGCCTTCCGCCTTGAGGACTGCCAGAAAGCATTGTGTCTGGTCGCCACGAGGCAGGGAACTTGCCGTTAGTTCGGCAGCATTGCTGTTAGGCAGGAGCGGGTTTTTACAGCCCAGGCG
This sequence comes from Dromaius novaehollandiae, assembly GCF_036370855.1. NCBI lineage: Eukaryota > Metazoa > Chordata > Aves > Casuariiformes > Dromaiidae > Dromaius > Dromaius novaehollandiae. The sequence continues at coordinate 23,565,725 of NC_088098.1, forward strand.
TAGTTGGTATGTAAATGCTGTCTCGTGGGCAGCGTTGTCTCTCTGTCCTGACACTCGCTTTGACAACGGGTGCACATTGAGACGAGAGAGGTTCCAAGTGGATGTGAGGAGAATCTTCTTTGCCGTGAGGACGGTGACATGTCGGAACGGGTTGCGCGAGGAGGTTGTGCAGCCTCCCTGCTTGGCGGCTTGGAAGACCAGACCGAGTAAAGCGCTGAGCAACCCGGTGTGGCCTCGTAGCTGCGCGTGCTTTGGGGTGGTGTTTGGCCGCGAGCGGTCTCGAGGCCCCTTCCGACCCGAGTTCTCCTGTGCTTCCGTGTAGTTGGCTTTGCTTTCCTTCTGCCTGTGGGAAAGGGGGAAGTAGTTGTTTGGGGAGCAAACAGGGATGAAAGTAATGGCAGTGAAACGTGTGTATCGGCTGATACATTTCCTCTCATCTTTTGGATGCTCTAGGACCCCTCTTATGCTTGCTGCTTCTGCTGGGGACATGAGCATCATAGAAGTTCTTCTTGGCTACAGTGCTGATCTTTCCCAGAAAGACATTCTGGGACGGACAGCAGAAGATTATGCTGCTACTTCTGGGCACGCTCAGTAAGTGCTTTAGGTCACCGTCAGAGTTGCTAAGTTGTCTGGATGTGCGTGTTGGCTTAAGGGCACGCTTGGTAACAGCAGCAAGGTTTAGTGATGCACGGAGACCTTTGCTGAAGCTGGGCGAGATGGAATCTTCTGGTACGTGTTGCTCCCGTGTCAAGTGTGAATTGGGAAATTTTCCTCGACTTCCACCCAAAATGCTCCGTTAGGTTTCAAGTTTGCAATGCTGAGCTCACGTCCGAGCAACGCAAAGTCTGAAAAGTGTGTCTTTGCCAAGTGAAGTGTATATAAGCCCCTGCCCAGACCAGCGCTTGACCCCAAATCTAGAGCTCATTTCTTCTCCCTTTCTCCTAGCCTGTATGGAGGGAAGCAGGAAAGAAGGGGGCCTGGGTGTGTGTAACTAGCATGTGTGTGCGACCTTACCAGTTGGCTCTGAATAGGCGTAGGATGGAGAATAAATGGCTATTTGTATTCTAGAAGCGGTGTATGCAAGGATGCTGCTGTTCTTAGTGACGGTATTTCCTTTCTTTCTGTACACAGTGTTAGTCAACACCTGGCAGACTGCACAGAGAAGAAAAATGCGGGAGAAGCTTCTGCAGGCGGCACAAGAGGCATGCCAGTGCTTAGCACGCCTCCTGGAGCAGGAGCTGCTGGCTTTGCATTGGGTGCCTGTGCTCTGGCTGGCGGAGGTAGGATCCCTAACCGTGGAGGAGCTGAGGAGGAAAATCCCCACGGCCTTTTCTTTTGGTGGCTTGTGTTGTTGAAGCTTATCATGTTCAGCACTGACTTTGTGTGCTACTCCATCTGAGGCCTCCACTAAAGTTTTGTAAATGCGCTTCTGTGTTGCTGACTGGACCCATGTCTTGCGAGGCTGTGAGGGTGCTTCTATAATTAGTGTGTTAGCCGTCCATTCGGAGGGTTGTTGCCTGTTGGATTTCCCCATGTTTATAGACAGGGGCTTTCCTTTTTTTCTTAAAAAAAAAAAAAAAAAAAAAAAAAAAATCGGTGGTTTGGGGCATGCTTTTGTTCGTGCTGTCTCGCATGGCTGTTTCACTCCAGGTAGGCCTGTGGAATTGTCCATGTTACATGCCTGTAGGCACTGTTGACATTCAAAGGTGCTAAGAATTAATCATGCCAATTGCTATTTGAACAGTGAGAGACGACATTTCGCATGGCTACTTTGTAAGGTGAGAGTTGAACAGTACCTTTTCCCAAATACTTTAACCTGCCTAAAAAGAGGAAAGACGGGAGAGAGACGCGGTCCTTCTTGCCTTTTCTTTTCAAGCCTGATGGAGGAAGAGGAGAGTGATGACAGCCTTCCTGCTTGTGAGAAAGAAAGACGCTGTTTAGCTGCCAAGGTAAAGTGCCTCACCAGGCAACATTTCCCACGAAACGACTGACTTGCAGGGAGGACCTGTCTGGATTTGAGCGAAAGCACGTTTCCAGGCAGGTGGTTTCCTCCCGCAAAGCGGTCTCCTGCCTGCACCCTTTCTGCTGCTGTGAGCTGTTTCCTGCAAGACTTGTAGCCGCAGCAGAGCATGCAGCAGTCTTGCTGTTGTGGGGGGAAAGAGCAGTAGGTGACAAGAAAAACGACCACATGGTTTTCCTCATCTGAGTCAGATTTCTAGACCGTGAAAGTTGATCAGCTCCTAGACTGCCTATTCTTTTGTCCTCCAGACCTTGCTCTTTGTTTCCAGTAACTTTGGTGATAGAATTGTGACGGATATGGAAGAAGGGCATTTATTGATCAAAATCTGCAGAAATGCTTCATGCCCTGGCTCTCCCTTCCTCCTTGTCAGGTTCCTCAAGTGTGCTTGGGGGGGCAGTTGCTCAAGCGGGTCTTTTTTTCTGCTGCCTGATGCGGATGGCATTCCAGGCTTGTGCGTGATCTCACACCGCCTGTTTCCCCTCTCTTTTTTCCTGTTTGTTTGTTTATCCAGATGAGGTGTTTGGCGTTGGGAGTGGGCTGTGATGAAGAATCCGATTCTGGTGCTGAAACCCCCCCTGTACTGCTGGAGATGCAGGCATGTTTGATTTTTAAGCGGGCTCTGTTTCTTTCAGTGACCTTTGAGAGACTGTCGCAGATGTTGTCTGTGAAGAGCTACTGCAGCCTAGTAAGATGTGATAGTGGTTTGAAGTGTGAAAGTGAGGAAAGAGAAGGAGGCTTGACTAAGGTTGTCTGAGAAGCAGGCAGCCGTTGGTTTTCCTTGGTGCAAAGGAGGGGGAAAGGGTGTGTGCGCTCCTGGCTGTTGTAACCTAGGTGAGGCCAGGGTCAGACTGTGTGCAGGCAGTGCTTGTCAGGGGCTTTGCAGAACTGGAGCAGGACGTTTGGGACGTTGGGTATTGCTGTCTACTCAAAGAGGTTCCTGAGGAAAAACCGCAGGCCTCGTAGAAGAGAAGTCAGAACTTTTCCCTGCGTGGGTGCCGAGAAGAGGAGTATTTTGGAAGGTGTGGATTGCCTGTGCAGAGGATGCTTGTTTCTGTTCTTTCTCACTCTTTTGGCTGGCCTCTTCTAGGAGGAGTCACCTGAAGGGGAGGGAGAGGAGGAGCACCAGCAGCCTCAAGTTGCGAATGCTGCAGAAGCCCCTGCTGGTGTGAGAGGTGAGTTAATAAACATTGATCCCCTTTGTTTCTTTGCTAGTTGTGCTGAGTCAGTGAACGGAAGTGGTGGCCTGGTGGGGGAGAGGTTGCCTGATGGAGGAGAGCAGCAGTCATTTCTCCCTTCCTTTGTAGGTGTTACGTCGGCAGCAGGAGTGAAGCAGGAGGAAGACAGCGACTCTCCGTGGGATTCTGAGGTGCTTTCAGTGAGGGGCGCAGTGGGATCCCCGGTGGCGGGGGGAACCGCTCGGGAGTTTGCTTTGGACGTGGGCCCTAGCGCTGATGAGGCTCAGTTCCCTCTTTGGCCGCTTCTGCCATGTGTTTGCTCCTGTGAACTTGAGCAGCTTCTGCTCTGTGCAAGCTGTTCAGTCAGGACTGTGCCTAAGTAGGGTCTGCTGATGTCCTAGGTCTCATAGGAACTGGCCTTTGAATGTGATTTCTAGTGTAACACTGAAAGAGTACAGATTCTGGCTCTGCAAGTGCTTGGGAGGGTTGCTGCTTCTTTGCCACGGTACCCAATGAAATGAGTGTTTTTGGAACCGTGCAGCCAAGTAGTAAGCACAACCAAAAAAAATCAGTGTAGGCTTGGAGCACTGTTTTGGGTTGAAGTGTGAAAGTGAGGAAAGAGAAGGAGGCTTGACTAAGGTTGTCTGAGAAGCAGGCAGCCGTTGGTTTTCCTTGGTGCAAAGGAGGGGGAAAGGGTGTGTGCGCTCCTGGCTGTTGTAACCTAGGTGAGGCCAGGGTCAGACTGTGTGCAGGCAGTGCTTGTCAGGGGCTTTGCAGAACTGGAGCAGGACGTTTGGGACGTTGGGTATTGCTGTCTACTCAAAGAGGTTCCTGAGGAAAAACCGCAGGCCTCGTAGAAGAGAAGTCAGAACTTTTCCCTGCGTGGGTGCCAAGAAGAGGAGTATTTTGGAAGGTGTGGATTGCCTGTGCAGAGGATGCTTGTTTCTGTTCTTTCTCACTCTTTTGGCTGGCCTCTTCTAGGAGGAGTCACCTGAAGGGGAGGGAGAGGAGGCTGCTGGTGGTCCTCCAGCTGCAAATGCTGCAGAAGCCCCTGCTGGTGTGAGAGGTGAGTTAATAAACATTGATCCCCTTTGTTTCTTTGCTAGTTGTGCTGCGTCAGTGAACGGAAGTGGTGGCCTGGTGGGGGAGAGGTTGCCTGATGGAGGAGAGCAGCAGTCATTTCTCCCTTCCTTTGTAGGTGTTACGTCGGCAGCAGGAGTGAAGCAGGAGGAAGACAGCGACTCTCCGTGGGATTCTGAGGTGCTTTCAGTGAGGGGCGCAGTGGGATCCCCGGTGGCGGGGGGAACCGCTCGGGAGTTTGCTTTGGACGTGGGCCCTAGCGCTGATGAGGCTCAGTTCCCTCTTTGGCCGCTTCTGCCATGTGTTTGCTCCTGTGAACTTGAGCAGCTTCTGCTCTGTGCAAGCTGTTCAGTCAGGACTGTGCCTAAGTAGGGTCTGCTGATGTCCTAGGTCTCATAGGAACTGGCCTTTGAATGTGATTTCTAGTGTAACACTGAAAGAGTACAGATTCTGGCTCTGCAAGTGCTTGGGAGGGTTGCTGCTTCTTTGCCACGGTACCCAATGAAATGAGTGTTTTTGGAACCGTGCAGCCAAGTAGTAAGCACAACCAAAAAAAATCAGTGTAGGCTTGGAGCACTGTTTTGGGTTGAAGTGTGAAAGTGAGGAAAGAGAAGGAGGCTTGACTAAGGTTGTCTGAGAAGCAGGCAGCCGTTGGTTTTCCTTGGTGCAAAGGAGGGGGAAAGGGTGTGTGCGCTCCTGGCTGTTGTAACCTAGGTGAGGCCAGGGTCAGACTGTGTGCAGGCAGTGCTTGTCAGGGGCTTTGCAGAACTGGAGCAGGACGTTTGGGACGTTGGGTATTGCTGTCTACTCAAAGAGGTTCCTGAGGAAAAACCGCAGGCCTCGTAGAAGAGAAGTCAGAACTTTTCCCTGCGTGGGTGCCGAGAAGAGGAGTATTTTGGAAGGTGTGGATTGCCTGTGCAGAGGATGCTAGTTTCTGTTCTTTCTCACTCTTTTGGCTGGCCTCTTCTAGGAGGAGTCACCTGAAGGGGAGGGAGAGGAGGAGCACCAGCAGCCTCAAGTTGCGAATGCTGCAGAAGCCCCTGCTGGTGTGAGAGGTGAGTTAATAAACATTGATCCCCTTTGTTTCTTTGCTAGTTGTGCTGCGTCAGTGAACGGAAGTGGTGATCTGCTTGTGAGATGGTGCAGCCCCCAGTTTTCCCCTTGCCAGCCAGTGCTGGGGGGAAGGTTGAGGGTAGGGAAAGTCAACTTTGGGAGATGTTCTGTGGTAGTGCTGGAGTGCAAGGAGCGTTGCTCCTTGGTGACTTCCTGCACATGTGAGGATGTTTTGGCTAGTGCTTTGAGGGTTCCTCTTCTACCGTGCAAAGGGATTGTGAGTGCCAAACTCTGGAGCCCTAGTTTGGAGGGGAGATGCCCCCAAACCTCCCTACTCCAGGACTCTGGCATGCCAGAGCCTCGTTTGGATGCTACCCGACCATCTGTTGAGTGTTTATTGTAGCCGTGGGAGGTGTCATGCTGAGCTTGGGCATCTTCTGCTGCAAAGAAGGACCTGGGAAGCGTCGAGAGCACCTTGGTGGGGCTGGGGGGGGAATGACAGTGCTGTTTTTCCTCTGTAGTTGAAGGGTTATCCGACTCATGGCTGCAGGGCTTGCCTGACGGGGGGGGAGCAGCAGAGTGAAAGAAGGACTCGTGGTGTGTCATTTCTCCCTTCCTTTGTAGGTGTTACGTCGGCAGCAGGAGTGAAGCAGGAGGAAGACAGGGACTTTCCTTCGTTTTCTGAGGTGCTTTCAGTGAGAGGCGCAGTGGGGTCCTCGGGTCCCCGTGGGGGGAACTGCTTGGGAGCTTGTTTAGGACATGGGCCCTAGCGCTGATGAGGCTCAGTACCCCTTTGGCTGCTTCTGCCATGTGTCTGCTCCTGTGAACTTGAGCAGCTTCTGCTCTGTGCAAGCTGTTCAGTCAGGACTGTGCCTAAGTAGGGTCTGCTGATGTCCTAGGTCTCATAGGAACTGGCCTTTGAATGTGATTTCTAGTGTAACACTGAAAGAGTACAGATTCTGGCTCTGCAAGTGCTTGGGAGGGTTGCTGCTTCTTTGCCACGGTACCCAATGAAATGAGTGTTTTTGGAACCGTGCAGCCAAGCAGTAAGCACAACAAAAAAAATCAGTGTAGGCTTGGAGCACTGTTTTGGGTTCTGAAAGGCCTGTTATACTTCCAGAGCCTGCCTGCCTTGACGGCATGCGTGAGTGCAGAACCAGCAGTGAAACGGCAGGTAATGCTTAAGTGACGATCCAAGTCGTGCTTGGGTATGACACCTGCAGCTTGATGCTGAAGTGTTTGTGGAAACTCCTTGCCCCACTCTCTGCTTGTTTGTGTTCTCACTCAACCAGGTGTCCGCAGATGCGAGAGAGAAGCGTGCAGGACACGAGGCTGCTGCCACACGAACAGATACAGATTTCCAGTACGACGGACAGGTGACTGTGTTAAAGACCCGTGAAGATGTTAGTGTAAAGGGAGCTGTTATTCCCAAATGAGTGCAGGAGGGAGACTGCAGAGAGTAGCAGATTCCAGATATACTTCAGAAGTATTGCAGAATTCATTTCTTTCCCTTTGTGAAATGGAAGAACTGCGCAAAGGACGAAAGCCCTGGGTTGGAAGTAGGAAGCCCTGGCTTTGATGGTCAGAGTAATATCTGCAGTCAGACCCTAGCTCTTGCTGTGCAGGACAGCACATTTTGCATTGTCTTAAAAGAGAAGAAAAACTGCTCAAGCCCACTAATACTAAGCCCTTTTTTAATGAATTAGGAAACAGCAACCCTCGTGAAGAGATGCCAACAGATTAGATGTCCTCAGGTGACCAGGATAGCTAGCGGTCTTCAGTTGTGCAGGCGCCTGCTGGTGGTGGGCAAAATTGCTTATCTTTGAGCTCACTCTGAAGACTGATGCAGTGAGTGAAAGGAAGAACGTAGTCCGTGTTCCTACCCTTTTCTTCATACGCATGTAACTAGTTCATTAGGGTATGGCCAGAGAGCTACAGCAGGAGGTTGCTGATGCTTCCCGTGGAGGAGTGACCACATGGGCGCTAGGAGCATCACGAGTCATTGAAAGAGTAGGCCTGGTGTTCCGGCGTTGTTTACGGCCGCCCGTAGGAAATTGAGATGGGGATGGGAGAGGCCAGTATGAAAGAGGATGAAGCAGCAGGGTTTTGGAGAGACGACTTGAGAGTCGAAGCAGTCGCCTTGTCTGTACGGAAAACGCAGCTGACTCGCGTGGGTCCTGGCTGTGGTTTTACAGTTGCAGGAGTCGGAAGAACAGCGTGTTCAGTCCGAGCGTTGTGCTCAGGACTTGAAGACGGCCCTGGAAAAGAAACAAAGAGAAGTGGTAGCTGTTTCCCAGCAACTGCAAGACCTTCTGGAAGCCTCCTCAGGAACTGTTAGCCTAAAACCTCTGGAAGAACGAGTGGGACGGTAAGGAACTGTCACGGTGAAGCAAGGCTTTGCTTTCTGGGACAGTGTAAAAGCAACAGGATTACCTTGCTGCATCACAGCAAGTTAATGCACAATTTTGAGAGAAGCTTTTGCTTTAGATGATGTTATTTCCCACTGTTGTGTCAGTATTTGTGCTCTTGTGTCTTCCCATAACGAGACCTGTGTTTCTTTTCAAGGCTTGAACTTGCAAACGCCAGCCTGGAAGGCAGAGTCCAGCAACAGACTGCTAGAATCAAAGTTCTTCAGAAAGAGCTGCGTGGCTCTGCCTCTGTAAGCCAGTCATGACTTTTGTTTTCCTGAGCTCCTGAGGCTAGCTCTGTGTGTGGGGGGGGAAATTTTCAGAAGAGATTGTCCTGGGGAGCCTAGGGGAAGTCATTTCCTGCAGCCTGCAGGTGATTGGCTGCAGTTGGTCCATTCCCAGGCTCTCTGGTTTTGAGAGTTTTCATGGGGCGCTCTGCTGCGTCCTACTTAACACTGTCTGAGGTAAAGGTTGGACACTGGTGTGCTGGCTTGAATGTTTGCTGCTTTATACCCGTCGTGGTGCTTAAGCCATCAGGCAGCCGCGCTTCAGGGGTTCCTGCCTTAAAGGCATTCTGCAGGTTAGCTTGTGGAATTGCCTTGGTGCCAAGCGCTTTGTCGCCGAGCCCTAACTGGCATCCTCGGACTGTGGCAAGAGTTCCGTTGCCCGGCCTCTGAGCACCTTCCCTGTTTAGTGGCTATGGATTCCTTGGCTGGAAGGTGTAAATCTGTAAAGCAACTTGAGGAACTCCAAAGATGCGCAGCTGCAACTAATGAAGGAATCCCACATTGCTAGGCAGTGTTATTTTCGGTGTGCTTGGTCTGAGTTGGTGGAGACAAGCCTTCAGTGAGGAGGAACTGCTTAGGCTCTGCAGAATGGCTGCTCCTTGGCATCTTGGTGTGTGTTGTTTTCCGTGAAGAGGTGAAGAGGAGTCCCTGTGGTGTCATTTGTGGAACCCTGTACGATGCTGCCTGGGAATGTCCAGGCATCCCGAATTCAGGGGTTAATAGCAGCTGAAGCAAGGCGCTTTCATCTGGGGCCTGCACAAAGCAAGTGGTTGTCGTGCTCTGTCTAGTGAGCGAGGGTCCTTGGTCCTACAGCCCCCCGTAGTTGTGGTTAATTAGGGCTGAAGAGGTGTTGAAAATAACGAGATGTGCAAGTGTAATTGTGGGCTGTACTGCAGCTGGCCAGAGAAGAAGGCAGGCAGTCACAGTGCTTATCCTTGCCTTTGGTGAAGATGGCGGGGTTTTTGGATATCCCGTGGATGAAGAAGCTACTCCTGTCTTTGCTCATTGATGACCATTTGTATGCCTCACAGCTCTGCCTCACAGCTCTGCCTCAAACGGCCCAGGCAATGGTTGCTGACAATTTTAGGGCAGCCTCAAGCTAAGGCTGTTCTGCTCCCTGGAACAGGGAGGGGTAGATAGTACAGGAGTAAGGAGAGGGAGGAATGTTTGAGGCATGTCTTTTTGGCAATACCTCTTAAATGTGGTGTGAACTTCAGTGTGGCTTTTAATGCTTCTGTAGGTTCATAACTGCCTGGAGGACTTGATCACTGGCTTATGGACAAGGTGCATGCCTTTGGAGGAAGACCAAAATCAGCAGGTGCATCAATGGTTGCTGTGAATTCCTTCTTCCAGGCTATGACTATTTTGTGCGCAGGCAGCTCAACCATCCAGGAGTTCCCTGACAGTGAACTTTTCTGAGGACCGCTGCCCACTGATTGCTGAAGATCCCCCAGAAGCTTTAAATTAAGCGGTGCTCTCCACTGATGGGGATACATAAGTAACCCCTGCTAGTAGCGGGTGGCCTTCCCTTTTGTGGGGGAGACAGACTATAGGTGTATTGCAGAAATCATTTCTTTACCTTTGTGAAGTGGAAGACCTGCCCGAAGGCTGAAAGCCCAGGGTTGGAAGTAGGAAGCTCTGGCTTTGATGATCAGAGTAATACCTGCAGTCCAGCTATGGCTCTTGCCCTTGCATCAGAGCAGATTGTGCGTTATCTTAAAAAGGAAGGAAACGCTCAAGCCCACGCTCTCAGCGTCTCTTCCAAGAAGAGTAATACTGAGCTGTTTTTTACATATTGGGAAAGAGCAGCCCTCATGAAGAGATGCTGACAGATTAGATGTCTTCAGGTGGCCAAAATGGCTAGAGGTCTTTGGTTGTGCAGGCGCCTGCAGGTGGTGGGCAAAGCTGCTTATCTTTGAGTTCACTCTGAAGACTGATGTAGCGAGTGAAAAGAAGAACACATTCCATGCTCCTGCCCTCTTCTTCATGCTCATGTAACAATGTTTCCTTAGGCTATGGCCGGACAGCTTCCGGAGGAGATTGCCGATGCTCTTGAACAGCAGTCGCTTCCAGAAGGCTCGCTTGGAGTTACAAAGCTTTGTTGCGGTGAGCTGAAGGAAGACAAACTGCGGTTGCAGGAGGAACTGGACAGGGTTAAAGCCAAGGTAGGCAAAACCTGTAACTACATTAATAAATGCGTTGACATTGTTCTTCCCTGTAAATGAGGAAAAAGGACAAAGCAGTATTCTGAGTATTCTGAGCAGTATTCAGGATGGGGATGGGAGAGGCCAGTATGAAAGAGGATGAAGCAGCAGGGTTTTGGAGAGACGACTTGAGAGTCGAAGCAGTCGCCTTGTCTGTACGGAAAACGCAGCTGACTCGCGTGGGTCCTGGTTGTGGTTTTACAGTTGCAGGAGTCGGAAGAACAGCGTGTTCAGTCCGAGCGTTGTGCTCAGGACTTGAAGACGGCCCTGGAAAAGAAACAAAGAGAAGTGGTAGCTGTTTCCCAGCAACTGCAAGACCTTCTGGAAGCCTCCTCAGGAACTGTTAGCCTAAAACCTCTGGAAGAACGAGTGGGACGGTAAGGAACTGTCACGGTGAAGCAAGGCTTTGCTTTCTGGGACAGTGTAAAAGCAACAGGATTACCTTGCTGCATCACAGCAAGTTAATGCACAATTTTGAGAGAAGCTTTTGCTTTAGATGATGTTATTTCCCACTGTTGTGTCAGTATTTGTGCTCTTGTGTCTTCCCATAACGAGACCTGTGTTTCTTTTCAAGGCTTGAACTTGCAAACGCCAGCCTGGAAGGCAGAGTCCAGCAACAGACTGCTAGAATCAAAGTTCTTCAGAAAGAGCTGCGTGGCTCTGCCTCTGTAAGCCAGTCATGACTTTTGTTTTCCTGAGCTCCTGAGGCTAGCTCTGTGTGTGGGGGGGGAAATTTTCAGAAGAGATTGTCCTGGGGAGCCTAGGGGAAGTCATTTCCTGCAGCCTGCAGACGATCCGTTGTGGTGCTTACCCCTGAAGCGCAGCTGCCTGATGGCTTTCCTGCCTTAAAGGCATTCTGCAGGTTAGCTTGTGGAATTGCCTTGGTGCCAAGCGCTTTGTCGCCGAGCCCTAACTGGCATCCTCGGACTGTGGCAAGAGTTCCGTTGCCCGGCCTCTGAGCACCTTCCCTGTTTAGTGGCTATGGATTCCTTGGCTGGAAGGTGTAAATCTGTAAAGTAACTTGAGGAACTCCAAAGATGCGCAGCTGCAACCAATGAAGGAATCCCACATTGCTAGGCAGTGTTATTTTCGGTGTGCTTGGTCTGAGTTGGTGGAGACAAGCCCTCAACGAAGGGAGACTGCTGGATCACTGGAACTGGGGGTAGATTGTAAAGGAGTAGGGAGATGGAGAAATGTTTGTGGCACTTCTTTTTGGTAATACCCCTTAAATGAGGTGTGAGCTTCAGTCTGGAAAGTGTCAGTGTGCCTTTTTTGCTTTTTTTAATGCTTCCGTAGGTTCATAATCGCCTGGAGGACCTGATCACTGGCTTACGGACAAGACGCGTGCTTTCGGAAGAAGACCCAAGTCAGCAGGTACATCAATGGTTGCTGTGAATTTCTTCTTCTAGTCTTTCAGGTTTTTGGGGGAGTTGGGGGTGTGTGTGTGTGTGTGTGTGTGTGGGCAGCTAAACTGTCCAAGAGTTCTGTAATGGTGAACTCCTCCAAGGGCCGTTGCCTGCTGATGGCTGAAGCTCCTCCTGAAGCTTTAAATGAAGCCCTGCTCTCCACTGATGTGGCTACATAAGTACCCCCTGCTAGTAGCAGAGGGACTGAGGAAGCTGTTCTTCAGGGTCTTTTCCACCTTTTCCCCGTGAGCCCCTAGTAGCAGGTGGCCTTCCCTTTTGTGGGGGGGGGACAGGACGGAGGGAGGTGGGGGGGCTGGCAGGCAACTGTTTCTGTCCCTCAGTATTGGCCTGTTCAGTGGGAAAACTGAAGTGCTGACCTTTACGTGGGCATTCTGTCCCCTGGAGTTCTGCGGCCTTGGGCTAGCAGAGAGAGACGTCCTGCAACATCTGTGTGAGGAACGCTGTCTGCACCTAATGCTTATAGATGCCATTACTGAGTTATGTGTGCCATTTCTTCTTTCTGTTTGGAAAGTGTGAGAGCAAAAGCAAGTCAATGAAGAAGCTGGTAGAGTGGAAGCGACCAGCAGAAGCCCGACTGGAGCAGGAAATGAGAAGAAACATGGAACTGCAGAAAGAATGCAACAGGTAAGTATGGGTTTTTAGTACTTGTAAGAAGTATGGACTAGGCTGGGAGTCAAGCTTTATTTAACTTGACCCTAAGACTATGAGGACGTAACAGTTTGTGAGCACCTTCAAGCCTTGCGTTAGATCTTGCAAGTGGCTTCTGTACGTGAGCGTACAGTTTTAGGTAGGTGGAAGTGCAGGCTGCCCTGCAGTTGTTGTGGGGAGAGAGGGAGGGCAGGCAGAAGTCCGTCACCTCTGTTTTCAGGCCAAGGGAGTACCTCCATGGGAGCAGATGAAATTTCGACCCTGCAAGTGATCTGTGGGAGGGAAATGATTTTTTTTCCCCTGGTTTGGGTTTGGGTTTTTGGGGGGTCCATAAGTCCTGGCCTGTCAGTCAGGTTACAAACAAGGTAAGCCCCATCCATGCTGCTTACCTAAGTGTATACGCAAAGGCTGACTGTCCCTGGGCTTCCTATTTTATGTGCTAATTTGCTGCACAGGTCCAGGAGGCTTCTTGAAAGAGCTATGAAGAAACTGAGGGCGTATGAGAGGCGAGAGAGTGAGTCCCAGTCGGATTTCCAGGGCGCAATGGAGGACACGCGTTCTGGAAGGGGCAGCAAAGTTGGTAGATTAAGAACAAAGGTGAGCTTTGGTTTGTTCGGGTTTTTTGCTGTTTTTGGAAGCCTGTATGATTTAATTCTGTTTCCTGTTGTTAATGATCTGGTGGCTGTGTTCCGAAGTGAGTGGATTTCCCCTGTGATCCCTGAAAATGCCTAACTAATCCTTTGGTAAGTGAAGAAGCGTTGCAATACCAGGGTGCTGGTGTGGGAAAGGTAAATTTCTGAGGAGCAAAGAGGAAGACGGAGTTTTAGTTGACCTTTGGGGCCTACTGAAACCTGGTACTTCCTGAAAGCGCTTGAAAACAAACTCCCGCTTTGATCTGGAAAGAACACGCCTTCTTCCTCCACTGCTTGAAAAGCTCCTTTCTGGAGCACTGTTGGCGAAGCTTTCAGTGTCACGGAAAGAAGAGGATGTGTCTCTTGTGAGTTCTGTCCTGAAGTAACCTGACTGTGTGACAAATATGTAACACTCCTCGCACCCCCTGTCCATCCAAAACGCCCCCTCCCCCCCCGATAGATATTGTTTCTGATGAAAGGAGAAGGTGTCCAGCTCTGTGGATATTTGGTTTCCTGTGAGCGTCTGAGGCTGAGGCTAAGTGAGTCTGTCCTTTCCCTGTCTACAGGTCCGTGAACTTTCCCACTGGCTGGCGACAGAGCGGAGAAGGTCGAGGCAGCTAGAAAAAGCAAATGAAGGCTTGCGCGAAGAGTTGGCTTGGCTGCATGGGAGCTGTGACAAACTGCGCAAGAGGAAGCAGCATCTGGAAGAAGAGGTGGTTGTCCTCAGGCGTCATTTAGAGGCCAAGATGATGGATCGCAGCCACGTAGAAGTCTATAAAAAGGAGGCTGAACAAAGAGCTGGGCGAGAGCTAAGGCAAAAACTGCAGGAAGTCAATCTCTTTCTGCAGGTAAACTTACTTCACCCTGGTATCTGTGGTCCAGTTGTGCCTTGTCATTCCTTCATTCTTTCCTGTTGTGATTTTTCAGTATTTCATGCTTCTGCCGTCAGGGCTGTGGGGTCATGGGCTCTTCACATCTTCAGGAGGTTGTTGAAGGGTGTGAGCTTGTTGAATGGTTGTCCTCAACCACTCTGAGATCCTGTGAATAATCTTCTCCACCCACGTAGGTCACTGGGGAATCGGGTAACAGCGCTAAGAGAAGAATTGCAAGGAGACTAGTGTCTTGCCGAGACAGAGGTTGCTTAGTCCCAGCTTTGACCGAAAACAAAGAAGTTGCGCTAAGAGTGTGTGTGCGTGTGTCTCTTTCCGCACAAAAAGGATTATGTAATGTGGTGCTTCTGGGTTTCGCCCTCCCTCGTTGAGGGAAGGGAGGAGGCACCGTTGCCTCCCTGAGTAAGGTTGTGCTCTTCCGGTTGGGGGTGTGATACAGACTGGGGGGAAAGTTCTCTTCTTCTCTCCTGGGGCTTGAAATTGCATGCTCTGCTTCAGACACAGGCAGCCACCCAGGACCGAGTGGAACGCATAAGAGCTGCTACTGAAGCTTCCACGGTAGGCCGACTGCAGCAGAGAATTAGGGATTTAGAAGATGAATTGGCTCTCACAAAACGCCTGCAGCGAGCCAGAGCTAATGTGGGGCTTGCGGAAGCTGGTGCTGCACATCGTCACGAGTGCTGCAGGAGCCGCTCTTTGACGACGAACCCCGTGGGCAATGCTTCCTCTGTGGCAGACCGAGTGGAAGCTCATATGGCTGAGGTAAGGCATTGTAAACCCATGTTATTCTCGAATTACCTTTAAAGAATATGAATAAGCTAGGTTCAGCTTTTAAGCTGAAAATGAGCATCATCAATGAGCATCCTAGCTCCAGGACACCCAATCCAGTAGTCTGAACGTGACTGCTGACCCTCACAATGCTGCAACCTCGGCAATACCTCTGGTCCGCGTGTGTCCCAGAATTAGCAGTCTGTGAGACAGCACGTTCCTCACAGAATGGTGAGCAGCGTATCACGAGGCTTGGGAACCGCATGGCAAGAGTTGGACAAGGGAGCGCATAATTCTTCACAGAATGCCCTGATCCGTTCCCTCCTTTGCACAGAGTGGAGGCAGGGGCAAGCTCTCCCCTTCCGTCTGTTTTATCCCTGAGAAGTATTCAGGCCCCTCTAATTCTAACGCAGTGCTGTGGTGCCCCCTGCGTACCAAGGGTCCTGTTTAAAGGACGTGTCGGCGTACCGTACCTGTACCCGTGCCGGTAATGTTCTGAAGTGGAGTTCCTAGGCTCTGAGCGTTGTCTCGTGGAGTCTCACAGGGTGATCCGGATGACTGCCCTCGGGCAACCCCCGCGGGTAAATAGTAAGTCAGCAGTGCTGTCTGAAAAAGAACCGTCAAGAGGTGACTGCTGCAAGGAAAGCCAGCTCGTTCTGGCCTGAGTCCTTTGGTAATGAGTAAATTAAGCAGCATTTTGGCTCTTCTCTGTGTCGGTATGTTGGTAGGTGAGCCTGTGTGTGTCTCAGAATTAGTGGTGATTCCCCCGGGGATTCAGCCTGAACTGCTTGCTCTCTACCTAAGCCCAGAAGCTGTATGCTCTCTGTTTGGACAGTCACTTCTAGATGTCCCGGCGTGCATCATGATGGAAAAAACCGCAGGCATCACGAGCCTTACCCGCTGTCAACAGTGTAAACGTGCTGCTTGTGCGCTTGTGGATAGATCTCTGACCTTCCCTGGTTGCTGTGAAGTCATTGTGCTTTTTGCTGTACTTTTTAAAAAGCAGAATATGAGAAAACTGATGAGTTGCGATTGCTTTGTGATGCAGTTAATGCCACACAATGCGTCTTGGTGGACAACGAATTTCTCTGTACTGTATTGGGGATGATGTTTCCCGTTCTTATTCTGCATTACAGCTGGGTTTCCAAAGGCTGTAGAAGCTAGTACTACAAGCATGTAACTATTGAGGTCTTCAGGGTATCCTGTATATACTTCCAGGTGCGGCGGGAATGGTCAAAAATATCGCTGAAGAACTTGAGCAAGGTAATTTGTCAGGATATGTTAGCAGTGTTGTGAAGGAAGATGACCGTTCCTAGTTTCTGGACACAACTACTTGAAAGCTGTCAAGCTCCTGTGCTAAGCACAGCTGTTTTCTACTAGCTTTCCAAGCTAGAGCTTTATGTGAAAACTTCCTGCTTATCCAAATAATAGTGGCACAGAATTTATGCAGTTGCCTTTAAGAAAAACAGAAAAAACAGTGTACACGCTTGTACACACACCCCCCGCGCCCCCCCCCAGTGCCCTGAATAATCCCACCTCTTTGTGTTAATTGTTCCTCCAGAGCCACGGCTTTGCAGTGACTGGGCCTGTTTCAAAGCAGGTAGCCCCGGAGAGCAATTCCTTCTGTCCCAGTGGTCCTTAATCTCCGAGCGAGCGGCTGGCTGTTGCTTTCTAGCTCTTTGCATTTGCCTGGACGGACACAAGTCCGTTGCATTAAAGCCGTTTGCATTGTGAATGGAGTTGCCTGTCTCCTGGGAGTAATAGGGTTTGTTTGGTTTGGGGACTTGTTACCTTTTCCTACTGTGACACTAACATAGGGCATTTTCTCCCCCCTCTGCTGCCCCCCCTTCCTCAGCAATGGCTGAACTGAAAATTGGATCGGCTGGAGCTTCTGCCTGGGCATCTGCTGAAGGATCCTCAGAAAACGGAGACCAGGAGCCACTTTCCAGGGCAATGTAAGAGTATCACGCCGTTTCCGCCAAAAACGATGTGCTCTGACTTGGACAAAAATGCTAGGGAGCAGCCGCTCTGGAAGTAGCTGCGTTTGCCGTTTCATGCCTGCCGAAGTGGTGAGCCATCAGAAGATGCTGGGGCAGAGGAAGTCCCCATTCCAGAAAGCTAAGAGTGGTTATCCTGAGACGAATGAAGCCTGGGGAAATGTGCCTTCTGCCTCTTAACGGAGTGGTGTGTAGATAATAACACGCTGTATTTAAATGAAAGTATTCTGTTCCAACTTGGTACTTAATAAATTTTGCAGTCTAGTACCTGTCTCTGTTTCATTCCGTTCCCCCTCCTGACTTTGCCTGCCCTGCCCATGTGGCTGTACCCTCTTGCTCCGTCTGCTTGTGTCTCTTACAGAATAGTAGCTGTCAGACTGCTGCCAAAGGGGGAACGCTGGCAGGAGTCTGGCCTGTTGCTGCCTGTGGCTGCAAGGCGGGGGTCCTCTTCCTCAGTGGAGGCCGCAAGCAGGAGTGTGTTAAGACGGGGGCCTCGACTTCAGGTCTTGCTAATACTGGGGCACTTGACTCCGGCTGCCTTTCAGAACAAGGCTTCCTGTGGTCTAGGCAGAAGGGAGGGAGAGGGCTCCTGGTAGCCGTGAAAGGTTGCAAAGCCCACCAGTCTGGAAGGGTATCTGGTCCACGTGGAGTCAGCAACGGGGAAAGGGGGGAAGACATTTCTCTGCCCTGCAGCATGACTGGCAAGGCTGACCTTCTGTTCAGTGCTGGGCACTTGCTTTTCTCTCTCCAAAGCAAAAGCAAGTGCAGAAAGTCTGTGCCTTCCCTTTGTGTCGTCCTTTTGACAAACTCTGACATGAACTGTTTTCAAATGGTTCCCAGCCTGCTTCTGTCCCGCTGGCTGTCAGCGAGAGGTGCAGAAGCAGGACTGAACCTCAGCGCTGGCATCTGCCATAACAGGAGCTGGTGATGGTTACAGTGCGGCTAGGGAAAAGTCCCGTCAGCTCCTCAACTTCAGCGTGCATCTGCGCTGCCAGTGCGAGGCCACTCTCGATGATGTGTGAGAGGTCATGGCAATCGCGGGAGGTTCCTGAGGCCTGGCCCACAGCAGCTGTCCCTCCTGCCTTGAAGAGGGGCAAGAAGCGGGACCCAGGGAGCTACAAGCGGGCCAGCGGCACCTCGAGGCCTGGCAAGCTGATGGAGCAGAGCCTCCCGGAAGCCCTTTCCAAAGACGTGGAGGCCCAGAAGGTGACTGGGAGTAGTCGGCATGGATTTACCATGAGGCGGTAATGTGCTCTTGTCGCAAAGAAGGCCAACGTTATCCTGGGCTGCATTAGGCAGAGTGTTGCCAGTGGGTCAAGGGAGGTAATTCTCCCCCTCTACCTCATCCCGGGTGAGGCTGCATCTGGCGTAGTGTGTCCCGTTCTGGGCTCTGCAGTAGAAGAGAGAGATGGAGCTACTGGAGCAAGTCCAGCGAAGGGCTACTAAGATGATTATGGGCCTGGAGTTTTTCTCATATGAGGAAAGGCTGCGAGAGCTGGCATTGTTCTGCCTGGAGAAGAGAAGACTTGAGGCGGGATCTTACCAATGTTTATAAATATCTGAAGGGAGGGTGTAAGGAAGATGGGGTCAGACTTTTTTCAGTGGTGCCTAGTGGTAGGATGAGAGGCAAAGGGCAGAAACTGAAACACAGTTGCATCTGAACATAAGGAACGACTTTTTTACGGTGAGGATGACCGAGTACTGGAACAGGTGGCCCAGAGAGATTGTGGAGTCTCCATCCTTGGAGATGTTCAAAAGCCATCTGGATGGGGCCCTGCGCAACGTGCTTCAGGTGATCCTGCATGGTTTTACAAAGGAGGAAACCATGCCTGACCAACCTGAGAGCCTTCTACGACAAAGCGACAAACTCTCTGGCCAAGGGCAGAGCAGGGGAGAGCGTTTATCTTGCCTTCAGCAAGGCTGCCAGCACTGTCTCCCCTAACATCCTCCTAGACAAACTGATGAAGTTCAGGCAAGGTAAGTGGAGGATGAGGTGGCACATGCAGTGAAGGGCCACAAAGATGATCAGGGGCTTGGAGCACCTGCCCTGCCTGGAGAGGCTGCGAGAGCTGGGCCTGCTCAGCCTGAAGAAGAGGCGGCTCCGGGGGCATCTTACTCTGTATAAATAAATCCCTGTGGGAATACCTGATTGGGGTGGGGGGGGTGGTGAAGAAGGCAGAGCCAGGCTCTTCTCAGTGGTGCCCAGGAAAGGCCAGGAAGCAATGGGCACAAACTGAAATAGGGGAAACTCCATTTAAACATAAGGAAAGCTTCTTTTGCGGGGAGGGTGGTCCGGGAGCGGCCAGGGCCGGCTGCTCCAGCAGGGATGGGGAGCCGGGAGCTGAGGGTGGTGACGTGGCTACCAGGGCAGGGGCCTCGCCAGCCAAGGCCCAGCCCCACCGTAGGCAAGTGAGGGAGCAGGGCAGTCTCAGCGGTGGCAGCCAGGCTCAGCCGGCAGCCCCGGTCGCCAGGGAAGTTAGAGCTGGTGCAGCAGGTCCGAGGTCGGGCCAGGAAGTCAGAGCGCAGGTTGGGTTGGGGTTCAGGCCAGCGCTGGTAACCAGCCCCCGGCACAGGCTGCTCAGGGCCTGTTAGTGCCCAGAGAGGGGCTGGAGCCTCCATCCTCGGAGACACTCAAACCCCGGCTGCACACAGCCCTGAGCAACCTGCTCTGCATGAGCCTGCTTGCAGCAGGGGCCTGGCCCAGAGCACCTCCCGCAGCCCCTCCCGACCTCAGCCCTCCCGTGACTCTGCAATTGCAGCGCTGAAGCCCGGCGGGAAGCCTCATCCATCTCAGCAACAGCTCAGCAGGCTCCTCTGCCAACGCACCGGCAACAAGGAGAACCTAAACACTGTTTTCTGTACTCAGCAGCAAAGGAGCCAGGACAAAGGGCGCCAGGGCCTCAGGAAGGGCAGCGCTCTGCAAACCCTCGCAGGAGCAGCAGTCACAGGCCGCTCCAGGCCCAAACAAGCGCGGCCTCAAGGCAGGAGAGCGGAGGCAAGGGCCCTCTCGCCAGGCATCGCTGCACCCAAATTCTCCCGCTCCTCAAGGCGAAGAACTGCTCAGGGAGGCTCTGTCGCAATCGTCTCTGCCTTCACGGCTACGAGAGGGGAGCCGGGAGCTGCAGGAACCAAGAAAACACCAGGAGCCCCAAATCCCCAAGCCTCCATTTACAAACAGGAGGAGCAGCAGTGAAAGCCTGGCAAGAAGGGCCCAAACCGAGGAACAGCAGTAGCAGCTGAGGTGTTTGAAGAAACCACGTTGCCTGCTTTCTGGAGCCTTTGCGGGGACCAGCGTGTTTCTATTTCCCCGGAGCCGCCGGGCGCCCACAGGGGCGTGCGCAGTTCGCTAGCAGACTTTCAGCCGGGCTGGCCAGCGAGCAGGCGGCCCCAGCTCTGGGCACAGGCAGCGGGCAGGCTGAGAGGCCGAGCTGACGCTGCCAGGAGCTGCAAGCGCAGGGGTGCTGGCGAGTCTGCAGAGCTGAGGGAGCGCGTTTCTGTGCGCGCGTGAACCTCCAGCACCCGGAAAGGAGGCTGCACGTCCTCTGCTACTGGGGCCTCGCCTGGATGCAAGCACAGGCGCTGCCTTGGGGCAGTGTCACGTCCCACCTACAAGGGGGGGAGGGTGACCCAGGTTTGCAAATCCCCTCGGTATGGATTGAGGGCGAAACGGCACTCAAGGTCCGTTCATACACATCAACCTTAATGGAACAAATATTCGGCGGACATTGGTCCTCTAACAATTATACCTGCCTCAGCTCTGCGGCTTTATGGGGAACCAAGGTGGCCTTAACTGTGTGAAAAGGAAAGCAAGCCCGAAAGCAAGCAAGAGAGCGAGAGCGAATCGCCAGTTGTGGATCCAGCACTGGACCTGCCAACAGCAGTGTTCAGTGTAGAGAGAAACCACCCACCCAGGGCTCCTACGTGCGCCTGTTTTTTTGTGCCAGCTCCTGGGCTTCTGGAACCTTCTCTCAGCCCAGTCTCAGGAGTGGCTGAGACACACGTCGGCTCAGGGCAGTGGCACCAATGAGCCAAGGGGAGTGAGCCTGGGACCCTCCCTGGGGCTCTGGTCCCAGGAGCAGCTGCTCGAGTTCACAGTGCTGTTACTTGGGCCTCGTCCCCTACAGGGAGGGAACCCCCAGCGCCGGAGCCCTGCGAGGCGCTCCCAGCGCCGCCCCCCGCCCCGGCCGCGCCCCGCAGGCGGCGGCAGCGCCGACTCGCCGCCGGCCCGCCCGGAGCCCCGCCCCCGCGGCGTCACGCGGCGCCCTGTGACGCCCCCGAGCGCCCCCGCCGCGGCTGTTGCGCATCGGCCTCTGGAGGCAGCGCCCTCAGCGTGTGGCCGCTGCTGCCGCAGCACCGGCGCGTCCTCGCTGGGCGCCTCTCTCGGAGCCTCGCTGCGCCCTGCCCTCGGCCCCGGCCCCGGCCCCGGCCCGGGGACTGCGAGCCCGGTGCCCCCAGCCCCGCGGCCCACCGGGGCTCGGCTCCTCTGCCCCCGCCCGAGGCGGGGCCGTGTCCGTGTCTGCGTCCCTGCTGCAGCATGAAGAGGCTCCTGGGGCTCTTCGGCAAGGGGCCGCCTGCGCGCGGCAGCGCTTCCCTGCCCTGCATGGGCGCCGCCTACGAGCTCCGCGAGAATGAGCTGGGCAAGCTGCACCGCGCGGCCGCCAGCGGCGACCTGGCGCAGGTGCGGCGGCCACGGTGGCTGCTGAGACCCGGCCTCAACGGGCGGGACCAGGCGAAGCGGTGAGGGGGGCGGTGGCGCCCGCGGGCCGGGCTCTGGGCGGTGCCGCGAGCGTGGGGGCGGCGCGAGGGGCGGGCGCGAGGGCCGGGCCGCGGCGGCGGTGCCGGCTGTGGCCGCGGCGGCGGGCGGAGGGGGCGGTGGCGGCGGCGGCCCGGCCGCGTGCCCGGAGGCGCCGGCGCAGCTGCGAGGCTGCGGCGGGCCCGTGCTGCCGGCAGAGAGGTCTCCTTTGCTGGGCGAGGCGAGGCGAGGCGAGGCGAGGCTGAGGAGGGCGGAAACGAGGGGGCAGGTTTTGCGAGCGGCCTCTCCCGCAGCGTCGCCTGTGCTGCCTGCGTGGCAGCAGCCCTCTCGAGGTGCTCGCGGGATCCTTCGTAGCCGCGTCGGCTGCGGTGGTTTGAGCTGAGGCGTTTGGCAGTTTGAAGGGCCTCCTGTCTTCCAGGCGCGGCACAGCACGGCACGGCTTTGCCTGGAAGGAAGGCAGGAAGTGCCGTTTCCTTCAGCTGGTGAGGGCTGGTGGAAAGGCAGTCGTGCTCCCTCGGGGTGGACGCTGTGTGAGAAGGGCAGTCACAGCTGGGGGCAAGACAGAGGGCTGCTCTGCTGCTGTCGGCATGACAGGGTCGAGGGGGAAGGTTTCTGCTCTCTGGTTTGCCAGGTGTTGCCGAGGGCCCTTGGGAGTGAGCGCGTCCTCGTGTTTGCTGCAGTAGTAAGCTCGGGGGAAGGAGAGAAGGCACGAATTCCCGAAAAGCACAGCGCGGGGCTGATGTGATGGTGTCCTGCAACCCATCTCCTTAGCCTCTGGCACGGTGTTGTCACGTGAGCGATGCTGGCGGAAGCTCGAGGTTCCCTTGCCGCAGGCTTAAGGCGCCCGAGCCTTGGTCGTCCTTGCTGGGCGGTGTGCGTAGTGCTGCTGGAGGCAGCGGCCAGTTGCCTGGGCAGAGGGATGGAGGGCAGCAGTTTCAGAGCGGCAGCCTGAGGCTGTGCGGGAAGAATCCTGTGCCTGGGCGCAGGACTGCGTCCGCAGGGAGCCGGGTGCGGAGCGGAGTGAACGTCGTCTTCATAAACGAGTGGGGGGGGTGAGGTGGATGTTTCCTAGCCGGTCTCTGCCTTTGGGCGTGCAACTGCCGTCATTGCTGAAGGGATGAGAAACTTTTTCTAAGCTTGTTTTTTGGAACCGGAAAGCAGTGGCCCTACACACGTGACATAGGCAGGAGCGGTCTCTTCAGCTTTCTCTCTGTCTGTGTTAATGTAATATATTTACTTTCTAGGACACCTCTGCATCTTGCTTGCGCTAATGGACATGCGGAGGTTGTTTCGTACTTAGTAGAGAGGAAGTGCAAGCTCAATCCTCGTGATAATTTTGAGAGATCGCCACTGATGAAGGTACGTGGAGTATGTGATGCTGTTGTAGGTAGGACTTAGAAGTTAAGCACTGAGCGATCCATCTCTTGGGTGATTCGTGACCTGGGTATGGGTGGAGATCGCATTGTGCTTGGTGCCGAATAGGCATCCGGTACCTAATCTTTGACCGCGTTCTTGTTTTCTGAGGTTGGCAAGCGGTGGGAGTTGTGACAGAGGGAAACGTAGTTGCTGGAAATGTTTCTTTTTCCCGGTGTTGTTTCCAGGCGGTACAGTGCCAGCAAGAACAATGTGTCGCCATTCTGCTAGCGCATGGTGCCGACCCTAATCTTGCAGATGCTCTCGGCAACACTGCCCTTCACCTCGCTGCCCTTGCTCCTAACACCTCTCTAGCAGGGCAGTTACTGGAGCACAATGCCCATATTGATGCGCAGAATAAGGTAAGCGTAGAATGTGGGTAAGGCGTCTCTTGGAAAGCAAAAGTTGCTTCACTTCTCTGTGTTTTTCTAACTGGGGGGGATTTATGCTTTCAGGTGGGATACACGCCCCTCGCTCTTGCCGTGTCCGAGCATCACAAAGAGATGGTGGAGTTCCTGCTTAGAAAAGGAGCTGACGTGCACACTCGAGATCAGCCTGAAAGGTGAAGGGCTTGTCACAACAGGGTGTGGGTCTCCTGAGTATTCTTCAAGTTTGACTGAGGAGAGGCGTGGGCGTGAGCCTCTAAAAGGCACAAGTAGCCACAGAGAAGCAGTTCCCTCTGCGTGGCTTTTGAAAAGTGCTCTGCGCTTGGCTGCTGTCATGCCTCACTGGACGCCTTCCGCCTTGAGGACTGCCAGAAAGCATTGTGTCTGGTCGCCACGAGGCAGGGAACTTGCCGTTAGTTCGGCAGCATTGCTGTTAGGCAGGAGCGGGTTTTTACAGCCCAGGCGTAGTTGGTATGTAAATGCTGTCTCGCGGGCAGCGTTGTCTCTCTGTCCTGACACTCGCTTTGACAACGGGTGCGCATTGAGACGAGAGAGGTTCCAAGTGGATGTGAGGAGAATCTTCTTTGCCGTGAGGACGGTGACATGTCGGAACGGGTTGCGCGAGGAGGTTGTGCAGCCTCCCTGCTTGGCGGCTTGGAAGACCAGACCGAGTAAAGCGCTGAGCAACCCGGTGTGGCCTCGTAGCTGCGCGTGCTTTGGGGTGGTGTTTGGCCGCGAGCGGTCTCGAGGCCCCTTCCGACCCGAGTTCTCCTGTGCTTCCGTGTAGTTGGCTTTGCTTTCCTTCTGCCTGTGGGAAAGGGGGAAGTAGTTGTTTGGGGAGCAAACAGGGATGAAAGTAATGGCAGTGAAACGTGTGTATCGGCTGATACATTTCCTCTCATCTTTTGGATGCTCTAGGACCCCTCTTATGCTTGCTGCTTCTGCTGGGGACATGAGCATCATAGAAGTTCTTCTTGGCTACAGTGCTGATCTTTCCCAGAAAGACATTCTGGGACGGACAGCAGAAGATTATGCTGCTACTTCTGGGCACGCTCAGTAAGTGCTTTAGGTCACCGTCAGAGTTGCTAAGTTGTCTGGATGTGCGTGTTGGCTTAAGGGCACGCTTGGTAACAGCAGCAAGGTTTAGTGATGCACGGAGACCTTTGCTGAAGCTGGGCGAGATGGAATCTTCTGGTACGTGTTGCTCCCGTGTCAAGTGTGAATTGGGAAATTTTCCTCGACTTCCACCCAAAATGCTCCGTTAGGTTTCAAGTTTGCAATGCTGAGCTCACGTCCGAGCAACGCAAAGTCTGAAAAGTGTGTCTTTGCCAAGTGAAGTGTATATAAGCCCCTGCCCAGACCAGCGCTTGACCCCAAATCTAGAGCTCATTTCTTCTCCCTTTCTCCTAGCCTGTATGGAGGGAAGCAGGAAAGAAGGGGGCCTGGGTGTGTGTAACTAGCATGTGTGTGCGACCTTACCAGTTGGCTCTGAATAGGCGTAGGATGGAGAATAAATGGCTATTTGTATTCTAGAAGCGGTGTATGCAAGGATGCTGCTGTTCTTAGTGACGGTATTTCCTTTCTTTCTGTACACAGTGTTAGTCAACACCTGGCAGACTGCACAGAGAAGAAAAATGCGGGAGAAGCTTCTGCAGGCGGCACAAGAGGCATGCCAGTGCTTAGCACGCCTCCTGGAGCAGGAGCTGCTGGCTTTGCATTGGGTGCCTGTGCTCTGGCTGGCGGAGGTAGGATCCCTAACCGTGGAGGAGCTGAGGAGGAAAATCCCCACGGCCTTTTCTTTTGGTGGCTTGTGCTGTTGAAGCTTATCATGTTCAGCACTGACTTTGTGTGCTACTCCATCTGAGGCCTCCACTAAAGTTTTGTAAATGCGCTTCTGTGTTGCTGACTGGACCCATGTCTTGCGAGGCTGTGAGGGTGCTTCTATAATTAGTGTGTTAGCCGTCCATTCGGAGGGTTGTTGCCTGTTGGATTTCCCCATGTTTATAGACAGGGGCTTTCCTTTTTTTCTTAAAAAAAAAAAAAAAAAAAAAAAAAAAATCGGTGGTTTGGGGCATGCTTTTGTTCGTGCTGTCTCGCATGGCTGTTTCACTCCAGGTAGGCCTGTGGAATTGTCCATGTTACATGCCTGTAGGCACTGTTGACATTCAAAGGTGCTAAGAATTAATCATGCCAATTGCTATTTGAACAGTGAGAGACGACATTTCGCATGGCTACTTTGTAAGGTGAGAGTTGAACAGTACCTTTTCCCAAATACTTTAACCTGCCTAAAAAGAGGAAAGACGGGAGAGAGACGCGGTCCTTCTTGCCTTTTCTTTTCAAGCCTGATGGAGGAAGAGGAGAGTGATGACAGCCTTCCTGCTTGTGAGAAAGAAAGACGCTGTTTAGCTGCCAAGGTAAAGTGCCTCACCAGGCAACATTTCCCACGAAACGACTGACTTGCAGGGAGGACCTGTCTGGATTTGAGCGAAAGCACGTTTCCAGGCAGGTGGTTTCCTCCCGCAAAGCGGTCTCCTGCCTGCACCCTTTCTGCTGCTGTGAGCTGTTTCCTGCAAGACTTGTAGCCGCAGCAGAGCATGCAGCAGTCTTGCTGTTGTGGGGGGAAAGAGCAGTAGGTGACAAGAAAAACGACCACATGGTTTTCCTCATCTGAGTCAGATTTCTAGACCGTGAAAGTTGATCAGCTCCTAGACTGCCTATTCTTTTGTCCTCCAGACCTTGCTCTTTGTTTCCAGTAACTTTGGTGATAGAATTGTGACGGATATGGAAGAAGGGCATTTATTGATCAAAATCTGCAGAAATGCTTCATGCCCTGGCTCTCCCTTCCTCCTTGTCAGGTTCCTCAAGTGTGCTTGGGGGGGCAGTTGCTCAAGCGGGTCTTTTTTTCTGCTGCCTGATGCGGATGGCATTCCAGGCTTGTGCGTGATCTCACACCGCCTGTTTCCCCTCTCTTTTTTCCTGTTTGTTTGTTTATCCAGATGAGGTGTTTGGCGTTGGGAGTGGGCTGTGATGAAGAATCCGATTCTGGTGCTGAAACCCCCCCTGTACTGCTGGAGATGCAGGCATGTTTGATTTTTAAGCGGGCTCTGTTTCTTTCAGTGACCTTTGAGAGACTGTCGCAGATGTTGTCTGTGAAGAGCTACTGCAGCCTAGTAAGATGTGATAGTGGTTTGAAGTGTGAAAGTGAGGAAAGAGAAGGAGGCTTGACTAAGGTTGTCTGAGAAGCAGGCAGCCGTTGGTTTTCCTTGGTGCAAAGGAGGGGGAAAGGGTGTGTGCGCTCCTGGCTGTTGTAACCTAGGTGAGGCCAGGGTCAGACTGTGTGCAGGCAGTGCTTGTCAGGGGCTTTGCAGAACTGGAGCAGGACGTTTGGGACGTTGGGTATTGCTGTCTACTCAAAGAGGTTCCTGAGGAAAAACCGCAGGCCTCGTAGAAGAGAAGTCAGAACTTTTCCCTGCGTGGGTGCCGAGAAGAGGAGTATTTTGGAAGGTGTGGATTGCCTGTGCAGAGGATGCTTGTTTCTGTTCTTTCTCACTCTTTTGGCTGGCCTCTTCTAGGAGGAGTCACCTGAAGGGGAGGGAGAGGAGGAGCACCAGCAGCCTCAAGTTGCGAATGCTGCAGAAGCCCCTGCTGGTGTGAGAGGTGAGTTAATAAACATTGATCCCCTTTGTTTCTTTGCTAGTTGTGCTGCGTCAGTGAACGGAAGTGGTGGCCTGGTGGGGGAGAGGTTGCCTGATGGAGGAGAGCAGCAGTCATTTCTCCCTTCCTTTGTAGGTGTTACGTCGGCAGCAGGAGTGAAGCAGGAGGAAGACAGCGACTCTCCGTGGGATTCTGAGGTGCTTTCAGTGAGGGGCGCAGTGGGATCCCCGGTGGCGGGGGGAACCGCTCGGGAGTTTGCTTTGGACGTGGGCCCTAGCGCTGATGAGGCTCAGTTCCCTCTTTGGCCGCTTCTGCCATGTGTTTGCTCCTGTGAACTTGAGCAGCTTCTGCTCTGTGCAAGCTGTTCAGTCAGGACTGTGCCTAAGTAGGGTCTGCTGATGTCCTAGGTCTCATAGGAACTGGCCTTTGAATGTGATTTCTAGTGTAACACTGAAAGAGTACAGATTCTGGCTCTGCAAGTGCTTGGGAGGGTTGCTGCTTCTTTGCCACGGTACCCAATGAAATGAGTGTTTTTGGAACCGTGCAGCCAAGTAGTAAGCACAACCAAAAAAAATCAGTGTAGGCTTGGAGCACTGTTTTGGGTTGAAGTGTGAAAGTGAGGAAAGAGAAGGAGGCTTGACTAAGGTTGTCTGAGAAGCAGGCAGCCGTTGGTTTTCCTTGGTGCAAAGGAGGGGGAAAGGGTGTGTGCGCTCCTGGCTGTTGTAACCTAGGTGAGGCCAGGGTCAGACTGTGTGCAGGCAGTGCTTGTCAGGGGCTTTGCAGAACTGGAGCAGGACGTTTGGGACGTTGGGTATTGCTGTCTACTCAAAGAGGTTCCTGAGGAAAAACCGCAGGCCTCGTAGAAGAGAAGTCAGAACTTTTCCCTGCGTGGGTGCCGAGAAGAGGAGTATTTTGGAAGGTGTGGATTGCCTGTGCAGAGGATGCTTGTTTCTGTTCTTTCGCACTCTTTTGGCTGGCCTCTTCTAGGAGGAGTCACCTGAAGGGGAGGGAGAGGAGGCTGCTGGTGGTCCTCCAGCTGCGAATGCTGCAGAAGCCCCTGCTGGTGTGAGAGGTGAGTTAATAAACATTGATCCCCTTTGTTTCTTTGCTAGTTGTGCTGCGTCAGTGAACGGAAGTGGTGGCCTGGTGGGGGAGAGGTTGCCTGATGGAGGAGAGCAGCAGTCATTTCTCCCTTCCTTTGTAGGTGTTACGTCGGCAGCAGGAGTGAAGCAGGAGGAAGACAGCGACTCTCCGTGGGATTCTGAGGTGCTTTCAGTGAGGGGCGCAGTGGGATCCCCGGTGGCGGGGGGAACCGCTCGGGAGTTTGCTTTGGACGTGGGCCCTAGCGCTGATGAGGCTCAGTTCCCTCTTTGGCCGCTTCTGCCATGTGTTTGCTCCTGTGAACTTGAGCAGCTTCTGCTCTGTGCAAGCTGTTCAGTCAGGACTGTGCCTAAGTAGGGTCTGCTGATGTCCTAGGTCTCATAGGAACTGGCCTTTGAATGTGATTTCTAGTGTAACACTGAAAGAGTACAGATTCTGGCTCTGCAAGTGCTTGGGAGGGTTGCTGCTTCTTTGCCACGGTACCCAATGAAATGAGTGTTTTTGGAACCGTGCAGCCAAGTAGTAAGCACAACCAAAAAAAATCAGTGTAGGCTTGGAGCACTGTTTTGGGTTGAAGTGTGAAAGTGAGGAAAGAGAAGGAGGCTTGACTAAGGTTGTCTGAGAAGCAGGCAGCCGTTGGTTTTCCTTGGTGCAAAGGAGGGGGAAAGGGTGTGTGCGCTCCTGGCTGTTGTAACCTAGGTGAGGCCAGGGTCAGACTGTGTGCAGGCAGTGCTTGTCAGGGGCTTTGCAGAACTGGAGCAGGACGTTTGGGACGTTGGGTATTGCTGTCTACTCAAAGAGGTTCCTGAGGAAAAACCGCAGGCCTCGTAGAAGAGAAGTCAGAACTTTTCCCTGCGTGGGTGCCGAGAAGAGGAGTATTTTGGAAGGTGTGGATTGCCTGTGCAGAGGATGCTTGTTTCTGTTCTTTCTCACTCTTTTGGCTGGCCTCTTCTAGGAGGAGTCACCTGAAGGGGAGGGAGAGGAGGAGCACCAGCAGCCTCAAGTTGCGAATGCTGCAGAAGCCCCTGCTGGTGTGAGAGGTGAGTTAATAAACATTGATCCCCTTTGTTTCTTTGCTAGTTGTGCTGCGTCAGTGAACGGAAGTGGTGATCTGCTTGTGAGATGGTGCAGCCCCCAGTTTTCCCCTTGCCAGCCAGTGCTGGGGGGAAGGTTGAGGGTAGGGAAAGTCAACTTTGGGAGATGTTCTGTGGTAGTGCTGGAGTGCAAGGAGCGTTGCTCCTTGGTGACTTCCTGCACATGTGAGGATGTTTTGGCTAGTGCTTTGAGGGTTCCTCTTCTACCGTGCAAAGGGATTGTGAGTGCCAAACTCTGGAGCCCTAGTTTGGAGGGGAGATGCCCCCAAACCTCCCTACTCCAGGACTCTGGCATGCCAGAGCCTCGTTTGGATGCTACCCGACCATCTGTTGAGTGTTTATTGTAGCCGTGGGAGGTGTCATGCTGAGCTTGGGCATCTTCTGCTGCAAAGAAGGACCTGGGAAGCGTCGAGAGCACCTTGGTGGGGCTGGGGGGGGAATGACAGTGCTGTTTTTCCTCTGTAGTTGAAGGGTTATCCGACTCATGGCTGCAGGGCTTGCCTGACGGGGGGGGAGCAGCAGAGTGAAAGAAGGACTCGTGGTGTGTCATTTCTCCCTTCCTTTGTAGGTGTTACGTCGGCAGCAGGAGTGAAGCAGGAGGAAGACAGGGACTTTCCTTCGTTTTCTGAGGTGCTTTCAGTGAGAGGCGCAGTGGGGTCCTCGGGTCCCCGTGGGGGGAACTGCTTGGGAGCTTGTTTAGGACATGGGCCCTAGCGCTGATGAGGCTCAGTACCCCTTTGGCTGCTTCTGCCATGTGTCTGCTCCTGTGAACTTGAGCAGCTTCTGCTCTGTGCAAGCTGTTCAGTCAGGACTGTGCCTAAGTAGGGTCTGCTGATGTCCTAGGTCTCATAGGAACTGGCCTTTGAATGTGATTTCCAGTGTAACACTGAAAGAGTACAGATTCTGGCTCTGCAAGTGCTTGGGAGGGTTGCTGCTTCTTTGCCACGGTACCCAATGAAATGAGTGTTTTTGGAACCGTGCAGCCAAGCAGTAAGCACAACAAAAAAAAATCAGTGTAGGCTTGGAGCACTGTTTTGGGTTCTGAAAGGCCTGTTATACTTCCAGAGCCTGCCTGCCTTGACGGCATGCGTGAGTGCAGAACCAGCAGTGAAACGGCAGGTAATGCTTAAGTGACGATCCAAGTCGTGCTTGGGTATGACACCTGCAGCTTGATGCTGAAGTGTTTGTGGAAACTCCTTGCCCCACTCTCTGCTTGTTTGTGTTCTCACTCAACCAGGTGTCCGCAGATGCGAGAGAGAAGCGTGCAGGACACGAGGCTGCTGCCACACGAACAGATACAGATTTCCAGTACGACGGACAGGTGACTGTGTTAAAGACCCGTGAAGATGTTAGTGTAAAGGGAGCTGTTATTCCCAAATGAGTGCAGGAGGGAGACTGCAGAGAGTAGCAGATTCCAGATATACTTCAGAAGTATTGCAGAATTCATTTCTTTCCCTTTGTGAAATGGAAGAACTGTGCAAAGGACGAAAGCCCTGGGTTGGAAGTAGGAAGCCCTGGCTTTGATGGTCAGAGTAATATCTGCAGTCAGACCCTAGCTCTTGCTGTGCAGGACAGCACATTTTGCATTGTCTTAAAAGAGAAGAAAAACTGCTCAAGCCCACTAATACTAAGCCCTTTTTTAATGAATTAGGAAACAGCAACCCTCGTGAAGAGATGCCAACAGATTAGATGTCCTCAGGTGACCAGGATAGCTAGCGGTCTTCAGTTGTGCAGGCGCCTGCTGGTGGTGGGCAAAATTGCTTATCTTTGAGCTCACTCTGAAGACTGATGCAGTGAGTGAAAGGAAGAACGTAGTCCGTGTTCCTACCCTTTTCTTCATACGCATGTAACTAGTTCATTAGGGTATGGCCAGAGAGCTACAGCAGGAGGTTGCTGATGCTTCCCGTGGAGGAGTGACCACATGGGCGCTAGGAGCATCACGAGTCATTGAAAGAGTAGGCCTGGTGTTCCGGCGTTGTTTACGGCCGCCCGTAGGAAATTGAGATGGGGATGGGAGAGGCCAGTATGAAAGAGGATGAAGCAGCAGGGTTTTGGAGAGACGACTTGAGAGTCGAAGCAGTCGCCTTGTCTGTACGGAAAACGCAGCTGACTCGCGTGGGTCCTGGTTGTGGTTTTACAGTTGCAGGAGTCGGAAGAACAGCGTGTTCAGTCCGAGCGTTGTGCTCAGGACTTGAAGACGGCCCTGGAAAAGAAACAAAGAGAAGTGGTAGCTGTTTCCCAGCAACTGCAAGACCTTCTGGAAGCCTCCTCAGGAACTGTTAGCCTAAAACCTCTGGAAGAACGAGTGGGACGGTAAGGAACTGTCACGGTGAAGCAAGGCTTTGCTTTCTGGGACAGTGTAAAAGCAACAGGATTACCTTGCTGCATCACAGCAAGTTAATGCACAATTTTGAGAGAAGCTTTTGCTTTAGATGATGTTATTTCCCACTGTTGTGTCAGTATTTGTGCTCTTGTGTCTTCCCATAACGAGACCTGTGTTTCTTTTCAAGGCTTGAACTTGCAAACGCCAGCCTGGAAGGCAGAGTCCAGCAACAGACTGCTAGAATCAAAGTTCTTCAGAAAGAGCTGCGTGGCTCTGCCTCTGTAAGCCAGTCATGACTTTTGTTTTCCTGAGCTCCTGAGGCTAGCTCTGTGTGTGGGGGGGGAAATTTTCAGAAGAGATTGTCCTGGGGAGCCTAGGGGAAGTCATTTCCTGCATCCTGCAGGTGATTGGCTGCAGTTGGTCCATTCCCAGGCTCTCTGGTTTTGAGAGTTTTCATGGGGCGCTCTGCTGCGTCCTACTTAACACTGTCTGAGGTAAAGGTTGGACACTGGTGTGCTGGCTTGAATGTTTGCTGCTTTATACCCGTCGTGGTGCTTAAGCCATCAGGCAGCCGCGCTTCAGGGGTTCCTGCCTTAAAGGCATTCTGCAGGTTAGCTTGTGGAATTGCCTTGGTGCCAAGCGCTTTGTCGCCGAGCCCTAACTGGCATCCTCGGACTGTGGCAAGAGTTCCGTTGCCCGGCCTCTGAGCACCTTCCCTGTTTAGTGGCTATGGATTCCTTGGCTGGAAGGTGTAAATCTGTAAAGTAACTTGAGGAACTCCAAAGATGCGCAGCTGCAACTAATGAAGGAATCCCACATTGCTAGGCAGTGTTATTTTCGGTGTGCTTGGTCTGAGTTGGTGGAGACAAGCCTTCAGTGAGGAGGAACTGCTTAGGCTCTGCAGAATGGCTGCTCCTTGGCATCTTGGTGTGTGTTGTTTTCCGTGAAGAGGTGAAGAGGAGTCCCTGTGGTGTCATTTGTGGAACCCTGTACGATGCTGCCTGGGAATGTCCAGGCATCCCGAATTCAGGGGTTAATAGCAGCTGAAGCAAGGCGCTTTCATCTGGGGCCTGCACAAAGCAAGTGGTTGTCGTGCTCTGTCTAGTGAGCGAGGGTCCTTGGTCCTACAGCCCCCCGTAGTTGTGGTTAATTAGGGCTGAAGAGGTGTTGAAAATAACGAGATGTGCAAGTGTAATTGTGGGCTGTACTGCAGCTGGCCAGAGAAGAAGGCAGGCAGTCACAGTGCTTATCCTTGCCTTTGGTGAAGATGGCGGGGTTTTTGGATATCCCGTGGATGAAGAAGCTACTCCTGTCTTTGCTCATTGATGACCATTTGTATGCCTCACAGCTCTGCCTCACAGCTCTGCCTCAAACGGCCCAGGCAATGGTTGCTGACAATTTTAGGGCAGCCTCAAGCTAAGGCTGTTCTGCTCCCTGGAACAGGGAGGGGTAGATAGTACAGGAGTAAGGAGAGGGAGGAATGTTTGAGGCATGTCTTTTTGGCAATACCTCTTAAATGTGGTGTGAACTTCAGTGTGGCTTTTAATGCTTCTGTAGGTTCATAACTGCCTGGAGGACTTGATCACTGGCTTATGGACAAGGTGCATGCCTTTGGAGGAAGACCAAAATCAGCAGGTGCATCAATGGTTGCTGTGAATTCCTTCTTCCAGGCTATGACTATTTTGTGCGCAGGCAGCTCAACCATCCAGGAGTTCCCTGACAGTGAACTTTTCTGAGGACCGCTGCCCACTGATTGCTGAAGATCCCCCAGAAGCTTTAAATTAAGCGGTGCTCTCCACTGATGGGGATACATAAGTAACCCCTGCTAGTAGCGGGTGGCCTTCCCTTTTGTGGGGGAGACAGACTATAGGTGTATTGCAGAAATCATTTCTTTACCTTTGTGAAGTGGAAGACCTGCCCGAAGGCTGAAAGCCCAGGGTTGGAAGTAGGAAGCTCTGGCTTTGATGATCAGAGTAATACCTGCAGTCCAGCTATGGCTCTTGCCCTTGCATCAGAGCAGATTGTGCGTTATCTTAAAAAGGAAGGAAACGCTCAAGCCCACGCTCTCAGCGTCTCTTCCAAGAAGAGTAATACTGAGCTGTTTTTTACATATTGGGAAAGAGCAGCCCTCATGAAGAGATGCTGACAGATTAGATGTCTTCAGGTGGCCAAAATGGCTAGAGGTCTTTGGTTGTGCAGGCGCCTGCAGGTGGTGGGCAAAGCTGCTTATCTTTGAGTTCACTCTGAAGACTGATGTAGCGAGTGAAAAGAAGAACACATTCCATGCTCCTGCCCTCTTCTTCATGCTCATGTAACAATGTTTCCTTAGGCTATGGCCGGACAGCTTCCGGAGGAGATTGCCGATGCTCTTGAACAGCAGTCGCTTCCAGAAGGCTCGCTTGGAGTTACAAAGCTTTGTTGCGGTGAGCTGAAGGAAGACAAACTGCGGTTGCAGGAGGAACTGGACAGGGTTAAAGCCAAGGTAGGCAAAACCTGTAACTACATTAATAAATGCGTTGACATTGTTCTTCCCTGTAAATGAGGAAAAAGGACAAAGCAGTATTCTGAGTATTCTGAGCAGTATTCAGGATGGGGATGGGAGAGGCCAGTATGAAAGAGGATGAAGCAGCAGGGTTTTGGAGAGACGACTTGAGAGTCGAAGCAGTCGCCTTGTCTGTACGGAAAACGCAGCTGACTCGCGTGGGTCCTGGTTGTGGTTTTACAGTTGCAGGAGTCGGAAGAACAGCGTGTTCAGTCCGAGCGTTGTGCTCAGGACTTGAAGACGGCCCTGGAAAAGAAACAAAGAGAAGTGGTAGCTGTTTCCCAGCAACTGCAAGACCTTCTGGAAGCCTCCTCAGGAACTGTTAGCCTAAAACCTCTGGAAGAACGAGTGGGACGGTAAGGAACTGTCACGGTGAAGCAAGGCTTTGCTTTCTGGGACAGTGTAAAAGCAACAGGATTACCTTGTTGCATCACAGCAAGTTAATGCACAATTTTGAGAGAAGCTTTTGCTTTAGATGATGTTATTTCCCACTGTTGTGTCAGTATTTGTGCTCTTGTGTCTTCCCATAACGAGACCTGTGTTTCTTTTCAAGGCTTGAACTTGCAAACGCCAGCCTGGAAGGCAGAGTCCAGCAACAGACTGCTAGAATCAAAGTTCTTCAGAAAGAGCTGCGTGGCTCTGCCTCTGTAAGCCAGTCATGACTTTTGTTTTCCTGAGCTCCTGAGGCTAGCTCTGTGTGTGTGGGGGGAAATTTTCAGAAGAGATTGTCCTGGGGAGCCTAGGGGAAGTCATTTCCTGCAGCCTGCAGACGATCCGTTGTGGTGCTTACCCCTGAAGCGCAGCTGCCTGATGGCTTTCCTGCCTTAAAGGCATTCTGCAGGTTAGCTTGTGGAATTGCCTTGGTGCCAAGCGCTTTGTCGCCGAGCCCTAACTGGCATCCTCGGACTGTGGCAAGAGTTCCGTTGCCCGGCCTCTGAGCACCTTCCCTGTTTAGTGGCTATGGATTCCTTGGCTGGAAGGTGTAAATCTGTAAAGTAACTTGAGGAACTCCAAAGATGCGCAGCTGCAACCAATGAAGGAATCCCACATTGCTAGGCAGTGTTATTTTCGGTGTGCTTGGTCTGAGTTGGTGGAGACAAGCCCTCAACGAAGGGAGACTGCTGGATCACTGGAACTGGGGGTAGATTGTAAAGGAGTAGGGAGATGGAGAAATGTTTGTGGCACTTCTTTTTGGTAATACCCCTTAAATGAGGTGTGAGCTTCAGTCTGGAAAGTGTCAGTGTGCCTTTTTTGCTTTTTTTAATGCTTCCGTAGGTTCATAATCGCCTGGAGGACCTGATCACTGGCTTACGGACAAGACGCGTGCTTTCGGAAGAAGACCCAAGTCAGCAGGTACATCAATGGTTGCTGTGAATTTCTTCTTCTAGTCTTTCAGGTTTTTGGGGGAGTTGGGGGTGTGTGTGTGTGTGTGTGTGTGGGCAGCTAAACTGTCCAAGAGTTCTGTAATGGTGAACTCCTCCAAGGGCCGTTGCCTGCTGATGGCTGAAGCTCCTCCTGAAGCTTTAAATGAAGCCCTGCTCTCCACTGATGTGGCTACATAAGTACCCCCTGCTAGTAGCAGAGGGACTGAGGAAGCTGTTCTTCAGGGTCTTTTCCACCTTTTCCCCGTGAGCCCCTAGTAGCAGGTGGCCTTCCCTTTTGTGGTGGGGGGGGGGGGGGGACAGGACGGAGGGAGGTGGGGGGGCTGGCAGGCAACTGTTTCTGTCCCTCAGTATTGGCCTGTTCAGTGGGAAAACTGAAGTGCTGACCTTTACGTGGGCATTCTGTCCCCTGGAGTTCTGCGGCCTTGGGCTAGCAGAGAGAGACGTCCTGCAACATCTGTGTGAGGAACGCTGTCTGCACCTAATGCTTATAGATGCCATTACTGAGTTATGTGTGCCATTTCTTCTTTCTGTTTGGAAAGTGTGAGAGCAAAAGCAAGTCAATGAAGAAGCTGGTAGAGTGGAAGCGACCAGCAGAAGCCCGACTGGAGCAGGAAATGAGAAGAAACATGGAACTGCAGAAAGAATGCAACAGGTAAGTATGGGTTTTTAGTACTTGTAAGAAGTATGGACTAGGCTGGGAGTCAAGCTTTATTTAACTTGACCCTAAGACTATGAGGACGTAACAGTTTGTGAGCACCTTCAAGCCTTGCGTTAGATCTTGCAAGTGGCTTCTGTACGTGAGCGTACGGTTTTAGGTAGGTGGAAGTGCAGGCTGCCCTGCAGTTGTTGTGGGGAGAGAGGGAGGGCAGGCAGAAGTCCGTCACCTCTGTTTTCAGGCCAAGGGAGTACCTCCATGGGAGCAGAGGAAATTTCGACCCTGCAAGTGATCTGTGGGAGGGAAATGATTTTTTTTCCCCTGGTTTGGGTTTGGGTTTTTGGGGGGTCCATAAGTCCTGGCCTGTCAGTCAGGTTACAAACAAGGTAAGCCCCATCCATGCTGCTTACCTAAGTGTATACGCAAAGGCTGACTGTCCCTGGGCTTCCTATTTTATGCGCTAATTTGCTGCACAGGTCCAGGAGGCTTCTTGAAAGAGCTATGAAGAAACTGAGGGCGTATGAGAGGCGAGAGAGTGAGTCCCAGTCGGATTTCCAGGGCGCAATGGAGGACACGCGTTCTGGAAGGGGCAGCGAAGTTGGTAGATTAAGAACAAAGGTGAGCTTTGGTTTGTTCGGGTTTTTTGCTGTTTTTGGAAGCCTGTATGATTTAATTCTGTTTCCTGTTGTTAATGATCTGGTGGCTGTGTTCCGAAGTGAGTGGATTTCCCCTGTGATCCCTGAAAATGCCTAACTAATCCTTTGGTAAGTGAAGAAGCGTTGCAATACCAGGGTGCTGGTGTGGGAAAGGTAAATTTCTGAGGAGCAAAGAGGAAGACGGAGTTTTAGTTGACCTTTGGGGCCTACTGAAACCTGGTACTTCCTGAAAGCGCTTGAAAACAAACTCCCGCTTTGATCTGGAAAGAACACGCCTTCTTCCTCCACTGCTTGAAAAGCTCCTTTCTGGAGCACTGTTGGCGAAGCTTTCAGTGTCACGGAAAGAAGAGGATGTGTCTCTTGTGAGTTCTGTCCTGAAGTAACCTGACTGTGTGACAAATATGTAACACTCCTCGCACCCCCTGTCCATCCAAAACGCCCCCTCCCCCCCTGATAGATATTGTTTCTGATGAAAGGAGAAGGTGTCCAGCTCTGTGGATATTTGGTTTCCTGTGAGCGTCTGAGGCTGAGGCTAAGTGAGTCTGTCCTTTCCCTGTCTACAGGTCCGTGAACTTTCCCACTGGCTGGCGACAGAGCGGAGAAGGTCGAGGCAGCTAGAAAAAGCAAATGAAGGCTTGCGCGAAGAGTTGGCTTGGCTGCATGGGAGCTGTGACAAACTGCGCAAGAGGAAGCAGCATCTGGAAGAAGAGGTGGTTGTCCTCAGGCATCATTTAGAGGCCAAGATGATGGATCGCAGCCACGTAGAAGTCTATAAAAAGGAGGCTGAACAAAGAGCTGGGCGAGAGCTAAGGCAAAAACTGCAGGAAGTCAATCTCTTTCTGCAGGTAAACTTACTTCACCCTGGTATCTGTGGTCCAGTTGTGCCTTGTCATTCCTTCATTCTTTCCTGTTGTGATTTTTCAGTATTTCATGCTTCTGCCGTCAGGGCTGTGGGGTCATGGGCTCTTCACATCTTCAGGAGGTTGTTGAAGGGTGTGAGCTTGTTGAATGGTTGTCCTCAACCACTCTGAGATCCTGTGAATAATCTTCTCCATCCACGTAGGTCACTGGGGAATCGGGTAACAGCGCTAAGAGAAGAATTGCAAGGAGACTAGTGTCTTGCCGAG
The DNA here is from genome assembly GCF_036370855.1 of Dromaius novaehollandiae. NCBI lineage: Eukaryota > Metazoa > Chordata > Aves > Casuariiformes > Dromaiidae > Dromaius > Dromaius novaehollandiae. The sequence continues at coordinate 23,603,403 of NC_088098.1, forward strand.
ACAGAGGTTGCTTAGTCCCAGCTTTGACCGAAAACAAAGAAGTTGCGCTAAGAGTGTGTGTGCGTGTGTCTCTTTCCGCACAAAAAGGATTATGTAATGTGGTGCTTCTGGGTTTCGCCCTCCCTCGTTGAGGGAAGGGAGGAGGCACCGTTGCCTCCCTGAGTAAGGTTGTGCTCTTCCGGTTGGGGGTGTGATACAGACTGGGGGGAAAGTTCTCTTCTTCTCTCCTGGGGCTTGAAATTGCATGCTCTGCTTCAGACACAGGCAGCCACCCAGGACCGAGTGGAACGCATAAGAGCTGCTACTGAAGCTTCCACGGTAGGCCGACTGCAGCAGAGAATTAGGGATTTAGAAGATGAATTGGCTCTCACAAAACGCCTGCAGCGAGCCAGAGCTAATGTGGGGCTTGCGGAAGCTGGTGCTGCACATCGTCACGAGTGCTGCAGGAGCCGCTCTTTGACGACGAACCCCGTGGGCAATGCTTCCTCTGTGGCAGACCGAGTGGAAGCTCATATGGCTGAGGTAAGGCATTGTAAACCCATGTTATTCTCGAATTACCTTTAAAGAATATGAATAAGCTAGGTTCAGCTTTTAAGCTGAAAATGAGCATCATCAATGAGCATCCTAGCTCCAGGACACCCAATCCAGTAGTCTGAACGTGACTGCTGACCCTCACAATGCTGCAACCTCGGCAATACCTCTGGTCCGCGTGTGTCCCAGAATTAGCAGTCTGTGAGACAGCACGTTCCTCACAGAATGGTGAGCAGCGTATCACGAGGCTTGGGAACCGCATGGCAAGAGTTGGACAAAGGAGCGCATAATTCTTCACAGAATGCCCTGATCCGTTCCCTCCTTTGCACAGAGTGGAGGCAGGGGCAAGCTCTCCCCTTCCGTCTGTTTTATCCCTGAGAAGTATTCAGGCCTCTCTAATTCTAACGCAGTGCTGTGGTGCCCCCTGCGTACCAAGGGTCCTGTTTAAAGGACGTGTCGGCGTACCGTACCTGTACCCGTGCCGGTAATGTTCTGAAGTGGAGTTCCTAGGCTCTGAGCATTGTCTCGTGGAGTCTCACAGGGTGATCCGGATGACTGCCCTCGGGCAACCCCCGCGGGTAAATAGTAAGTCAGCAGTGCTGTCTGAAAAAGAACCGTCAAGAGGTGACTGCTGCAAGGAAAGCCAGCTCGTTCTGGCCTGAGTCCTTTGGTAATGAGTAAATTAAGCAGCATTTTGGCTCTTCTCTGTGTCGGTATGTTGGTAGGTGAGCCTGTGTGTGTCTCAGAATTAGTGGTGATTCCCCCGGGGATTCAGCCTGAACTGCTTGCTCTCTACCTAAGCCCAGAAGCTGTATGCTCTCTGTTTGGACAGTCACTTCTAGATGTCCCGGCGTGCATCATGATGGAAAAAACCGCAGGCATCACGAGCCTTACCCGCTGTCAACAGTGTAAACGTGCTGCTTGTGCGCTTGTGGATAGATCTCTGACCTTCCCTGGTTGCTGTGAAGTCATTGTGCTTTTTGCTGTACTTTTTAAAAAGCAGAATATGAGAAAACTGATGAGTTGCGATTGCTTTGTGATGCAGTTAATGCCACACAATGCGTCTTGGTGGACAACGAATTTCTCTGTACTGTATTGGGGATGATGTTTCCCGTTCTTATTCTGCATTACAGCTGGGTTTCCAAAGGCTGTAGAAGCTAGTACTACAAGCATGTAACTATTGAGGTCTTCAGGGTATCCTGTATATACTTCCAGGTGCGGCGGGAATGGTCAAAAATATCGCTGAAGAACTTGAGCAAGGTAATTTGTCAGGATATGTTAGCAGTGTTGTGAAGGAAGATGACCGTTCCTAGTTTCTGGACACAACTACTTGAAAGCTGTCAAGCTCCTGTGCTAAGCACAGCTGTTTTCTACTAGCTTTCCAAGCTAGAGCTTTATGTGAAAACTTCCTGCTTATCCAAATAATAGTGGCACAGAATTTATGCAGTTGCCTTTAAGAAAAACAGAAAAAACAGTGTACACGCTTGTACACACACACCCCGCGCCCCCCCCCCCCCCCCCCCCCAGTGCCCTGAATAATCCCACCTCTTTGTGTTAATTGTTCCTCCAGAGCCACGGCTTTGCAGTGACTGGGCCTGTTTCAAAGCAGGTAGCCCCGGAGAGCAATTCCTTCTGTCCCAGTGGTCCTTAATCTCCGAGCGAGCGGCTGGCTGTTGCTTTCTAGCTCTTTGCATTTGCCTGGACGGACACAAGTCCGTTGCATTAAAGCCGTTTGCATTGTGAATGGAGTTGCCTGTCTCCTGGGAGTAATAGGGTTTGTTTGGTTTGGGGACTTGTTACCTTTTCCTACTGTGACACTAACATAGGGCATTTTCTCCCCCCTCTGCTGCCCCCCCTTCCTCAGCAATGGCTGAACTGAAAATTGGATCGGCTGGAGCTTCTGCCTGGGCATCTGCTGAAGGATCCTCAGAAAACGGAGACCAGGAGCCACTTTCCAGGGCAATGTAAGAGTATCACGCCGTTTCCGCCAAAAACGATGTGCTCTGACTTGGACAAAAATGCTAGGGAGCAGCCGCTCTGGAAGTAGCTGCGTTTGCCGTTTCATGCCTGCCGAAGTGGTGAGCCATCAGAAGATGCTGGGGCAGAGGAAGTCCCCATTCCAGAAAGCTAAGAGTGGTTATCCTGAGACGAATGAAGCCTGGGGAAATGTGCCTTCTGCCTCTTAACGGAGTGGTGTGTAGATAATAACACGCTGTATTTAAATGAAAGTATTCTGTTCCAACTTGGTACTTAATAAATTTTGCAGTCTAGTACCTGTCTCTGTTTCATTCCGTTCCCCCTCCTGACTTTGCCTGCCCTGCCCATGTGGCTGTACCCTCTTGCTCCGTCTGCTTGTGTCTCTTACAGAATAGTAGCTGTCAGACTGCTGCCAAAGGGGGAACGCTGGCAGGAGTCTGGCCTGTTGCTGCCTGTGGCTGCAAGGCGGGGGTCCTCTTCCTCAGTGGAGGCCGCAAGCAGGAGTGTGTTAAGACGGGGGCCTCGACTTCAGGTCTTGCTAATACTGGGGCACTTGACTCCGGCTGCCTTTCAGAACAAGGCTTCCTGTGGTCTAGGCAGAAGGGAGGGAGAGGGCTCCTGGTAGCCGTGAAAGGTTGCAAAGCCCACCAGTCTGGAAGGGTATCTGGTCCACGTGGAGTCAGCAACGGGGAAAGGGGGGAAGACATTTCTCTGCCCTGCAGCATGACTGGCAAGGCTGACCTTCTGTTCAGTGCTGGGCACTTGCTTTTCTCTCTCCAAAGCAAAAGCAAGTGCAGAAAGTCTGTGCCTTCCCTTTGTGTCGTCCTTTTGACAAACTCTGACATGAACTGTTTTCAAATGGTTCCCAGCCTGCTTCTGTCCCGCTGGCTGTCAGCGAGAGGTGCAGAAGCAGGACTGAACCTCAGCGCTGGCATCTGCCATAACAGGAGCTGGTGATGGTTACAGTGCGGCTAGGGAAAAGTCCCGTCAGCTCCTCAACTTCAGCGTGCATCTGCGCTGCCAGTGCGAGGCCACTCTCGATGATGTGTGAGAGGTCATGGCAATCGCGGGAGGTTCCTGAGGCCTGGCCCACAGCAGCTGTCCCTCCTGCCTTGAAGAGGGGCAAGAAGCGGGACCCAGGGAGCTACAAGCGGGCCAGCGGCACCTCGAGGCCTGGCAAGCTGATGGAGCAGAGCCTCCCGGAAGCCCTTTCCAAAGACGTGGAGGCCCAGAAGGTGACTGGGAGTAGTCGGCATGGATTTACCATGAGGCGGTAATGTGCTCTTGTCGCAAAGAAGGCCAACGTTATCCTGGGCTGCATTAGGCAGAGTGTTGCCAGTGGGTCAAGGGAGGTAATTCTCCCCCTCTACCTCATCCCGGGTGAGGCTGCATCTGGCGTAGTGTGTCCCGTTCTGGGCTCTGCAGTAGAAGAGAGAGATGGAGCTACTGGAGCAAGTCCAGCGAAGGGCTACTAAGATGATTATGGGCCTGGAGTTTTTCTCATATGAGGAAAGGCTGCGAGAGCTGGCATTGTTCTGCCTGGAGAAGAGAAGACTGAGGCGGGATCTTACCAATGTTTATAAATATCTGAAGGGAGGGTGTAAGGAAGATGGGGTCAGACTTTTTTCAGTGGTGCCTAGTGGTAGGATGAGAGGCAAAGGGCAGAAACTGAAACACAGTTGCATCTGAACATAAGGAACGACTTTTTTACGGTGAGGATGACCGAGTACTGGAACAGGTGGCCCAGAGAGATTGTGGAGTCTCCATCCTTGGAGATGTTCAAAAGCCATCTGGATGGGGCCCTGCGCAACGTGCTTCAGGTGATCCTGCATGGTTTTACAAAGGAGGAAACCATGCCTGACCAACCTGAGAGCCTTCTACGACAAAGCGACAAACTCTCTGGCCAAGGGCAGAGCAGGGGAGAGCGTTTATCTTGCCTTCAGCAAGGCTGCCAGCACTGTCTCCCCTAACATCCTCCTAGACAAACTGATGAAGTTCAGGCAAGGTAAGTGGAGGATGAGGTGGCACATGCAGTGAAGGGCCACAAAGATGATCAGGGGCTTGGAGCACCTGCCCTGCCTGGAGAGGCTGCGAGAGCTGGGCCTGCTCAGCCTGAAGAAGAGGCGGCTCCGGGGGCATCTTACTCTGTATAAATAAATCCCTGTGGGAATACCTGATTGGGGTGGGGGGGGTGGTGAAGAAGGCAGAGCCAGGCTCTTCTCAGTGGTGCCCAGGAAAGGCCAGGAAGCAATGGGCACAAACTGAAATAGGGGAAACTCCATTTAAACATAAGGAAAGCTTCTTTTGCGGGGAGGGTGGTCCGGGAGCGGCCAGGGCCGGCTGCTCCAGCAGGGATGGGGAGCCGGGAGCTGAGGGTGGTGACGTGGCTACCAGGGCAGGGGCCTCGCCAGCCAAGGCCCAGCCCCACCGTAGGCAAGTGAGGGAGCAGGGCAGTCTCAGCGGTGGCAGCCAGGCTCAGCCGGCAGCCCCGGTCGCCAGGGAAGTTAGAGCTGGTGCAGCAGGTCCGAGGTCGGGCCAGGAAGTCAGAGCGCAGGTTGGGTTGGGGTTCAGGCCAGCGCTGGTAACCAGCCCCCGGCACAGGCTGCTCAGGGCCTGTTAGTGCCCAGAGAGGGGCTGGAGCCTCCATCCTCGGAGACACTCAAACCCCGGCTGCACACAGCCCTGAGCAACCTGCTCTGCATGAGCCTGCTTGCAGCAGGGGCCTGGCCCAGAGCACCTCCCGCAGCCCCTCCCGACCTCAGCCCTCCCGTGACTCTGCAATTGCAGCGCTGAAGCCCGGCGGGAAGCCTCATCCATCTCAGCAACAGCTCAGCAGGCTCCTCTGCCAACGCACCGGCAACAAGGAGAACCTAAACACCGTTTTCTGTACTCAGCAGCAAAGGAGCCAGGACAAAGGGCGCCAGGGCCTCAGGAAGGGCAGCGCTCTGCAAACCCTCGCAGGAGCAGCAGTCACAGGCCGCTCCAGGCCCAAACAAGCGCGGCCTCAAGGCAGGAGAGCGGAGGCAAGGGCCCTCTCGCCAGGCATCGCTGCACCGTATTCAGAAGGGAGCAGCTTATTACTGGTCAAGCAATTTGTACAGTGCAAGAAGGCTCAGAGGAGATAGGCAAGGGCCACATGTCCTGGAAACTCCATAAGGAATTCAGGGTGAGACTGAGCACAGCTCTTGCAAAGAAAGTTGAATTTTATCTCAACACAAATGGGATCTGAGGATGGTCTTTGTTTTAGACAAAGGGCTGTATCAGTCCAGTGATCAACTGACTATTACAGTTAAATGAATTAGCTGATTGTGGAAACGTTTTTTTTCCCTTGAGTTACTCAAAAGAGTGTGAACGTCTCCTCGAGTTAGCCAGACCAGCATCGGTGTGCGTACATGCCTCAGCGGAACACAGAGTATAAAATACCAACAACTAACAAAAGAATTCTGTGGATTGGGTGTGAGCTGGTTTCAACCATGTATTCTATCCTACTGGGGATGGGGGATGCCCAGTGTTGTGACAGTGAGCGTACTGTGGAGACCAGTAACGGGAATCACATTTGTAGTTTGACTCAATTGTATATTGCGATTGCTATATTCTGCTACTTGCAGTTTACACTTGTATTGTGATTTCGGTATATTGCTGTATCAATCTGCTAAATCAAAATCCTGTGTAAAGTCAAATATCATTAAAAAAGTAAATCTGTTTTTAAACATTACACCCTGCACATGTGGAATATCTAAAAGAAACTGGTCAGAGAGTACTGGACTTTGACACAGCCAGGAATGCCAATTCCTTATACTGCTGCCAAAAGTCACATTATAGCCTCAGACAGAGCAAGGGGACCCCTGCAATACTAGTTGCTCACAAAGCAACACCAGCTATCTCATAACACTTGAATGTTGATTAGGTGCAGTTGTTCTAGTTTCTCACCCTTTTTTCTGCTTACAGCTGTAGTTATCTGCTCTCAGCTAAATCTGCACAGGTTGTCACAATCTGACATGTTGCAGCGTTTTCATCTTTTTTGGACTTCTTTCCTGTGATGCAGTCAGGACCTGGAAGTACAGAGGAACCATCACGCTCCAGGCCTGGCCAGACAGCAGTGGAAGCAGCCAGCTATGGAGGTTAACCTAACTGGTCCCCATCTCTTCAAGTTCAAGGAGACAGTTATGCATGACAGCTTTGATAAACTGCTCTTGACACACACACAAAAGCACATGTAGCAAAAAAGACTGAAATAATCCTCCTTCTTCTCCAGGTGATTACCCTTCACATTTGTGAATGTTAACAAATGCCTGCACTGTAAGACCAAAATGGCCTTTGGAAGAATCTTAATTTATCTGAACTAATAGTGCCTGGTCTTCACGTAGTTGATAATGAGAGGTTTGCTAAGCAACAACAGTACCGTAAACTCCCAGTAAAGGCCAACTGCACAAGCAGCAGTCTGTGATGATGCGTAATTAAAGGAAGTCTGGCTGCTTAGCAGGCCATTCAAAGACCATGTAACACCAGAGCACATCACCTGTGTGCATATATATATATATATATATATATATATATATATATATATGTACACACATATATGTTAATTTGGCATTGGTTTCTTTTTGTCTGGTGCTGTTCTGATTTTAAATACCCAGTGTATACAAATAGCTTCAGAAAGTTTCAGTCTTTAAAAAAAAAAAAAAAGAGCTAGTTTGAACTTTAAGAATTAAGCTAGCCATCTGTATATGAAGGTCATGGAAGAACCATTTATCAGCTGAAGCTTTTAGAACACTTTACTGGAAACATTCATGGCTCTCTCCATAATAGACACTGAAAACAATATCTAAGCCTGTTCCAAACTCCTGTTTATCTCCATTTGAAATGCAGCTGGCACAAACACTAAGTACAAGCACTAACTGTATCAGCAGCCTAAGTGAGTATAACACATAATAAACTTTCTGCCTACTGAGTTATTTGCTATAGTGCTCTATTGCTCTCCAGAAGAACGCTTCTCCATAATCTCCATTCTCATGAGCACGTCTGGGCAGAGCTGTGATATCAGCGCTCTGGACTCAGAATACTTGATGGGTTACATCCACTGTGAGGAAGCACCAAACCTTGTTGGGAAAAGACTGTGATTTACAAGGCAGCTGTAGCTTTAAGCTAACACAAAGAGTAATGTGGAGATGACAGCCTCCTGGCTGCTTCCTGCTGTGACACTTAGTCAAGGCCGTGCTTTTTTAAAATGAACATGTGCAACATTAAATAAGATTAGAGTCTGCACTTACATCAGAGAAGATAAACTCAAATAATTATTTATCCCTATACCTTTTTCTTGTTTTTTAAAGTGCCTTTTTTAGTTTTGTTACATACCACAGTAGCACTGTTTTCACCATGAGGACAGTCAAGCAGCAGAACAGGTTGCTTGGGGAGGTTATGCAGTGTCTGTCCTTGGAGATTTTCAAACCAGACTGGATAAAGCCCTGGCCAGTCTGGTTTGATGTCATGGCTGAACTCTGTTTTGAGGAGGAGGTTGGCCTAGAGACCTCCTGCGGTCCCTTCCAACCTGACTAGTCTTATAATCCTATATTCCTATGCTGAATAAAATTTCATGTAAGCATGTCCTAAGGGTATTTTGCCACAGGCAGATGGGGGGTGGGGTGGGAGGGGAATCAGGAGATTGTGAATGAAAGAATTCAACAGATGTTTTGAAATCTGTCTTAGGCTTCAAAAACCTGGGAATATTCCATGATGTTAACAATGCACTCACACTGCTAGCTGGATTTTAAAAATGAAGATGTACTTTAATAGTTAAAGAATGCATTGCAGTGGATGTCCCAGCAATCTGTGGGTAGGTTTGACAAGTTGAAAAAAAATCCAGATTAATGTTCTGAATTTGGAACTGTTATGTACATTTTAATTTGTAGATGATTTCAAAATAAGTGATAAGTAAATGCTTATATGGTAGACACTTTAATTATGTCCCCAAGAGAAATTAATTTTTGCATTTCCTCAGATATTTATATCTTAAAGCTTCTTAGAGCTATTTGAACTTTATGTTAAGATTCATCCCACCAAATTTTAGGCACCTGCCAAGGTATGTCTTTGAGGACCACATTTTCTCTCTATAGTCAATCAAGATAGGTGGGTATCTAGAGGCTAACTTAGGCCCCCCTAACATCTGTATCACCCCCTGGAGATGGTGGAAGGAGGCTGCTGATGCTGGACTCCTAGTTTAGGAACTTCAGGTACAGGCCTAGAGTTCAATTGTATAGACCCAGGTTTATACCTGTATCACTATGGCAAGTAATACTTAACAGCTAACCACACAGGATCAGCTATATAAATGGCTTGTAAGCCACTGGTGGACAGAAACAGTTGCATTTAAAGACTTGTTACATCACTTTGAACAAAACCAGCATTATAACAGTTACAAGGTTTAGAGGATAACACTTTAACAGGAGGAAGAATTAAATTCATCAGTAACAATACTTGTTTTGAGTACTTTATTGACCAGTAATAGCAGTGCAATCAACAGCCAACTTCAGTCTCCTTTTATCAAATATATGCTTTGCTATTTTTTTCCCCTTGCAACACACTCAGCATACATGCAGAACACAGGAGGAAAAAAATATCTTCATTCAAATATCTTATCAAAGTATTCTGCTGCCTTTGAGTAGCCTAAAAGCACCTTGGCTAGCATCCCAGGGCAGCATCTGGTGACTTTTATTCCTGTATCAAATCTATGAGTAGCAAAATCTAAACTTCATGAAATGCACATATCAGTTTACAAACTAACACCTACTTCCTACTAATGCACTTCAAATGTTTAATTGCAATCTATATAATGAGTGTGGCTGGGAATTTTTGTGTTTTGTTCTGCTTTCATTTTGGGATCTCTCTCCTATTTCAACTCTATTCAGCAGATACTGACATCACCGAAATCGGGATTTCTGTGAAATCAAAGATGATTTTCTATCATTGATAATAAACAACAATGTCAGCAAATCTGAAACAAGTAGCAGGTATATACTTATAGGGCATCATTTAAAAAAAATGTTGAGCAATAACCACATTAATAGCAATGGTACTATTTCCTTGGGAATTGAAGCCAATTATCAGTGCATTACAGTCTCACTTTTAGGAGATTTCTTTCTTATGGTTTATAATTTACAAACAGTCTAACTAAAAGAAGGAAGACAAGTTTTCTTATCAATTAAGATGCAATTAAACCTTATAAAACCAATTATGATCTACCTGCCTCCACTGTAACCCAATGTCATTTAGAGTCTAGTTTGATAGTAACTGTAAACAGGTACAATAGGCCTGTGCTTGCCTAAACTGTTTTTAAACTGGGGCGTGATCCAGTGAATCTAAGTGGCTCTGAACACACTAATAAGCATCATCTGTTATACAATAACTCCTTACTGTATTTAAAAAGAATACTCCATGATCAATACTCTTCATCAGTTAGAGGAACTCTAAAGAAGTCCTTTCAGCATTCTCAGTAGATAGCTAGCCATCAATCCTACTGAGTATTTAACAGTAAGCTCTGTGCATGTGAATGGACATAGTGTGAGAGTAGCAGCACCACGTCAGATGACGGTGAACAAGAAAAACAGCCCCTCCGCTCAGTACATCCACTGACTGCACAGGGGTCGAGAGGTGGCCTAACAGGAGCACCACAGCTCCAAGGCTCCAACTAGACAGAGTACAAATAGTTACTCACTGCCTGCAGGATACATGTAGCCACCCAGTTTTCCTCAAAGCCCCAGAGCAAGCAACACAAGAGGACTGCACTCCACCCAGGAAGTTTTTCTCACTTGCCCTATCCCTCCTATAAGCAGCAGTTGCAAAGCAGGTATAACATACCACCAGGTGACTAGCACCACATGGTTACCAGCCCAACAAGTCTTTACTGAAATTGTGCCTTCTTGGTAAACAAAATGCACAGGATGATTTAATGGGGGAAAAAATCCACATTAGAAAAAGGGAATTTTAGACCACTGTATTGTACCTCAAAGCGAAGAACAGAGATTATGGCTGAATTATCCAGCTACAGCAAATCGTATGAAAGGAAAGGCACACCTTTAGCAGACTAACTCCGCTAAATACCTAAATACCCAGGCTTATGCAACAGTTAAGCCACACTTAAGCTCTATTTTGAGAGCTTCCTGTCATACATGCGTCTTGCACTGTGTACTTGTGCTGATGCACAGGAATGGATCATGCAGACAGGAATAAAAACAGTAGATATTAGACAGCATTGAGAGAAAGCTACAGATTAGCTATGTAGAACACATCGAAAGGACAAAGCTACACAATGGAAAAGTTATAGGAGATAGAGCTTTTTTTTTTTAAGATAGAATATCGAAAAGAAAGAAATAAAAAAAGGAAGTATTGAAAATGAATTAAAAAAAAAAGGAATGGGAAAGTTTGGAAATCTGCAACATCACCCATACAAAGAGATTAAACAAACAGCATGAACAAAGACAAAAAATCTGGCAAAATTAAAACAGCTGTTAATAATTGGTTTTTCTGGTTAATAATGAATTACCAGTTGCTGTCTTGCCTGTATGTCTATATCCGTGAACTTCATCACACCCCACTTATCTTTAAAGCATGAATCTTTTCCTTTTTTCCATAACCTAAATGAAAATATTAATCATTCCAAACATATTGGTGCAAATTCCAACAGAGAACTGAAAAAAAAAGTAAAATGTAGTACTTATTTTCTATGTGCAAATACCCTGGGCAAGTAAGAAAATGGGTCTGACTATGCCGTTATTCCAAGATGCTCCAGGACAGATTATTACAGAGCCCATCTAGACAACTTCACTACCAACTAATACAGCTGGCTCTCTGATCAACACACCATTTTTGATTGATCCCATTCTGAAATGTTTGACACTTGTCAGGGAGTACCTGTCCCCACCTTGGCTGGGGGCTCTCCTGCAAATACCAGAAGCTTTGGGAGCTGAGCAGGTGTCCACTTAAGAAGAGGAAAAAAAAATGAAAGGAACTATTTCTTCCTAGAAAGCACACAGGGATGGACAATGTTTACTCTGTGTTGCCATGTCATAAATTAAAAACTTGCTGTTCTTCTAACATCTCTGGAAGAAAACAAGTATATCCAACAGCAGAACTCAGCAAAACTGAACCCAGAACTGAGACTAAAAAGCTGTTTTGGAAGACAAGATTTTCTGTAACTGTACACAGCGGTGCACTTGGCATTTGGCTAGAGAAATAACCAAGGCGTCAGCTCTGCCCGATGCAAGCTCACAGCCTTATTTCTGAGGAGAAATAAGTGAATTCCCTCGTGTTTTGACACACCTACTAGATCGCTCGCAGGGGCAGGCCCAGAGCTGACCTTGAGGACACCATGCTGACATGCTGCTGGATATTTAAGCAACGCCGGGCTGTGACTTCGGGCCGCGTTGAGAGGGTGGGCATCGCGGGAGTACCCGGAGCTAACGGCGCTATCTAAAGATGAAAGAAAGGAAAAACCCGAGAACGAGGATCTGTAACCCCCCCGTCCCCCCCGTTCGCACACGGGGCACCGCGGCGCGCAGGCCGGCCGGGGCAAAGGGCCCCCGGGACCGAGGCGCCTCCAGGCTCGCCCGGGACCGAGGCGCCTCCAGGCTCGCCCGGCCTCGCGACGCCCCCGCCCGCCTTGGGGTGCCCCAACGGCACGGGGCAACGCACCCTGCCGCGCCAGCCGCCCCCGGCCCGCCGGCAGGGACAGCGCGCCGCCTGGAGACTCACCACGACGAGGCGCCGGCACCGGCCCCTGCGGAGCTGCGCAGGCGCAGACTGGCCCGAGGCCGGCTGGCCCGGCCCGGCCCCGCCCGCGCTCTCCAGCGGCCGGTGAGAGGCGGCCGGAGCGCTCGCACAGCCCCGCCTCGCGTCTGGGGCCGGTTGCGCATGCGCGGGGCTCAGGAGCAGGCGGGAGGCGGCGCCGCTCAGCGCTGTGGCCGCCGCTGCCGCAGCGCCTCGCTGGGCGCCTCGCTGCGCCCTGCCCCCGGGGCTGCGAGCCCGGTGCCCCCAGCCCCGCGGCCCGCCGGGGCTCGGCTCCTCTGCCCCCGCCCGAGGCGGGGCCGTGTCCGCGTCCGCGTCCCCGCCGCAGCATGAAGAGGCTCTTCGGGTTTGGGAGGAAGAGGAAGGGGCCGCCGCCGTCCGGCGGCGCTTCCCCGCCCTGCAACCCTGGTGCCTACGAGCTCCGCGAGAAGGAGCTGGGCAAACTGCACCGCGCAGCCGCCAGCGGCGACCTGGCCCAAGTGCGGCAGGCGCTGAGGAAACGCAACATCGACGGGCGGGACAAGGCGAAGCGGTGAGGGGGCGGCGCCGCGAGCGGGCGAGGGGCGCCCGTGGCAGCGCGCAGCGAGGAGGCTCCGCGCCAGAGCCCTGCGCTTGGCGGGGCCTGGGAAGCCTCTGGAAGCTGGTGGACTTTGCTAGCAGAGGCCCTCCAGGTCTGCCTTGAGCGTGAGCGTTGTCCTGGTTCTTTGCCCCGCCCTTCTTAGTGCCCTCCTCCTCCTCCTCCCCGGGGCTGTTCCCCCTCAGGAGCGGGAAGGGACCGAGAAGCCCCTTGTGAGATGACCGGCCCCTCTGCAGCGGCACCGCTACCTGCAGGAGCAGCAGCCTGACGAAGGTGGGCGGGGGATGGAGCCCCACCGCCGATCTTCTCCAGTCACGCTGTGAAGTCAGAGGGCCGTAATGTGCCTCTCTGTGCATCTCAGAGGGGGCTCAGCGTGCTGGTTTGGTAGCTGAGCCGAGGTAGCTGCAGGGCCTCAACAGAAAATAGCTTAAGAGGAGGTAAGCAGTGCAGTTGGGAAAGCGTTATAGCACTGAATAAATGTGTTGCGTATTGATGCTTCATGCAAAGTTGTCTGATGGTTTTTGTGATGTGATGACAAAGCCTGGTTTGGGGTGGCAGTTACTCAGTTTTTTGCACTGAGGCTGTGGTACAGCTGATCAGTGCCTTGGCTTCGAAGATCTGGGCAGTAACTCAGAGGAGACCCTGTTGTTTCTGACAGGTGCCATGATGTTGGTGTTTGAAACAAGCAGAGAAAATATTTGGTAGTTATATCTCAAACAGAAGACTTGCATTGTGAGATAGGTCCAGCTGATCCATCATAAGCCTAATGCAATCAACCCCACATTGATGCTTTTGAATCTTGTGTGTTCATGCAAACCATTAATGCTTTCTCTGGAATCAGTGAGTCAAAATGTTCATGACATTTTGAAAACATGTTGTTCTTATTGGAGTAATTTGGCCTAAGAAGATAAGTCAGTCCCATTGTTACTCATCTGTTGGGTTAACTCTTGGGTCTGTAAACAGTCTCACGAAGTAAACCCTGTTGTCTGTCTTGATTTTAAAAACATGACATATCCTGCGCTTTCAAGTAAAGGAGCTATTTCTACTGTGTGGGATCAGTTTTGTGCTGAGGAGCTTGAGAAAAAGGTTTTGCCTTTGTGCTCTTGTGTGCACCAGCAGCATCTGCCCACTGCTTTGTGTCTTGCTCCCTGCCTGCCTGTCGTGTAGAGGTGTGCAGCTGGGGCTTCTTTGGGATCACAGGTGCGTGACGAATGTGATGTCCCTGTTTAAAAGTCCACGTGTGGCTGGGAGTCTCTCATCCATTCAGGTGGTCAGTACTGCAGGGCCAGCACTGCAGCAGCTGCCTGGTGCCCCTTTCCTGAAAAATGCCTTCTCCTCTGTAGCTGGTATTGTGCCAAATCGGGACTGTCTAGACTAGTGGAAGCTGAGCAAAGCCCCTTCCAGGCAGGGTGCGCGTAAAGGCACCTAGTAATGGATGTGGCACATGTGCCGCTGTGTGGTAGCAGAGAATGGCATGGGAATGGAAGTGTTTTCTGCTGGTGATGTGACAATAAGGATGTTTGTGTCAGCTCAGTGGGTCTTCTGTGACAAAGTGCTTCCTGGAGGCTAGCACTGAACCTGGTGTTGTGTCGAGTGCCTGGAAGAGCAAAGGTAAGAGGTCAGAGAGCGCACATGAGAGGAAGTTTTAGCACCCAGGATTTGTACCTGATTCAGGAGTTGGGCTGGCCCCTAGACTGTCTGTCCTGAAGACTAGACTTTTGCAGCTAGTTAACCTCTTGCCCTGAAACACCTAGATGTGTAACAGATGCAAGGAAGAGTGTTGAAACACACAGGTCTTTGCAGTGGCTTTCGTAACTGAGTGTTGCCAGCCAGTATTTGTTTATGTAGCTCGAGATGGGTGATGTTGTGTAAGGTGGATTGATTGTATAGCTTTTGCCTGCTTTATCCAACTGTGCCATTCATCCTGTCATGTGACAAATGGCATTCATAAAAAAATAGCTGCTGAATGTGTTTTTTTGTTCTTTTTTTTTTTCTTTCTTTCTGGCTACGTTTTCCTGTTGTCAGACTGAGAGGCTTGGTTGAGGAGGGCAGAAATGAGATTGGCTTTCTGGAGAGTTTTCCGTTTGCAAAGCTGACAGCGGCTTCTTCAGGAGTGTCGCATTTCCTGCTGCTTGGCAGAAGCAGTTTTTAGACGGTCATGTATTCCTTCATAGTTGCATTGGCTCCCTGACTGCATCGGTTGTCGTTTGCCTGTGTGAACTGTTTGCAGTGAACTGCTAGCATGCCATGCTGGTTAGCTTTCAGATAATTACAGCTAGATACTTGCTCAGAGATGAGTGACGCTCCATATTCACAAGGGGATTTCTAGATAAGTGGTTGTAGTCCTTGCTGCTGTTGTTGGTTCCCTGTCTCTCCCAAGATATCACAAGTCCTCTCTAGTTTTGTGTGTTTTTCTTGTCCCCATCCTTGTTCCCTTGCAGGGAGCCTTTTCCTGGAAGAGGCCCATCAGCTGCCCTGTAACAGAAAGTATCCACATCACACATGTCTGAATTTTTGCATTACATATCACTGCTTTTGTGCACTGTCCCTTTCCATTCCCACCTAATCAGTGAGCCCTTGTAGCCATGCCTCTAGTCAGGGCACAGAAACAATTGCAAGATGTCCCGATCCAATATCGGGAGGGTTTCGTTACGATCCCAAGGACAAGATTAAGATGCTAAAACCGGTCAAATATCATACAACCTTTTAACTTTATTTTCCACGGAGTGGGGAGAAAAGGTGGGGAAAGGCGAAGAGGAGGCAAAGGGAAGAGGGGAACAAGGGTAAGGGGAAAAGATATGAGAAAGTTGGAAAAGGAGAGAAGAAGCTAGCTACCACCACTCCGAGGCCGATGATGTTCTGCTGACTCTGTTCGAATTACAGCTCAGGCTGGGTGCCTCCAAAGAGGGACCCCGAACAAAGAAATCCCTGGGCAATTACAGCTTTTTCTATCTAAGCTCTCCACCCCTCACACAGTAGTTCAGACCAATAGTAATTTTTAGGTCTGGGGTCTCCTGCTCCTTATTGGGTCTCATCGTTGTTCCTAGGCAGGCTGTTTTTCTCCCTTATCTTTACTGTTGCGGTTTCTGCTGACAGATGTGTTTCGATTCCTCGGGTCTCACCCTTGTCTCTCAAGGCCCTGACAAAGAGGTGTTCCAGCAATTAGCACTGCCCCAGCAGTGACAGTAGGTGTTATCTTCCAAGGTCCTGATGAAAAGGATATAATCCAGACCCCCCTAATTAATACTGTTTCAGCAGTGAGAGAAGGCTTTGTTTCCCAGGGTCCCAGCGCCCAGGCAGGCCTCACTTCAAAGCCCTGACATCCTCCCTCCCGGAGTGTGAAGCACAGGAATGCAAACTGCTTGTAACTCCCTTATCTTTCCAGCCTGCACCAGCTCCGGGGCCCTTTCTCACTGAACTAGGGAGTGCGGCCTAAGGCTTCAGCAAATTTAGCTACTCATGCTAAGCAAGTTGTATAGAAGTTGTGCTAAGTGGCAATAATTTACAGTCCAGGTCCCAAAGTCTCTGCCCGATTGTGGTCTGGTTCAGGGCAGGCTTAGTGTGTCCTGGGTGGTCGCAGGGAGACCATTTCAGGGGTCACAGCAGCTTAGTCCTGTTTCCGCTGGGGACAGATGGCTTGTTTGGGGTTATGGTTTGCTTGCACCTTATGTACCAAGAAATGTTTAAGGCAAAAGTTCACTCATCTGTCTGCTACACAAGATTAGTTGATTTTTCCTAAACTGAGAGAAGGTGCTGACCTGCAGCAATGCAGTTCCCAAATGGCACTCTCATCCCCTGCAGAACTACGGGCTTATTCTTGCGTGACCCTCAAGGGTGGAAGATCCTGGCTGTTGTCTAGTGTATCTTCTGCCCTCCTGGGACAGGGGTGCCACAAAGCAGTGGGTGTTGTGCCTTGCGCACAGAGCCCAGCTTGTGCTGCTTTCAGTCTGTGGCAGAGGGTAAAACGTGCAGGGTGCCAGGACTTGCTGGGTGACTGTTTCTTTCAGCGCAAGTGGGCTGGATAATTGCCACCAGAACTAAGATATTTTGTGGTTTGAAGGACCACCTTTCTTCCAGGCAAGGCTTTGACTTGAAGAAAAAAATTTAGTGCTGTTTCCTTCAGGTGGTGAGGGCTGGTGGAAAGGCAGTCGTGCTCCCTCGGGGTGGACGCTGTGTGAGAAGGGCAGTCACAGCTGGGGGCGAGAGAGAGGGCTGCTCTGCTGCTGTCGGCATGACAGGGTCGAGGGGGAAGGTTTCTGCTCTCTGGTTTGCCAGGTGTCGCCGAGGGCCCTTGGGAGTGAGCGCGTCCTCGTGTTTGCTGCAGTAGTAAGCTCGGGGGAAGGAGAGAAGGCACGAATTCCCGAAAAGCACAGCGCGGGGCTGATGTGATGGTGTCCTGCAACCCATCTCCTTAGCCTCTGGCACGGTGTTGTCACGTGAGCGATGCTGGCGGAAGCTCGAGGTTCCCTTGCCGCAGGCTTAAGGCGCCCGAGCCTTGGTCGTCCTTGCTGGGCGGTGTGCGTAGTGCTGCTGGAGGCAGCGGCCAGTTGCCTGGGCACAAGAATATGTACAGATTGACTTCCACAGCTGAGAAAGTGTATTCTTAACATAGGTATGCTGTTAAGGGTTTTTCACAAGCCAGTCTCAGGCTTCAGGTATGAAACTGCTGTCATTGGTAATGTAATAAGAAACCTTCTTCAGGTTTCTTTTTTCAAAGCAAAACTTGTGGCCCTTCCATGTAATCTAGAAAGAAACAATCTCTTCAGTTGTCTGTCTATGTTAATGTAATATATTTACTTTTTAGGACACCTCTGCATCTTGCTTGCGCTAATGGACATTCGGAGGTTGTTTCGTATTTAGTAGAAAACAAGTGCAAGCTAAATCTTTGTGACAGTGATGACAGATCACCATTGATGAAGGTACGAGATAAGTTATCCCGTTGTACACAATGCTTATGAATCACTGACTGAGTGATACCTCTTGCACAATTATTTATATGTGTAGTGAATGCATTGTGGCCAGATACTTAATCTTTGAATGCATTATTATTTTTCCAGTGTTGGCAAGATGTGGGAATTCCAATAGAGAGGAAATTTAATTGTTGAAAAAATGTTTTCTTTTTCCTGGTGGTGTTTCCAGGCGGTACAGTGCCAGCAAGAACAATGTGTTGCCATTCTGCTAGCGCATGGTGCCGACCCTAATCTTGCAGATGCTCTCGGCAACACTGCCCTTCACCTCGCTGCCCTTGCTCCTAACGCCTCTCTAGCAGGGCAGTTACTGGAGCACAATGCCCATATTGATGCAAGAAACGAGGTACGTTTTGAGAATTATTCAGGCTATTTTATCAAAAAATTGCCCTTTTTAAATCTCAGTTATTTATCTGTTCTTTCAGGAGGGATGCACACCCCTTTCTCTTGCTGTGTCTGAACATCACAAAGAGATGGTGGAGTTCTTGCTTGGAAAAGGAGCTGATGTGCACACTCGAGATCAGTCTGAAAGGTGAAGGGCTCGTCACAACAGGGTGTGGGTCTCCTGAGTATTCTTCAAGTTTGACTGAGGAGAGGCGTGGGCGTGAGCCTCTAAAAGGCACAAGTAGCCACAGAGAAGCAGTTCCCTCTGCGTGGCTTTTGAAAAGTGCTCTGCGCTTGGCTGCTGTCATGCCTCACTGGACGCCTTCCGCCTTGAGGACTGCCAGAAAGCATTGTGTCTGGTCGCCACAAGGCAGGGAACTTGCCGTTAGTTCGGCAGCATTGCTGTTAGGCAGGAGCGGGTTTTTACAGCCCAGGCGTAGTTTCGATGCAAGTAACTTCAACTAAGAACTGATTATTTAATTGTTTTGATTCCCTCTTCCATTTTATTGTTCATGTTCATAATATTTGATGAAGTTTACTTTTCTTCCCTTCATTTTGAAATAAAGGGGGAAATAATTGTTTTGAGAGCAAATAAGGATGAAAATAATGCCAGTGAAATGTCTATATTGGCTGATACATTTCGTCTCATCTTTTGGATGCTTTAGGACCCCACTTATGACAGCCGCTTCTGGCGGGGAATTGAATTTAATAAAAGTTCTACTTCGATATGGTGCTGATCTTTCCCATAAAGACGTTAATGGATGGACAGCTGAGGATTATGCTGTTATTCATGGATATTCTAGGTAAATATTTAACTTTATTGTCAGAGTTGCTAAGTTGTCTTGGGCTAAATGGAATCATCTGATACATATCGTTCCTGTGTCAAGTATGACTTTGGAAGTTGAGGAAAACTTCCACCCCAAATCCTCTGTTACGTTTCAAATTTATGTTGCTATGCTCATATCTGATGACCGCAAAGTCTGAAAAGTGTGTCTTTGACAGGTGAAATGTATGTAAACCCCTCTCCAGACCAGCACTTGACACCAAATCTAGAGCTCACTTCTTCTCCAGCTTCCTCTTTCTCTTCGGCTGTGTCAAGGGGAAGCAGGAAAAAAGGGTGCCTGGGTATATCCTGGAGTAGAAGCACCTGTAGGAGTAAAGCATGTTTGAAGGATACTGTGGGGAAAAAGAGATTTACTCCTTGCTCCCCAGGGTTGTGGCACAGTACGAATGGCTCTGAATAGGTGTAGCATAGGGAATAAATGGCTGTTACTGTTGTAGTAAGTGGTGTATGCAAGGATGTTGTTGTCTTCAGTGACAGTATTTCCTTTCTTTCTGTATATAGTGTTAGTCAACACCTGGCAGACTGCGCAGATGTCAAAAATGCAGGAGAAGCTTCTGCAGGTGGCACAAAAGTCATGCCAGTGCTTAGCACTTCTTGCAAGGCAGGAGCTGCTGGCTTTGCATTGGGTGCCCCTGCTCTGGACAGAGGAGGTAAGAGGCTTAAATATGGAGGAGCTGAGGAGGAAAATCCCTACAGCCTTTTCTTTTGGTGGCTTGTGTTGTTGAAGCTTATCGTGTTCACTGCTGACTTTAGTGGAGGCCTCAGATGGAGTAGTACACAGTTTTGTAAATGCGCTTCTGTGTTGCTGATTGGATACGCGTCTTGTGAGGTTGTGAGGGCACTTTAATTAGTGTGTTAGCCATCCGTTCAGAGGGTTGTTGCCTTCTGCCCATTGGATTGCCCATGTCTAGAGGTCTTTCTTCTCCGCCTCTCCACTGGGGGAGAGGAAGGAGCGGGACAGAGAAGGAACCAGAGGCTACAGCATAGAGACTCCTTTTTTTTTTTTTCTTTTTTTTTTGACTTGCAGTGAATTTTTTGTCTTTCTTTCAATAGCGTCAGCTCTAGTAAGCACAGTTTATTGAGTCACCTTATTTGTCATCTTCAGTTACAATCGTTTTTTTGAGAATTTAGGTGCTTTGGATACATGTTTTGGGAGAATTGTCTTTGAAAAGTAACTTCATAAACAACAGCAATACAGTTGTATATACAGTATCTCTTTGGACATGGTTGGTTTAACAATAAAAGTAATGCTTTACTTCTTAAAATTAATCAAAAAGGAAGAAAACTTTAAAAATCCATATGATCTTTTGATCTGGAAGAACAATTAAATTGCCTTGTGCTTAAAGAGTGAACTCCTTCAGTGAGTTTGTAAGAAGAAGAAAAAGAGTCTGTGCTTATGAGCTCCAGTAGCCCTGAAAGTACAATAAAAATTACTATTTTAGAATACACAAAATTGTTTTTTTCTTTACATTTCAGGTCCTACAGTAGGAGGTTTTATTCCGTTTGTATTGTTAAGGATGTTCTATTGTCATTATGTGGCATATGGACATCAGACAGGTTTTAAACACAATTTATTGCTCTTTTCTTAAAAATGTATCAAGAACTATGAGCAAAAGAAAACACCAGATGTTTTCCCCCCTTGACTTTTCCCAGATATGAGAATTTAATTTAAAGCTGAAATTTATTTTTGAGTTAGGAACAGGAGCTTTGATCCAGTCAGATTTTTGTAGCTTCCTGGTAGAAGATTTTGTACAGGGCTTGGTATGGGTAGTTTAATCAGCAAAATATTGCTTCTGTCTGAAAACCACCCTCTGTTACTGCATTCTGTGCAGGTTGATGTAATCACTGTGGTATCTATCATATTTTAGTGTTGTTTGACAGGCGTTGCTTATCCTAAAATCTGTCTTGAAGAGTAGTATTATTGTGTGAGTCCAGAACTGATACTGACCCTCAGAGAAATATGGGTCTTGGACTGAATCATTTTCCCCGTTTCTGGGAAACTGTAAGAACTCTAATATAGGTTCGCCAATATTATGGAAAATCTTCATTTATTATGTTCATTTGAAGAAGCATAATATGAAGAGAATGATACATGGGTTAAGGACTTGGAGAAAGAGTATGTTCTGTGCTCAGTCTGTTTCTAGTAGGATTTGTTTTTATTTTCTGTCTAGTGTCTGAATCCTTTTCTCCTTATGCTGTGTCTCTTAAAAGATGGCACTACCATGTTGAGAGAGAGGCAGATTGGTGGCTTACTGGGAAGATTACTGGAATTAATTCTGCAGTCTCTAGTTTGCACCCACAAAGCATAGCTCCTGCCTCATGAAATTCCCTTTGATATACCGCAGTAACAGGATTTGAAGCCTTCATTAGAGTAGAAGCTGGGATGATCTTGAGAGAAATACCAGCCTCGGAATTCTTTTCTTTTGCTCTTCAGTGTTACTTTTCTGGGATTTTCAGTATCTTACTCCTTTTGCTTCTTTTGCGCTTCCTTGTTAGAAAAGAAGACTTTGAACGTTGAACAAATGAGTTTTAAGAAATTAAATCCTTATTTGAACATTTGTGTTGTGTCAAAACATGAAGCTTTTTATTAATCAGAGACAGATTTGCAAAAACCTCCACTTGAATGGCTTCCAGCCCTTGTGTGTCTGATAACAGACTTTTTGGCTTTGGAGTCAGAATTCCCTTAGTGAAATAACAACTCTGCAGTGCTTCCAAAAGAAATGGTCCGGATTTTTAATATGTCTGAAGTGGAAGCTTTCATAACTGCTGCAGAACATACAAGGTGTACTGTTCCATCAGTGTTTCCCTGAGTCCCTAGAGAAGTTGTTTTTGCAGCACAGAGCTGTTGAAACATGGATGAGAACTCCAATCTAACATACATCTCCTGGGATCAGGAAAAGGTGTCCTGTTTTCTGTTTTAAGAAAAGTGAGAAATGGAGGAGAAGGGATGAGAAAACATCTGCGATCCTTTCTTAACTAATTGAGACAAAAGTTAAGGCCCTGTCATGGAGGAATTTGGTGTGGCATTGCTGCAATCACAGAACCACACAATGCCATAAAATACAAAATTTATTAACTGAGTGGGTTGGATATAGCAGGTGGATAGTGATTTCTATTCTAGACTATTTTTAATCTAGTCTATTAAGATGTCTGTTCTACGACAAACACACGTGCACGTGCGCTCCTTCTTTCCTGGTCCAGTTGCGACCCACACCATAGCCTTATGCAAACAGAGCATTCTCTCTGTCTGGTCATTGTGTCTGAGCTCTGGCTGACGGCATAGTTCTTTGATCTGTTCAACATGATAAAATACAAGCTGGACTCCCCTGTGGCAAACTGAGATAGGTAGGGCCTATATTTGCATCATGCAGCAATTGAGACAATGTTTTAAGATGTGCTGGTTTAAGGCAACAGCTTTATTGGTGAGGATGACAAACATACTAAAACTATCACTTGAAATGAGTGAATATAAATAGCACAGTAGGTGGAAATTATGTGGTGATGTGAGTACTGAGAGCCAAGGTTTCCTGCAGATTTTCTGGACAGGGTATCTTAAGGGTTTACTTTTTGGCACCTAAAGCACTTCTGGGACGCTTAGAGGGAGGGATTTTAAGTGTGCTGTATCCATAAAGAACTCTAAATATCAAGGAATTGCATCTGTTTTGATGGGTGAAGACTAGTCAAGTTGAGAGAAGCAGGAAGTAGAGATTAGAGTTGGTGGTAAATATCTAATAATCTGTTTCAGTATTTCAAAATATTGGAATATAGGTAATTTAGATTGAACAAGTAAATTAAAAATTAAGCTGTTTGACATTGTCCCTTGCACGTAGATTTCTGTAGATTATGATTCTTTTTGTACCTAGCACCTTTCTAACTGTAGACTAATAGTCGTGAAACATTCTCCCACTGCTATAGCTTTGTCTATGGTTTTTATATTTTTCCAAATCTGTGATTCAAATTTATTCTGATGTCATTGTTTCATCTGTCCTTTCCATGCCTTTTCATAAATGGATATAGGAATGCAACAGTCTCTCAACCAGACATCAAGAACAAGAGAATCAGGGAAAGGTATTCTGTACAATAGCCTTTCAAATATGAAACATGTAATACAATATACAACTATTAATATATCTATGTTGCTTATTATCTTGGAGGTCCCTATTTTGATGGTTTGGGGTTTATAAATTATATTTAGGGGTTTTGGTTGGGGGGGTATTTGTTTGCATGTTTTGCGTGAGTCCTGTATTACTGAATTCAGTTTTTACTTTGTGTTGTGCCACTAGTAAAAGTGCCTTTTAAAAAATCTGCTGATGTGCTGTTGCTCCAGAGTAGAAATGGGCTTGAATTAAAGAGGAAACAAGCCATCTGCAGCGATGACTCTTTTAGATTTCATCTTTTATCATGGGGCATCAAGGCTGTGGTTTTAGTCTGGCAAGGGTCTATGTCACGAACTTCTTTCCCTGTCTTCTAAAATGGAAATGTGACCTGATTTTGATCATCACCTATTATTTTATATATCTAAGAGCAAAAGTTCGGATAACTTACTCAGCTGTTTCAATTAATTCTAAGAGCACTAGTTGAAGATATAGCTGAAGCCCCTGTCAAGAGTTTGTAGCTGCTCTAACCTAACTGCCCATTTCAGAGAGACAGTTTTCTACTCTGTCTGGGAGGTTGGCAGGTAAATTAGACTGCTGACACTGAGTATTTAGTTTTACACACAGCATTTTTGTATAGTAACAGAATAATGCAGTGTGTTTATAATTAGGAAACATTAAAAAGAAGAGAGTTTGCCTGCATTTTAATTTTTTAGCTTGTCCTCCCGTGGGAAGTTCCAGCCTTAAAGTTTTGTCTGTGTGAGATTCTGCAGAACATGTACGCTTTATTTTGCTGTCTAAAAGTACTGTTCAGGTCAGGAGACATAATCGTCAAAGTTCTCACGTAAGCCCTGTCTTTAGGAAAGGCATAACTTCCACGCTCATTTAGGTGTTGCTGGTAGTAGAGGAAATGTGTGTCTACAGGTGATGATACGTTTTTGGATTTTTTTTTTCCCCTTAAATGTTTTTATCCAAGATGATATTTTGACTTTGAAAGTCTCCAGTCTCCTGTTTGCAGCAACTTTTGTCATACTAGTTGGCATTTACACATCAGGAATTTCAGCAACACTGAAATAGTTTCTGTATGTAGGTTATATTTGTTTTTAATTTTTTTTCCATCCTTCAGTCTTGGGAATCAAAGAACCCTTTTATTTCATCTTAGTTGTTGATAGTTGAGAGGTTTTAGTACTTCTTGGACTGTATTCCTAGAGTATCAGATATCAGTAGTACATCTGTGACCTGGAGGAAGTGATCAAGTGCATTTTCATCAAGTTTGCAGATGAAGCCAAATTGGGGGAATTAGGGCAGTGCTGCCCTATAGAGGGACCTCGACAAGATGGAGGCTGACAGGCACCTTATGAAATGCAGCAAGGACAAAAGGGGAGGAGGAACCCCTTGCAGTGGTGCATGCTGGGGACTGCCTGGCTGGGGAGCAGCTCTGCTGGGAGTCTTGGTTTTCTGAGGGTCTGGGCAGAGAGCGAGCTGAGCATAATGCAGCATCAGGTTGTCCAGGCAGCTAAGAAGGTCAACAGCACCCTGGGCTCTATGAAGAAGAGCACAGGCAGTAGCCTGAGAGAAGTGATTATCCTCTTCCTACTCAGCACTCATTGGACGGCGCCTAGAGGATAGAGTCCAGTTTTAGGTCCTGGTGCTAGAGACAGATTGATCTCTCAACAGAGAGCCCTGAAGCTAGCTGGGGCAGGAGCACTTGCCCCGTGAGGAGGGGCTAGGGAGCTGGGCTTGGTCAGCCTGGAGAAGAGGCAGCTTTGATGGGACCTAACAGCAGCCTGCCAGTAAGTACGGGGAGGTTATGAGGAAGACTAAGCCAGGCACTTCCCGGTGGTGCATGGCAGGAGGCTGAGAGGCACAGGCATAAACTGAAACAAGAGAGGGTCTAACAAATGTAAGAAGCAGCTTTGTCACAATAAGCACAGTCCAGCAGAAATATTGTGCAACCTCCATCCTTGGAGGCTTTCAAGACCATACTGGATAAAGCCCTGAGCAACCTTGTCTGACCTCATAGCTGAGTCTGATTTGCAGAGGAGGTGACCTTGTGAGGTCCCTTCTGACATGAGTTATCCTGTGACCCTATGTGCAAGTTACCTTCATCCCATTGCTGAAAGCTTGGAGCATAGTAGAGCATGGCATGGTTATGTCTCTCTTGTCTGCTTGGTACCCCTCTTTGGTACAGTGCAGAGAACTGCTGGTGATTCCCCTACATAAGGATGGCCTTCAGTTCTTGGTTATGCCTTTCAGTTTTTCTTGATGTTTTCAGAATAATCTATAACTGGGTAGAAAAGTGAATACAGTATAGTGTATGGCAATTAAAGTGCATAGTGTTTAAAATAATAAAATCTCTGCATGTGATATGTACTCAGGTATGTGTAGTATGAATACTTCAGTGGTTCATTTACTTATTGTAGTGTTAAATCACCACCATTTGATAACTGTCTACTAACATAGCATATTCATACTGTGCTATTTTTTTATTTTAGAAATGTTTCTTAAACTTGTAGGTATAAGAGCCCAAAGGAAATATAATTGTTAGGTTTTTTTTGTTTTTTTAATTCAATATGATTTGAAAAATCAGTTGTTTGGGAAGTATTTTCATCCATGATGTCTTGGGTTGGTTTAACTATCCCAAGTTTCACTGTAGTATGACTTGTAGAATTGTCCATGTTAAATGTTTGAATGTACTGTTGAAATTAGAAGGTTTGGCATGCTAAAAATTAATCATGTCGTTTAATATTTGAACAGTGATAGATGACTTTTCCCATGGAGACTCAATAAGGTGAGCTTGGAACAATACCTAACACTTACCTGAAGGAGGATTTGAGAGAGACAGTACTTACTTTGCTTTCTTTTTAAGAAGTTCTGAGAAAGAAGATAGTGATGACACTTGGCATACTTCTGAAGAAGAAGAACTTGATTTTACTCCCAAGGTATTGTGCCTTTACAGGAAAAATTTTCCATAGAATGACTGATTTGAAGGCAGGTTTTCTCTGGGATTGAGTGAAACCGCATTTCCAGGCAGGGTTGTCTTCTCCTGCAAAGCAGTGTCCTGCCTGCCACCCTTTCTGCTACTGTGAGCTGTTTCCTCCAAGACCTGTAGCTGTGGCAGAGCATGCAGCAGTCTTGCGGTTGTGGGGGGAAAGAGCAGTAGGTGACACTGAAAGGAACATCCACATTGTTTTCTTCATTCTGGTTCATTTGAGTCAGATTTCTAGATCATAAAAGCTGATCAACTCCTAGATTACCTATTCTTTTGTCCTCCAAACCTTGCTCTTTGTTTCAGGTAACTCTGGTGATAGAGTTCTGACTGATATGGAAAAAGGGCATTTATTGATCAAAATCTGCGGAAATGCTTCATGCCCTGGCTCTCCTTTCCTCCTTGTCAGGTTTCTCAAGTGTGCTCAGGGGGGAGTTGCTCAAGCAGGTCTCTTCTCTATATGTTGGCATTCTGTGCTTGCATGTGATCTTACGCTGCACGTGTGATGGAATTCTTTTTAGCACGTCTGTGCTCTCTCACCCACTCTTTTTACTGATGTTCTGAAGGTTTATCCACTTCTCCCATAGGGGAGGTCTGTTGCATTGGGATTATGCTGTGATGAAGAGTCTGTGTGTGGTGGCAGAACCCACACTGTAATGCTGTAATTTTAACATGGTTTCATTTTTTAGTGGTTAAAATGGAAATGATCCATCTTTCTAGCATAATGTTGAAACTTCCAGGGAAGTCTAGGGAATTTAATAGTTTAACAATTTAACAGTTACTTGCATTGCTTGTACACGTTTAAAAGTAAGCATCCTGCAAATGCAGTCCTAAACACACTTGAATTTTAATTAACTATTTCAAATACAAATTCAGAAACAGGTTTTATAGAATTGTGATGCATGTAGACATAGTTTTAGAAACAATCTGGAAACAAAAGGACAGCCTTCTCTCACTTACAGTTCAAGATTTGATGCAAACAAATGTTGTTATTTTCCCTTTTAAAATAAATAGATAATTGTGCTTAAAGTGATTTTTATTTACAGAAGCCACAGAAGCCAAACTTGACGCTGCTAATGAATGCTTCCCAACAGCTGAGGAAAAACAGTAAGCTATTTGGAAAAGATTATATGAAATACTGCACAAATGTAGACATGTTAAGTGTTGTGTTTTTGTTTTGTTCTTTTTGGCTATAGTAAATGAGAAAAGTAGCATTATGAGAAAAGAGCATGTAGTCATTTCAGAGAAAAATAAGTCAGATTGTGAAGATGAAGATACTGAATCCCCTCCTAAGCCTTTGTCCCTGGTCAAGTCCTTCCCCCATCCTGCCCATCCCTCACCTGGCTCCTTTTCCAGACATTCCCAGATGACTCCTCTCCTGTGCTTTAAGCAGGTAATATGCCTGTTATCACCTGTGTAACTCATTTTGTTTGTTCACATATATTTTTGCTTTCCTCATACTTTAAGATGATGGTGATGGTTCTAGAATTGAAAGTCCTAAGTCACCAAAGGAAAACCTCAAACAAGTAACACCGTCAGACACAAACCTTAGCAAAGGAGAATGTGAAGAATTGAATCAAGATGTTTCAGATGCAAGCAACCTGGAGGAAGAAGAATCGGAGGAAGAGGAGGAGGAAGAAGAGGAAGAAGATGAAAATGGTGATGGTGGGGATGTTGAAGACTATGAAGAGGATGAGGAGGAAGATCTTACTCAAGATGAAAAGGCGGAGGAAGATCTGGAAGATGAAGAAGAAACTCAATCTGATGACATAGTGGAGGAGGAGCAGGGGGAAAAAATGGAAGCGAAGGGGGAAATAAATCAGGAATTGGGGCATTTTAGTAGTGCCAAGTATGAAGGGGAAGCTCAGTGTGGAATGGGAAATGTCTGTGAGGATCATCATAAAATATGTGGAGAACTTGAGAAAATGGAGGAATGTGACACTCCTGTGTCTTTTTTAGCTGGGTGTTATGAAAAGTCACAAGAAAATATAATGCCTCTGTCTCCTCCAATAATGAGTAATGAAATATCTTACAAGTCAGTACCAAAAGAAGCTGTTTTTCAATATCTAAATAATTTGCAAGATAGAGAGGAAAGCTGGAAAATGAAATGTGTGACTCGGGAAGATTTTCACAGAAATACTGACTCCTGTTTTGCAGACTCTGAAATGGCAGACTGGAAAAAAGAGACAGCTTTGCCTCTCTCAGACAGCTGTGGTCTCAAAGAGAAAAAATCAAGTTTTGATGATGTCTTTGAAAGTGGTAATAATTCTTGTTCAGAAGCAGAAAACCCAAGGCTTGAAAGTCAAAGGCAGAACTCTGTGGTTCTTGAATGCCTGGATGCTGAAGATGCTCAAGAGGAGCAATGCGAAGAAGTAGATAATAAAGTCTGTGAAGCACTGGAACAAGAAAGTGAAAGCTTTTGCTTAAAGAGCTATGAAGAAAAACTAAGATCAGCATTTCCCTCAAGTACCAAAGTAAGTATACAGGGATAATTCAATCACAAGGGTATTTTCTAAAGGCCTAATATAGGTAAGAAACAGGTGGTAAGCTTGACTTTTGTTAATACTTATTCTTCACATAGATCCATCTTTGGGTCATCTTTTTCTGATATTAGAAAATGTCTAACTAAAAACATACTCCTAGCCGAAGCAATTTCTTAAGTTTAAGAATAATATCAGGTAGTGTTTTTAATATTTTTTTATATGTGGCTATAGTGGTGTTGGGGGTAAAAGAATAGACAGTAGACTTTTTCTAGAATGAATGAAATTCTCTCAGACCAGGAGGATGTACAAATATTATCACTGAAGACTTACTGCAGTCCGGTCAAATCTGTGATGTGAAGGGTGAAAGTGAGGAAGCAAAAGGAGTTTTGAGTAAGATTGTTTGAGAGTGAGGGAGCTGGTGGTTTTCCCTGGAGCAAAGTAGGGAGACAAGGAGAGTTTGCTCCTGAATATTGTAATCTAGGTGAAGCTAGGCTGTCTCTCGGAGGCACTTCTGGGCAGGGGGATGTTTCGGAAGTGGAGAAGGATATTTGCAACGTTAGGTATTGCTGTCTACTCGAATACATTCCTATGGAAGAACTGCAGGCAGAACTGCAATACCCACCCTGGGGACCCCACTAACACCCCATGACCCTCCCTGGGCGCTCTACTGCCCCGCTGCCCCCAGACGCTGTGGCCGCCCCACAAGATGGCGACCCAGGAGCTGGAGGGGGCTGGAGCTGGTCAGGCACTACCAGGTCCAGCTCTGGGCCCTGAGTGCGGGGGCACCTCACCGCCCCCCTTGAGACTGCCTTCGCCACCTGTGAGCCAGACACCAAAGTCCCGTCTGCCTTGTGTTGTTACACAAAAAATGTATTTTGCAAAGTGTTGATTGCCTGTCTGTTTTGGTCGGTCTCTTTTAGGAAGAATCATCTGAAGAGGAAGAAAAGGAGGAGGAGGACAATGGTGAAGAGGACCTGCAAGGTGCAGGTGTTGAGGGTGTGAAAAATTTTGTTTGTGATGACAGCCTTCAAGTCCGGAATGCTTCAGAAGACCATGCTGATGTGAGAAGTAAGTTAATTAGTATTGATCCCAATCGTTTTTCTGTGATATTTGCACACAGTAAATGAATTAAAATGTTGATCAACTTCTGAGATATTACCTGATTTTCCCCTAGCCTGCAAATCCTAAGGAGAAAGAAAGTAGCTTTTGTTCCTTTCCTTTCATTCCTGGAGATCTGAAACTGTGATGTTGGATTCCAAATTATGGTTTATGAAGCAAGTGCCACTTTTGCTTTTGTTGCCACGTTCTCCTGGAAGATGTCTGAACAAGACTAGTGGATGAAGGAGAGAGGGACTGTAGTGTCTTGGATGTGATAATAGTAACTGCCTCCTTGACTGTATTGTCAGATTCAAAAGCTGTCATTGCTCTTGGCTGAAGGCTTGGAAAGACTTTTGAGTAAAGCTGGGAGGAAATGATCCCAGTCTAGTCCCCCAACTTGTTGAGGTTTAAAATAAAGAATGTCTGTAACGCT
The DNA here is from genome assembly GCF_036370855.1 of Dromaius novaehollandiae. Classification (NCBI taxonomy): domain Eukaryota; kingdom Metazoa; phylum Chordata; class Aves; order Casuariiformes; family Dromaiidae; genus Dromaius; species Dromaius novaehollandiae. Next base: position 23,633,560 of record NC_088098.1, read on the forward strand.
CATGAGTGCTTGAGCCTTGCCAGAGTTGACCAGTTTGGTACTCATATCAGATCCAACAGCAGGAACAGAAACCACCGTTTCCATTGCCTATGTCCTGAAAGTAGCTTGAACCAGTGTCTATTACCAGAGCATGTGTAGCTGATGAAATGCCACACAGCGTATAGCCAAAGCTGCTGTATTCATGGTGGTGTGTATGTACATGCTTTTCTGTCTTTACACGTTTTACCCTCAGAAAGCATTTGGCAAAGCGTAAGCAGTCAGAGCTCAGGCTGGAAATATACGATTCCCCTCTTTCGGTGTGGGTGCTCCCATACCCTGGGGCTCTTTCCTGCTTTTATGTGTGCCTCTCTCCGTCTGAGTGATTCTTGAATCTGTTTTACAGAATGTGATAACTTAAAACAGAGCAGTGAAGATATCCTACTCTAGCCAAGTAGCGTGGTGAGACTGAGACTTACGCCCAACAAGAAGTGGAGATAACACCATGGTGTGACTGAGGATGAAGATACCCTTTAGTGACAGTGCCTTGTTTTTCCTCTGTAGTTGAAGGGTTATCCATCTTCCTGGCTGCAGGGCTTGCGTGACAGAGGAGAGCAGCAGAGAAGGACTCATGGTGTGTCATTTCTCCCTTCCTTTGTAGGTGTTACGTCGGCAGCAGGAGTGAAGCAGGAGGAAGACAGCGACTCTCCGTGGGATTCTGAGGTGCTTTCAGTGAGGGGTGCAGTGGGGTCCCCGTGGGGGGAACCGCTCAGGAGTTTGCTTTGGACGTGGGCCCTAGCGCTGATGAGGCTCAGTTCCCTCTTTGGCCGCTTCTGCCATGTGTTTGCTCCTGTGAACTTGAGCAGCTTCTGCTCTGTGCAAGCTGTTCAGTCAGGACTGTGCCTAAGTAGGGTCTGCTGATGTCCTAGGTCTCATAGGAACTGGCCTTTGAATGTGATTTCTAGTGTAACATTGAAACAGTCAAGTTTCCAGTTAGTTAAAATATCCTGAAACTTTAAAAGGTTAGCTGAGTGAGGATTTTTACTCTCTTTCCCACATACCACTCTATTATATTGATCTAGTCAGTTGTAAATGATTGCAAATAGGGTCTACGATGTCAATGTTTACTTTCCTCTGCATAGATACTTTCTATATTTTGTGGATGTACTTAGGCATTTTTTTGAAAGCCATGTTTCACACAGATACTTAATATGCTGGGTGTGTTTGCCCTTCTAGTTCTTTCTCTGTTGCAGCTGGCTAGAAGAAAATGAGCAGGGTCTTTAGCAAACCCTGTCTTTCCTTGTGGGAAAAATGAACTGTTTTTTTTTTTTCTTCTTTAAAAATATAAGATTAAGCTTTTTAAGATAGCATTAGTCCTTGTAAGCTTTGACTTAGTCTCTGTTCATCCAAAATTGCCCTTGCTTTGCATTTCCAGTGAGACTGTGGTTTCACTCACCCCCGCAGGATACATGCCCAGTGATCGTAAGCTAAAACTTGAACATCAAGTGCAGCTTAAGTGCAAGCGTTGAATCATGGAAGAGCTTCAATTTAGTTTGAAACCCAGTTTTTTCTTTTCTTGATTTGCCATCTTAATTTTTTTTCTGTGAATATCGGGTTTGTCTAGGTTTAGCAAGATGACAAGCTAAGATAGTTTAGAGGATTAACATCTGAGTTAAGATTTTTTTATGAAAACCTCAAAATATTCATGCCTGCTATGACTTTTCCAGGGTGCTATTTATTGAAGTACTCTTTCCACAGCTGCTTTTTTTGAGCTACAAAAGCCTGGTTTACACTTTTTTGCACGTGATGCATGTTGGCTTAGCCAGAGCTTTTTTTCTTGGAAAAGAGTGGAAAATGAGTTTGCATCAGTCTTTATATTGCATGTTTTTAAATTGAACAGCCTGATTCTGAAAGTCTGAGAAATCGGTCGGCCAGTGTGCTGCTTCTGCCTGCAGACAGACGTGGAACGTGCTTGCACAGTATTTCAAGGGAGCAAGATAATGGTAATTTCTTGCCTGACCAACTGTTTACCATTGTAAACTTTTATAGAATGAACTAAACATTTATCAGTGTATTAATTAAAGTGCCATTAGCCTGTGTCCAAATAGCGGTGGACAAGCACTTGGTAATTGTTAATTAACTTCAGTTAGAACAGCATTTGCTGCCCTGTTTGATTAGCTAAGGAGGTTGTCCTGCATGCATTATACATGTTGCTTAGAGTGGTAAAAGTGTGCATGGTTTAGAATTGAGCTGTTCTGAACATTGATGATAAGGCACTTCAGACTGCTGTGGCAGGAGAGGAAAGCTATGGTTTGGCCGCACGTGGTTTTGGGTTTGTTGGTTTGTTTGTTTGTTTGTTTGTTTTCCCCCTCCCTAGCTGAAGTTTGGATAGGTTTCTGCTGTACTTTGCCTGGAGGCTAAAATTATGTGATGAAATTACACTTCAGTTTTGCTGCTAAGATAGGGTTTCTGCCTGCTGCTTTGTAAGCATCTGTTTAACAGGAAGGCAAGGGAGTTTTGTTGTTAGGGTAGTACTCTCTTCTGAGGGATTTCTTCTTTAAAGAGTGATTTGTCGCTTCTGCTTGGAATATGGATGCTACTATATAGCTAAAGAAGCCTACTCAGTCTTGTCCCGTTAGGCTAGAAGCAAAATTTTCCAAGTACCTGGGAGGTCCAAATCAGCTTGTTGAGTTGTTGTGGAAGTCTGTTGCTTTGTATGCTTGATAAGTGTAAAAGCAGAGTGAAAAGGTAGTAAAAGATGATGGTGGTAATCTTCAGGTATTTCCATACTACTGGATCACCAAGTTGCTGAAATCAAATACCATTTCGGGTTTTTTTCTTGAGGGTTTTTTTTTTTTTGGTAATACTAATATTAGTGTGGAGCTCTTAGTAACATTTTTTTCATACCCCTTTCATAAAAGGACCCAGAAACTGTGAGATCACAGTTTGGATGGAGGATTCAAGAAATATAGGCAGGCCAGTAGGTTATGTGGGTGTGGAAATGATTTAATGTTGGACAAAAATTTAAAAAAACCTATTATTTGGATTTAAGTTATAAGTGGATATTACAGCCAAACAGTGTTTGCTTATGTTGTTTCCTTGAAAGCTAAGCCAGAGTTGCCTGTTCAGAACCAGCTTGATATTATCTCTTTGAATGATGAAGTCGGTGACCCCTATATCCGTACCATTGCTCTTCCATATAAGTTGTCTTTTGTGTCTTTTGCTGTCCAGTCAATGGAAAGGAAAATACTCATCAATGTTCAAATACTTGCATGATAATCACAGTCATAGTACTGTTGTACTGCTTTTTGATCATTCATTACAGCAGGCTGGTTTTGGCTTTTGAAGTAGTTCATTTGGGGAACAGAATCCTGCTTCCTAAAAGGACTAAAAGTTTTGTTCTTGCTCTGTTAATGGGCATGACCTTACTGCTTCACATGAATTGTTCTAGTTCTCTGTTTTGTTGTTTTGTTTTGTTTTTTTAAATCTAAAGTGCATGATAGGAATAGGCATTGTGCATTTTCTATATACTAATACAAATGCTGCATGATAAGGTAATTGAATGTTAAGTATTATTTCATTGAAAGATACTGAATTAACACTTGGTTGTAGAAACAAACTACTGATGTTGCATGGAGTAGATGATGAATTGCATTAAATAAAATAATATTTCCTTAAACAATTTTCATCTCCAGGCTTTTCAGAGAAACCCAGCGAATCCCAGGTAAATATTTGTTCAGGTCAAACTATTTGTCCTGCTCGTTAAATAGTATGTAGTTACTTCGAATTTACTTTTATTTGTATGCATTGGATTGTGTTTTTCACAGCAGAAGATCTCCGAATCAATTTTAGAAACAAATGAAACCTCTCCTAAAAGAGGAAGGCAAAAATCAGGTAATGTTCACCTCAGGTCACCGGGATGAGCTTCACAATTTTCCCAGACAGTAGCAGTGAATTAAGCATCTGCCTTGTTCGTTTTACAGATCTATTGGAGGAATTTGCTTTTGGTGATGCAGAGGATATTGAAGATATTTGTAGCCTTCTTTTTGTTGTATTTTGATAAATGTTTTATTGTGTTTTGTAGGATAATACATTGAAAAAAATATGAACCCACATACCTAACTTTCTGGTATTGTGTTCTTTTATGAACAGATGCGTTGTACTTGCTAATTCTTTCCTAACATTAAATCAGTGAGTCTAGCAAGGTGTTCCCTGAGCAGAAGGAGTACTGAAATACTCCTCTGTCCTGTGTGCTCTGTCCTCTAGTCTGCCATTCACCCTTGTAGATACCTTCCATGATGTAGGCTTCTTCCGACACACCTGCTGTCACCTTCCCTCTTCAGACAGTCTTCAAGTTTGCTTTCCTTCCAGTTTCTCAAAACACCCTTTCTGGTATTCCTAGCTCTCTTCTGATTTTACCAGTTTCCAGAGGAGCAATAAGGAGTGTGTGCTGTGGGTGTACTAGCTAAGCTGTCCAGGAGCAGCTGGTGAGACAGAAGGGGTAAATTGTTGGACTCATGCTGTAGCTGCTGTTAGCAGGAGTGCTTACTTGACTCATTTTTCTCTGCTGATCTGCCAGTTGTTTTACAACATGTAGTAGCAAATACTTTCCTCTGAAGCCTTCCACTGTTGTGTTAGTTTGAATTTGACTGGCAGGTTCAGAGTTAGGGGAAGGAAGCAGGGAAGAACGGCAGGGTGGAAGAAAATGACAGGATGCCAATGTGTTTTCAGGAATTCCCTTTACTTTGGAAGCCAGGCTTAAAAGTAAAGCTGTTAGCTGGCCCGCTATACATTAGGGAGATGTGTGACCTTAATGGTTCTCCACAGTTTCTCAAAACTCAGTAGTGTCTTTGTTTTAATGAATATTTGTGTATTTGTTAATCAGATGAGAAACAATTCCCCACTTAGGTTTTAGAGTTTCCACTGTGACAATCGGATATTGAAAATAAAAAAAACAGAGGGAGCTGAACTCAGATATAAGAAAGTAAATAAATTAGGTAATTGAAGGGAATCTAGAAAATGATTGTGGCTTGCAAGTATGATATACAAATAGTTTCAAGTTGTTCTTCATACTTCTTATTTAGGAAAAATATACTGTTTTCCTTGATGCTAACAGAGGTTAAGCTTCTCCAGGAAGTGTGTGTGTGTGTGTGTTCACAATGTGTAAGCAACAGGAACCCTTCTCTTGCCCTTTATTTTGCAGTGATGGTGTTTTCTGTCAGAAGCGTAAAGGGTTGTGAAAGTTGCTTAATGAGAATACAAAAGTTGTTTTTATCTGTATTACCAGAGTAGTATGAGGTGGAGCTCCAGTAATGGACCAGTACTTTACAGTATTACAGACACAGAAAGGAGAGATGGTATTGTCATAGCTCACTTCATATCAGCTGTTTATTTTCATGTGTGTTTTTATTCATAAGTTGTATTGTTTTTCCCTCATGTGTTATCTTGAAGATCAGGCGTTAAGAAGTACATGTAATAATACTTTTTTCAGAACATGTTTTTGGATCAAGCTCAAGTGCTTGTGTTCACATGTTCTCTGTAAGAAAGAGTAGCTGCTTTGGTCTGTAATCTGAAAAAAATCATTCTGTAAGGCAGTTTAGGAGGAGGGAAATCTTACAAGAGGAAGTGAAGGTGAAGGACATTTGGACAAAACACTAAGGGTCATTTTTTGGTACTTGCTACAGAGCAGGCAGAGTAAAAGGTGGGGGATTTACAGCTTCTGGATGCACCAGGATTTCTGTGGGTATTTGCATTTGGCATGAGCAGGATTCTTCTAACACCACTGCAAGTATCCAATAACAAAAATATGTGCTAGTAATACATGGCTGGAAATAATGATGGAATTTAATTTACTGTATGAATTTTTGATGTGCATTTTTTCAAATTATAGTCTCTTCAGAAGCTTCAGACTGGTGTTCTATCAGTGTTTTAGTTAAAAATTTACACTGCACTAGAAGTGGAAAAGTCTTGTCAGGGGGCAGTCATACCTCTCTGCTGATGTTGATAGCAGACAATGATACAGAAATCACAGATTCTGGAATTGGTGCTTCTAGAGGAGAATTTTTGCTTGCAACATAAAGGAAGAGATACTTTTTTTAGGTTATGCTTATGAATTACTTTTTCCAGAGGTTTAGCGTTACCAAGACTGTAAAAACTGGAATTTTGCAGACAGAAGAACATTGTAGCCTTTCATCTTTCCACGCGTTTCTCCTTGTTCTGTGCTTATAGTACGGACTTTTCAAAATTGCTAAAACCCTATGAGGAAAAAACATATATGTTCCAAAGCTCATACAATCTATCTGAAGACTGAGATTCCAGACTCCAACAGCTGCTGCCGAAAACTTTACCATCAGTCATAAAGGGCAAGACTGAATAGGAAATTGGGTTGCTTCCAATCATGACATTGTAGCACCTAATCCTGAAGTGTCTGATCTCTGAAACGGAATCCAAAACATTTAGGTACCCATATGCTTTGAATGGAGCGTGAGACCTGCATGTTTAGAGGGCCAGTACAAGACTTTGGGTGCTGGTGGGACCACTATTATCTAGCTTTCAGGCAGATACAGGCTACCAGAATAGCTCATTCAATCAATGTTGTGCCATCTTTTCAGGAAAGGCTCTGCAGCTCTTCTGCATTCACAAAATACTTTATCTTTTTATCAAAATTGAGGGATCTCCATGTACCTGATGGGAGTGACCACACATACCAAGTTGTGTGATTGGATGATGCACGCATGTTGCAACGTGTGACCTGAATGAACACTGATGAAGTAACAGGAGACATATATTGAGGAGGAAATCTGGGGAACACACCTTCATGGAGATGGTATAGGCGTGGTCCCTTCTGTCTGAGCAATTGATTACCCTACTGTACTTACAGCGGAGAGGTTTCTGGGATTACTAGATATGAAACTCTGAGCATACTGCATGTATAAACTCTTAGTTTTTTAGAATAATTATGAGCTCATAAGAGGCTTATGTACAGATTACCGGCACAGTGTGTGTGTCCTGTTCTGTTCTCCGAGTTATCTTCCTTTGTTTTCTGAAAGGATGTTATGAGCCAGTGGGATGTCTGTGCAGATATTTCTCTTGGACTCCAAATTTCTGCCCACCCCTTCCAGCTGAAACTCCCAAGCAGCATCTGCTGTGCTTCTGGAGTAGCTTTCTATGCCCACTTGAGAATCTTCTTGGGAAGGAAGCATAATCTGAGTCATACAGGAGAAAGCACAGATCCGCTTGAAGGAATTGGTATCCTATAGTTGATGCTGTCACTATTGTTAGTGTGTTCTCTTAAGGATGGGTGGCTTGAAAGGGGGGTTGGGAGGGAGGAAAGAAAAAGGGAAAGATACTTGTTTTATTTACAGAACCCTATCCTCCCTATGTATGTAAGAAGTGGGTACTTGAGCAACTGTTGGGAAGGGGTTTTGTTTTTGTCTTTTTCTTTTCATTACTTAATGTCCCCAAACTTGCTTTACTGCCTGCTATTCAAATTCTGCTTGAAGACAGAGATTCCTCATACATTTTCAACTGCATGAGCAGCTCATCATTAGATTATCTGAGCTGCTTCCTAATCATCAGTACATCTCCATAACTACCTTGTGAAATAAGTGCAGTCAACCTGCTAATGACTGAAGTGTGTTGGCAAATGCTGTATGATAAAATACCCAGAAAACTTAACTTACAAAAATCTAGAAAATTGCACGCACCGATGACTGGGAATGGCATGGAGGAGAGGGATGTGATTTTGTGCTGTGTAACTTGAGGTTAGAATTGCTCTCTGGATGTTGTATGACTGTTTGAGAAGCTTAGGTTTCTGATTTAGATGCCCGAGTTGTCTAACTCCAGGCATGTATCTAATGTAATCCCTTTGAAGTGAAAGCTTGCAAAATGAAGCACCTAAAGTAGAAAATGACGAAAGTGAGGTTGGCCATGGGGCTTGTTAATACTGGGTCCTTTTGTGTGTGCATATCATGATACCTGTTTTTTCCCTGTCTTCCTTTCCTTGTAGGAAGGATGGAGGACTGTGCCCCTGCTTAGCATTGATGCTGTATGTACATACAGAAAGGCTGTTGTGTGGAAACTGCACAATTTTTGAGTAGGAAGGGGGGTACAGAGTGATTGTTTTAGGTGCTGCACCTGAACTACTGGAACTTTGTTTCTTTTTGGGTAGCTGATAGTTCTGTGTTCAAAGTGCATCTTCCACATAGAGAATGATGATGAGTTGCTGCGTCTAAGTTGTAGCTGGGACTGTTTATCATGTGTGAAAGTGGGCCTTCAGAGTTTCAAAGTATTTCCCCAAAATAGGGAGCCCATACTGAATGACTGCTTCTGAGGAGTTTGTGACCTGTCTAATATTATATAGGAATTTGTGAGAAAAGTGTGATATCTGTATTTCCAAGGTACAAATGAAATGTCTTGACTCTGGACTGTTTCTTACATTTCATGAACCCCTCTTTCATCCAATGTACATTTCCCATCTTCTGCGACAGATGAGGCAGCAGTTTTACTGATGGCTGTTTCGTGAAGTACTTGGTGTGGATTCTTGTCTAGAGACAACTTTGTTTTTATGCACCGAGTAGGTCTGGGGCCCTGAGGATTTCAAGCATGTGATCTTGTTGTTCATGGCTTTCTGTGCACAAGTGAGAGGGAAATGAAAATTGGTGGAACAATGTAGCTAGTTACTGTATGGCATGCAGTGTGGCTATGCTAACATTATATTTTTTATATATGTGTATATTTTTATATAACACTATATAATAGAGATAGTTTTCTCTTTAGGATTTCACAAATTTGGGGGGGATATATTAGTCTTTGTTAAGGCTTTCTCATAAATATGATGAATCAGGATGCACTCTAGGCATAAATAAACTTTTTTTAAACTGTATTAACTCATGTTTGTTATTTAAAAAAAAATGTGGTTTTCACTATAGGTGAGTACTTGGAACCTACCTTTCATGTGTCATCCTCAGCTGAGAAAAAGGAAACCATCAAAGATCCTATTGAAAACTGTGGGAGGCAGGTATGTAAAACCAAATATTTTAAATTAGAGTTTGAACTGGATAATTTTATTAAACATTAAGGCAAAAGAAAACTTACCAGTCAATGAACAATGCCAAAGGAAGAGTCTTATAGGTGAAAGTTGTATTATAATCTGAAGTCAAATTGGCTGCAGTTTTCCTATGGTTGTATAAAATGCCTGCTATTATGATGGATACATGCCATTATAGTATTCTGTTTCCAGCTGATTTGCCTAAATTTTGACCAGTGTTTTTCTTTAAGTGTGCAATGCTGAGAAACAGTGCAGTTGAGTATATTTTATTTTCCATGCAAAATGCACGGTCCAGTGTTCGTGTGTGAGATTTGTCCATCTTTTATCATCTGCTGATCTTTCAGATAAAATGCTCTAGGCCTTCCTGTTTGTATGAGGAGAGATCAAACAAAAACTTGAAATTTGGTGACCAACTGGATGCTTTCTCTGCCTCCAGAATAGACCCTCCTTTGGCCAAATTAAATGTTGAGGAAGAGATTATTTTCAAGGTGTTACATCCCCTGGGGTTTGAGGCAGGCTTTCTGGTTGTACTAGGCATACAGGTCAGGTCTGGGTAGAGGGGAGGTCTCCAGTGAGCGTTTGGAGTCTTCTGTAACACCTGAATGGGCAGTGGAGCAAGCGATTTCTGCCCCATACCCAGGCACCATGGAGGTAGGATGCGTTTGATTTTAACGGGCGCAGCACAGCACTTAGGCCTACTGGAAAGTGGTGACAGTTGGGCAAAGAGATTGGGGAAGCAGAGGCTGAGAGAGACTGTGACTGGCTGAGATGCTGCTTCCCCATTGCAAAAGGAGGAATTGTTGTGAATCTAAAATGTGGAGGGAGAAAAAGGGCCTGGCTAACCAGAAAGATGAGCAAGGAGTTAAGAGATCTTGCTCCTTTGGGACACCAGGACTGCAGGCTCTGTTTCGAAAGGGAGTTTGAGCTGGGGAGGCACATGGGGAGGAGCACTTTGGGGGCATAGTGGCAGAGAACGTGAGCAGTCAGAACCATTGAGCAACAGAGCATCGTGTTAGGGAAGAGGCTGGGGAGAAGAGCTTGTGGGTGGGGGTGAAGCCTGATATGGTTTCGAGAAGCTTGGGCTTCTGATTTTGTGATGGAGGAAGGAAGGGACAGGTTTGCTGAATAAATGCTTTTCTTTGGAGCGTGGAATGAAGTTTGTTTTTTGAGCATCAGGTGAAAAACTAATCCTAACAGTCAGTTCTCCTTTTGGTGGACTGTAAAAAGCTTGTTAAGGTTATTCATGCTATATTAGCTCAACTGTCCGAGATTGGTATAATGCCAGATGGTAGAGAGCAATGGAGAGAGGAGGGTGGGAACACTTAGGCAGTTGTAAAGAATACTTGTATTACAGCAGTGAAACAGGAATAAAGCAAGTCCTCACAGTGACAAATGCCATGAGTTACAGAGAGAAGGCAGGCTAAAAGGTAAAAGTAACCCTAATGTACAGACAAATCTAATTCAAGGAAGACTGTTGTCTCAAAGTTTTTTTTCATTTTTAAGAAAACAGTGGTTCAGTGAAGCTTTAACTTACTTTCCTGTGTTTTGATTGTAAACAATTGCTTTCAAAATTTCTTTTATACAGTTGAATATGATGTTTGCAACATGAATTACTTAGATTAATTGTAACTTCCTTTCTCTTGGTAATCTTTTTGTCTGTACCTGCTTACTTAAGGATAAATATGTTTTAGAAACTACCAACTTGATAGAGAAAACAACACATGAAAATCAGACTGACAAAGCAGAGGTTTCACATCAGGAAGCCCTAGCACAAACTGATGAATTGCACGGTACTGACAAGCAGTTAAGTCTAAAACCTTGGGAAGAAAGATATGAAAGAATATGGGTTGAAAATGAGAAAAGGGAATTGAAAACAAATTTTAAAAACATTACGGCAGAGCTGAAGCAGATATTTGGTGAAGTTAATGAAACTGATAAAACTGCTTGCCTTATGGGAGAAATGTCAGAAGAGGACTTCAGTGAAGAATTGAAGAGTTTACATGTAGTTTCACCTCATGCGACAGAATCAAGTAATAAGATAGAAAGTAAACATGAATTTGGAGATATGAAACTTGTGCTAGGCCTGAAACAACCCAAAATGGAAATCATAATTCCAAGTCCTGGTGTCCTTTCTGGTCAAAATAACTTAAATACAAACATGGAAGATACCTGCAGTAGAGATGAAGAAGACTGCAGTAATGATACAGATAATATGGAAGTACCTATAGAGAAAGGAGAGGGAAAGCAAATACCTGCTGTGGAGATGGAAAAGAATGAGAATGGAAATAGTAGAAATGTAGAAGGAAGTCCTGAACACTCTCTGAGACATTACTTAAAAACAAGCATTTTGGATGACGTTTCTAATATTTTTCCGAAGATGAGACCTGTTTCTACAAATGATAAAAAGGCACTTTGTTTTGTAACAGAAAGGGAATTTGGAAAAGACTCCCGTTTTAATGACGATGTTTCCAGAGACTACCTTACCAACAATCATAAAATAGCAGAAACAGAAATTGAATGGGTTTTTGAAAATGCTCAGCAATCTTGTGGCGTACTGAAAAGGAATCTGGATGAAGAACTAGAACAAGATATGGAAAGATTTAAGAGTAAGGTAGGAATGCTGCAAATAGTATTCCTGGCTTTGGAGAAAGAGAAGGTACAGCTGCAAAAAGAGGTAGAAGTTCACCTGCTACTCCTCATTCTTTAGTCTTTCTCTGTACCAATGGTCCTGTTCACTTTAGCTATTCGTCATTAAGGAAAGGTGCTTTGTGCAAATTGGTTTTTGGTTCAATTGAAGTACAGTATGTATGAATAGAGAAACCTGTGGAGAGTTGTCCTCTTTCCCATTATGTAATTAGAAGGTTCTGAGAAAATCTAGAATGTATTATTGTTCTAGTTTAACAACAGATAGCACTCAGTTCCAGTGTCAGTAGTTATCAGTTCATTGCCACAAAAAGAAATGCACCCAATAACACTAGTTCTAATTCTGAATCAAAGAATGAAAATAGCTTCTGAACAGGGTCTTGACTAATCTCTGCATTTGCTATGATTTGTGCATGGCGTGCCTTCGTTGCCTTTCACTGAAATTCCTATTTGCTGTGAAACCACTTCTGCTTGTGGATTTTTTTGGTGTTTTATTGCTTTTATTGTTTTGTTTTGTTCTCCGTTAAGGAAGTAATAGTCCAGCACTCCTTCACTCTTACCTCCTGTATTTTTACAACTAACACTGTGCATTCCTTCTAACTTTCTGTCCATCAGTCATGCCTTTACTTTTCAGTTGTTCATGTTCAAGATATACTATTATTTCCTTTCTAAGGGCTATATTTTTCTTCATGTATTTTTAATCACGAGTAAATTCCAAGTACTTTCATTGCCTTGATATATTTTGTAGTATAATTTTATGAAAATACCTCTGTAAAATGGAAATGTTTCAATTCACATTACATGGCTTTAGAAGTAAAGACTGTATTATTCAATTTTGGGTATGATATTTCTCTCTTAATGATAGTAAGAAGCAAGGAGAAATATATAAAGCTTAACTTTTCTTTCTGTAGGTTGAAGAGGAAAAAAGAAAGCAAAGATGTTTCAAAAAGCAGACAGTGGCGAAACAAGATCTCGGGCAATTAAACATACTGCCAGGCAATGCTACTAATCAGCAAATGAAACAAAAGCTTCCTCTAAAGAAGAGCGACTGTCTTAGAACAGAAAATGAAGAAATGGAAGAAGAAAAACACAAAAAGGTCTTTTTGTCCAAGAAGAGATCAAAATTAATTGAAATGCCACTGAAAAGGTACACTAATAAAATAATCTCTAATTCTAATTTGTAAAACTAATTGTCTTTAGTTTTGTTTTTTAAACTTTGTCCTCCAAAGTAGTTTCATAAATACAGAAGGCCCTATTGAGTAGTCCACTGCTTCTCGAACGTTTAAGAAAAATATTGTTTTTAGGAAGAACTGAGTTCATAATAGACACTCAAACTTATTGTCTTCATTGTCAATACTGAGGCTAAACATGTCTTTAAAGCTGGAGACAAGAAAAAACAGCTGTTTTTGTGACAAATGGCTGCCCTGAAGAAAAAGTAGGGACTTGCAGTTTACTTTGCTTTCTCCCTTTTCTAGGTGACTTTAGTGATCTCCATGCAATTGATGTTTTCTTTCTCATTAAGTCCAGATCCTCTGTGTCAGGAAAAAGGGAAAAATAGTATTATCAGATTGATCCCAAAGGTTTGAAGAAGGCACGGATGGACAGTGCCTGCCTGATTTCATGTACATGACCAGATAGTTTCATTTCATGTGTGAGCAGAACATACCACAAGGCTTGATGGTGTTTTTTGTTTTTATGTATAGGATCTTCCTTTTGCTTTGCCGGTTGTGTCCTCAAAGAAGAGTATTTTGTCTAAACTGTTAGTGTAACACTTCTAAGTGATGTATTAGAGTAGTCTTTGCTCTTTCATTCACTTCGCATAGAAATTTGAAAGATCAGCTTTAGTGCAGCTATGTTTTCAGCCCTCATAAGCAGATAGGTGGTTCAAGAAAGCAGGGATAGTCATTCATGCTAATTCACTTCCTGTACCTATGACATTTCTGTTTTCACTGCCAATATCAAAATTCTTCTCAAGAAAACTCATTAGCAAGGTCCTGAAATAATATATTAATGGTGTTTAGAATTGCCTCAGCAATAAATTGAACTTTTGTGGAACTCAAGTCCATCACCCTGAGCATGCTGGCTCTAATTCAGCCAAACATTTAGGCCTGTATTTGAGGCACAGTGTATGGGAGTTAAGTGAGAATATTCATTGGGGCTGCTTCTTTTTCATGGCTTCGGCCCTGACAATAAGCCCTAGTCGTTCAAGTGAAGTGTGTTCCTGAGGGAGACAGACAAGTCTCTCTGAAGAAACCATGAAACCTTGAAGTAGAGAAGTACCTCCACAACCTCTACGAACATAATTGTCTATATAGAAGAGGAGGGAAGTGTTGGTTTACTCTTTTTGGTCAGACGGTGTTTATACGATACTTCCAAATGCTCCCTGGTTCTCTGGCACGCTGACTAGAAAGGACTAGTTTTACTCAGTTCTGAAACATGGAATGATAATCATGATGTGCACGAAGGCCACCAGCTGAGCAAAGTCTCATTGATGCAAGCCCACTTTCTGTCTCTTCTGTTGATTGTTCTGGATGACTCCAGGCCACTTGCAGAATGGATGTCTGTCAGGCAGAAGGTGGACTGCAAATCGCAAGGGAGATCTAATTCAGTCAATCTCCATGAGAGATATTTGAAGATACTTTCACACAACCCCAAACAGTGGTATTTTCCTGTCTTTCCTTCAGGTTGAATCTCTGCTCCATACACTTCTCCGAAGGAGGGTGGATATGTGTTCCAGCTTACTTGAGTCAACAACAGATTCCGCCTTTCCCCTCTATTTCTAGAAAAAGGAGTTTAAATACCTGGATATCTTTTCAGCATCTTTGGAGTCAAGCCTGTGTTTTATCACAGACATTTTTCTAAGTAGTTTCTGAGCGTCATCTGAAGTATGTCTGTTTCATAGAAATGTGTTATTTAAAGGTACTCAACTGGTGATATTTTTTTCTTCTTGTTTAATGTAGTAAATCTGCCCTGAATGCAAAAGGTGCAAAGAGAAATGGGAGTAAAAAACAGACTTCAAAGCAAAAGGCTAATCAGCAGATGAGTTCTTCCAGTGGGATTCATTTTCAAGTACTGGATGATAGCACTTTCAGCGAAACATCCCAAGATGAAGGGAGGTACTGAATATAAGGAATATTAGAAATAAAACTTAACAATACAAAATAATACAATAAAATAATAATAATTAATAAAAATCAATAATAAAAATTGACCTGAAAACTAAAGGTAAAAGTTTTGTAAACCTAATGCGTACTTGTTCTTTCAAGTGGCGATATTATCCGATGCCCTTTGTGTTTCAAACCGCTTCCTTTTTGCTTAGGATGCTTCAGCCATGCTAGTCAAATTAATAAGGTTGGATGTGCACAACTGCTAAATTACCTGAATGTGTATATATGTGCACATACATTTATATACATTTGTGCATGTGTAAATATATATATTCCCTATTTAAAAAGGGGGGGGATGCACGAGGTGCATGAAATTGCAAATGTTTTTCATTGCAGGCTTCTCAATTTTTTTCTCCTTTTCTTTACATCTCATATGCCTGTGCTAAGACAGAGAGAAGGTTAACTAGCCCCTTCATAATGCAGCTCTAAGATAGCTGTATACTCTTTGGAACTAGCAGCATTTGTATCTCTATAATCCGCTGTGTGTACAATAAAAAACAGTTTTCTTTGAACTAGCTCAGGGATCTCTGACTTAGCATTGTGTTGTATGTCGCATGTAAGATGCGTGAAGTGGGCAAGAAGGAAAAACAGGCTAGAGCTTATGAACACAGACTGAAGGCAGTTACTTGTTGCTGAAGAGCAGGTTTCCCTGAAGAGTCTTTTTTTTTTTTTAAACTCACTCTGTTCTGCTTGCCCGAAACTACTTCAAATGGAGCAGTGAACACAGTAGGTCTTCCATAGGAAGATAATTGGAATGGTTGTATAAACGAGCTTCATTGGTCAGTCATCAAGCTGACAGTGACACTGTCATGACTTAAGAACCCAAAATTATGATGCTTTGACTTGTAAGAGAAGGATTCTCAATGCTGAAAACAAAGCTAAAGCTCTAGTATTAAGCAAGTGTTATGGATAATTCATTGGTGTAGGTGTTTATGTGGCTGCCTAATTCCTACCATTTTGAGCAAAGTGCCGTTTCCAAGGAGTGTGATGTTTATTTCAACTTTTTGCTTAATATTTTGTGGTTAAGGTATCCCTTCCACTAGGCATAGTACAGATAAGGTTTTTTCAGTCTTTAGCTGTATCTAATAAAATTCTTCTATTAAGTTTTAGTTTAATTGAGTTGTGAAATTAAATTTTCACAACAATTTTAGATATTATTCATAATGCAATATAAGCATTCTAATACCAAAATCTATTTCTGTTTTCTAGACCTGCAGCAAAAAGGGGGAGTGAAAAGAACAAGGTACTGTAAAATAACTTTCTCGATTAAATATTTTATATCAGCTTTTAGCCACTTAAATCGGAATAACACTTGTATAGCAGTTTACCAGATGCACAAATTGCTGCTTGTGTGCAACTTAATCATATTTGAGCCAAATCTGTGGGCAGTGGATGAGAGAACAGATCATTCTTGCACTTGTAATAATCTATAATTATATACTGTTGTATACAGAAAATACTGTGTTGTTTGTAGGTCAACATACAGATGGATGTCACTGACCTTGATTTAACTCAGTCATCTGACACAACTACAGAGGATGTTGAATTGCCAACTTCAGCCTACAAAGAGGCTATGTTACTGATAGAACAGCTGAGTGTAGATCATACAGGTAAGTTTTCAAATCACCTTGTCTTCACCGGTTACAAGTTTTGTTTTGTTTTTTGTTTGTTTGTTTTCTAAATATATGATTTCTTTGTATACAATCTCAGGCATTTTAGTTTTCTATCTTGATCTAATGTTTTTTCATGATCAGAAGTGCCCAGAAAGTGCAGACTCCTGCACTTGATGTGGAATTCATCTCACTTAACTTTAGGTGTTTGTCTGTATTATTAGCAGACATACCTTAATTATTTACCATTGGTTCTCTCTAGTCAGAATTGGAGTAGTAGGTGCTTTTAACGTGCAGGTCAACTCATTCAACTCAAGTTGAACTCATTTTAATGTAGTCATCAAAAGTTAGCAAGATAGATCTTCCATTTTCCCTTTATGTCCCTCAGTAGGTATTCACAGCTAGCAAAGTATTGGCTTCACTAAAAATATATATATATAAAATCTACTATCATAATATACTTGCCTGCATACATGTAGCATTATATACGCATAAACATCATTTATTACTTCTAATAAACTATGTTAAAACTTTGTTTGGCAAATTATGAAATTAATAACTTGCATGTTGGAAAGTATTTGTGCATATATGCAGTTTTCTGTATATTTTGTTTTAATCTCCAAATAGGTTCTGCTAGTTTGTTGAAAATTCAGAACATACTTCTTGAATATGAGCAGATAATAGAATGTGAAAAAAATCGATACAGAGAGCTCTGGAGAGAAGTAAGAAAATTGGAAAGTGAGAAGGAGGAGTCACAGTTAATAGCGAAAGAGACTCAAGATTTGAAATCCATATTGGCTCATCAAGAAGTGGAATGGAAAAATGATATCCAAAGCCTTAAGTGTGTAGTCTTACATTCTCATAACATATGTTATCCTTTCACTATTCATTTCCAGAAGATGCTGATGGTGTAGTTGAGAGGTTGAAAACTTTCTAGTCTTGTAGGTTTGTTCCTTTTCAATCGGTCATACTTTAAATGACATAATGTCAGAAAAACAAATTGCCTGGACATTAGCACTGTGTAAAATCATCTACATTTTTTTTTTTGCTCTTTTAAAGCAAGAGAAGAGAATAGAGTATGGGAAAATGAGGTTTATAGGCATGTATTAGAATTATGTTTAATGTCTCCTTGTCTTTGCAGCTTTTGTTAGTGTATAATACTAGGAATTTTGGCTTCTCTGCAGAATGAAACTCAAAATAGAGCTTAGTGCTCTTTTTTCTTTTCTGTTTTTATTGGAAATGTTTGTGAAGGAAATTCAAATTTGGGATTGCCTATTTCCCCATACTCCTGAACTCATTATAGATGGCATGAGGTTTTTAAACTCTGTTTACATCATTTTAGACTAAAATGGCCAACAGGCACCTTATGAAATGCAGCAAGGGCAAATGCCAAGTCCCATTCCTGGGAAGGAGAAGACCATTGCAATGATGCATGCTGGGGACTGCCTGGCTGGGGAGCAGCTCTGCTGGGAGTCTTGGGTTCCTGGGGGTCTGGGCAGAGAGCGAACTGAGCAGCATAAGGTGCCGTTGGGGCTCTGTGAAGAACAGCACCCTGGGCTCTGTGAAGAAGAGCACAGGCAGTAGCCTGAGAGAAGTGATTATCTTCCTCCTACTCGGCACTCTGTCCTCTAGACACAGTCCAATTTCAGGCCCCCAGTGCTAGAGAGAGATTTATCTTTCAACAGCAAGCAAGCTCAACAGAGAGCCCGGAAGCTAGCTGTGGGCAGGAGCACTTGTCCTGTGAGGAGGGGCTAG
This sequence comes from Dromaius novaehollandiae, assembly GCF_036370855.1. Taxonomy (NCBI): domain Eukaryota; kingdom Metazoa; phylum Chordata; class Aves; order Casuariiformes; family Dromaiidae; genus Dromaius; species Dromaius novaehollandiae. The sequence goes on from NC_088098.1 coordinate 23,651,760, forward strand.
GGAGCTGGGCTTGGTCAGCCTGGAGAAGAGGCAGCTTTGATGGGACCTAACAGCAGCCTGCCAGTAAGTACGGGGAGGTTATGAGGAAGACTAAGCCAGGTCCTTTCTTGAGAAGCAGGGATTCCAATTGAATATGAGGGGAAAAACTTTTTCATGAGGAGGACAGCAAGCAGTGGCCCAGGGAGACTGTGTAGTCTCTGTCCTTGGAGACTTTCCAGACTGTACAGGATAAAGCCCTGAGCAACCTTGTCTGACCTCAGAGCTGAGCCTGCTTTGGGGAAGAGGTGGATCTAGACACCTCCTGCGGTCCCTTCCAACCTGAATTATCCTGTGATCCCAGTTTGCGTTTAAGGGAATAATTAGATTTGGTCCTAACTTGGCCTGGATTTGACTCCCCCCATTATTTCAAAGTTCCCAACTAACTATCAATAATAAAAAATGTAATATATTTTTTTCTAAATAAATTGTCAAAACAGAATTAGCTCTACACTTATGAAAATTATAACTGCTTTTTGCTGATTATTTCAGTTAGTAAAAAGCTGTCTTCCTAAGGTTTTCATTATCAGTTTGCTTCAATATTAAATTAGTATTGCTTCTTCCAGGTGTAGATCCATTGAGTTTTAAAAAATTGCAGTTTTTGATGTTATTAAGCTTAAACACCATGCATTTCTAAGCCTGTTTTTGATCACTGACCTCATTCTTGAGTAAATACAGACTGCTTCCTTTTTCTATGGTAGCAGTCTATTTCAGTCTTACAGAAGGTTCTCTTAAAAATTCTTAGATAAGTGGTATGCTGATTTATTAGTATTACTTGCAGTCACTGTGAGTTCATAATATGCAGGAGATGCTCAACATATTAAGAAAATGTAGATTTTTTCATAGTAAAAGTTTATAATGTTTTAACCTAGTAATGCATACATTTAATTATAGTAAATTGCCACGTCTCTATGTATTTATACCTGCAGGGAAGTTCTAGTGGGGGGTGGGAGAAGAAGGCAGTATTCTTTCTTTTGCCCCTTATGTTCCACCATGTCAAGCTGTGGTCTCTTGGTTTGAACCCAAATACGGGATTTGGTCTGTACTGTAGTGCATGTATTCAAACTACAGATGATCTCCTTTTGAATAAAGTGTGCATTTATAGAAATGTGTACTTCTATGCATTTATCTATGTAAATGTATGAGTACATGATTTATTTTGTACATAACTTAATGGATTATATCTGTATTTTGTGTAACTGATACCACTAATTGAATGAAGTTAAAATTCTTTTTAAAAAATTACAGTAAAAGTAAACTGAAAGGATGTAATGTTTTTATTGTTTAAGTTGTCTCTGCAAGTTCAGTGTGGAATATTCACTTTTTTTGGATCAGTGCTTTACTTGGATGCTCAAATAGGATTGAGGTTTCTATGTCTGAATTTGTTCCTCAATCTTTGTTAAATCCCAGGTTTACTTTGAAACAAGAAGAGGAGAAGAGGCTCAGAGTAGAAATGCTATATGAGAAAACCAGAGAACAGCTAAGAAAGAAAGAAGATCACTATTGTAAAGAGATGGAGGAGAAACAACAGCTTGAGTTACACTCAAGGAATTTAGAAATGGAATTAATAACACTGAGAACGCTCTTGAAACAGGTATATTAAATATTGAGTTAGACACTTGTCTCCTGTTCTTCTGCTTTTTTTTAGTTGACATTGTATTCCAATATGCTTAAAGAGATACCTTGTTTGTGGAAGAGGCATTAGATAACTATGTTGCTGCATTTTGAGGATGGTTGAGAGCTGTTGGTTCACAAGTGGTCCATTCTGTTTTTTTGTTTTACATTTGCCGCTCCATGATTCTTTTTCTCCTTTTTCAGGATCCAGGTTTCATTTGTATTTCAGGCCAAGTCTTACCTTGCTTATTTTTTTTAATTCTACGTTTCTTCTTAATTTGCAGATGGACATTAAAATTTATTATTTATAGGTTTCCTGTAGTTAGACTTAGGTGGATTGAAATTCAGTTCCAAGGTTCAGGCCCAAATGTTAACATTTACCTGAGATTCTATACATTGCCTCAGTTGCTTACGGTTAGGGGACTGAATCCAGGAAAGCCTCTTGCCCTCAATTTTAATGCAAGTTCAGTGACTTTTCTAATGTGATTGAGAGGATGACATTATCATCACATATAACCAGGTTAAATTCTTCAGCTCTTACATGTGATTTTGTGGATCTTTTCACAAGCTTTGACCTAGATTTCAATACTTGTGTCATGGTTCTATGAAGTGTCAAAAAGACCTTATTAAATTCAGCTGCTCACTTGTCTTTATTCCTCATACATAGTAAGTCTTTAAGTTGCAGAACTTATGTAAGTTAAAATACTAAGAACACATCAAAGTGATCATAAGTGATCTTAAATGGTCACTGTGCTCTTGTAGGAACAGTAGTTTGCATCACCAATTTTTGGTCTGCCTGCATTTAATGGAAGCATGAATTTCACTGATTTAGCTTCCAATCTGTTTGTTCGGCTGGTCAGTCCTCTTCTGTGCCCCAGTCTTTGGAAATCTCTTGCAACCCAGTTCATACAGAAATTTTGCTAGGTTTTGGTCAACTGTGAAGCTGTCTTGATGAGGAAAAATGTGTTAACAATCTGAAATGCTTCAGAACATAGGCTGTTAGTGACAAATTTGGACTTTCCTAGGACCTTGGAGTAGGGTAAAGTCAATGGAATTGAGATGCTTTTGGAAATGTCATCTATTAGTTTTATGCTGCTGTTAATGTTAGTGCTAAGGGTGGTGAATGAATGTTCTCAGATCTTTGACTTTAAACATGCAAGTGTCCATTCCTGGCTTGAATTAGTATATATACTGCTGTGGTAATGTGAGTTGGGTTTCTGCTTAAGATCTGTATGGTGTGTGTTTCCAAGAAGAGTAGTTTCATTGAATTTGTTTTTGTTGTAGAACAGTGATTCATTAAGCATCAAGCTGTTATAATACTGGTTTGTCCAAGCTAAAATCAGATATCTGCTAGTCATGTGCTTCAGTCAGGAGTCTAAATGTGCTTGTTTTCAAACATGAACTCTTCGCAACTCTATGCTTGGTATGCAAAGATGATTCGGGAAGCACAGATTTATATTTACTTGAAATTTTCTTAGTCTTCTCATTCCAAGTAACTTTAGTAACAAGAATACATTTAAATTCAGAGCAATCTAAATCGGATGATTCGGTAGGGGTAGCCCCTGAGATGTTTGCTTTCAGCCTCTGGTGTTTGCCTAGAAGATACAAAAAAGCTCTTACTGAATTTCCATACAATACCCTGGAAGGCAAACGTGCCTTCCTTAACATATGTATTCAGCTGCCTAACACCTAGATGCTGCTTTTGGGTTCACATGAGCGTAAGATATGCAACCTACTTTGTCTTGTATGGATAAATAGCCAGGAAATTAAACAGGCAAACAGCTGGATCTACACAACCCCCAGTGAGTATCTCAGAACTGAGGCTTGGCCCCCGCCACAGAAATTGACACCAGTTTAAACGAAAAAAATTCTTTCAAATTGCCATTCAAAGTATTTATTTTCAAAAGGATATTAAATCTAGATTTACAAGATGGATTATCATAACTTTGGAGAATTGAAAAGATGTGAAAGAGTTCTTTCATGGACAAAGAGGAATAAAATGGGAAAATGTTGCTAGCTCTTATTTTTCAAGATTTAAGTAGTTCAAATATGTTTTGGTAGGTTGAAGAAGAACGTGATGAAACACAGAGACAGCTCTCTCAAGAAAAGAGTGCCAGAGCCCTACAAGAAGGAATTTTGAACAGCCATCTTTGGAGACAGAAGGAAATAGAAGAAGAAACAAGAACTATAGTAAAAGGTTCAGAGGTAGGCAATTTTATTTCTAATTAAATTAATTTCACCATATTCATTCTAAAAACTTGATAAATCTTTCTGGTAATAGTTTTTGTCCTTTTTGCCAGATCATTTATGGTTTATTAAAGTAATTAAGCTGTGTAAATACCATTTTGTTTGTTTGTCTTTAAAAATTCTGGAGCGCAGCATCAGTCTTGTATATACCTGAAGTGCATGTGTAAGTAGGAAACCAACACAAAAGAAGACACAGTTTACCCAATTTATTAAGCTATCTGCTATTTTTTCATTTTATAGACATGTTATGATCAATTTTAAGGTTTCTAGCAGCACTCAGGTACCTAAGTACCCTGAGATTGACCAGGAAAGAAGTTGCTGGGCAGTATCTCTTAAAGTTTTAGTTACAGTGCAGCATCTGATCCTGTTGCCTGCTTTTTGAATTAGTTATATCCTCATCAAAATTACTTTAAAAAAAAAAAAAAAAAGAGGCGGAGGGGTGTCTCTTCCACCTCCACAGATTAAAATTTTGTGAAGGAGTATCACCAATGAATGAAATTCTCTCTAGGAATTAAAATAAATGGAAGAGAAAAATTGATCGTAAACGCTCCTTAAACATGAAAAAAGTTAACTGAGTTTATTGTGAAGATCCAGTGCTTCAAAGAATTATTTGTTCTATGCTACACTAACCAAGAAACAGAGGATGACTATGCTAATGCAGAAAAAAAGCTGCATATATAATAAACAAACAGGAAACTTATAAGAATACTACATTCCAGGGATGATTGATTGAGCTAACCTTTAGTAATACAGAAGGCTAAAGCGTTGAGGAGGTATTTGAGGAGAAGCAGCATTAATATTTAGTGCAATTCAGCTAAATGTCACAGAAGAAAAATACCTTTTCTAGCCCTGTTTTACCAGATTTCATAGCACAACTAAATTTACCTTTAAGGGAATATTTTAAAGGCCTGTAATAGACAATATACCATGCATATACAGCTTAGCACTGTCGTTTAAAAAAAATTTATAGTTAAGATATTTTAAATAACTTTTATCATTTATTTGCTGGATTTAGGGGGGGAAAAAAGACATTTTAGACTTGGGACCTTCATTTGGGTTTTAAGAGTATATTATACTCCTAGTGTGTGCATTCACTGTGCATGTGCATGGGCTCAGAGATGAGAGTGATATTTGTGGTAATACTGAAGTTACTATATGAAGTCATGCTTCAGTATTACAAATGTTAAAAAGCAGTTTGCTCAAGTGTTTTTGTAGATTCATTTCCCAACTGGCTATTTATTCTTATTCTTTATTACTTAGGTATCTGACAGCAATGAGAGAGAAAAGGATCTGTTGTACAAAAATCAGTTACTACAAGATGAAATGTCTGTACTAAGACTAGAGGTTGATCAAGTAAGACTTAGGAGCCAGGAGGAAGAAGCCAAATATTTAGAGGAAAATGAGACTTTGAAAGAAAAAAATGAAGATCTTAAAAAGGAACTTAAACTAAATGAGGAAGCTTTAACACAAACCGTTCTTCAGTACAGTGGACAGCTGAACTTATTAAAGACGGAATCGGCCGTACTGACTTCCAAACTGGAGCAGACAAAAGAAAGCAAAGATAGACTAGAGACAGAGATTGAATCATTCCGCTCCCGCCTGAGCTCTGCTGTTCAAGACCTTGAACGTCATCAGGCATCGAAAAGCGACATTGAGCGAACATTTCAGAGAGAACGTGACGAGTGGCTTCGTTTGCAGGACAAGCTCCATCGTGACCTCTCTGATGCACGAGAAACCGGCAAGAGCTTGTCTCAGCAGCTGAGCAAAGCTGAGAGCAAAGCTACTGGTCTAGAAAATGAACTTCACCAATCAAAACAAACACTTAGAGAAAAAACATTGCTTTTAGAAATGACACAAAAAGAATTAAGTCAAGCCCAATGTCAGGCAAAGGAATGTGATCGTGCTCGACAGCTTGAGAAAGACCAAGTAAGCAAATATATAATAAGGCAAGAATCTATGCAGGAGCGATTGGCTCAGCTCCAAAGTGAAAACCTTTTACTCCGTCAGCAACTTGAAGATATGCAGAACAAGGGGATCATCAAGGAAAAAGTAGTGAGCGATGTCCAGGACAGATTTAATGATATTTTCAATAAACTCAGAGCTGACACCGAAAAGCAAGCTTACCTGATGGAGGAGAGAAACAAGGAATTAAATGCCAAATGTATTGATTTAAGAGAACAAATCTTTAAATATGAGACCGACAAAGCAGAAAGAGAGGTAAAGCATACACTTACAAAGAACGCTTTCATATTTGTCAGTGCTTGAATTTCTTTTACATTTCTAAAGTTGACCAGGTATAAGTTTACATGCGTGGAAATACACCATGCGGGCTTGTTCTGGTTTGTTGTGTTTCTCTTGGAATTGTGGGAGGTTTTGGCCAACAGGGTGTCAATGCTCAGATCTGAGCAGAGAACAGGAGAAGGTTTCCAAGTGTAAACTTTGATCAAGAAACAGTGATCCTTCTTTAGAATTTTTTCCATCTCTTCTACTTAATCCTTTTGGTGCTGTAGGGCATTGTTTTGTTTTCCATACATCTGTTGCGCTGGTGACACAAATGAGTGGTATAAAAATGAGAACCATCCAATATGCAAGAGTTGAGAAATGGAGATGCAGACAAGTGAAGTGATGGGGGAAGGAGGGGAGAGAATGCTGTGGAAAAACGTTGCGAAGTGAGATTGAGAGGAGGAGATGGAGCAAGTTGCCTGTAGATGAGTGGAGACCAGCGAAGGAAGGGAAGAAGAGCTGCCAAGAGACTGATGACAGGGTCCCAAGCAAAGAAAAAAGGGGGGTTATTTTGTCTCCTAATGAGAAAGGATGACTTCTCCATAAGTTGGTATTGAAATTGAAGAGCATTAGTGTTGTCTGAGTGTGCATCTACATATGTGTGTTGAGGACTCTAAGGGGGCTGACAGTTCCTCAGGACATTGGTTTTGGACACTGTCCTAAGCTTTTTCTTTTACCTCTTACGATGCAGTCGTGTTTCTTTCTCTGAGGGTCTCCGAAAGACTACACAGCCAGCGAGAATGACTACTTGGGAAATCAGTAGCAGTATCTTTCTACAAAATGACACAGTGCACAAGGATGCAGTGTGCTCCTCTGCAGAGTGCTAGCCTGAAACAGGCGTGACTCAAGTGTTGCACTCGGGTAGACAGATTTTTGTCCGGAGTTTGAAAATGGGTGGAAGAGAATAAAGGTGGGGGTAGCAGTGAGGAGGAGGTATGTAACTGAAAAAGCTATGGGTGATGGGAGAAGGGGAAGAAAACTATTAGTTATTTGGAGGCTACTTCTAGGGACACACATAATCCTCTTAAATCATTACTCTCCCTGGAATCAAAGGGTTACCTTTGTTTAATCTTCCTTTCCTTGCTGGGAAACAGGAAGTAGTCACGTTCAGTGTTTGGACGCTCTGGTGTAAGCTTGTGTCCCTTGGTGATATTTCAGTAGTGATCTGGAATTACACTGGCCTCTCAAAAACAAATCCATGTCTCTGAGCAAGACAAGCACTTGAACCACCTTATTTCTCACTTGTCAGTTACTTTTAAATGGCGGGGGGGGGGAACTCTAGCAGTGCTGTTGGTCCTTTTAACCTGTGAATTGCTTTATAGTCTTACTACTAAAATGATAGGTTCCTTTTGTAGATGGTAGGAATAGATGAGCTACCCAGATTTTAGTAAACCTAATTGTCAGCGTAAAGGTGACTTGGCTTTGGAACGAGCTCAGTTAAGAAGACTGTAAGAGGATCTGACTCAAGATATACATAGTGTGTTTTGGAAGAGCTTTCAGATGTGCGTATTAATTTGTTTGTCTTTGTGTAGTGGAAGAATAGCATAGAGAATGATCCAATATGAAGCCCTGGCTTTGATGATCAGAGTAATGTCTGCAGTCAAATGACAGCGCTGTCATCTGAGCAGACTTCTGGCATTTTCCTGATAGATAGATAGATAGAGATATAGGTATATGCTTGCGGTATATGTTTATGCGCTGTTCCAAGAAGACTAGTCCGTAGCGGTTTTTAAGTATTAGGAAACCACAACCCTTGTGAAGAGATGGCAGTAGTTTAGAAGTCCTCAGCGGGTAAAGATGGATAGCAGTCATCAGCTGTGCAGATGCACGCTGGTGGTGGGCAAAATTGCTTGTCTTTGAGTTCACGCTGAAGACTGATGTAATTATATAAGCTAGCAGGAGAAAGTAAAAGCATAGTCCATATTCCTAACCTTTTGTCCATACACATGTAACTATTTCATTAGGGTATGGTCAGACAGCTGCAGCAGGAGGTTGCTGATGCTCTTAAAAAGCAGTCAATGTCAGAAGCTTCACTGGAAGTTGCCACGCGTTATCGCAGTGACCTGGAGGAAGACAAACTGCGGTTGCAAAAGGAGTTGGACAGGGTTAGAGGCAAGGTAAGCAAAGCCTGTAACTGTAATTGCTAAGTACTCAGTACATAGGAATTTTATTCTTAGCTACCAAAACCCTTATTCGCTTTAAAGTTGTTTTTGAAAATGATCCTCCTCCCCCCCCCCCCCTTCTTGTTTACACACGTCACTGTCGTCAAAACGAAGGATACAGGCAAGGTAACTACTAATGGCTAATTGTAATACGTAAATGAAATTAGGAATTTTTTCTTTTTTGAGGAAGCTTCTGCTATGAAATACCAGAAACACTGTGCTCTTACGTTTCTCTGGACTTGGTTGCTTTATTTACAGATTAATTCTTTTTTCTTTGTACCAGTTATATGTATGCCCTATCAGTAGGCAATTATATATTTCCCTGCTAGTTTCTTCTGAGAAACTGAAGTAACCTTTTTTCTTTTCTCCTTTGGTTTCTGTTTCTTAGAGTGTCCTTCTCTCCTCTGTCCTCTCACACTGTCCCTTCTCTTGCATAAGCACAGGTGTTTGTATAAAGAACTAGATAGGAAATTTCAAAGGACGAGCTAATGTTGTCCCAGTGCCCTAGAAATAATTTTGACAGGATCAATGTAATGACATGTAAATGACTTGCATTGTTTTATAAACTAGTGTCCGTGGTTGTCTAAGCAAAGTCACTGTGATCTCATGTCAAAGACCTTCCCAGAGGTCTGTATTTGCAAAGCAGCTTTTTAACATATAGACACACCAGTTTATTTTATTCTACTTGGTTTGGTGAAGTAGGATATCTGATTTCTGAAAAACAATAGAAATACTGGACTGCTGCATTTGTGGGTTTCTCTGTTCTCTGTACCTTTTTTCTGCAGCCAGGTAATTTGCTGTCAGTTCTGAATTCTTTTGTAACTTAATCTGCATATCCCTCTTTTCTCCTTCATTGATCCTGCTGAAATTTGTCTTCCTTTAGTTGCCATGTTGCCAGTCAATTGTAAGCAGCTTTCTGAAGTAGGGACCAGCTTTTGCAGTGTTTGTATAAGTGTTTGTATGAAGGTCTAGGAGTTCTGAAATATAAATCATCATGATTTTATTGTTGCTACTGAGTAGTGAAGTCACTTTAGAAGGATGAACTTTTTAACTAGTACTTTCCTTGGAGTCGGGAACAATTGGATACTAATTGTCATGACTCATTGAAAGAGTAGGATTGGCATTGTCAGTGCTTAAGACAAGTTTTAGGAAAGCAGAATAGGGATGGCAGAAACCAGGATAAAAGATGATGCAGTAACACAGATTTTGCTCAGTTGCTAGTAGAGGCATAGATTTGAATGTGTGTGAAATCATTACAATTCTCTGGCTAGAGAGTGTGTGCAGGTAGGTGCAGTATTTGATTTTTTTTTTTTTTTCAGCAGCATTTCACCTGTCTATAGAAAAACTAAGATGACTACCCTGAATTTTTAGTGTGGTTTTACAGTTGCAGGAATTGGAAGAACAGCATATTCAGTCTGAGCGTTGCGTTCATGATTTGGAGACTGCGTTAGAAAATAAGGAAAGGGAAGTAATAGCTTCTTCACAGAAACTGCAAGACCTCCTGGAAGCCTCTTTGGGAACTAATACTACTATAAAACAACTGGAAGAACATGTGCAACGGTAAGAAAATAACAGTGAGGCAAGGTTTCACTTTCTAGAATTATGCAAGAACAACAGGATTACCTTGTTGCATCACAGCAAGTTAAAATGTGTTTTTGTTTTAGATTTTGAAGTGTACTGTTGTGTCAGTATTTGCGCTCTTGTGGATTTCCATAACAAGACCTGTATTTCTTTTCAAGACTTGAAATTGAAAATGCCAGACTGGAAGCCACAGCCAAACAACAGACCAACAGAATTGAAGTTCTTCAGAAAGACCTGCAAGCCTCTGCTTCTGTAAGCTAGTCATAACCTTCCTTTTTCATGAGCTATTGAGCCTAGTTGTGTATGTATGTGGGGAAATTTTCAGAAGAGATTTTCCTGGGGAGCCTAGGGGAAGTCATTTCCTGCAGTCTGCAGAAGATAGGCTGCTGTTGAAATTCTGCTGGTCCATTCCCAGGCTTTCTGGTTCTGACAGTCTTTACATGGTACTATGCTGAGTCTTACTTAACACTGTTTGAGGTAAGGGTTTGACACTCCTGTACTGGTTTGAATATTTGCTATTGTATACCAGTCATCATGATTTAGACATCAGGCAGTGCTTCAGACACATGTTGCAACATGTATCATTAAAGGCCTTTTTCAAGCTACCTTGTGGAATATTCTGGGAGTATGTTGGTACCAGGTGCTTCCTACCCAAGTCCTAGCTGGCATCATCAAACTGTGACAAGAATTTCCCAGAGCTTTTGCTATGCAAAATTATTTTTACCTTAGCATCTTGGTGGTGTTTTTCATGAAATAATGAAGAGGAATCCCCGTGGTATCTTTTGCAGAACTCTATGCAATACTTGGAATTTCCACGTATCTCTAATTCAGTGGTTACAGTTTGCTTAAATGAGGTACTTTGCCTGTAGCCTGTATAAAGCAAGTGATTTTTGTGCTTCATCTAGTGAGCAAGGGTCCTTGGTCCTACAGCCCCCCAGAGTTGTTAATTAGGGCTGAAGAGGTGTTGAAAATAACAACAAAATGTGAAAGTGTAACTGTGAGCTGTACCGCAACTGGCTAAAGAAGAAGGCAGGCAGTCACAGTGCTCATCTTTCCCCTTTAGTTAAAATGGCATGGTTTTCGGATGTCCCATGGATGAGGAAGCTAATCCTGTCTGTGTTTATCGACAACTCTGCATTCGTCGTGGTTCTCTCTCTCTCCCTGAAACGCGTGGCCAAGGTGGTGATTGCTGACAATTTTAGGGTAGCCTCAAGCTACGGCCTTTCTGTTCACTAGAACAGGGAGAGGTAGATAGTATAGGAGTAGGGAGAAGGAGAAATGTTTGTGACATTTCTTTTTGGTAATACATCTTAAATGAGGTGTGAACTTCAGTCTGGAAAGTGTCAGTGTGGCTTTTTTGCTTTTTCTAATGCTTCTGTAGGTTCATAATTGTCTGGAGGACTTGATCACTGGCTTGCGAACAGCACCTGTGCCTTCGGAGGAAGACCAAAATCAGCAGGTACATCAGTAGTTTCTGTGAATTGCTGCTTTTAGTCTTTGAAGTTTCTACGTGCAGATAACTTTTGAAAAGTTCAGGTGGGCTGTGGGACACAGACTGAAGAATGGCCTCTTGGTTTTAGGGCAAGGCAACCTGGTTTTAGAGAAAGGGCTGCAAACTTCCTAATTCCCCTGCTACTGAGTTTTGCATCTGTTTGGTGATATGAAGATACTTCCATTCATCAGCACAGTTACTTTCATGTATATGATTCATGTTTTGCACAGGACAGATTTGTTGTTTAAAGCTGAGAGAGAATGGCCTTGGGAGTTCCATGTTTTCACAGATTTGCCGCAGTTTGCCAGTGTGACCACATTACCTTATTTTCTCCGTCTATAAATAGGTGATGGTGCTGTCCTGCCACACAGGGTGTTGAGGTAAAGAATAATCATTTGATGTGATGCTGTGTGGTGACAGGCAGCTGGGAAACAGCTCATTTCATGTAGGTATATGACCTAGCATTGTTTTTGGAACCCTGAAGTATCATCACAAGAATTGGTGGTTGGAAAATGAAAGTGTTTTGTGGATAGTAGGAAGAAGGATCTGCTTGAGAGGAGAAACTGCTGCTGCCCAAGAGAAGTCTGAGCTTTTTTCCAAGTTCCTCTTTCTTCCCCTTTCCATCAAGGGGAAGATACCACCAGGAGATTTCCATCATACAGTATTTTTTTTTCTTTTGTTTGTTTGTTTCTTTTTTTAATTTACTAACCTTACGATAGTTGTTCTCATGAACGTGGACTAAGCATTTTACCTACTCTGTAAGGACGATTGAGAAAAATGGTCGCCCCAAGGACTTGTAATCTAAGCGTCTGTGTTAAGGCTTTCACAGCCTTCTGAATATCGTTAGATATGTTCAGATGGATAAGATACTCAGTTCTGCCCGACCTGTGGCTTTGCAAGATTGAGCTTTGAATGCAAGTGTTAGCAGAAACTTAGAAGGTCTAGACCAACTTCTTCAGGCTGTCAGATGTCACAGGGAGATTTTCTGTGTGTTGTCTTATCCCCCTGATTTGTAAACTCACCCTGTCACATGCAGAGCATTCATTCTTTCCACCAGCTGCCAATGTTGTTCTTGGTTATGTTTCCTGGGTTGTGTTCTTGCACTCTGCATTAACCTTAACCATTAAGTGGTAGAGGAGAGCGTTAGCCATGTCTCCGTTTAAATTACTGCTTTATGTTGCATTTGGGAGTGACAAATAAGGTAGGTCTCTCAGGCTCAAATACTGCATTTCTCTTTTCTTAAGTGAGGTTTGTCTGACAGCAGATCAGTACTGATGCTTTGAATTGTCATATGTGGCTGAAAAGGAAGTAACTTGTGTTTCCAGCTAGTTTGGTTTTTCTTTTGATGCTGTTGCTTTCACAGATGCAACAGCAGAATGTGCTGTCTGTGACAGCAAAAGATCCACGTGCTACGTGGGAGGAGGTGCTGAAATCAAGATCCCAACTGGAAGATCGCCTTGCTCAGGTTGACAGGGAAAAGGCTGAGCTCTTGGAACAGGTGAGCCTAGAAAATTCTCCAGGCACCTAACAAATACCCAGGGGAACAGTGTTAGCTTTTTGTCGAGTTCTTACAGTTTCAGGTTTTCATTTTAACCCCCACAATTCAGGCTTGACTTGTGATTTGGGAGGTCATATTGGAAAGTAATAAAAGCACTTTTGTGAAAGCTCTGGGGTGGTTCTGTCATGGGGAGAGCTCCCAGTGTTGTCAGCTGTCAGTTTAGCATATGGAGCAAGGCCGAAGTCCCCCAGTTCTTTCCTTGGATTTCCTCTTGTCCTCTTCTGCCCCTCAGGGTAGAGTTAGAAATGCTTCATGCTTTGATGAAGTATATGGAGGAGCTGCTGCTTTTTTTTAGGATAGCAGGAGTTTAAAAGCCTTATAGGAGAACAAACTGAAGGAATTTGGGCCAAATTCACAAGTTCTTGGGAAAGAAGTGTCTGCCAGTTTCCAACAGGTAGTCTTTCTTTTTTCTCCTTTTCTGTAGAGGAAAGGTGCAAGTACAAAGTCAGAACAGCTGCTAGCTGTCCTCTGGTTTGCCCTAGAAAATGCCAGGAGGAAGAACAACAGCTGGATTAGTAAACATCCACAAAGATGAGATGGAGCTAAGGGTACAGGCAAACAAAACGTCCAGTAATTCCCTAACAGTGAACTCCTCCAAGGGCCACAGATCACTGAAGATCCCATTGAAACTTTAAATTAAGCTCTGCTCTTCACTGATGTGGATACATAAGCACTCCCTGCTATTGGCAGAGGGACTGAGGAAGTTGTTCTCCACTGTCTTTTCCACCTTTCCCCCATGAGCCCCTAGTAGAGGGTGGTCTCCATTTTGGGAGGAGGACATCTGTTTCTGTCCCTGGTCTGTCTGATGTGAAGACTGAAGTGCTGAATTTCATGTAGGAGAGTTCTGCAGACCTTGGCTAGCGGATAGAGATATCCTACAACTTCTTTGTGAAGGATGCTATCTGCATATACTGCGTATAGATAGTGTTACTGAGGTGTGTGTGTCAAATTTTTTTTTCTATTTTTGGAAGTGTGAGACTGAAAGAAAGAAAGTGAAAAAACTGATAGAATTGAAACGACCAGTAGAAGTCCGTCTGGACCAAGAAATGAAACGAAACATTGAACTGCAGAAAGAATGCATCAGGTACAGCTCTTTAGTACTTGCAAGAAATATCAGATAAGCTGGGAGTTGAGCTTTATTTAACTTGACCCTAAGACTATGAGTACGTAACTGTTCACAAATTCAAGCTTTGCGTTAGATTTTGCAAGTGGCTTCTGTATATGAGCATATGGTTTTAAATAGATGTAAAAGTCATTGCAAATGCAGGCTGCCTGCAGCTATCTTGGGAAGGAGAGAAGGAAGAAGTCCGTTATTTCTGTTTTGAGGTAAAATTTTAACCCTCCCAGACACTTGTGGGACCAGATTTTTGCTGTTTTCTGCGCTGTTTTCTGCGCTATTTTTTTCTTTTCCTTTGTTAGCAATTCCTGATCTATAAAGCACATTAAAGATGAAGTAAGCCCTGTCCATGCTATTTACATAAACATATGTGAAAGAGGCCGATTGTCTTTTTGCTTCTTATTTTCCTTACTAATTTACTGTGCAGGTCCAAGAAGCTTCTGAAAACAGCTATGAAGAAAGTGAAGGTGTATGAGATGCGAGACAGCGAGTCCCAATTTAGTTCCCAGGGAGAAATGAAGAACAGATATTCTGAAATGGTCAATGAAGTCAGTAGATTAAGAACAAAGGTAAGCTTTTATTTCTTATACTGTTTTTATTCTTTTCCTTACTTCTTTCTGTGTTGTTAATTATCTGTTGGCTATATTTCAAAGTGGACTTTGTCACATTTCATCTTCAGTGGTAGAAAATGATGAATGCCTGTGTAGTTATCACTGTGGGTAAAAATGACACCTTTATGTGCGGGGCAGTCTCTGTGAAGGCAGATAAAGGGCAGGCTGGCGCATAAAGGAAGGGTGAACCAGGAGCCAAGGGCTGCAGCAAGGCAGGTGGGGGCCACAGCCTCCTTGCCTGGGGCACAGTCCCAGAGGACAGAATCACAAAACGGTAGAGATTGGAAGGGACCTCTGGAGATCATCTAGTTCAACTACCCTGCTCAGGCAGGGTCACCTTTGCCCACAACCCTATCCAGACAGCTTTTGAATATCTCCAAGGATGGAGACTACACCACCTCTTTGGGCAACATTGTGAACCTGAGCAAGAAGAGTAGAGCAGATCTGGTGATGGTAAACAGGGTTAGCCAAGAGTCCCAAGGTCGTGCGTAGGGATGTGCAGGTCCGCAGTCAGGCCAGGAAGTCAAGTCCCCGTGTCAGGATCAGGGTCAAGAGCGACATGGCCAGGCACCGGCCTGGCCCCAGGATAGCTCAGGCAGAGACCAAAGCAGCTTCTGAACAAAAGAAGCTGAGCCCCTGCTGTGGTCTCTCACAGCTCTTCCAGTACAGCTGCACTATGTAAGTCAGCCCAGTACAGAGTCAGCCAAACTCCTGTGTTTGGGGCCCTGGCAGCACCTTCTAGGTCTGATGGATGAATTCTTTCTCTGGAAGAAAGGTAAATAAAACCATGATAAATCTAACAACTGTGTGAAGTTGGCTTTGTTCTAGATCATTTCTTGTGTCCTGTCTTATGTATCAGTTGAATAGGAGACAGTTCACGTTTTGCTCTTCTAAATTGTGTCATTGCTTTTGAAGGTAGGAGGTACTGATGTCACGCAGAAGTTTCATACCTTATTGTTCGCTAGTACCTGTTTCAGCACATATTTCTGAGTCTTAGGCACCTGTAAGAGGAATTCCGAAGAAGTGCTTTTGAAGTTGCTTTGGCTATCTTGTTCTCATAAATATATGCATTTTTCCTCAGTTGCATGTAACCTTTATCTCCATTCCCCCTAATTGTTTTAAGTTCAAATTTGTAGTTAAAGCACTGTGTTTCAGAGATATGTTAGTTTTTATAAGATACTGTTGCAGAATGAGTCAAGTGCCTTTGTGGTGGTGCATTTTTAGTAATAAAGCTGGTAGTATTTATGTGGCTTCTTTGCTGTTAGAACAGTTGCTTCTGAATGGTGGGGATTATGTTTAGGCAATTCAGGAATGAATCTAAAATTTCTGCTGTTCGTGGCTCTTTGAAGTGTTTGGTATGCTGTATTTCCTCATTTATTTATTTATTTACAAAAGGCAAGGACATGACGGGTATAGGTTCAAGACATTTAGAAAAGGTACATTTCTGCGCAGAGCAAGACAGAGTTTTAGTTGATCTTTGGGGCCTATTGAAAATCTGGTATTTCCTAAAAATTCTTGAAAATGAACTACCATATTGATCTAGAGGGAATACGCCTTCTTCTTCCACTTGAAAAGGTACTTGCCGAAGCACTATTTATGAAGCTTTCAGCCTGATGGAAAGAAGAGTATCTATTTGTTTCAAGTTCTGTATCAAGCTTTAATTCTGACAAGCATGTGAAGAAGCCCCTGAAACATGATGTGTTGTTTCTGATGAAGTATATGTGTATTTGATTTACTGTGAGCATACGAGGAACTCATTAAAGAAAAGCCCTGGTACTTTTCACTCTGTCCACGTGGGTGAAATGCTGCTAGTTCATGATGTCTAGGTGAAGTATTAGTTCTTCTGCAACAGTTCACAAACCAACAGAGAAAGAATGGAAACCTGAGCAGTGCTATCAGAAATCATTTAAAAGATATGCTTTCCCTTTGGTTTAAATACCAAGTCAGCAGATGACAACTACAGTCTCGATGGAGACATTTCATGGATTTTCACAGAACTGACTAACTTCAGGTCTCTGTGGTTTTTTGTTTTGTTTTTTTCTGGCTACAGGTTGGTGAACTTTCCCAACAGCTGGAGACAGAGTCTAAAAAATCCATGCAGCTAGAAGAAAGAAATCAGGATCTAGGAGAAGAGTTGTCTTCTATGCGTGGGAATCAGGAAAAACTGGAGAAGAGCAAATGCCAGCTGAAAGAAGAGGTGTCTAACCTCAAACGTCGTTTAGAGGCTAATATAGTGGATCACAACCAAATAGAACAATATAAAAAAGAGATTGAAGAAAGAGCTGGACAAGAGTTGAGACAAAAACTACAAGAAGTTAACCTGTTTCTGCAGGTAAATGTATTTATCACTCAGGTCTGTAGTGCACGTTACGTGACTTCGTCCTTGTTGTCACCTTTTAGTATTTTATCTTCGGTATCTGGTTCTCTCTGTTAGTGCCATATTTTTGTCTTTCCTGAAGAAAAATAGGAGAAGGGAAAACAGTCGCACAAAAGTACTTCCATGCACGTGCATGTGCAATACGTGTGTATGAAAGATTGGGCATGCTCTTTGATCGCCTTCTAACGGTGTCTGCAAGTCCTTGAGTCAAAGGCCTGCCAAAGGCATATTTCTGTTTTTGCAGTTCTCTGGGGGAATCACTATCTTGTCTTTTTGTTCTGGCTGTTTACTGTGAGGAATTGGCATTATTCTGTGTCATCCCCGTGGCTGCAGAATGGAGTTCGGGGAGAGCATAGGTAGTGCAGGAGAGCATGGGGACATAGGCTCTTTTTATCTTCAGTTGAACGGCCGTTGCAAATCAGAATTTGTGTGGCCAGGCATACTGGTGCAGCTTTGTCATTCTGCAGGGGGAAGTGCTCAGAGAAGAAGTCACTGAAGTGGCTTTCCTTTTTGGGGAGGTTCTTGTGGTTTCAGTGAGGAATTATTTTGTCTATGCCCTGTCTTACAGGGATAGTGTTCTTTCAATAATAGATTTGATTAATAACAGTGGTAAGAGCAGGTTTCTTTCAGACCATGAAAATGAAATAATGTGGTAGTTTGCTTTCTTCCTTGATTGTTGATGGTAGTGAGGAGGCACAGTTGCCTTCCTGAGTAAGGTTGTGCTCTTTAAACAGGGTGTGTGAAATTGATCCCTTTTTCTTTCTGTTTGTTGAAATTGTATTATCCGCCTCAGACACAGGCAGCCTCCCAGGACAGATTAGAACAAATAAGAGCCAGTCATCATGCTTCGTTGAGAAACCAGCTAAAACACAGAATTAGAGATCTGGAATCAGAATTGGATAGAATAAAAAGTACACAACAAGACAATATTTTTCAAAAAGAATCCACACAGGCAGAAGTGGGAAAGTACAAAGAACTCTATTTGGAAGAAGTGAAAATTAGAAGGTGCCTAGCAAATAAACTGGAAAGGTAAGTAAGTCTACACTTTTTTTCCTTTTTTTTTTTTGAACAAGTAATAGGATACTACTTTTTTGTCATGAATTTTCCTTCCAAAATCCCTCTTCTACATCTGGTCAGTATGCCGGTTGTAAGTCTAGAACGGTATATTTATGAAGAAAGAAAGCTAAGACCCTTCCCTGTATTTAGGACTGTCTTTCTTTCTCTTTACTGTTCCAGCAGTAACACAACTGATCATGCCTTTGTAGAGGATTTCTGAAGTTAATCTGTATTTTACTAGTCAGCTTTCTGGCCAGTCTGTAATAGCCTACTCTTCTTCTATATACATTGAAAAAGAGAAAATTCATGTTCTATCCTGTTTTCCTCCAACTATAAAGGCTTGAATAAGGAGAGGCCCTTTGGAGAACAGAAGTTGATTCTGTGGGGCAAAAAGAATCTTTTTCTCTTCCATTTTAGCAGGACATCTTTGGTTTGAGTTGACATTGGCAAGTGGAGGATAGCCCAGAGTGACTACTGTTCAGGAAAAAGTCATGTAAATAGATGGCATTGATTGTTTTGAAGCTCTCACCCTGAAAAGCCCTAAGTATTGGTGACTCTCGCTGCTCCCTACAGGTAGTCTGACTTCTTGGAAGTAGGCTCTTCAAAAACTCCAGATCAAATTGTGTTGTCTTTTTGGACACTCATAGGCCCTTCCATTTTCAGACATCTAATAATAGTCTAAGACCTGGAGAATAACTTTCTGAAAGCATTACCAAAAATATTTCATGCATGCTTCTGAATTTTTCACAGAGCTAATGAGAGACTAGCAGAAGCCAATGCTAAACTCCTTAACGAGCGTCATAGAAGCAGATCTTTAATTGCAAGCAGCGTTGTCAGTGGAGGAGGTCTGACTGCAAGCCCAGTTCTGTATTCAACTCAGCTGGGACATCTCGGCAACAATTTGGCACTGAATAGAAGTCTTAGTCTCGGAGGAAGCTTCATGAGCCCAAGTGGGAATGCTTTATCATCAAGAAATAGAGTTGAAGCCTATATGGCTAAGGTAAGTTTTGTTTTGGTTTGTTTTTTTGTTTGTTTTTGTTTGTTTTTTAATGTGATTCTCAACTACTGCTAAAGAATATCAGTAAGCAAGGTTAAGCTTCTTGACTGAAGATCAGCATCCATTTCTAGTTCCAAAACATGCAGTCTAATCTGCTAAAATGGCTGCTCGTCATCCAAATAATACACAAGTATGTGGGGTAGGGGCAAAGCATTTTAGTCACCTGGGTTGTACAAAATTCAAAAGTGCTCACAGACCAAAAATTATTTGCATCTATGTAGTGATTTTTATAACTAAATTTTTTTAAAAGAGAAAATGTGATGAAGAATGCTGTTGCATGACAAACTCCCAGTCGACATATTTATTACATTTTAACTTACAGTATTTGGTCACTAGAAATTCTCTAGATTAAAAGTATGTAACCTATTTTAAATTGGTAACTTTATGATGAATGTAAAAGCCCAACAGACATCTTTATTCAAGGCACATTTTCCTTCCTCGCTGATCCTCATTCTAGTGCCTCCTTCACTGGAAGGTGTTCTAGTACATTAATATCAACAAATGGATGCTTCAAAAAGAATGAATGATATAAGTGCAATTGCTTAACTTCTCAGTCTATACTATCGTGAAGGATTTAGGCTATGCCTAGGACACATTTCTTTTTAGGAGTTCCTGCTATATATTATTAATTCATTTGGTCCTCCTTTTCACAGATGAATACTGTGTAGTTGCACAGGCAAAATTGATTACTTCTCAGAAACTCCTTTTAGCTCTAATTTTGCAGCAATGCTGCAACCTCGGCAATACCTCTGGCCAAAGTGTGCTCCATAACTAGCAGTCTGTGACAGTATGTTCCTCACAGAACGGTAACATCATATTGTAAGATTTGGGAGCTACGTGTCCATAGTTGGACAAGAATGTACATAATTCTTCACAAAATGCTGTGATCTCTTCCCTATTTTGCATAGAATGGAGGCATGGACAAGCTCTCCTCTTCAGTCTGTTTTATCGCCCCCTTTATTCTGCTGTAGACAGAACATGAGAAATACTCAGGTACCTCTAATTCTGACTCAGTGCTGTGGTGCTGCTCACATACTGAGGATTCTGTTTAAACAAGGTGTCTGTGTACTGTGCTTGATTTCAAGCAAACAAACTAATAGGTAACAGACAAAGCAGTGCAAGTAATGAGCAGCAATGGCAGTTGCAGAGAGGAATATTTTTGGATCCCTGTGAATGTTTGTTTCAGATGAGAGGGGAGGATACACGTTACAGAAAGAACCTGGGAGGCAGCCAGTGCTGTCCCATCAGCAGAGGCTGTTCTGTGTGCAAGCAGTGGAAAGCAGGCAAAATGCAAGGACCTTTTGCAAGAGTGAAGTAAGGTGAAGGCCAGGACAAGGGAACGGGAACAGGAGCAGTAGGACAAGGGAGGGGAAAGCAAAGGACACAGAAAATGGAGCAGGATTTTAAAGGAGGAAAACCATCCTCCCTCTAGGAGGATGTCCTAGTTTAAGAGAAAAGAGCTGAGAGTTGGGCCTTTTTTTGATAAGTCCGTGTTCTTTTTTTATTATGTGTGGCTTCTTAACGGCCTCTTTTCCTCCCATTTGGAGAATAGTCTCAAGACAATGCATTGTGAGAGCACTGTGTGAGACTGAGCTCTTCAATAGTGGAAGCTCCATGTTTTTAGGATCAGCAATATTTTACTTCTTGCTGCAAAAGCTGCTGTTAACATCGTGACAGCATTTATGAACTTGATTGATTCAGAACTTCCTTTTGGAAAGTTCTCATTTGTTCTCATTGTAACAATGTCTCGACTGATAGCTCACCGAAAAGAAGCCATGCTGATGCATTTGGGGTCCAGCTCCAACTAGGGAATCCCACTTGATGGTGCTAAGTGTTGTCACTCGCTCTGCAGGAGCTGAATGCAGAAACTATAGTTAGGTGTCTAATACACATACGCAAAGGACAAGGAGGTAGCATGGCACCTTGGTTTGGGATTCACAACAGCCAGCATCCTAAGGGAGGCTCTGTGCCTGTCAGCCAGTGAAAGGACCAGAGAGCTGTTGTGAAATTTGCTGGACTGGAGTACATCATTTCAGCCCTCAGGTGTGCAGGTGAGATTGTTGTGCAGTATGTACCAGAGCATCTGTGATTCAGGCACTATGTATTGGCACCTGTCCTGCTGCTTGCTTTCTTTCAGAAGGTGGCTGCTGTTCTTCTTGGGTATAGGGTACTTTTCTGAAGAAGTCTGAATGGCTTTGAGACCTCTCAAAGGCTGCTGAAGGAGGGGCCTCTGTACACCTTTTCTTTGGCTTCTGGGCAATTGTTCTGATCAGGGTGCTTTCCCTAGACTCTGGGCAGCACCAGCTCTTTGCAGTGGCCTCAAGTGAAAGTGTCTGCAACTGCAGTTGTTTGTGCTGAGCTCAGTAACGCCAATGTATATGTTGAGCATGCTGACCAGACTGGGCCCCAGGGTGGCATTTGTGAATCCTTTCACATAGTCTGGGGCTGCACAGCCTTCCAGCTGGCTAAAGAGACTGATGGCAAGAGCCTGAGCGCATATTGTAGTAGAATCTGAGATGCCTCTGCTTCTTTGTGAAACCATTGGCATCCCTGGACTTGCAAGTACATGATCGGTTCTATGGAGCTTGACGTTATTTTTGCAGACTTAGTCACCTCAATCCCATGGCAGTTGCGCTTCAGGGATTAAAGTCCAGCCCTGTGTTTGAGCAACTGTCAGTACCAAGGTATGTGAGAATGTGCTGCTAGCATCAGCAGGCATCACTTTTATATCAGAAACAGTTTCCAAGGGTTCCCTTTCTTCGGTGTGAGTTTCTGCACTTTACATCATGATGAATGCCAGTGCTCTCTGAGCTGGGGCAGTGTTTGCTCGCTCTCTCACAGGTGAGTTGCTGTTACAAGGAGGAGGTCATGTGCAGGAGGCTTCCAAATCATCACATACCTCATTGGTTCTTCAGTATGGCCTAGTTAAATGTCATTGGCTTGCAGTATTCCAGGGAAATAAACTGCTGTAGTCTGACTTTTGCTTCCCAAGTTGACTGGGCAGAAAACAGATCAAAGTAAAACATCATCAGCCGTGTATGTTGTGTGGTAGCGAGCTTTCTGCCATTGCCCAAAAGAATCCTTCAATACAGCACTGGCTGAAGCAGTTTTACTGATAGACTATTGTTCAACCTGCAAGTCCAGGTCTTGGATTCATCTGGACTTGATTGCACTGCCTGATTGCCAGCACATTATAGCAGCTGAACTAAGAGAGAATGAGATGGACAGTGATTGCTGTTTCCACCATGCGCATCTGCCCCGAGTATTATGCTTTAATCTGCAGTTCTAAGTCACTTGTGTTGTCCTTAGCTTTCACAGGCTTTCAACTATTAAATAACTATGGGCATGTGGAGGCTGCTTTACCCTTTGTTCTCTCAGATGACAGCATGAGGATGCAAGGGGTTTATCAGGCTTATTTGTGGACACTGGCTGGCTCTACACAGTTTAAATTAACTTGCTTTTAGAGTGAGATGGACCAACTCCATCTTGTAGTCAACGCTGTCAGTAATCTATGTAAGAGAGGTTTATAGCTAACCTGCAGCACTTCATTACTCAAATATCAGTGTTGTGAAAACCCTGTGACTGGGTTTTAATTCAGTCCTTTCATCAAGTTTCAAATATGCTTCATCAAGACAACCTGACACTCTGTTCATGGAATGTTTCTTAGTTTTGCAGATTTGAAGTAATGGAGAAGTGATTCCTGAGATTTTCAACCTTGGTTTTCTTTTCTCAGTTGATAATGCCCGCCTTTAGCAACGGTTCTTATAATAATGGTTCTTTTAAAGGTTCCTGGTGCTTTTATTAATGGATACTATAGCACTAGCTCTTGTGTTATCTTCTGGTTTCAGCTGAAATGCCTCAACAGGTAGTCAAGTGTTCAGAAGACCCCTATGCAAACCTTTTTGGTGGTTAGTCTCAGTCCTGGGTTCTATATAATATGATAAATGTGTTTGAGTTTTCTATGTTAATTATTCATGTGAAACACAGTAGCTGGCTTGGTCCCAGCACGTTCCTCTTTAGAAGAATTCGATGCAGTGTAGCTTAGCAAGTGTCAGATTTTCCTAGAAGGTAAGGTAATAGTCTTTCATGTGCATTCTCAGGACTGCCTAACTGTCCTAATCTATGTAGGTATCGTTGTGAGAGGTATCGTAACCAAAGAGCAAAACTCTTCAGGTACTCATTCCCATTTTAATTTTCCAGAAGTTGGAATTTTCGGGCATCTCAGACTTCTATCAAGGTAGCTAATTTTGCTGGTTTAATAATTTCAGATGGGCTACTTAAAAATGTCGTGAAAAATGGTTCTAAAATCCGCCTGCAAGAAACATTAATCTGAGCTGATACCACAAAAAGCATGCATCTGAGAATGGTGATACTGCCCTCGTTCAGTATCCTGACTTTAGTGGTAGCCGTGAAGTTTCTTTTCAGATCGTATGTCTTTTGCTTTTGCTGAAGGGTTGCTATGGTGGGGAATGTTTTTAGGTTTCAGTGCTATTTTTTGAGGCTTCACTTTGAAGGCTTGAAAACCAGAACCCAAAGCCCCCATCAGCCAGGAGCTGACTCTCAAGGGAGTGCAAGAACAATTGAGTTACAGCTGATATTTTCCCCGTCCCCAATTACTGATATCAGAGTTTTTTTGTTTTGTTATGCTTTTACCTAAATTGTTCCTCACTAATATAATTTCGTTAGTTTGTGGGACTTACTACCTTGAAGTTCTCTCTGGGCTTGTTTATAACATACAGAAACTTTTGCCTTGGTGTCACCAGAGGAGCTGGGGATTATTGTCTCTTACTGTACACATTTTATTTTCTCTATGTACTTAATCAGATTCAGAATTTACCTTTCAGGGGATGATTACTGTTTAGTTCTGGAATAGATTATTTTCTTCCCGGGATGAAGGCAGGTAGAACTACAGCTAAATCCTTGGACAGCTTACCCATTTCTTCCCACTCCTGCCAGATCCTCTTGAGAAAAAGCCAGAGATCTTAGCATAACTGTTTTGCTCCAGTCAGAGCAGAAGGCTAGTCACTGGGGCTTTGGATTATCAATGTGAGTTTATCCTCCCTCTTGGCAGTTCCAGCTGCATGTCCTTTAGTGTGGTATGTCTTTCTATTTGTGTAATCACCAGGTAGGGAACAATTTTGCCTAATTGTAGTGGCATTGTTGGTACCCTCAGGTCACTGAACTGTTGAAGGTGTTCAGGAGATTCATAATACTTAATCTCTTCTTTCAGAGTTCTTGAGAAAGAGAAATGTGGTTCTCACAGGTGCGGGAGGTGCTAGAGGACGTGCATCTAAATGTGTATTTCTTTCATGGGAAGTTGAAATTGTAACATGCCTTTTGTCATCTCACATTATGTGTTCACAATGTTATGGCTTCTGTAGTAGTTAATCCACCTGAAAAATGGATCACACCTGTTATAACAGAACTTCCTTAAACTACAGAAATGGGTTGTTTTACCCTCTTGACCAGTTCTGACATTCAGAAAGTTCCTGACAGTAACAACAGTTATACCTGACATGCCAGTAATGTTCTGAATTGAGTTTCTGGACTCTGAGCATCATCTCATGGGCTCTTACAGGATGATCCAGATTCTGTCCTCGGGCAGCCCCCATGATAAATAGTAAGTCAGCACAGCTGTCTGGACAAGAACTAGCTAAAAGGTGACTGCTTTCAAGGGTGAAAGCCAGTGTGTTGCTGCGTGCAGAGAGGAGCAGTGAGATGAGCAGTATGGCAGTGCAGAACTCTGTACAGAAAATATCAGAGGTCACTGTTCTGTTTTCCAGCTCTGTGACTAATCTGGCAGAAGCATTTCTGGAATCTGCAGTTCTCATCCTTACCAACCAAGAGGTTTGGGATAGTCAGCAGTGTGATGCCTTTGCAGAGGGGTGAGGGGGAACGGGAACAATGGAGGCAAGGTATAATACTCAAGAGCACATATCTTGCCTGACTCTTGATTCGCCTTCCAGAAACTAGTGACTCACCTCCCCCCCCCCCCCCCCCCCCACTTACTCCTCTTTCCTCAGACCTGGATGAAAAGCACAAAGGTGTTAATACCATGAATGAGAAGAAAACACAGTCTTTTTCTTCTGTTGATTGATTTGCATGGGTTGGGGAGGTCCCTGTGGACCATCTGGTCATTATGAAGGTTCCAGAAAGCAGGGAAAGTGATTTCTTCCAACACCAACTACTACTGCTTCTTAGGACTGGTCTTGTTTTTGAGTCATCTTTTGGGCTGGGCATTATGTTTTCCTGCTTCTTTCTGTCACCAATTTCTCCCTTTATCTGTTAGACTCCCTTCTTGCCAGGCTTTCGCTGCTGCTCCTCCTGTTTGTAAATGAAGGCTTGGGGATTTGGGGCTCCTGGTGTTTTCTTGGTTCCTGCAGCTCCCGGCTCCCCTCTCGTAGCCGTGAAGGCAGAGACGATTGCGACAGAGCCTCCCTGAGCAGTTCTTCGCCTTGAGGAGCGGGAGAATTTGGGTGCAGCGATGCCTGGCGAGAGGGCCCTTGCCTCCGCTCTCCTGCCTTGAGGCCGCGCTTGTTTGGGCCTGGAGCGGCCTGTGACTGCTGCTCCTGCGAGGGTTTGCAGAGCGCTGCCCTTCCTGAGGCCCTGGCGCCCTTTGTCCTGGCTCCTTTGCTGCTGAGTACAGAAAACGGTGTTTAGGTTCTCCTTGTTGCCGGTGCGTTGGCAGAGGAGCCTGCTGAGCTGTTGCTGAGATGGATGAGGCTTCCCGCCGGGCTTCAGCGCTGCAATTGCAGAGTCACGGGAGGGCTGAGGTCGGGAGGGGCTGCGGGAGGTGCTCTGGGCCAGGCCCCTGCTGCAAGCAGGCTCATGCAGAGCAGGTTGCTCAGGGCTGTGTGCAGCCGGGGTTTGAGTGTCTCCGAGGATGGAGGCTCCAGCCCCTCTCTGGGCACTAACAGGCCCTGAGCAGCCTCACCTGGGGCCCCCGTTACATTGAAATGGAATTTCTTCTGTTTCAGTTTGCGCCCATTCCTCTTGTTCTTTCACAGGTTACCACTGAGAAGGGTCTGGCTCTGTTGTCTTTACCCCCTGCCCCCTCAGGTATCTTTGCACACTGTAAGATGCCCCTAGAGCCTTCTCTTCTCCATGCTAAACAATCACAGCTCACCCAGGTCAGGTGCTCCAAGCCCCTAATCATCTTCATGGCCCTAATGTTTGCTAATTACATAAGCCTGGAAGTTGCATACTGTCTGTTTTGACACTCACTTCTATGTGTCACAGTTTTTTGTTTCTGTTTTTTTTTTCCTGTGCTGTGGAATATGTCGATCTTGCAGCAGCTGCTGTTGCAACTGTTCTCTTACAAATCTGCAGAAGTAGCCTCAACTGAGGTTGGCCCAGTGTATGACACTTATGCATGTTTCAGCTAAACAGACATTCTATTCGTGTATTTGAGGCTAGAGCGTAACCATACATTGTTATAAATTCCTTGTGCTTTTTTTTCCCCTCTATTTTTTCAGAAGTCCAGTTACGAACCAGCTAGTGAGTTACAGATCATTTTGTGATATGGTGGTTGTTGCTCAGCAGTGAAAATGCTACACCCCAGCTGACCAAGAGTTTCTCATCAAAAAATTCAAACCTCAAACCTAGATGTTTTCCATCTGTATTGCATATTATGGCTGGGTTTTAAAATGCTTTAGAAACTAATATTAGAAAAATGTAGCTATTGAAATATTAACTATATTTTATATATAATTCTAGGTACGGCGGGAACTGGATGAAAAAATCACTAAAGAACTTGAACAAGGTAATTTGTTAGAGGATGTTCCAATTTAATTTTAGTTCCAGTTTAGTTTTAGTTCCAGTTTTATTTTGAAGGTTTTTCAATTTAGAGTTTTGTATGGAAACTTCCTGGTTACCAAAATATTTGTACAGAATATTTTGCAGTTGCCTAAAAACAAAACAAAAATAAAAAATCTCCCAAAACAAACAAACAGGAAGAAAACCAACTCCCCCTCCCCACAGAGAGAAACTTGCTTTACGCTGAAGTCACTTTTCCCTACAGTTAATCATCAAGCACAAATGTTGAACACAAAAGAAGCCCTGCATTAAGATTTTTATATACTTCAGCAATCACTTCTCCTCCTATATACACTGATCGCATTCAGTGCTAAAGCATGCCATACACATCCTCTAGTGTTATAGTTCTTGATGTATGCTGTCTCATTTATTGCTTGTATTTGTTGTTTATACATTGCAGTCTTTTGGGGGTAAGCCAGAAAAATACAAATCAGTAACAAAAGATATCTTTTTGTAGAAAAAGATCACTTAGCAGTTTTTAAGAAAACGTAGAATGATTTGATTGCTTATAATATACAGCATAAGCGTAACATATGGGTCCTATAATATGAAGCCAGGCTTCCATAGCGTAATCTCACCTTTTCACGATAATTGTTCCTCCAGAGTCACAGCTTTGCAGTGACTGGGTCTGTTTCAAAGCAGGTAGCCCCGGAGAGCATTTACTTCTATTCCAGTAGTCGTCAATCCCCCAGCAAGTGGCCAGCTGTTTCTTTATAGCTCTTTCCATTTGCTTGGACGGACACAAATCTGTTGCATTGAATCTGTTTGCATTTTGAATGTAATTATATGCCTAGTAGGAATAGTGTTACTTGTTTGGTTTTGAGACTTTATGTGAATATGGTGGCTGGAGAAAGACAGCAAATGTTTTATTTTTTTTGCTTTCATTCAGTATGTGCTTTCATGGAAGGAAGTGTTTTGACAGGGCAAGCTATATAGACGCCCATCAGAGAAAGATATGTTAATATGCTGGGAGACTTGTCTTGGCCTGACTGCAATATGGTATTTGCCTCTTCAAAGGCCGATTATTTTGGATTTTATCACAGAGAATGCAGAAGCTGTTTTAAAGTGTAGTATTCCAAAAAAGAGCTGCTGTGAACTTTTAAGGAGAATGGAAAATTGAGTGTAAAGAGGTCTGCAGGGTGCTAAATTTACCACTGGTGTAAGCAGAAGTCATTTTTGAGTTTCCTGAAGACTCTTTGTGTGTAGCCTCTGGAATTTCCTTCACTAGCTTTAGCAATGTTGTTGACTAAGAATCAAACATGAAAAATCTTATTTGTTTCTTTGTGCCTGTCCTGTTGCCTGTTTGTTTCCCTTGGATGTTTTTAAATAACTCTCCAGATCTTTACCCTCTCCAGTTACCCACCTTTTTCTAGTGACTTATTTGGCCCAGTCTACTGTGAAACTAATGCATGGAATCCTATCTTCTTCCCCTCCCCTACCCCAGCCACTGCTGAACTTGAAACTGGATCTGCTGGAGCTTCCCCAATGGTATCTACTGATGGATCTTCAAAAAATGTAAATGCAGACCAGGATCCGCTTTCCAGGGCAATACAGGAGTACCGTGATGTTTTAACCAAAAATTATTTGATTTGAACAAATACTAGGGAAAGGCTGTGTAAATTATATGGTTTATTTAACATGTTAATGGTTTTCCATTAGATGGTTTAGATGTGAAAAATCTTTATTGCAGTTTGAATATAAACTCTAACTGTATTAAATGGATGTCAAGCACATTGCACTTGTCTGTAAAGAATATTGCAGGGATGTATCGTTTATTTTGTACTCACAATAAGAACCATATCTAATTTTTGTGACTAGCAGATTGACTAGTCTTAATTCCTGAGCTTGACAGAACTGCTGAAATGTCTCTTACTAGAGCAGATGCATTGTCTTGCCCCATTCATGTTCTGTGTTTTAACCAAAGCATTCCCTTTGTTCTTTTTCATCCTTTTCATTTTATGTGAATTTAAGTAATGTGCTAAGTATCAAAATAACACTAGAAACCTTAATCAGTTTTATGCCCACTACTTCTGTCCTGATGCAGTGAATATTTATGTTGATTAACTGAATGTTTCACCAGTGTTCAAGCTGGAAAATAGGGCATTTTACATTGCTGTCACCTTTATGTGCTTCAAGTTAAAAAGTTAGCTTGTAGCAGTGCCAAGAAAACTGATGTGTAGTCTTTTTGGTATGTTTGTTTCAGTATCTCATGTTGATTTTTGTATTGTATAGTGCTGCAGCTTTAGACACTTGCAGTCACTAGATGAACATCTATGCTGCACCTGAAACACTTTGTAAAGGAAAAAGGAATGTTGATATATCAACCTTCAGTTTTCTCAATATTTTCCAAAATTTATGTGACAGGATGGCTAAACTTTTTGTTGCTGCTGTAGTGGCTGATGATGTGGTGGCTGTAACCCTGGTGAAGGGCAGTCCTGTGGGGCATTTGCATCAAGAACAAGTAGGCAGTTTGACTTACCTCAGGGAGTTATGCACTGAAGATCAGTATTTGCCGTTTCATGTCTCTAGAAGTTCTTAGTGATAAGAAGATCCTAAAACGGAGGAAGAACTAATTCCAGAAAGTTAAAGAATAGTTATACCGAATTGAATGCAGACTGAAAATATTTGGTTTTACCTACCAATTCAAGGACTTAAGGTTACTAGGCAGTGAGGAAAAGCAACAAACGCTGCCATCACTCTTTGCGGCTTTTTTTTATAGTAGTGCAGAGTATTATCAACACAAAACCGTTGTATTTAATTCAAAATATTGTTCCAAATTTGTAATTAATAAATTTTGTATTCTAGTACTTGTTTTGTTTTAGCCTGTTCCTGTCTTTGCTTTCTCCCCTCCCCTACTTATGACTGTACCTTCTTACTCCCTCTGCTTGTGTCTCTTACAGAATAGTAGCTGTCGGACTGCTGCCAAAGGGGGAACGCTGGCAGGAGTCTGGCCTGTTGCTGCCTGTGGGTGCAAGGTGGGGGTCCTCTTCCGCAGTGGAGGCCGCAAGCAGGAGTGTGTTAAGACGGGGGCCTCGACTTCAGGTCTTGCTAATACTGGGGCACTTGACTCCGGCTGCCTTTCAGAACAAGGCTTCCTGTGGTCTAGGCAGAAGGGAGGGAGAGGGCTCCTGGTAGCCGTGAAAGATTGCAAAGCCCACCAGTCTGGAAGCGTATTTGGTCCATGTGGAGTCAGCAACGGGGAAAGGGAGGGGGGAAGACATTTGTCTGCCTGGCACCGTAAATGGCAAAGACAAATTCAGCTTTTGGCACTTTCTCATCTCCAAAGAGAAAGCAATGCATTTCTTAATCTCTTTGCTAAGGTATGCTAGAAAGACTTTTGGGTTAGCAGCCTTAAGATGATTACTAGATTTTTAAATTCAGTTGTAGAGAACATAGAATTCTGTTTCATAAAAAGAATGTCCTTATGCCAGTCCCTTTTCCCTTGAGCAAATGGTATAAAAGTTGTCCAGGGTTTGCTCTCTTCAGAATGTTGCATTGTATTTTAGGCACAAAAAAAGACTAGTTGTTCTTACTGTTATTCATTGGCAGAGTAGTTACATGAAAAATTAAGAGCATTTGAGCAGGGCTGCCATAGCACTAGTGTGTACACCAAGTCAGTCTTGACTTTTGAGATGTCCAGGCAGCCTCTTCTAATTCACTGCAGACCTCCGCAGCTCTAACTGCTTTGCTGTTGCTATGCAGAGAGAATGTAAATTTGGTCTTACATATATGTCTACTGACCATCTTTGTCCTGTTTTCACCTTTGCTCTCTACCTGTGGCACCTATTGCCACACTTGCTCTGAACTTGGAGACAAACTACCTTTTACTAAAATCAAACAAACAACAAATTCAATTAGCTTAAAAAGCCAATGGTAAATGCTTCTTTACTGCTGGTTGTCAGTAACAGGTGAAGGTTATTGCCTGCTAGAGAAGAACTGATAATCTGTGTTAGCAACTGACATAACAGGAGTTCGTTACTGTTACCATGAGGGTAACAGGTAAAAGACTATCTAGTCAGTTCACTAACTTCAAAGTTGATTGGGGGGGGGGGGTAAGGAGGAGTTCCTTGTACACTGTCAAAATGTGTGGCTGGTTTGTGCAGCTTTTGGATACAGCCCCAGCTACCCTGAAAGTTTGTCCTTTAACATGTTATACAGCAACACAACAGCAAGGGGTCACTCTTTCCTCCTGAAGAGCTGTATCCTGTTTTACAGAGCAGGAATCCATCCTCTATGTGGGTATGTCTCTCATAATTTCTGTCTAAGCCTCTGGACCAGTTACCTGGTATGTCAGTGCTTGATTGTATTTTATTGGGATGTAGTAGGTATGTGTTGAGATTTTTGTTCATTCTGTTCACGCAGTGCAAGCAATGCGGACAAATTGCATACGAAGAAGGGAATTTTGGCTTGTTACTGCACACCAATGCCTTTGTTCTTTGCACTCCAGAACATGGAGTTTGGCTCTGTCAGATGAAGAATGCCTTTCATGTGCAATGCTGAAAGACATGAGACTTAGCACAAGCAAATGCAGCATGTGAAAGAAACACAAGTGAAGATGTGTCCCACCACAGAACCAAATCTCTTCAACTCTGCTTGTTCAGGGACATCTTTCTCTAATCTATGTTTTAGTTGCTTCCATATCCATCACAACTTCACCTCCAGAGCAGGGAACCAAGAACTTGGTAAATTTTTCAAATGTTTTTCAAGTTTCAAGGTAGCTTAGCACAGACCTGAGAGGTTAAACCAGGGTGGAAGAACACTGCTTTCACTGGGTCATACAGTTCTCTTCCACAAAAGGAGCTACTTCATTTTCCATACTTTGGGAAATATTCTTGTCCTTAAGACCATACATCTACTTGTTTACGGTATGCCAGTCTACCTATGCCCTGGCAGTATCTTTTACTGTCAGCATTCTCCTTTGTAATGAAACAAAGAAAGGTATTCCACTAGTCACTTCTTTTCCAGCTGTCATGGCCAGATCTAATGAAGAGTCAAGATCACCAGACAAGTTCGCGGTGATAAGGCAGATCCACAGATCCAGGTCAGGATCAGGACCAGTGATCACCAGGCAGGTCTGTGGTGATGGGGCAGGGCTGAGGTCAAGCCAGGTTCCAGAGCCCTGATCTTCACAGATTGGAGGGTCTGGATCAAGGCAGTGCATGGCCAGGTACGGGTATGGCTGAGACAGTGCTGCAGGTGCATACACCATACCAGAGCTCAGGCAGGGGCTGAAGGCTGTTACTTGAGTTGTGCTGTTGGTAGTGAAATGCTGCTGGCACCCAGCAGACAGTCTCTTACTGGGAAATTGTTTTTATAAAAAAATATTTTTCATAAGCAGAGAAACAGTGAAAAGGCAACAAAGGTGATAAAATTAGTCTTTCCCTTCTGCCCGGCATGTGTTACTAGAAAGACTATTGTCACCACGCAGTCTGATTTCCTGCTGAAGCACTGGCTTCCCTGAGACAGGAGTTGGTTTCTTCTTTACAGCCTCTCTCTGCTCTGTGCCCTGGGTCATTTGGCTCTCAATTGCTTTGACAAATGAGACAGATAACTTGCTAATAGGTGTTTAAGGAGCTTTTTAAAGCTACTGTATTTCTCATTGTCATTTGTCATTTTTGTCCTTGGAAATGCTTTGGCATGCCTTGTCCAGTCCTATTTCCCCCCCCCCCCTCCAAAGTAGGGCAGGTGAGCTACATGATTGGCTTGTGTTGGTTAAATATTCCCTATATCAGTGGTTTTGTTTAAAGCATTTGCTTTACCATGCTGAATAGGAAAGGACCACTTTGTCAAGAGTCCAGCCACTCACAGGTGGAGGTGTTCATATATGAGAGGTCTGGTTCATAAATGCTCACAGCAGAATAGCTGCCCTGCCTGCAAACACAGTCACAAAAGGCTCCTCCCCAGCAAATAACCAAGCACAGAACTGTGACTGAAAGGGAGAGTCACTACTATCACGTGTTGCAACAGCAAGCAGGAGAGAGTGGGGACATCATCAGTGGCGCAGGTTACAGAGGTAGCAGGGGTTTATGAAATACAGGTCCTGGAAAACAGAGCTTATCTGGCACTACAGAGAAGGGTAAGAAGC
Source organism: Dromaius novaehollandiae (assembly GCF_036370855.1). Lineage (NCBI taxonomy): Eukaryota > Metazoa > Chordata > Aves > Casuariiformes > Dromaiidae > Dromaius > Dromaius novaehollandiae. The sequence continues at coordinate 23,684,851 of NC_088098.1, forward strand.
TTCTTAGATGATCCCTGCCCTCTGATTTGAGGTGAGAAATGTCCTCAGTGCTCAAAGCCAGCAATTGGCTTAACTTGGTGTGAGAGCAGGGACGTGGGTCAGGCACTTCAGTGCCTGCACTGCCGGCAGGCACAGCAGCACGTGTGTGCTGTCCCTAGCTATGGCCAATCTCTCACTCTTCCGACGAAGCTGAAAAAACAAACTGCTGAAGCCAAGTGATATATTGAGGAGGAGGGGGAAAAAAAAGGCCCTTTTCTTCTCACTGGTGATGTGAGGCATAGTTTTATTATAAAGCTGGACCAACAGTGAATTGGCTTTCAGTTCTCAACTTCACCAACTCATCAAGTAGCCAAGCATTCCTGTCATAATCCTAATTTCTTATTGCCAGGAAGTCTTCTGTTTAGGTGCAGTCTCTTCTGTAAGAGGAAAGAGCACCTCTTCAGCCCTTGTTCTTCCTTTTATTTGGAGGAGGCCAGGAGCCAACAGAAGATGTTCTTCAGGTCCCCTTACAGATGGGGGTTACTGCCTGGGGGTTGGGACACATGACTCAGTGCTGGGGAAGAGCATTTGGGGATTGCACAAAGCTCATTATGGGGAGTTGAAGGGAGGAACCAAAGGCAGGGACAGGGAGGGGATCAGGGTGGTTTGGGGAGGAACAAGCATGGGAAAATAGAGGGATAAGGGGATAAAAGGGGCTGCTTGCATATAAACAGGCTGCTGGTCAGGATGCTTGCCTGGCTGAGCCCTGCACCTGATTGGTGCCATCTGTCCCGTTTTCTCATTCAACTTGGTTTCTACCTCTTTCCCTAGGTGTGGGGCTGTCCCCTGTGTGTGCAGGGCTGTGGCTGGAGGGCTGAGTGCCAGCAGCTGGAGACAGCCCTTGGGTGAGCAGGTCTGTGTGTCTGTGTTGGCAGCAACAGGGGTGAGCAGAGGGGTGCGAGTGAGCGTGTTGATTGCTAGCAACCATCAGGCTGGCCCAGCCAGCAAGGAGGTGAAGTGGCTGAGGAGCCAGGGGTTTGTGTGTCTGGGAGTGAAACAACTGGAAAACACTGTAAAACCTTTCACCTGTAAAACCCCATAGAGCTGACACGATGACCTTTGGCTGATGCAATTTCATATGCCTTGTGGCTGTCTAGCGTCTGTGAACTTAATGTTGCCATTTGCTTACTAACATCTTTTAACTTCTGAAACAGATTAAGCAAAGCAGACTGCTTAAAGAAACAGCTGTATGAAGGACTCTTAATCTGTTTAAAATTATGGTGTCTTCTGAAACTCTTCAGCTTCCTCCATGCTGGGATTTAAGGCAGCAGCTGGTCGAATGTTACTCCTCCAAATATGCCATGATGAAATGTACTTCCCTCTTACTATTACAATGAGGTTGATGATTTTAGATTATGCATTTATATGAAAAAAGTACCTTCCTCAGCAGCAAGAGTGATTACTATGGAATCCTTCCAGAGCTTATGAACTGGCTTTCTAGCACACTTGTACTCCAAACAGTCACCCTTGCCTATGATTTATTTTGACATCTTTTTCAACCTGGAAGGAACCATCTGCCTTGAACAGAGGCTGACAGGCTAGGCTTTTTGTCAGCTTCCTCTTGCTTTGAAGCTCTAGCCCTACTTTATCCTCTAGTCCCAATTTCTTCAGAGCCTTTCAAATATGTCCCTTTTCTTAGTACAGCAAGTTAGAGAAGACCATGAAAACCATCATTACGATAGATCTCTTTTAAAGGGCAGTCAGAAGCAGGCCAGCAGACCATACAGGTGCTGGGAGGTATCATTATGAAGGGACAAACCACTGGTCCCTGCAGCCACTTTTAATCTGCTGGTCATACTACTGTACAACTGTGCACGTATTTCAATGTCACAATCCCTCATATTGTAAACACAAAAATCTAAATTTTCTTATTCTTCCCATTTGCATCTCTTCTAATGGCTGTAGAATTTGTAAGATATGGATTCTGTACCCCTTAATCTTTAATTTAGAAAAGACTCCTAGGAGAAGGGATTGACAGTCCTGGAAACTAGTAAAATTCAACTAGCTGGGCTCACAATCCTGCAAACTAGTAAGACTCAACTAGCCAGGCTCAACAGGAGGTGAAGATTGGGACGCAGCATTGCTCTGGACACCTCTGTGTGATGAGAAAGGAGTATTAACAGCAGGATAGTCTGGCAATTCCCTTTCACCCAAGGGCCATTCTGCAAGCATCTGCTAGGAAGTCACATTCTGGCTGCTCTTTGCTGTTGACACTCGGAAAAAGACGAACAGAAATAAACTCCAAACTACTGACATACGTGATGTGGTTATATAGCATCATACATGTCTTACCCACTCTTAAAATGGTGCCACTCCCAAATTGATGCCCATCTTTCCTGCTGCTTTCTGCACTGGCTGGATTGCTGAAAAATGGTGGAATCAGAAGTTAGAGCATAAAAATCATAAGCACTGGACCAATGTTATAAACTATGCAAGATGCTAACCTGGAACCTATCCCTTTGCCCAAATAACAATGACTTAAATTATAATAATAGCTAACTATATGAAATATTTTAATTGTTCTGTTCTCCTCAGAGACTGTTTCCACTCTGAGCCTGAAAATGTTAATTGAATGTGAGCTGTGAACTGTACTGTGAAACAGTCTTGCAAATCAAGAGTGCAATTTCAGAGCACAATCTTATCCCATTATAATTACACAAAAGAATCTTAAGCCTGCCTGTTCAGAGGCCTTGATCATTTGCACTTCCTCAGTTCCAGCTGCAATTATGCCTGACGCTTGTATCCCGGATGAGTTTAAGACAAGCGGTATAAGAAACATGGCAGAAAGTGAGAAGGCTGCTTCCGTTCAGTTAATGAAGTGAACACTTTCTCATATTTTGCACTTGTAGTTTAATCATTGAAATCATTGTGTGCTTTCACTGCTAATGATCTGATTGTTAGGAGAAAGGTGGGTCCCAGTCCTATTGACTGTTGACATCTTAATGTCCTCTGCTTTTGAAATCCAGTTCCAAACTAGCTGAAGTCCTAGTGTGCAGTGTTTCCTCTGCAGCACCATGTTTTCAATCGACATCAGCTCCTTAACCATAATCGCTTCCTGCCTTGGCTTCTGCTCAGCACTGCAACTCACTAAGAACTGAACTCCCGTAGATGAAATGCTACCTAGCTGTTACTGTATATATAGTTGCATGATTTTTGTTGATCCTTGTTGTTATGAATACAATTTTGAACAAATGAGCAAGGCAAATGACTTGAGGATCTCTCTTCTGTAGCTGAAGACACTAGCTCATCTGCACGTTCCATCAGTGCAATACCCTGCTGGTGCTTACCAGGCAACAACAGCTGCTCTGGTCAGACAGCTTGCAGGAGCATCACAGCATTCATCTGCATACAGCTTGCCACCTGCATCACAAGCAGAGCTGAAGCTGGAAATCATACAAGTGAGAATTCCTAACCATCTGAGCACAAAAATCCAAAATAAGAACTGTAATGAGTAAGTATTTGGGGGATAGGAACCTTCTGTGTGACATTCCAGTGCCTTAAAACGTTTTGAGTAGAGAATGCTTTTTCATAATTTCTCAGTTTACCTGATAAGACATGCACAATAACTGCATCTATGTTAAACAGCACTTAACCTATGATCAGTGCTCCTGTAAAACCCAACTTTGCTAGTATTTAACAGGTTTCTATCCTGATTCCTTCTATTTTATGATAGATTTCACCACTTTAAATCCTGGTTCTTTAATTTCTCCACCTGTATAATTTTCACACTGGTTTCCATGCAGTGCACCAGCATCATCACTGCTGTTGATGTGGAAAAATATTCACTGAATTCAAAATAAGAAAAATCAGAGGTATAAAACAAAGGATAACCAGAGGGGAAAAAGACAAACCAAACCCACTATCATGAATGGCATTTTGATGGACAAAACCACTGGTGCATGCCCTGGGCCTCTACGTGCACTTATGTTCCCTCAAGTAATGAAAAACATCTGGTCTATTGCTTTTCCCATCGAAGACTACTACCCACAGGGAAGATCAGAGTGGAGTGAAACATCCTGTCATTAGGTGGCAGTTACTCATGTAAGGCTGCGTGGCCTCAGCACATTTACTTAATGCGAGTTCCTGGAACATGCTGTAAGGCTTGAGGAAGGAAGACATTACCGCTTAGATAAGGTCAGGCCTGAAATTTTCTTGGCAAAATCTGTATACTATTTTGTTTTCAGCTTTGATTTCTACTTTCATCATTGGAGCTTTTATTTTCTTCAGGGAAGATGCAGCTACTAGAAGACATATCCACATTTCTATATTTACTGTAAAAAGTCCTCTGAAAAGGAACATAGCATGCTGGAAGAGGGTAGAGGTGTGAGGGGTAGCATTTTGCTTTATTTTCCCTTTATTAATACAATTCAATTTCTGTATCTTCTTTTCTCTTGTGCTGATATTGTTTCAGTAGCAAAAAAATTTTTTGTTACACAGTAGTTTGTTGACTGTCAGTTTCATCAAACCGATCAATTCTTTTGATATAAGGAATTACACAATCATTAGACTTTAATGACTTTCAGTAATTACAGACGAACCCTGATTTGTCTTATCCAATGTCTGTTCAGCCATTCCCTGGAAAAATGGGGAGAGATAGCTACCAGACATTCCTTTACTAGGTCACAAGACCAATAAAGAAGAAAAAGGTTTTGCTTGGCCTCACATACACACCAACAATCTCTAAGAACAAGCTGGAAGTTACAAGAACGTGAGAGCACCAAATTTCTGGAGAACAAACATCTTCAGCTCAATGTATTTGGATTCCAGCCAGTGAATTTGCAAGGAAAAGCTCCAAAACCTATTTAACATTAAAATCAATTTAAAAACCCATAAACATGCATTTTAAACTATTTTATGTTTTGAAGAGCGTATTTGTATACGGAGAGAAAAGATAAAAACCTGCTGCCATATGAAAGGGCATGAAAAACAACTTTGTGCAATAGTATCAACTTCCTCTCACTGCCAAATCAGTATTTCTGGTGGACAGTGAATATGATGTAGTCAAAAATGTAATATACTGTGCAGAGTTGGTCCCACTTAACTCAGTTGTTGCCTATATATAGAGAAGATCTGTTCTAGTATGTGTATTCCTTATTTTCAATATTAAGGCAAATTTCATTCAAAAGAAATATTTTATCTATTCAAAATACTCCTGTGTCTTCTAAACTACACTTTAGCAAAAAAGGGTTACACATTAGCAGAAACACAATTTGTTCACTTTCTACATATCTTACCCAAATTTTGAGCAATACCACAGCTGCTGAGGGGAGAAGATACAGAATGAGTTACTCTAGACTTTAATGGGCTTTGATTTAACACGTTTGGTTAATGATCCATTTCCTGTTCAAAACTTTTTTTTCCTGCAGACATCAAGAAACTAAGAATTCCTGCAACTCTGATACAGTTTGTGAGATTAGAGAAGTGTTTCATAAACAACAAAAACAACCAATTACATAAGTGTCGTTAATTTGACTGTGAAAACTTGCAACATTCTTTCTGCACTACACAGAAATCACAAAGATCATTTTAACTTACAGTCAGAACTACATTTGTTCAATAGCTCTACTACTAGTAATACCCTACATTAAAAAAAAAAAGCATTAGTGATTGTTAAATTGACTGTTATACAATCTGCCCCAAAATAACTGGTGTTAAAACAAAACATTGGTTTACCTTTAGGAATGAGATTTCTACTTTAAGAATGAAATATATATAAACAATATCAGGACTATCAGTGAAATTGCCTGCATTTCTCAGTACATACTTTACAGTGAAGTTATGTAGCATGAAACCCCAAAGTAAATCCAATGAAAAAAAGTCTTAGTAAAACATAGAAATTTTAATTTACATGTCAAACTATAACATATTCATAATAAAAAACTGGTGATTAAACAAATTACACACAATTTGTAAAAAACTGTCCATGCTGTTTAAATAGGTCTGTACAACCAAAGATTTACAGAGTCCTTGTGCATTTTTTCCTTTAATGCACAACCGAGTTCAAAGGTTCTGCACGAATATTCCCCAAGTCAAGAGCTGAATCTGTCTCTTCATCAATTTCACCAATGACAGCACTGTAATAAAAAAAACAGATTACCAATTGTTGAAATCCCCTGGTGCAAATCTGGGAAGCCAAAATGAACTTGCTAGTTGAGACTTTTTTTAAAAAACAAAATTTTATTTTAAACCTCTATTATTTGAACTTCAGATGCTGATGGTTATAAGTACAGTCTAATGGTTGTAATAGTGTTTTATTTGATATAGGTTATAAGAACCAAATACTACTAAACTGTTTTAGGCTAGTCTTTGAAACAAAAGCTGGAAATCTTTTAGCAAGAGCATAGTTCTGCTAATAGTCTTTTCACTTGCCACATTTGAATTTTTTGATTGATGGTACATATTTTACTACAAGCTTTTTGTACATGCCTTTGACACACAATGGAATTCTGGAAAACATTCTACCCCTTAAACCCCTTTTTTATTTATTTTTCTTTATTTCTCAGAGTCCCCTTTTTTGAAGTTAGTTTCCTCCAGAAAAGCACTCCAATCTACCCCTTTTCTCAGTCACATTAGATAAACGTATCTTGATAAAAATGTAAGTCTTGTCATTTCTTTATTGAGAAATATCCATCAGAATTAGAAGACCAAAATGCTTATCCAGGCTCTAATGTTGATTGCTCCAACATCCTTTTTTTCTTGGTTTTGATAAAAAATAATCTCACTTCATTACCATCCGTTTCAGAATGCTGCTGCAAAAATCATCTTCCTAGCAGGCCATTTTACCAGGCCTTCTTTCCACTTCTTTTGTAATCCTCCCATCTCTGTTTGACACATCAGCTGTTCTTCTCTCTTTTTCTCTGCTTTCAATGAACTTTTAGCCTCATTCTGTAATGGCATTTGATATCACGTATCAACTCCCACCCTCGATCAGCAACTACATCAGCTTCCACTGTCCTGTTGCTACACTGTCAAGCCAGCACCTTCAAGCATTTTCCAGATTACAAAGTAATCTCTACGAACATCTTATCTTAACTCTCCCTCATTATGCCTAAAAAAAACCCATTAAAAGTTAACCTGGTATACCCAGATTGCTGACTGGTTGCATGTAAATACTATCTCATCGTTTCTTCATTCTTCCATCTTCTACTCCATCTGTACATTCCCCTATTCACAGATTGGGATAAATAACATCTGTAGAATGACTGAAGCAAGGAAAATGCTCTGAGCTTTATACTGACCCTTCCTGGATTGCTATCAGTACATGAGCTTGTTAATTTACAGCTCAGTTAATCCAGGTCAGCAATATCTTAACGTTACAATGCTATCATTTTTGTAACAGCAACACAGATATTACTTCATTTGCCTCAGCTTTGATAGCTTTATCTGTGCTATCTGCAGACACAAAGATGTAAGATGTCTTGGGTTATCAAGATGCATACAGATACACAATTGTATCTATAAACTGTACTCCTAATTAAATTGCTTTAAATATGAATATGCTATACTTACACGTTATCACCTCTTACAATGTACAATCCCAGTACAACCTGTTCCACTCCTTGTGAAGAACTGAACACTCGTTCATGGCTTTCATCCAAAATCAAATTAATGGTCTGATCAAAACCTTTGAGAGTTCCCTGAAAAGGCACATAAAAATTAAGCGCTTCAATTACCTTTCAAATTTATCCTCTTTGCTCTCAAGGGTATCTCAAAAAGTAAGGTGGCACTACTAAGGTACTACGGAACAGGTGCTTTGTTTCAGGTTTATTTTCAGGCTTAAATATATACAGCTGGAGAACAAAACTTTAAAAGTAGTAATCAATTTAGGAAGACTATCTAATATTTACTACTGAGTGTTCATACTAACAGCTACTGTAATCTTTAGTATTAGGAGAAAAACAGTTTCCTCTGTGCCCATGATGGCTCTCTAGACAGTTAATTGTACTATTTCCACAGTATTTTAGTCTGTCTTGTATGGAAATTTCAGGAAAACAAATGAAAAAAACAAAGAACAGAAAAATTAGATTTTTGTACTCAACAGTACTGAAATCATTTTTAAGGAGCAATTTTCATTGGTGATTCTGTAAAGAAGATTGGCTTTTTTTGACAGAAAAGTTCAAAAGGAAGAATTTCTGTGCCACTTCAATGTATTTATTCCCAAGAAAGAATCTTTATGGGGGAACAACAAGATGCAAAAAAGTACAAGTCTCACCACAATCATTCTTCCATCAGAAGTAATTACTGCAACAGTACCTGGTATTCATTAAGGAAATGTTTTGAGACATCTGAAACAGAACCACTACAACTTTCTGAAACAGCCATAGTGCAAGCTTTACTAGGAACTAGAAGAGCTTATAAGAACAAAAGACAAGCAGCACTGTTGATAGCAACATTTGACAACAGACAAGCTCTCTTTATTACACCAATTAGCATCAAAGTTTCACTTTAGCCTGAACATGGAGTCTTAAGTAAACATGATCATCATTAAAAGCCTCTACACTACTACATCTCTCCTGTTACTCAGCGTACTGCCCCAAAGCAGAGCAACAAACTATCAAATGTTAAGTGTATAACAAACTGTTTTTTAAACAAGATGGACTGCCACTTCAAGCCACGTCCTTAAAAACAGCTTAGCAGTGGGGACCTCCGGTCCGGTTCTACCTCTCCTCACTCTGAAGCTCCAACTACCCAATTTAATGATTACATCCTCATCGATCTGAGTGATTATGGGTTAGTACTCTTGTATTTGCAAATTACTTGAAAATAGCAGTAAGTTACTAAGAGTACCGAAACCTAGCAAGAAAATGCTTCCAAGACCGCCAGCCCACAGCTTCTGAGTGAACGGCGTAAAGCTGATGGCTAAGTAGATGTTAAGAGCCCAGGTCCGTTGTCTGCCTGCCTCATCGCGGCAGCATCGACGAGGCCCGAGCGCGCAGCGCTGCGGAAACCCTGCCCGCAGCACCAAGAGGCAGCGCTGTTCTCTCGGTCCCGGCCAGCCTCCGAGCCAACCCCACGGAAAGAGAAACCGAGCCGGCGGGGAAGGCCCGACGCAACGCGGCCGCCCGGGGGAGCGGCCCCCTGGAGGCCAGAGGCCGCGACCTTCTCTCAGCTGCCTGCCCCGGGCTGGGCAACGCCTCGCAGGCCGCACCCGCCGCCCGCAGCGCCCCCAGCCCCGCGCGCGGCGGGAAGGCCCGTCGCCCCGCCCGGCCGCCCCAAGGATACGGTTGATGTAGTTCTCCAACGCCGAGGTCATGGCGGCGGCTCCCGCGCTTTGTCTCGCACCGGCCCCCGCAGCCACCTCCCCCGAGACTGGCGGCGCCCACTTCCGGCGCGCGCCGCTGACGCGCGACTCCGCGCGCAGGCGCGCAACGCCCGCGGAGGAACAGGAGGAGGTGCCGGGAGGCCGCCAGAGCCGCTGCGCATGCGCGGCGCGACGGCTGGCCGCATTTCAAACGGCGCAACTGGTTCCCGCGCTCACGCCGCTTCAGCGCGCGGAGCACCCGTAGCTGCGCATGTGCAGAGAGGCGGGGGGCAGGGAGGTCCTGGTGGGGCGTACCAAGTAACAGCGACGGAGGGCCGTGTCGCCCCCTTCACGGCACATGGCACCCTCCGTAGGGGCGCCTGCGGGCGGAGGGGAGTAGGAGGCGCAGGCGCAGTGGCCGCGATCCCGTGGCGGCAGGGATATGGCATCAACCTGTGCGAGCGTGGAGCCGTCCGGCCGCCTCTCTTTTAAGTGGAGACTGTGCTGCTGCTTTGAAGAGAGACAGCGGTTCACATTTCTCCATCCTGGCAAAATTTTGCATGTTTTAAAAAGGCGTGCGAAGATCAAGTAAATTGTGATTTTTATGCAGGAGTTTGGATTTTATAATTTCAGTAATCTCTTTCCACCTTAATCTGTAAACCTGCGAATGGCAGGTATGAGTATCTTGAAGGACTCATACCATTTGGCTCTTGTGTCGCTTTACCTTTTGCTAGTGTTCCTCCCTTTCTCTTCTGCTGGCACATTATTTCTTCTGATTTCACCCTGATTATAACTGCCTTCCCTGCTTCCTCGTCAGTCGTAGTAATTGTACACTGTTTCCTCAGCCTGTTCAAAAGTCCTGTGAAATAGAGCAGTATACAAAATCTGCTGGACTTGATGATGCTGGAAGAAAATTTGCAAGAATGTTAGGAGCCTGCCTAGGAAGAGGAGAGGAAACATCTCAGCAAAACTAAGTTAAGACACTCAGTAACAGAACTAATTTAAGCTGTAAAACTGATTCCCTGTCATTTGCTTTAGCCACTCTTCTCTATAGTAGCTAATACAATCATTGTTAGCATGTAACAGACTTTAAAAATTTTTTTGCAGTGTGTTGTACATACAGGCATACTCTTCATTTTCATGTATTAAAGTCATGAATGAATCCTTCTAATGCTATTTAATAATACAGCAGTCTGTTGATGGGTTTTGGTATCCAAAATATTACACAGGTATAACCTTTTACAGTTCCCAGAGTATAAATAGTATACTTAGCAAACTTTTTGAAATATGAGGTAAATGCCCCTGTTTCAGCACCACTGCCCAAGTAGTCTTCATTATATCACTTTAAAATGTATTTTCTTCTGCCTGCTTTCGATTGTAGACAGTATTCACTGGCTATTTCTTGCACTGACTGCCTAGCTTTTCAGATGTAATGCTGTATGAGAAAAGTTATTTCAAAGCAGAAAAACAACAGTGCGCCATTTTCAGTCTAGCATATTGTGAAATGGAGTTGCATAAATTCTGGACTAGAAAAATATTAGTTGTAAATTCATGACTTTCAGTAGACAGAATACCAGCTTGGGACTCAGAATATGGAATTCCCTTCCCTGTTCTGTCAAAGAGTTTCTGGATGACACTGAGATAGTAATTTCATCCCTCTTGCTATTTTCCAGTCTGTCAGTGAGAATAGTGATTGTGATGGCCTTCATAAAGTTATTTAAAATAACATTAGAGCTGCATATCATCAGGAGAAAAGACTCCACAGAAGCACTGCATAGACATTGGTAGGAGAAAACTCTCCCAAATAGTATTTAGAAGAAATGTGAGGAAATTAACTTTCTGCAGAAAGTGGTTATCTTGATGTTCAGGGGTTTTGCATGTAAATTTCATAAATCTTCGTATATCGAAAGACTGTATCTTTTGATACCTAGAAAAAATGATTGGGTGTTTAAAACACAAATTGAAACTCAGAATTACCCATTTCATTCCCAATTGTGGAAAAGAAACACGGAGTAACTAGACACAGGTCACGTTTCATCCTTTGTTCTCATTGACTGATTGAGTCCTCTAAAGAAAGAGTCTCAGATAACGTAGCAAAAAGATGCAGATACAAACTAGGCCAAATTAAGGCTGCCTAAAGCACCTCAGTTCTGCATTCCATGTCTTCTGTGTATTTGCCTTTCAACTGTAATGATTCTTTTTTTCAACTTACTACACAAAAGCTACCTAGAGTTCAGATCTTCCCAGCCAGTACTGGTACTACTCCCTTTTGTTTCAATGATGACTATAGTGACAGATTAGCAAGAGATGCAGATTTTAACTCTGTGTCTAACTCCTGTTTAAATTAGCCTAGGATATACCATTTTCAGACAATATTTTAGAATGCCGATTGTTTCATTTATTAGCCTTCACAGATACTTCAAAGGAAGCAAAATGAAGGTTTTCAAGGCAAATTAGCCAGAAAAAAATGATGGACACCTTCTGGAACCTCTGAAGTTGACTGTACCAAGCCAGTTACTCAGGAATTTGTCTAGTGTCTCAGGCCTTATCAAAAACATGACGAGATATCAGAGAACATGGAATACTTTTGCAACTGAGCATTACTTAATGCCATCCTTTTAAGCTCTTATTATAAGAAGCTTAACTGCCACTGAACCTTGTACCAGGATTGGAAGTAATTATTATGTATTACATTTAAGAGGCTGAAGATAATTTTTGTGGTGTTACATTTTCTTTCTCCTTTTCATACTTGTCTTTCTTCCCTATGAAAACTTTCAAAGACCAAAAAATATGAGATCATTAGGATACAAGGATGTAGGATAAAATCTTAAATACTTTCACAGCCACATTACCTGAATATTTGATCCCCTAAGAATCTAATTTATCTTTTTATTTTAGCAGTGTCCCTGAGAAACAAAGAAGGCCTGTTTTTCTTATTTTATAAAAGAAGGACTAAGACTTGAAAAATAAGACTTAGAAAAGAAGGGCATAGCTGCCTGCCTTCAGGACAGGGTGGAGAGAGCCTGAGCAGAAGTGGGAATTATGCTCTCAGCAGTTCCTTTATGTTGCGCAGGCTAACTGTTAGCACCTCACCTAAAGTGGCCACGGCTGGGTACCTAATTTCAGGAACCAAAATCTAAGCCACATGCGGAGAAAACATCAACCATCTATTAGGCTATTTATTAGACCACCAAGAAAGTGAAACTGTGGTTAAACTACTTGTCCAGCAGAGGGAAATCTTAGCTTCTTGTTGCTATTACAAGGTTTCTTTCAGCAGAGCAATCCAGTGACATTTAAGGTGAAGTGAGTAAGCAGGCTTGAGCATCATTTCTGTCTAGCTGGTCCAGATCCCTCGAGTCTAACTTTAGAAATTAAGTATCTAAGTCTGAGCATGTTGCTGTAGTCTTCTTTACAGAGAAAAATAGTTTTCTACCATAGGATGAGATGGATTTTCCACTGAAGATGTCTGTGTCTCTCCATTGACTATGAAGTGAGCCTAGGATGACTAGCTCAGACACAGACATTTCACTATTTAACACTTATCTTAGGCCAGATAAATTATATTCCTGGTGACCATAACTGCCAATGTAACATTAGGTTTAGGATCAGAAACCTGCAACTAGGTACCTTTTTGCTCATTCTGCCCTTCAGTTGCTGCAGCGCTGCCCGTCAGGACACACCAAGTAACTGAATATGAGTATAATGGCCATAGAGCTCTCAAATAGTTGAAGAAACAAAGCACCTTTGTAAAGAGACTTTCCTTTTCTCTTACATTTTCTAGCATACAGCCTATTTGATAATTATACTTACTCCCATAATTAAAATCAGTTTTTTTATTTCTGTGACTGATTCTCCGTATGTTAAAATTGTGCGTGGTTGCTGTATGTTATGCTTTCCACAGACTATATAGCCATCTAATCATGCCCTTGAGTGTCTCTGCACACTTTCCTGCTTCTTTATGGTCTGCCAGGGCGGGAAGGAAACCCTGCGATGGTAGCCATAGAGTGTATTCGTAAGCAGTTCCTGTGTGTAAACTTGTTATCTGGCCTAAAGCTGCTGGGATGGACGAGTGAGTGATCCGTTGCTGCTGTCACAGTGTATTGTTTATCCCAAAACCTGCTGGCCTCTGGTGGCTTTGCTTTTCTTAGCCATTAAGAAGTAGACAGGGTTTATAGAACCAGCCATGCTAAAGGGTGAAACAGCTTTGTAGAGTTCTTGCAAGAGAAAAGGGCTGTCCACTGCCCAGAACCATGCTATGTCAAGCTTTAATAGTTTCCCTGTCAGATCTGATGGAGAGAGGTTCAAGACCTACTACTCTTCGGGCTTCCTTGAAAGCTGAAGCTCTAGTATAATCATCTGACTGCGGGAACAGGAGCTTTAAGAAATTTCTTTTAACAAAATCCACAGAACTGGGCATCTGTTTCAATCTGTTCAAGAAGAATTGGATTGCCCAGTTGCTGCTCAAGAAAGAATAGCACCTAAGCTCAGGAATAATGAAGTGATAGATCCTGAAGAAGAGAAATCAGACAACAAATACTCCAGAAAAGAACTAAACATCCCCAGATCCCTTAAATCTCATTTCCTTGATCCTTCTGACAGCATTTCTTATACTTTCTAGGACTCAAAGTTTTAAATCTCTCTGATTTTTTATGTACATTTCCAGATTGTCACTCCATAAAAACAGCCTAGCCCTTTAGCTCTTCTTTAGTTTATACATACCCAGGCTGGCTAAATGTAATTGATTCCTGCTTATATCTTCAGGAAAAACAGAGATATCAGTTCAGCTCTACTTTTTCGTCTGTGTCTGTAGAAACTTGTAGGCATACAATATGCGCAGTGCAAAGACATAGATTTTGTCTGAGAACTGGAGGAAAGTAGAAAGACCTTGCTTATCTGACGCATGACTAGCCACAATTTAGCCTGAGATGTATTTCAGGTAATACATTATTATACCAAATGACAGGTTGTTGCAATGAAACAACTGGAAAATGTTATAAAAGGTTAACAAGCTGAAAATTCCAAGCAGACACTGAATAAAAGTTACAATACATTGGGAGCAAACCTATCTCATGAGTAGTCCCAAAGTGCTTTTTATCTTTAGAAACTCAGTTAACAAACACCTGATCTAGATTTTGTTAAGATAACAAACAGTGCTTTCATGGGAAACATTGCAACAAACAATTTTGCTCAAAGATCTCCCTTATATGAGCAAGTGTACATTTTTCCCAACAATTTTTGCAAACATATGCACAATACAGTAGCAGTCTTAATGACTTGGCATGCCTACCTAATCTGTTAGCATAAAAAATAATATTGCATGTTTCTGTTTTCAGGAAAACAGAATTCCTTTTTTTTAATGGAAGAAGCTGGAAACAGCTGCAGAAGTTCAGTACCATTATTGTTTTAGATAACAGTGCTGGGGGATGTTATGAAATATTTGAGGGAAAAGTGCCATTTCTAATGGTCATGTACCTATAAATACAGAATTACAGACCAAATAGATTTTTGTTTTCATCTGCTGTAAGCAGAGTAGTAAGACAACAGTATTTTGCACAAAATGAATAATAACCTTCAAGTAACTGACATTTACTAGCTTGTCAAGTTCGTCATTTTTTGCAGTCATAGTTGAAATTGCATTTGCTAAATTGCTCACATGAAACAGGCTTTTTGTTCTGGTAGATTCCCTACTTTTCAAAGTATAATTCATCTTCTTGTAAAAGCACTGATCCTAATCTTTAGCCTCTGTTAAGATGACTAGATCTTTCAGTTTTCAATTTAAAGTTCTTTATCTTAATACTCTCTGTAGTGATGCCCATTTGACCCCTTTCCATTTCTTGTCTCATTCGCTCTGTGCCACACGATCACTATGTAAAAGGAATAGTACATGGTTAAAGGGCTCTGTTCGGAGGTGATTTACATACTGCCTACTGCCAGATTTAATGTAGATTGCACTAAAAAATCAGTGTGAATCTGCTTTGTAATTCACATGGCACCATTATTTCGTGAACTAGGTTATTCATTGTACCACAGGGCAGCCTTTTGGCACCAGGAGCATGAAAATAATTGTAGAAGTGGAGAAAGAATATACTGCGGCTTTAATCCTGCACAGAATAGGTGCCGAAATCCTTCTTGTTTCTGTTCCTTGAAATCCTACATGTAAATGAAAAATGATCAACAGAAGAGGAAGAAAAGGAGAACCTGCCTTTCTATTAACAGGCAGTGAACTATGTTTTATCATAGGCATAAAACCGAAAGGTGTGTGTGGGGGGGAGGTGGCCATTAGTTTGTCAGTGGGCTATGCTGTGAAAGGCAAACCTTGAAGCCCAAGCAAAGAAAGTGTCAAGCTCCACAAAGGAGTGCCCACTGGCATTCAGGATAAAGCTTCCTGTGAGCTGCACCAACAGCAGTGGAGAGAGGTGGCACTCAAGGAAGGCAGGTGCTCTGCTTTCTTCGCAGCCTTGAGGAGTGCTGTCTGTTTTGTCATGTCTAGCCTAGGCTTTTGCAAGCTACTGCTCCAGCTGAATATTTTCCCTTATGAACCCCAGAATCCCCTTGGTAATTGCGACTGACTTCTTCATTTACCACCAGGGTATGTGCCAGCTCTTTCCCTTGGTCCTTTTAGGTACCATCTTCACATCCTCTGGTTAGTGTTCTGCTGGCACTTGAGATTCCTTATAGTTATGAGTCTTTTTAGCTGTTAGTTTTGGTCAGTCAGCTTAATGGGAGAAGAAATGACTTCAGTGAGCTTGCAGGTCCCAGCTGCAGTAGCCTGTGATTCAACGAGGCAGACATGTGGCATCAGTCTCGGGCTCAGTGCTTCTGAGCTGGCAACTTTGCTGTCACTCAAGGAAGGGGGATAGGGAGGCCTTAGGTGTGAACAAGACAACAGTATACCCTGCACCCTGGATTCTGGGCTGTGGCCGGCACAAGGGTGTCTGGAGAAGGACGGGTCATGGCGACAGGGAAAAGTAGGGTAAATATGACTGGCAGAGGAAGAAAGCCTTTCAGTTGACCTGTTTGCACTGATTGCCTAAATTGGGGAACACCTCTGTAAACCAGAAAAGCTGGGCTTTGAGACATGACAAAATACATTCCTTGTCCTAAGTGGTGTGCCCAGTGGAAAAGCTTTTGTTTGAGGCAGATCTACCTCACAGCAAGAGTCACCATGTTCACATTTTTTTTTCCTTTTAAACTGAGCCAGAACTGCCCTTCTTGGATTAACATGATTGTATGTCCAAGGCGTAATTGTCACTTCAGAGTGATGAATGGTGCAGATAAACCCGTGCCCTGAAATTTCAAGGGTATTTGGGTGGGTACATCTAGTGTCTGAAACAATGAGTCAATTTGGTGGTTCTGTAGTGCTCTACTCGTTGTGAGGAAAATTGCGAAAGGTCTTGAAAAATGTCCTTATATTGGACTGCACGCTTAGCTAGCTATGGCATAGAAGGGTTGCCATCACTCCACAGTATCTCACATGAGAGAAAAGCAGTGTTTCATAGAGCACAGTGCTAACTGTTAGTAACTGCTGCCTTTTCATTATCAACCACTGCGCTATTGCATTATTGATTAATGCTGTTGAAAGCTATTCCTGCTGGTCCTTTATATTCTTACCGAAAACCACTTAGCATATCAGCCACATCTAACTGAATAGCGAGAGGAGTGAGTGAAATGTCATTCGTAAGTACTCCCTCTTTTTATAGTCATTGGCAAAAGTATGTGTGTTATTGAATATTGAAATTGTCCTGAAGGCATGAAATTTCCAAATGTAATGCTGCTACTACTATTAATGTTGTTCTGGACTCTCATGCTTCCTTCATTGTAGGGAAGTGTTCTGTACATCTTAATTAAGCATTACAATATGCAGAATGATTAGTAAATATTATTCTAATTATTTACTAAATCTGTAAGTTGAATCACATAGGCATTCACTGGAATAGCAGAATTCCTTTTGAAGTCAATGGTGGAACTATAAATATAAGTTAACTAATTTTTAAATATTAGTATAACAATGACAGCAAAAGGCATCAGTCAAGATTAGCACTTCATTATGCTGAACTTTGTACCTACACATAGTAAGAAAGACAAAAAGTCTTGGCTGCAAAGAATTTACATAGCAAATAGACAAGACAAACTGCAGAAGGAAGGAGGTATTAATGTCTCCATTTTACAGACAGGAAGCAAGGAAAAGTGATTTGCCTAAGGCTGCTGTGCACCACCAGTAGAAACTGAATTCAGATTTCTGAACTATATTTTAGGCAATTCCTAAGTTCATTTTACAGTGTACTTTTGGTCTTTGGGGAAAGTTCCCTTGGTTCCCTCTTGACATGTAATTTGATATAGGGAATGCATGGGCATTTCCTGTGTTGCCCCTTCCCTTCCCCTTTCCAGAGACATCAAGTACTTTGCCAGTCACATTCATTCTCTTCAGCCTTGGCAGGAGACGTTCCAGAGAGGGGTACAGACCTCAGTGCACCAGACATGAGGTAAAGCACTATTGTCATCTACCTGACCTGCTCACGTGTCTTTTAATTAAAAACAAAACAAAAAAAAGAAAAAAAATAGAGAGTTAAATGCATCTGAAAGAAGATCATTAGAATGGAAATAATATTTATTGCCATTCCTGACAGCACTGGCATGACATGTTAGGGTGTTTATATAGCTTTCAAAAAGGGGTCTGTCTTCTGTTTTGGCAGATAAGTGATGAGGCAGGTGCCGAAGTTACCTGTCTCCTAGGCAAAACTGGCCACTACAATCTGAAGCACAATATCAAGATAAGAGTGTCATTGTGCAAGTCTCTGTTGCCCTGAAGCTAATACGCACAATCTGTTTTTGCAAATGCCTTCGTATTTTTTTCTTTATTGTCAACATATACAGCACATAAGTGTTTTTAGTGTTGGCTGACTCTGGTATTTTGTAGTCACGATTGTGGTATTTAAACAGGCGGTGATCTGTTCTGCACATGGAAAAGGGGCTGTGGAATAGAGGAAGTAGCAGAAAAAAGTGTTGCTATTTTTTGGCAAGAGGGTGTTATGATTATTTTGCAAAGAATATACCCCATGTTCATTATATCTGTGTACAAACCCAGGTTGATTTGAAGCTGATTTCTAATCTGTGCCTAGCGAACATTACCGTTGTGTTAGAAATGCAAGTATGACATTAACATTAATTTGGGAGGCTCATATATATATATAGTCTCTTCTCATTATTTGTAGCTGCAGTATAATATTGCTCCCCAATTTGAGTCTAAAAGCTGTGATTATTTAGACAAAATGAGAAATATGACTTGAATAGCAGCTACTGTGACCTCTTTATAAAACTCCATCATATTGTTAATATCTAAATGTATTTGGTATGATAAAGCAGCACATTGCTGTTGATTAAGAAAATTCCTTTCAAAGAGTTTGCCTTGTAGTGATTTCTGAAATGCATTTCAAGGCTCTCTGCAAATCTTGAAATACAAGCTAAGCCGTGACATGATTGTATTATGAAAACGTGTTTGGTGAGGACCACATAATTATCTCCAGTTACTGGATGAAGCAGAGATGGTAACTTATATCTAGTCTCGGCTGGCAAACTTATTTAGACACTCACTTGAATGTAGGCTTTTTTTTTTTTTTTTTTTTTTTTTGCTGGACCACTCTTATACAGAGAGAAATTATTTTTACAGGAGACGTTGTGACAAGGATGTATATATCTAGCTGAAAGATGTTTCAAGGTAGGAAGAACTCCTGCAACATGCATCAGCCCCAAGGCTAAAATCTTTCCAAAAAAATGCTCAGCTTTAGAATTGTTCGTCATGGCACCATGTGTGTATATATTGAAACACACGATGCCAAGTATAATCCCAGGTTTTCTGGAGCAGGTCCATTTTTTACTTTAAAGCATTGTTGTGCTGAATTGCTGATTAATCAGTAATGTTCCAGCTGAACAAAGCCTCCATTTCGAAGGGTACAATTGCTGCTCCGGGTTTAGACGTCCAGCAAGGGGCCTCTGTACAGTGCAGCAATTCCAAAGGCAAATGTTTGAACACAGAAAGAAAAAGAGCATGAAGGAAGCTGGCAACAAGGTTATGCTAATAGTCTTATAAACAGATTTTGAACAATGCTAGTGCATTAGATTTAGGGAGTGGGTGGGTAGCAACCCAGCTGTATTGTTTCATGTTTTGTGTTTTTTTCCTTATACAGATCTTTACCTTTTTTTTCACCCGTTGTTACTGAGGAATGTAAAGCAATCTATCACAACATGTCAGACGCGAGCCCTGTGATCTAAGGGCCCTGGAGTAGGGCATCAGCAGCTGAGAGCATGGTTGCAGCATTTGGATAGCAGAAATGATGCTATACTGAAGAAGGGATCTGTAAGAGGCAGGGGCTTCCGTTTCCCACTGAAGTTTGTCAGAATCTAGGGACTTCTATGCTATACAAAGACAAGATGTTTTCCACTAGGTGATCACTTGCATTTCTCTTCTTGCAGTCGCAATGTCCCCTGAATTCAGAACTCGAGAGGAATAAGAGCTGCTGCCTTACACAGATACAGAATACTGCATATCAGGGATGAGCAGCGGCTTGCCTGTTTGAGAAGTAAAATCTCTCTTTTCTTGCTGACTCATGTATTAACCTCTGATACCGGAAACAGTTTGGGTCCTCAGCCCTAAAAGTCTGCAGGCCCTTGCCTTCCAGAATAGAGACCCATCTTCTGGCACCATTAGTGAACCAGAGCAACGCAGCGCTCCCTGTGACTTCCAGGTAGACAGTCCCTCGCTGTAGAGGAGGGTTTGCTCTGTCAGCATAGGTTGTCAAATAAATAGCAATTGACTGGATTTCAGTGGGCATCATTTGCACCTTGATTTTGGGGTAGCTTGGGGTCTTGAATGCTGGGGGTAAAAAAGTGGTACCACCCCTGAATTGTTTTCCCAGAATTCAAGACTGGACTGAAAAAATAAGAAAGAACCTGGACAAAGCTAAGAGAGAGAGAGAGATGGAAGAAAGAGGTACCTGCAAGCAGTGGTGAAAACCGCAAGCTGGTGGTAAAAACTCTCCTAAGCTTATACTGTGTAGATTGCTCTAGTATAAAGGTGATGGGCAGCACTGGGAGATGGGTGGAGGCAGCTGGATAGGGGTGTTGTGACCAGAACTGACATGTCAGAAAGCAGAAGAGGACTCCAGGGAGATCCTTTCAACCCAGCACCATCACCAAGGCAGGTGGAAGCACCCTGTGAAGACACAGCTGTCTGAATTTCACCTTTGCAGCTCCAGCCAGCAAAGCATGAGCAGGCTGCAAGGGCAGCGGGAGGAGAGAAGTGGCTACATTTTTTTTAGATTATGTGAAAAAAAGCTCCCCCTTACACACGAAGGAGCGCAGAGAAACAATGGCCGGTGGGGGAACCCGAATAATACCCTGGCCCACCGTGATCAGCCTGTAAAAGGCTCATCTCCACACGCACGCAGGAGCCCAGAGGCACAATGAGGGCAGGTGGGGGAACCCCAATAACCCAGTCAGAGACCCAGACCCCCACCTGGCGCCTCCCCAAGCCATCCCAGGAGATCCCCCAACCCCATGGGCCAGGGGACACCGATGGCCAGGAGCCAGCAGGAGAGGCTCTCCAGGCCCCCTCACAGAGATAGGGGTTACTGCCTGGGGGTTGGGACACATGACTCAGTGCTGGGGAAGAGCATTTGGGGATTGCACAAAGCTCATTATGGGGAGTTGAAGGGAGGAACCAAAGGCAGGGACAGGGAGGGGATCAGGGTGGTTTGGGGAGGAACAAGCATGGGAAAATAGAGGGATAAGGGGATAAAAGGGGCTGCTTGCATATAAACAGGCTGCTGGTCAGGATGCTTGCCTGGCTGAGCCCTGCACCTGATTGGTGCCATCTGTCCCGTTTTCTCATTCAACTTGGTTTCTACCTCTTTCCCTAGGTGTGGGGCTGTCCCCTGTGTGTGCAGGGCTGTGGCTGGAGGGCTGAGTGCCAGCAGCTGGAGACAGCCCTTGGGTGAGCAGGTCTGTGTGTCTGTGTTGGCAGCAACAGGGGTGAGCAGAGGGGTGCGAGTGAGCGTGTGATTGCTAGCAACCATCAGGCTGGCCCAGCCAGCAAGGAGGTGAAGTGGCTGAGGAGCCAGGGGTTTGTGTGTCTGGGAGTGAAGCAACTGGAGGAGTTGGCTAGCAGAGGGATGAGGGTCCAGACCAGCTGATTCTTTGCATTTTTCTTGGCAATTTACCTCTATGGGTAGGCCTGATGCTGATTCTGCAAAATCAGAGTGCTTCAGTTTAGCTCTCCTCTTTTCTCAGCCTCCACAGAGCCAGCTTTTTGCACTCTATATTTTTATATAAATATATATATATATATATATATTTATAATGAAGGTGTAGAGGGTGTGATGCAGAGATTGCACATGGTGTGCAAGTAAATACAGAATTTCAATTTGCCCGCTTTTTACAGCCATTTGTACTCACTTTAAGCAAACGCAAGGTAGTGGAAAACCAGATCCCTTGTGTCTGGAATACTCAGCACCCCATCAACATTTCTTCATAGCTGCAGGAAAGTTTCCAGAGAGAAGAAAAATAGTTCTGTTACTTTTCTAAGATTTTTCAGACTATTCAAATATGTTTCAGTTGGTCAAGTTTTCGTGCAAAGATAATTTAGAGCAGTGTAATAATGTGCCTATGCTGAACTATGAGAACTACAGTCCTTTGTATGTGATTAAACTGGAAGCTTTCTTCTTTCTATCTGTGTAATTCAGATAGAAATTAAAGATACCACGGTATTTCAAGAAAGAACAGGTAGTTAGAAAAACCTGCTGGCAAACATTTCCCATCTCACCCAAACAGGCTCTGACAGTTCAAAGTTTTTCTGAGTTGCTATGTTGTTGTACGTGTAATCATGCTCTCATCCATCACTGCACAGTATTTTAACCCCTGAGCATTGCATTTTGTTAAGCAGGTATTTGCGAACCGTATCTTTTCTATAAAACAGACCTCCTTCCTGTATCTAGTTCACTTGCTGTAGTTTTTTATCCAGTAAACCTCCGGACTGAGAATGTCTGTCATCCATGGGGTTTGGAAAATAGGCATATGAACTGCGACTAAGCAGTCTGGCTGAGAAGAGGAAATGCTGGCTGATTTCTTCACCATGCTCCTGAAGAAAATCCCCTGCATAAAGAATTGTATGAAATCTGCACTAACTGTTGACATATCTAGCAAATAATAGCAGCCTGTCAGAGTATCCCTCAAAGATTGCTTTAGGGATCCGTCACACCTCATCACTTCCACATGATTAATTACTGGCACGTCCAATCTCAAACAAGAGCCACTAACGCATGGATATATTTGCGTAAGGCATGGCAAAGTGTATAGACATATGTATATGCTTATATATAATACAAGTTTCCATATATGGGAAGGCTTCAGGATGAGGTTTGAACAGCCCCTTGCTAAGTGAGAGAACATTTTGCCTCACAGTGGACTAATGATTTCTGAGCATGCAGTTGAGCCTGGAGCCCTCATTGCCAGGTGCTGCTTCCAGGCAAGAGAGGGATGCCTGGAGCTGCCCTGGACCCGGGCACAGGCTGTCCTCAGGTGGCAAAAGCAGGGAAGAGTTTTGGGGAGTGAATATTGATGTTGCCTCCTGAATAAATTAAGAAGCAATAATTCTTCTGGGGGCAAGGGGGCAGGAGGAAGACGAGGTGAAAGAGGCCAGAGTGATAAAGGCTGCCTGCCTTCACCGGCTGAGGTCAGCTGCAGGTTTCCTTCCACAGGAGGTGACGGACTTGCGTGAGGACTGGAGCTCTGTGGTTTAGCAGCTCATTTGACAGCTTAATAGAATATAGGAAGCTTTCTGAATGTGATCTGAAGATAGGTTAATACAAGCATAGTTGTCTTTTTTTCTGTTCAGTCATTTTGCTAGCCTTTGTTTCTGTTCAGAAACTTTAAGTGAGAAATATAGTGCCCTAGGTGCCATTTCTTGCAAGCAGATGGGTCCTAGCGGAGGGTGGTACAGATCTTAGGAGTTATGAGAAAGTAGTGAGATGATTGGACCCTGAAGGAATCTAAGATCTCTCCCGCAACATACACAGACATCCTGTGCAATAATTCAGTGCACAGAAGCTGTTTGGAAAACAACTGATTGAAACTAGAATTTCATTTATGCTGTTGTAATTGTTTGGATGCTAAGCAACACCTACCAAGAAGCAAAATGTGTGCTGGTGGGGCTGTTGTGTCCTTTCAGACACTTTCAATAGGATTCCATTAAAAATGAGTATGCAAATCTTGGATAACAAGGGTAGTACACAGCAACTTTCCACAGCCTGATTTCCATCAGGCTTTTCAGGGGCATTTATGATGACAAATACTGCTTTCTTTATTATCACCAAAAACTGTTGCTACCACAGGTACAAAGTTACTTTGTACTGTACCATGGTGAAAATCCATAGCAGAACATGAGCATCTCAGTTCCACTCATGGGGGTAAGTGCGTGGAACCAAAAAAAACTTATCTTCAAATATATGACTCTATCATTGACATTAACCAGCTTGGCCTGAGATGATGACATAAATTCGTGTAGTGCCACTCGATTTAATGGGTCTTTGGCAGTTTAAGCATTCTGAAGTTGTGAGCCAGCAAGAATATCACCCCCTTTCTTTAAGTAGGAGCTGGATAAAATCCATCTTACCAAACCTTCACATATACTTTCTCCTGAGCTTATCCCAGAGAAGTCAATGACATGTGTTTATGTTGGCTAGTGTGTCACCCTAGCAGACACAGCTCAAGTATTAGATTCTAATCTTTTTAATGGGTAAATTAGTAAATCCATTCTGTGCAGTGGAGTTACACTGCAGGATATAGCCACAATTCCTAAGGGTTGAAAGGCAACCTAAGATTCAATTTCTGTAGATAAGACAGTCCTTTAAAACAACAATGGCCTATCTCAGATTCCCTAAATCTTTGAATATCAATAAGAAGCTTGATATGTAAGCCTAATTTTTATGGTTTTAATCTTTATAGTTTCAGTATTGCCTTATTTATAAGATTGATTTCATTCATGCAGTCACTGTACAGGAACGTTTTACAGGCACCTTAATTCCTTATCCAGCATTACGTATATGCCTGAGAATAAAAGGGAAGTAGATGGCATGATATTAATCTATGCTTTATGGGAAAACATCAAAGTCACGTAATCTTATGTCTAATAATTTCACTTAATTATACAGTTCTACATTTGCATCTTCAAAGTCATCTACAAACAATAACTAATTAATCCTCACAGCAGCTCTTTGAAATAGGTACACAGACATAATTAATCCAGTCTAACCAATTTCTTGCCAAAGGCAATACATTGAATCAGTATTTAAGACAGGATTAGAACTCAGATATTTTCCAGTCGTATTCTGCAGTCAGTTCACTAAACTAGCAGTTCCCAGATTTCCTTGGATTGTGCTCACCCATACTTCTTTGCTGTAGTAGTTTGGACTGACATATGCCTTGGCCTGCACCAAAACTTCATTCTGTATCTTCCATCTCTCTGCCAAAATGATTCCTATCCCCCCTTTCCTTTATTCCAGTCACTCTAGGAATGTGGAAGATCTTTTTCACACCAAAATCCTGTATTCAACTTTCACCTCCTATCCTTATACCTATCATTGCCTGACCAGCTCTTTACAGCTGTAGCCCTCCTTGCACAAGTTCCCTGTACTTTAGATGTCGTTGGGCCTTCCTCCTGACCCCTAGTTCCTGTGCTTTATGTGTGCACTGACATGCCTCCTTCTCTCTTCCCCTGCTCCCCGATTCTCCCAGCTCCTTGCTGGGCAGCTGCTTTGCCAGATACAGCAGGGAGGAAGCAATGTCCAGGGGGGTGGTATAAAGCCACTTTTTATCTTCCAGATGGCTCGCTTTTGTACAGTGAGCAAGGAGAAAATTAAAGGTAAGCCTCCTACAGTTAAATAGTAGCCACTGCACACATAAACCGTGCCCTAAACCAAGATGCAATCCACGTGTCTGTTATTGCAGGTAGAGATTTGTAAAAGCCTTTGCAGTACATTGGGAGTTACACCAGCACTTTATAGGCTCAGGCCCAGGCATTGCTACCCGGGGGGTTCTGATGGCCAAGGAACAGAGAAGAGCTGCTCTTGTAACAAAGAGTATATTACTTGCCTTGAAAATAGTCTAGTGATCACATAAACTAGATTGAGGCTGTTCTGAAGACCACAGCAAGTAGCAGGGAATGCAAAGGACATCAGTTGTCTGTGGCAGACTATGATAAAGTCCCTGTTTTGCTAGAAGAAATAGCCCTGCATAGCATGTAGTCACTGATGGGTTACAAGGAAGGAGAGAAAAAAAAAAACAATGGAGAAAACGGTCTTGACCTAACTTCAACAAAGAGCAGCACCAGAGCCTGAGAAATAATGCCAGATATCAGACTTCCCACCATGGCTATGTTTAAGAGCTGGTCAAATCTTACTTGGCTATAGCTTTGCTTATTTGGTAGTCAGCAGCATTAATATGATATATTCTGTACTTTTTGATAATAAAGTCACACCTGTATTTGTACTTTGAGGTAATATGGTAAGCCAGAAAAGCTATTTGCCCTTACTGTAGGGACTAAAATATTCCTGCAAGTAGCTGCTGACCTGGCTGTTGGGTGTCAGTTGCCCTCAGCTGTGTGCAACACTATCCTTGGACTCATTATCTCCTTTACTCTTAAGAAATAGTTATGTCTTCATGAGACTGCAAGAGAGAGGAAAGAAGAGACATAGAGGACATGAAATTATCCAGTGTCTAAGGATATATTCCAAACCCTATACACTGCTGCAAAAGCTCTAATTTATCTCATCATTCAAAAAATGCCATTTTCAATTGGTAAGATTGCATAGCTACATCTGCTACCGATTTCCATTTTCTTTAGAAAAATGCTTGATACTCTGCCCCACACTCTCAGGCTCTCTGCAGCTGACTGAAAAGGTGGATATTATCCTAAAATATTTAGTCTGCTCCTACCACAAATTAATGGGGTTTGACTAGGAAGAATTACATGAAGTGCAGAAGTTCAGATGAATGATCAGAATGGTCTCGCTTGGCTTTAGATCACTGAATTTACCTGAGTACTAAGTCTCTATTCAGCATGATTCAGGAGGGTAAAATGCAGAGCTCTGCAAAATAGGAATTAAACATTCAACCAAATGGAGGATGGCGGAGTATAGACATATGGCAGATTCAGTTTTTTCAGTCTGTTGATAATCTCAAAGAACATGTAGTAACAGAACAAATCAGCCTGTTGGTGGAGGTTCCCCCGCCACCCACACCAAATGGTATTTTGGGGCATATAAATATGAGTCAATAAAAATAACACATCCCTTTCAAACTGAGTAATTTCCACTATAATCCAAGGTGACTACTGTCAAAAGGGGATGTGCAAAGGCACTAACATTCTTTTTGCTTTAAAATAATTATATACTGTAAATAGGTGCAAGAGAAAACACATCTCTTAAGAGCTCTCGTGGAACAAGTAACTTTTAGTGGAAGTATAAATGTTTGTCAGTTGCATAACATAGTTTAAATATTAAATGACAGACACCCCGAGGATCACCCAAGCTAAATGGCAAAGCTTTCTTGAATGATGCTGCCTGACAATGAAATCCTGCCACTTGACAATTGAATTAAAACATTCCTTTCATAGCCACAACAAAGGTGTCTGTTCTGATACTTTCTTTTACACTTATGTGACTCTACAAATGTTTAGCATATGTAGCATCAATGTAGCAGTGAAGATTTACTGCATAAAATCTTGGAGGAAATTTTCTTCTAGTCTAGGAATCTATGTTTCGATCTCAGCTATTAGGAGCCCTAAGGCAGCTGATGAGGACAGGGTGAGAGCCTGGCCCCACTGGAGTGTTACCAGGTATTTCCCCCTTAGTGAACAGAAACTTTTTAAGATGCTGACTGCTGAGGTATATTCAGCATCCTTTGTCTCTCTCAAACAGAGAGGAAAAAATGAAATTTTTTCACTCTTTCCACTATGCAAATTTAGCAGGCAGTTTACTGCATTTAATGAACTGTTACAACATAGGCAGATGAACACCTCCCACCCCCTCGCCACATATCTGGCACATTGAAATCACTTCTCCTATATTTCTGTGCCATATAGTAGCTTGCTCTGCTTACAGAAATACAGTCCACAAAATTGAAACAGAGGTTCCGAAAGACTTTAATTTGCCAAAGGCTAAATATCTCTCCTCCTCCCAGGCTGGGACTTAAGAGCCTGACTAGTGGTGTCTTCTCAGCTTTAAATAAAGCCAAAGGGTAGATGATAAATAAAATAGTCTGCTGCCCTTTCTGTCCTACAGCTCAAATCAAGCATGTCAATTATTTCCTTTTTGTGTAGGCTTTTGCCTTTAATCTGAAGTCCAGTGAGAAGTCTGGTCTCCCATAAACTGAAAAACTAGCTGCTTCTCTTCTAATCGGGGATAGCTCCTAAATTTTGTCCATTAGATTGTGCTTTGAGTCCCATGTGACCCACTGACTTCACCAGGGTCGTACTGGAAATACAGAATCAGTACAGGTAAAAGCAAATGAGTTAACCACTTTCAGTGAAATTCAGCTCATTGTAGAGCTTTCACAAGACATATCCATCACTAAGGTTCCTCCTGAAGTCAATTCTGCATAACCATAGCCTTTTGTACATCTCCTTTTTGCATCTCCCATGTTAAGCCCAGTACTCCTATACCATTTTTCCCTTCTCTGTCTTTGCAATTATAAAATTATGCCCACATTTGTTTCTCCAAGAACATTTCTTATCCCATAAACTGCAGGAGAGCTTCCTATCTCTTAGCATAATTTGTGCTAGTGCCTCATAGGTTATATCAAACTATGAGCAAGGGACTCTTGACCTGTGATCAAGCCAGTGGCCATAGTGCTAGGAGTAAAATGCTTATGGTGGGGGCTGGTTTTCTCCATTTATCTAACTAGTTCCTCCTGGACTGCCGGAGTGATATTTGGACAGGGCTTTGGAAATGTTCTGACTATCTTTCCACTACTTAGAAACTAAAGGTGAACCTGAGCCCATTCACAATTCATCTGTCTTGCACCCAAAAGAATTGTTTATATATATATGTATATACATGTGCAAACATACACACATGCGTACACACACACACACACACACACACACACACGGACACATGTAAAAACTGCATAAACTGGCATTGCCTCTAGCAAAAATGTACTTCAAATGCAGTACAGGCAAAATTTTAAGAAGATTTTAAGAAGTGACTCTTGATTTAAGATGCAGCCTTGAAACGTTATGCCTGCATCCTTAGTATACTCTAAAAATCATTTAACTATCTTGAGTTCAGTGTAAAAATGGAAATATCCTAGATCACTGGACTGTTTTGAAAAGTGTAGTCTTATAGACTGTAATTCTGAAAGCATAGACTTTAATCTTGTATTCCAAGGTGAACACCCATTGAGTTAGACAGAAAATAGAAAGTTCATTGGAATTTATTAGAATATTTTCTCTTTGATCAAATATTATATCAAAGCTTTTATTTCCTTAGTCAAGGACAGAAGTACAGTGGTTGAGTTTCCCATTCAATAAATCATCTATCAATTTAGTAGCTTGGCTGATGCTTTGATTAAATCCACATACAGTCAACAGAACCATAGCCTCTTCCAAAGGCTGAGTGCAGGAGTCAACCTGACTGAGTAGAATAACCTGTGTCAACAGCCTATAAAGGGAAATAAGGAAGACTAGCTGCTTAATCTAAAGTTTGAACAGTTTGAACATTTCTCTAAAAGCCTGCATTTAGAATTGTTTTATATAAAAAGAAAATACCATTCTGCATTCAGAGAAAGAGAACATGAATTTTAGTATGCAAGTCAACGCTGACATCAGTGTGGGGGTCACTAAGAAGGAGGGGAACAGTCAGCTCAACTCAGGTAAATTACAGTCACACAGTGAGAGCTGGAGGTGAGCCTGAATCCAAACCTTGATGTAGACATCAGTATATTTCAAAGCTGCTTTGCATTTATGCATTTTGCAGGTTATGATTTCTTAGCCAGACCATCTCCACAGCAGAATGAGCCAAAATATGTATTTAAAATTCATCTTACTTCTAGATCAAGATTTTGTGGCTTAGGATCATCTCTAGTAATGCTTTTTGCTTTGTTTTGCATGATCAAAGAAGGCATAGCTCAGCAAAATTCCCAGTGAAATGATAAATGTCCTTACTGGTACAAAACTTAACACTTCTTCCCTCAAAGCAAAAGGATGCTTGCCAGAGTCAAGAATGATTAAACACCAGCTAAGGACTTTTTAGGCTTAGGCCCAGTGGAAAATTTAGAAAGCAGTCTTTATCATTATTTGGTAACTTCTCCAGAGTGAAGTAGAACCTCTTTTGCAACATTACAAAGGAAAGCCTTCTTGAAAAATCACTAAGATGAGAGTCAATGTCAATGTGGAAAAGCAGGGGCGTTTACATCCCAAACTGCCTCCTGAACAGAATTGTCCATAAACTATTCCACAAGGAAAACTGGGTTTGACCTTGAGAGATTAGGCAATTCTCCAGGAATCTCTAGGATACATAAAAGGCTTGGATGACCCACCCAGAGGTCCTGTACAACAATGCTATAGTGCTCTCTTCTTCTTTCTGTCCCAAATCTCAGGCAGATTTCTCAGCTGGCTCCTTTGCAGAGGAAGCTGACTGAAGTCCCAGCTTGCTGGGAAGCTCTCCTCCCTCGTGATCCAGGTATGACTTGCAGTACATCCTCGTGAACTGCATATGGGAGTTGCTGGGGCTGGAAACAAATCACTTTCTCTTGTGCTGGGTTGCTTTTCAGCTAGTTAAGCTCTCCGAACCTCCTGTGATGGTGCTAGTCCAGTGTGAAATCAGGCAGAAACATGGGTAAGGCTAGGGAAAGAGATTTAAGCCTTAAATTGCTATGGGATTGTACCTTTAGTTTTCAGTGGCTTTTCTGCCAGTACCTATGAAAAACAATTTGTCTTTCTCTTGACTTGCTCCCCAACCTCACCCTTTTGTTTTGACCCACAGCACAGTGCAAGTAGATACCAAAATATTTTGCAAGATAAGAAGCACTTGGTGTACTATGGAAACTTTATACAAAACAGATGAGATCAATGCAGTGCCCCTTTATGCTGCAGGCAGTTCCAGCACGACCTGCCTGGCAGTGCTTTGGCAGATATCTGGCCTTCTTCCCCATAGGAGTATGAGACTGACTTGTGTCATCTTGGCTCCACTAGAATTTTTGAAACTCCACATCCTTTCTCTGCATCCTGTGAACAAGCCAAAGAGACATCTGCAGAAAATCACAGGCATAAATTCCCGCAGTCATGATGTTTCTTTAACCTTTGCACCCAGTCTCTGCAAAACTGAGTGATACTCCATGAGCAAACAAGTCTGCCATCATAGCCCCTGTATGAGGAAAACTGATTGACAAGTCTGACATCATAGCTCCTATAAGGGAAATAAAATACCAACATGTTACTACCATATTCTTACCAGTGATGAGGGACATTGAAATGCTGGAGAAGGAGCAGAAAAAAAAAATCAGGGTATTGATTACTGAAAAAAATGAATTCCTTGAGCTTCAGTTGAAAACCTTCCTGTGAAATTTTCAGAGCTTTCATGATAGCTGCATCTTGCGTATTCTGCTAGGGGAAGATGTTAGAATAGTTGGGCATTTTGTATATGTTTCCTTCACCAGGTGTAAGATAAGGCAATTTATGTTTTTTCTTGAATTTAAAATATTCCAGTCCATGTGGTTTTTATTCAACGGTGGCTCTAAAGAATACCACTAGAGGGCAACATGACAGCTGTGAGCTATTTGAATTTTAGGGCTTCAATCCTGGAGACGTTGATGAGAATTTATTGACTCTAGTGGTGCTGAAACAAGCCTAAAAAATCCATTCTCTTCCACAAATGCAAAAAAAAAAAATCTTTAAAAAAGAAAAAAAAGCTATTTAATTTAAGCAAACATGCTATGAGTAAGTCCTAAATGTGAGTATAATTAATAAAAATGATATATATTGTCAATCAATTTTATAAAGCAAGAAGAGACAAGTATTACATCACATGGCCTTCCAAAATTGTCTGAGCTTCCCCAGTGTACACAGCTGGTCTTACCATTTCTCTCTCTTTCTGTATATATATATACATGTCCCTGCCTACACATACACACACATAAATTTTAGCTCCACATCAATAGTGTATATGGAGTACTGAACAAATGTAGAAGAGTTGAATTTGCTTCCTGATACTGCTTTATTGGTCCCTAGAGCTTCAAAGAATGCTTTATAAAAGGCCTAATGCTGCTCTATAGCCAGAGGCTTTGAGCTTGTCAGATACTATAACCGAAGATAGGTTGGTCCTGGTCAGGCCTTGGATGCGAGGACTCCACAGGAAAAGGGAGTCTTGGGACGCATGTGTTTTGTGATCTGAATCCTGCTGCTATTTCGGTCTCCCACAGAAGTTCTTGTATTTCAGTTTGTTCTCATCATGAAACCTTTGTTTCCTTTTCTGTGTTTATTTTGAAAAGAAAATTGTATACAGACAGTGGGAAAAATCCTAAATTACCAGCTCATTTTTTATTCTAAACATTACTCACACAAAACTTCAAAGGAAATAATAAGCAGTGTTTGAAATAAGGTCTTTCGTTTCTGGCTTATTGTTTACAGAATGCTGCAGATAAAATTTCAGTTACAAAGTCACTGCGGCCTCAACTCTGAGTCGCTTGCCTTTAATTCTGTCCCACAAGTGCACATAGCTGTGATAGCACTTTTTGTTACATACAATACAGTAGTTTATTCTTTGCTTTACAGATTCCTAAACACATTTCATTAGACATATAGCATGGTGATATATTAAAGAGATTTCCTGCTGCAAGAAGTGGGCATTAAGCCTTGGAAAAATAAAAGTCTATTCATCCTGTTGAATGAAAGGTAAAGGCCCCAGTATATTGGCTGTTGAATCTAAGCTTATCCAGCCTGTCAGGGGTCAAAATTTGCCATGTTTCCATATGGTTGGGCCTCAGGATTGCTCTAAGAACCAGTATTAGGGGAGCCAACTCTTATGCTTGGAGAAAAACATCCGTTCCCCTGGCACTTCCCAGCACATTCAAGCGTACACTTCCTGGGGGTGGTCAGGTCCTGGTACACTGGTTGCAGAGCAGATGGCTCTTACGCATTTCACTTTCCATGGAGAGGAACATTTGAGTTTCAATGCAAGTTTTGGAGGCTTCACCCTGATGAAATGTCCTAAAGCTTTGGGCTCTTCTTGCATGGCAGGGCAGGCCTGCAAGTCATGCCCATCATGTGCACCAACACCCTTTAAATCTCCTGCCTGTGGTGTGAGGCCCAGAAGCTCTCAGTCTTCCGGTGCATGACAGGTCTCTGGGCTCAGGTCCTGCCTGCCCTGTAAACTGAGCTAGGCTTGGTGGCCTCGTGCACGCTCTTTGCTCCAAGGTGCAATCGGGTGACTGACACCAGGATGACATCCTTCCTACAAGAGGCCACATGTTGTTGGCCATAAATCTGCCCGTGAGGGCTGTCCCTCCTCTGCATGGCCCAGTTCTCAGAAGAGCACTGGGACTGAGCCTTTGAGGGCCAGCTGGCTCTGGCACAGCACAGAAATAGCTACAGTGGCTCACAGGGAGGTTGCATGAGCTCCTATTCCTGTCTAAGTGATATCCCTGGCATTTGGGAAACCATGCTGATGGGCTGTTTAGGTTGAGGAGAAAAGTCAAACACTTTCTTTACTAACAAGCAGGCCATGGAGACGTCGTTTGTCCCAGTTGGCTCTTCTCTTGCTCCAGCAAGGAGCTAGCAGAGGCATCAGGGCTGCAGAGAGGAACAGCATCTTTATCTTCCGTAATGGGGGAAGAGGGATCCCAAACGAGAGACTCCTGTACCTGTTCGTGAAACTCTGTGAGACTCTTAGTTACCTAGTCATGAAATCTTGCAGGTGGTAATTGAGGTGCCCAGTCGGATTGTAGTGATTTTTGAGACTAGACAGCTTTTATAAGCTAACAAAAAACACAGATAAGCCCATTTTTGGGGTAACCTTCTGCAGGCCACAATCATTTATTTGGTGGATAATGGCACAGCTAATATTTTTCTAAGAAGGAGCTAGATCTGTGGTAGGCAGGGTACAACCACAGTTATAAGGCTAGGCTCTGTAGCTGCTGGAATTTCCAAAGTGATTTTGAGATGGTGTTTTTTTAGTTTCTGTGATTTTGAAGTATTCTGTACAGCATTTCCACAACCACTGTTAGGCATACATACTTAAATAGATGTGTGCCCGGTAGATTAGGTGGCCTTTATAGGACAGTAGTAACTAATGATGATCATTATAGCTGATTCAGTAAAAACACGTACCTTTCAAGAAAAGTTGAGAATCAGTACCTGTGCATACACACACACACACACACACACACACACACACATTCTGTAAAAGCTTTTATTGAAAATTTCTGTAAAAAATTATATGGCAAAAAAAAATCTGGAATTATTACCATAGCTTATATTTTAGAAGTCATAGTTCATTCTCTTTTTGGTTCGATTTGCCCATTTATCCCGTATCTGATGATCCACCTCTTGCCAAATTCCTAGGTGTGTCACCAGAGTCCCTGACTGTAGTGCACCAAGGGATATGCACCAACGGACAACCCAAGAAGATGCTGGAGACATGGATATAATGCAACCACGACCCTTGCAGGACACCTGCTGGCATTTCCAGACAGAGAAGTTTGGAGTTTCAGAGAAAATGTTTTATCTTTCAAATTTGTATATTTCATAAGAAAATCAAGATGACCACGCAAAGCAGACCTTAAGGAATTAAGCTCAAATTTTCTGCAAAAAGGCTATTTTAATAGGATTATTTTTATCAAACTGTTAAAAGCATAAAAAGCCCTTGCTGACTGGATATATTGCTCTGTTCTGAATTCTAAAAAAGGTCCATGGATTCTTAAACATTTGCCTATATGCTAAAGATAGAAGTTCAGGTTCCAGAAGAAGTTTGTCTTTACCCAAGGTGTCAGTCCTCTGAGTTCCAGTGAAAGCTCTTCTACACAAGTAATGCTTGGGACATCTGCTTCCAGCTCTTAATTCTCTTTTTGGCTAATCTTGTCTCAGTCAGGTAATAAACTATTTACATTCATTACTAAGATAGTACTGTCAATACTAAAATATAATTGATTCCCACATTAATCATTTACATCTGCTACATGGTAAAGCGTACATTATCTTTTTGTAACACTTGCTTCAACTGACAAGTATTTTGCATGATGTTCTCTACATTTTCTTACGCTAATGATATTCCTGCATTTCCCTCCATAATACAAAATAGTTAATTATCAATTATGGCGATCCTCCTATGCATTTGGATAGGGTATTTTATGCCTTCATTTGTTACCCCTGTTGTCAAACAGCTAACAAAATCACGACTGGTTTCTCTTAGTTACTGTTGCTTTGGAAACTAGTTCCTTGATATTTGCACACGTCTTGATTTGTAACTGACTGTTCTTTCAAAAAAGAGAGTTAAAAGAGTCTGTTTTTCCTCTTTGTATTATAATTAATATCAAGTCTAAGAGCTCTGTTTCAAATTGGTGGGCTACACCTTCTGAACCTTCTGAGTCAGCCTTCTGAAAGCTAATTAACTCATAACTCAATTTAGACCAGGTATTTCTCAGCAAAAACTTATAATCAAAGAGGAGGGACAGTGCAACAACCAATGAATTCTTGTCCCCAGGTCTTCACCAGCATTTCTCAGTGACCTTAGCAAATCTCTGTGTAAACAGTTATTCTCTTTCCCAGTGCCTGGTTTATCTGAAGAGAAAGTATTTGGAGCAAGGACTATCTCCCAGTAGAGGAGGATGTCTTCAAAATGCTGCTGTCCTAATTGCATTCTTCAAATATACTTCTTGTTGCACTTGAGTCAGTGAAGGGTCTCAGGGTTTCCCCAATGTAACTAGGGTGGAAGGATCCATGTTTTTTTAAGCTTTTGCTAGTAAGAAGTTATAAAGCATGGGAAATTCTTGGTCCTTGAGAGTCCTTGATAATACAATGCCCACTATAAAATAATAATGCAATATATTTGTGATCATTTAATTTCTAAACTTTTAAGTTTCATCAAATGGCGTGCTAATTTTTCATTTTAAGTTCTATCTGTCTAATTCATTAGAGTGAGAAGGAACATCAGCAAAGTGCCACAGATTTTTAAAAATAGTTGCTGTGATACAGAAAGTACAGAACAGGTACACATCCATCCCATAACTTATCCTTTAAATACAGTTTTGGAAATCTGTCTTTAGCATCCAGTAATTGCCTCATTAACTCTAAAAATCTGTTAGGTGTTTTGTCTTCTGTAGTATATTCAGCCTAAATTATTTTTACATTGGAAGGCAGTAGAGTCTGATTTTAGCACTGGCTCTGTTCACCATCACACAGAATTTTTGATATTAACCTTAAGAATTATATTTTATTAGAATTTTTGTCAGTGACTGAAGTGCTTTTGAAAGTTACCAGCTGACAACCCTGGCGACTGTCATCCTATATTTTCTATCAGACAGGCAAAGCACTGGCAGCAACTACTCAAGCTGCCCGGTATTGTTCCTCTGTCATCTACTCCAGGCAGGTGTAGGAGGACCACCCTTAAAAAGGACAGAGCCAGCCATCATGACTTTATTCTCGAAAGCAATAACAATTCTGCAGTGCTTCTTAATGCAAAAACCCTCTGTTGGAATGGCACTGAAATCGCCATATTCATTTTAGTCTCAGTCTTGACTTGTACTGGAGTTGAGCTGGTAACTAATTCTACTAAAATAGGATATTTTCTTGATACTCTTTATATAGTCAGTAGATAGAGGTCAGTTCCATCAGGTGAAAATTCAGAGCAGGAGCCTAACATTAACTGAATTCAGGTGCTTCCAGTCTTTAACTTCACTCTCCATGAAAGTGCCAGAGGTTGAGTATTCCTACAACAGACCTTTAGCGCATCCCAGCAGTCTTCCTACACACCCTGTAAGTGTGTTACTTTCTGGCAAGCTCCTGAGTCCTCAGGGCTCCAGTTCTCTCCCCAGGAAGCTGCTGTACAACAGGAAATGGATATGGGTAAGGCTGGTCATGGGAATACACTTTTCAATTTCCAACTTCCAAAACGTTGGCAGAGGAACCCTTGGTACTTTTTGAATATTTTGGAGCAAAATATTTGGATTTCTCTGAGTATTGTCCAGGACACTAATGTTAATTAGCACCACATCCTTACACAGTTGGTATATTTTAATCTTACCTAGCTATCCTGAATCCATAATACAAGCTGGTTAATTTTAAAGCAGACAAAAGTACTCATTTGTAAATCCCCCAATGACACAATAATAAAGGTTTAATAAGAACATGCTGACAAAAATTAAAGAAAACTATCAACTGATCCCAGGCTCAAATCTGGAAGTTATCCAGCTAGCAAGCCGGAGGCACTAACCTGCTCCAGAAGGTCGGGGGCTCAGCCTGCGCATACATGGTCTGTCTGCAGGCAGGTTGTATTCATGGGAGATGGGAGAGGACTGATCAATTGGGGAAGCAGGAATGCATTTCTATTTAATCCCTTCCTTGAGGTCACCTGGGGTGTGTGTATGGAGAGGGAACAGGATTTCTGGTGGAGATTTCTACCTCCTTCCTGACTATTGATCCTAAATGTATTCAAGGCAAAGGTTGATCCTCCCTGACTGCCTTCCCTTGTATGGAAATGTTAATATCCCTCTACAGTCATCTCCTTTCTCAGCAGTAAACCTGGCTCGTTTACCATGGCTTGACTAAAGTATTAGCAAATCATTACTGTAGTGAGAAGTAAAATGCTCTTTTCCCCCCTGGCAATTTGTAGAATTCAGTGTGAAGCCTTTCTGTATGGGGGGGGGGGGGCACCTTATAGTTACTGTAAACATGTATACAGACACAGTATTGGTGCTGCATCTCATTACTCGCTCTTTCTTGGGACTAGAAGAGTTGATAATCAGTTGGTTTGGGATGGCTAATCCCCAAATTTTGTCTTTAAAGGGCACAGTGATACTACTGTCTTTACATACACATGCTCGTTACCCTACCCAGCAAATAGCCCATTCGCTGCCTGCCACAGTTCTTTTATATTTGGCCTCACCTGGCTTATGACCCCCTTGCAATTTACTGCTACAGGATACATGCAACCAAGGTTACAAATCAAGCTTTTGAAAGTCTGGCAATTAGGTTGCAGCATATGACATATAAGCATCAGACACTGAAGACAACAGCTTAAAAATTTAACAGTCATAGTTTGCTCCTATCTCAAATCATAATTCCCCATTCAATTTTTGTTTAGGAGCGAAATACTCATGTATTTCAAAGAGAATATTTCATGTTAGTCTCTAAACTGCAAAATCCTCAGGTCTGCAGAGGGACATGCATTAAAGGATGAAACTAGATGCCCTTGTGAAAGCTGAGATCTGCAATATTTTAAAGATTTCCTTTCCCAAAAATACGTCTGTCTCTCTCTCAATCTATTGTGAATCAGATATCTCAGTCTATCTATTCCCCACTTACTGCATAGGAATGTCACATTTCAAATGTGTTAGAGACTTTCTTTCAATAGCACAACAGAGTAGGTAGTGCTGAGATATTCTTTCATAGGCATTAGCTACGGAAACTTTAAAATAAAGAAAAAAGTGATCCTCAGTTTACTAATCCCAGCAAAGATAATGAACAGGATGTTTGGGACAATAATATGTTGACCCCAGCCACATTTAAGGCCCTTTTTCACTACGGACAGCTTAGTAGAGCAGTCATGATATCTGTATAAATTATCTATCTTTATTCTTCTTCCGAGGACCTGCATTTACTGTTTGGGCTTAAATTCTGAGTTCCTCAGAAGAAAGGCAATTATTAAGTGTTTGAAAAGTATTTAACATATTAAGCTTGTTGCTACAAATAAACAGTATACATACACCTAGATGCACCTGAGCAGGTGAAATCTGCAGTCGTACACAAAATGGCTCTACATGCTTACAGTGAGGGAGCCGTAGCATAGGTTAAATAGCAGCCGAAAGACAAAAAAAAAGAGTTGCCCCAGAAGGAATTTCCATCAAATGACAGAAGGATAAATATGTGACTCAAAGGTTCCCTTTCAGCCTGCGTCCAACCAGAAATCACTGGGTAGCAGAAGATGCTGAGCAACACAGAGTCTTAAGGGAAAAG
This sequence comes from Dromaius novaehollandiae, assembly GCF_036370855.1. Classification (NCBI taxonomy): domain Eukaryota; kingdom Metazoa; phylum Chordata; class Aves; order Casuariiformes; family Dromaiidae; genus Dromaius; species Dromaius novaehollandiae. Next base: position 23,723,349 of record NC_088098.1, read on the forward strand.
CCCAAATACTGAGGAGAGGAAGCAGAGCAGCTTTCACTTCCAACATGTTTTGGAGCTTGTAGAAAAAAGTATAATCAGAGCCTTTTTTTCCTAGGGATAAAAGACCTTTGAGAAGTGCCTGCTCTAGCTATATTTTGTCTCTTATGATGCACCAGGACTATTTAATTGCACTAGCTGCCTGAAAGCTTTCTGTCTCCTCAGCACCACAGAAATATCACAGTGGTTTCCCTAAAACGGAAGGCCTGACAGTTTTACAAAATTTTAACTTTTCACATATCTTTTGATTATTTCTAGCCAGAAGTGAAGCAAAACCAAAACCACATCTGTGAAAAGAGCTGTGATCCCTGCCAAGATCCCTATCGAGAAGCTGTGTACTTATTTAGTGCCTGAAATCAATTGTCGCCTGGCAAGATCCTGATCAGAGCTGGAGACTAGGTATTATATGTCACTTTCTTGGAAAGTTTTCTGAAACAGCATCATACTTTTTGAATTGTAAATAAAGATATAAACAAATAATGTGCAAGTAAATAAGATTATGAAAATATTAGTAACTTTTTAGTAATTTAATCTGATATTTACGTATCAGGTGGGACAGATTTTATTAGTTTCTAAGCAGAAGGTAGTGAGGCTAATCTCCTTATGAGTGGAGGCTAAGACGGTACAAAGGACTGAGATCACAACCTTGGATATGTCCAGAGTTTCTGATGGTAGAGATCTTTAATGACAAGATATTTTAATGACAACAGTATAATTTCCTGGCATTTAATGGCTTGCTTTTGTAATTGTAACTCCTCATTCCAGCTTTGCCTTCTAAAATATATTTTGTATCTAGAAGGTTACAGCAATGTTGCTTCAAATTAGAAGATGCTGCTTTAACCTGAAAGTCCCATTTTTGGATTTTCGTTTATGGTGATGTGTTTTCCTCAGGTTTAATTGTATTACATTTGGTTTTGTGTTTTGAAATATGATTCGCATCACCTTTGTACAGCTAATCTAAGACAGTTTGATCATTCATCAGCAGTTAGAAAATAGAAGGCCATAGGCCTATATTAAACAAGTGAGTGATGCAAGTATGAAGCGATGTCACCATAGCAACTCGGCTTGCACACAGGATGCTGTATTTAACCTTGGGGAGCTTTTAAAACTCGTCATTCCTGAAATAGCTAAGCACTATGTTGTAATGGGGATGCGTCTTCAATTCTGTAACAGTAGATTTGTCTTTGAAATGTGCAAACACTTTGGCCCAATATAACTTCCAACTAAGAAACCGTTAGTGTATGAGCATTCAGACTGACATGGCTAATGGAAATCATGACTTGCTGTTATAAATGTACAATATTGTTTGCTCTTTTTGGAAGTGGTAGGGAGCTATCCATAGAGCTTATTGCAATAAGATAGAAGCATCATAGCAGAAAAATATTTCCAGGAATTACTGTTTACAGTTTTATTCCATTTTCCTCTTACTGGTCTGCACACAGCTGTGGATTGTACTCATCTATCTCCACAGTTCACAGGGAGCTTTGTCAGAGGAAGGAGGAAAAAGTGTATATGCTTTTGTGTTTGCCTTGCAGGTTTGGATTTTCTAGCTTCTAGTAAACTAGCCATGTGGATGATACTAATTAGAAATGTGTATATATATGCCCTCAAGTCAGAGAGAAATCATGTGAATTAGCCTCACTAGAGGGTCATGCTGCTAGTTTAAAAAGCTCTAGGCAGCCAATGTTTGCTAAAACCAACATTTCAATAACCGTTGATAAGGAGACATAGAGGTTTTAGAGGGATTAGATCATAAAATCAGTATGAATTCTTAGAAGAAACAAACAGCAGTAGGTTGAAATACTGTATGGTTACTACCTCACCATTTCCCCATTTAGCTTAGTGTTGGCTAGTATGATAAAATTCCACAAACAAAAGGCCAGATCCACAGGAGGACTTAGTTACCCAACTACCCTGCAAGGTGCCTAAGGTATCACTGGTGTTTCCCAAAACCCTTCTGAATTGCTTTAGGTGTGTACAGTCCCTTGGCACCTCAGTGGTAATCACAGAGTAGCTGGGGTTGGAAGGTGCCTCTGGAGATTGTCTAGTGCAACCCCCTGCTCAGGCAGGGTCAGTTAGAGCTGATCTAATGTCAGCTCTGACTTCTTACTTTTCTGCAGAAGCAATTCATATTCAACTGTTTAGTTTCTGTCTCATACCTATGCTTTGGCAAGACTTGAAAATGAAGCCTTCCTGTCTATAGGACCTGTAGAACAGAAGTGCTCATGTCTTTATATAAAATCACCTTCTGAGGAAGAGCATTCATTTGGGACAAAGAAATGTGAAGTTCTGTCAGTAGAAAAAATGCACCCAAGAATATCTAAATCCCAAGGGAAGATTTAACAGAGAAGCCCCATTAAACTAGTTAAGGAAACGGTTAGGCACATTTACCAATAAGTGAGAAAACAATCATAAGATGTGTGTATGATAAAAAGAAGAGGCACTATTACAGAGTTACATCATCGGGGACATCATGTGGATTTCAGCTATAAAAGTAAGAGAAATGTACTTAGGGAGTTGTATTACATGCTGCTTTTTTCCTACCCTGGTATTGCACTGATGTTCAGGAACATGCACTTATATTCTATTTTAGTTACCTGTCTGAACAGGTAATTTAAAAATCTCCATTATAATTAGATAGGTTTTACAGACTGTGCAACAAGAAACTCTGATCTAAAAGTCGAAGAATGCTGCAAAACAATCTGATAAGTGGGAGACTAAAAACAATGAAAATTCTTTTAAAATTTCTGCCAAGTATCAAAATCAATTTACAAAACTAGTTGAAAATATTTTGTCTAGTCCATCAGTTTCCCAGTCAATAGCCTCTAAATGCTTTGGGTTCATTTAAAAGTCAGGTGCTGCGCTTATTGAAGTCAGAAGCTGGAAGTTCCCCATTGACTTCAGTAGGGAAGTAAAGTAAACATCTTTGAGGAGGGATAAATGTTGAAACATCTCTGTTTCAAGACAAATACATTTTCGCCCAGTTCTTCAGTAAGGTACAATCCTGTAATTTGTTGTGCTCCACCAATGAGGAACTTATCAGTGGATGATCATGATTGGAGAAATCTCTTCTAATCAGGCCAGAGACACCCGTCTGCTGGTCTGACCCTTTCTTCCAGGACATGGGCGTCTTGACTAATCCAAAACTTCAGGCACAGTGGAAAGACTGTTGGGGCATATCCAGTCCCTGACTATGACTCGTGCTATTCATGTTACTCATCCATGTGGGCACTAATAAAGTGACTATGAGGTTCTGGGAACACAGGGAATGGAGTCCAGGTCACAAGTAGTACTTGCCAATACTCCCATTTGACTGTAAAGGCCTACTCTGGGTCATATGAGTCATGAGGATGAATGTAGATCTTCATTAATATTGTTGGCACTGGGCTCCAGCTTCCTTAGAAATAACATGCTGCTTTATAAAGGTGGAATGGTCGGAAGAGGGAGGCTTGAACAGGGAAACTGTCTGATACCCGTGCTCAGACTTTGGGAGAAGGACATTTTCTGCTGGGGTTAAAAGAGTACAGTCTAGAGACTGTACTCAGTCTCTAGAGAAGCCAATTACAGAGTTTCAAATGCTATCTGAAATATTATATGTCATTCATAGTATTGCAGAGACTGGCAAAATGTATTATCTAACCCCCAGACTGACCTTCAGATTTTTTCAATAGAGTGACTGTGGATCAGACCATGACTCCAGGCTGTTTAAAATTAGTATTCTAAAAAGTCCAAAATGCTTGCAGAACACACTCTCTGAATTCAAAGAACTCAAAACCCAAAAAGGTTTGAGATAAAATTGTCTCATAAATTCATAGAATCACAGAATCACAGATTCAAGGTTGGAAGAGACCTCAGGAGGTCTCTAGTCCAACCACCCTGCTCAGAGCAGGGTCAGCTAGAGCAGGTTGCTCAGAATTGTGTCTTGTTAGCTTTTGTGTATAACAAAAACCTCTCTGGGCAAAATGTTCCAATGTTTGACCGCCCTGACAGTAAAAAAGGTTTTCTTATGTTTAAGTGAAATGTACTGTATTTCAATTTGTGCCTGTTGCCTTTCATCCTGCCACTGGGCACCACACAGAATAGTCTGGCTCCCTCTTCTGTACTCCATCCCATTGTATAACTTTTCTGGAAAGGTGGATGTTGGGAAAATGGATGGTAGATTTCAATGTTTAGATAAATCTCATTGCTCAGGATAAGAGCTAGGAGCTACCACATCCATTGATGATACCTGGGTAAAGTGTAAATGCTGAAGCCCCTGCTCTGCATGTAGTTATTATTGAGTGAGTGCCAAGAAGAATTATCAGTGATTCACTGTTAAACCAGAGGGGCAGCTCAAAGGGAGTCTCATTTCTACTCAGTATTTCTATTAATGATTTGAAGGATGAAATTCAATTACTACACCTAGAAAATCTGCAGATAATATGAAGGGAGAAGTGGCACTTACTTTGGTCACTGGATCAGGTATTGGAAATCAAAATGAGTTTGAAAAGTCAGACATCATCTGAAATTAAGAGCAGATGAAATTCAACAAAGAGAAGTGCAAACAGACAAATATAATATGCGCGACTACATAGAAAAGGATCTGGGGGTTGTAGTGAATCACAACTAACTATGAGTCAACAACATGATATTGTTACAGAAAAGGATGTCTTAGTCAAAGATACATTCACAGGAATATGGTATGTGAGCCCTGGGAGGCAGTTATTCTGCTCTGCTTGGGTGCCAACTGGATCTCCAACTCCTGTGTCCACTTTTAGACACCACACTTTAAAAAAGATGAGTTGGAGAAAATCCAGAGGAGAGTGAAAAGAATGCTGAAGGGTTTAGAAAACACGATCCATAGAAAAAGATTAAAATAACTAGGTTCCTTTAGGCTAGAGAAGAGAAAATTAAAAGAACACAGGATAAGCCTTCTAATGTGCAAAAAAGATCATTCTAAAAAGAATCAGTTGTTCTCTGAGATCAGTGAGGAAGGACAAGAAGAAATTAGTGCAATTTACAGCAAAGACTAGTTGCAATATTAGTACAAACTTTTTAAGATGGAATATTTTGGGTGCTGGAGTACTGGATTAAGTTCTCAAGAGTACCGTTGAATCTGCTTTATTAATATGTTGAAGGACCTGGTGTTAACAGGTGTTAACACCTGTTAGGTCTAGGTATATGTGAATCTGGCCCTGTGCAGGGGCTAGACAGGGCAGCCTCTTGTAGGCCTTTCCAGATATGCGATTTTGTGTTTTTAGGACAATAATTTTCCACTGTGAATTAAGTACATCCTTTTTACAGTGTAGACAAATGTGAATTCTGGTTCCTATCTGGAACACATGGCCATCCATGAAGAGAGAAAGTTCATGTTTACCAGTCACTAGAGAGGATCAGGATCTGTAAGCAGGAACAGAAGAAATATTTCTTATTATTGCAGTTGCAGTTTACAGAATCTACTAATGCTGTGCTGGAGGCTATCCGAGAGGGCTCCTGAGGTTTTGCCAGCAAACTGGAAGGCTGGGGTGCTCTCCCTCCCCTGATGGAAACCCCTCTCCCTGGCTGTTCTTAAATAATTCTTGATAGAGATGTTTTCTCCCTGGGCACTCAAAAAATATTTCTTTCGGAATATGAGAGCATATCAAGCACCATATATTTTTCTTAAGTGCCCTGGAAAAATATAACCTTAAATTCTTCCTACACAGCTCCAGATCCACAGCTAGGGTAAATCAGCATGTCACTGTTGGCTACAAGGTGCATTTCATGGAAGATGAAAGGCATAAAAGTTCTGTAGATAAATTAAAGGTATCAAAACAATGGTCTGAATCTAGCAACACTTCTTAAAGAGTCAGGCTGCCTCTAATTTATCAGGCTGCTATGTAAAGAAGAGGTTATTAAGCTGGCACATCCAATCCGTATTAATAAAGCTTAATCAGACAGCAAAACTCATTATGATGAAGTCAGTGGCTGCTGCTGCTCTTCTTCTGCTTGCTGGTTGCGTTCTCTTCCTTGGAAATCTGGGCATTCTTTAAAAAATACATATAGAATGCTTGTAAATGAAGCTGCAGTCCAAAACCAGCTACATATAATACAACCAGCTACAAACATAAACAAACCTGCTGTTTTGTGGAGCCAGAAGCTCTGACTGAAATGAACTGTTGCTGAACTCAATGGCACATACACCCATGATGTTCCTTAGTTGAAACCTCGCTCTATTTTCAAATCTAATGGGCCACATTCAGAGGAAGCAGATCCTCCTCTTTAGTGGGGCTGTCACTGCTTTCAGTGGGTATGAACTGACCAGTCATTTTTGTGGATACCATGTGGTTCCCAAGTAGAACTAAAATCATCTAGGAATATAATGTTTTCTTTATTATTTTTAAATCATTTCAGATGATGTAATAAATAATGCATACAGATGCTGTAAAATATTTTTGTTGTTAAGTCTTAAAACAATGTTGTTCCCTCTTGTTAAATTCTATAGATTTTTTCCATAAAAGAGGCCATGTCCAAATACCCTTCCTCATAGCAAGGTCATTTCAGGGCAATGTATAGAAATTTATTTCTTTACGTGTACAGTCTAACTCTGTCAACCTCTCTCTAAATAATTTTGCAATAGGCTTTGTGGAACAAATGCATTTCTGAGGAAAGCCAGCGGAAGTCAATATAAACAGACTTAAATCAATACATTTTCACCAGCAATGAATTTATCACTGGCTGCACAAATGGAAAATTTAATCCAATAGTCAGGCTTCAGAGGGTCAAAATAAAAAGTTGTGATAAGACAAAAGACACTGTCACTTCCTGATAAAATCTATGTTAAAAATGCTAGTATTCCATCAAGCTCCATTCATTCCAATAATTACACAGTCATTAAAGCAACAGTCTAAAGGGAAAAACACTTTCATGGAAGAGTTCCTGTGAACAGTTATTTAATCTAATTTTTAGTGCATCTAGATGAAGAGCTTTTTCCTGAATTTAGGATAAACTATTACCAGAACCTTGCAGTCATTCTATTTAATTACTTTTCTTCCAAGATTGGTTTTACTCCTAGACCTATATACAAGGGTAGTTCAGAAGGAGAAATTTGATTGTCACAGCTGTAGGAGAGTTGTTCTTATCATTCTGTAAGTGGCTTCAGACCACATTTACCTCACATTATCCAGCATCAAATGCACAGCTACTAATTTCCATGTAGCATTTTCAGTACTGCATGTGAGGGCTACTGCCGCAAGCAGACTCAAGCATTTAACTTCTGTCTCATTGCCAGTGCCAGCATGCAAAACAGTCCAGAACACAGATCAGCAAAACCTCTCCTCTGCTACGGCTTAGCTGGGAAATTCTGGACACACCTAAACCTTATCACTTCCTTAACCTGCACGGTGGGAGGAAAAGAGACTTTCTTCCTGCACACATTCGCTGCCTGATAGTCCAGTGGGGAAAGCACCGATTTAAGAAGCGGAGGCCTCCAGTCCTCCCTCCCTTTGTCTGCAGAGGTGTGAAGCCATCCACTGCTCAAGCTCTCCTGCTGAAGCTGTTCTTCTGGTGACACAAGAAGTGATCATGTCAAAAAGCAGGTGTAAACAAGTGGTTTCTGCACTCACCTGGGGAAGTGTTCCTGCTCTAAGGAATGTTTTCTTGCTTTGGTTGTAAGAATTCATTGAAGCAAGGATTAGACTAACCCTACCTATCCCTTCTTTCCTTGCACCCAGTTTCCCTGCTGAGCATCCTCACAACCCACTTATAGGCATATTTTTACACTTTCATTCTCTCATGAGCCCCATGAATATTCATTCCATGCAAAGTGGAAAAGTTTGAACAGAAATAATGGGAAACCTCACACCTTTGTGCCTCAAAATAGCTGACCATTAGTGATGGGCATATTCATCTGGAGGTGGGAAATGTCAGGCCAGACTCCCTCGGGCAGCAACAGGAATTTTAACCCAAGCCTCCCACACTCTTGCTGAAATAGGCAGGTCTTACGACAAGAGCTTGTTCCTTGCCATATCTTCTGGGTTAACTTAGCTTGTGTCTGCATATGGTTATTTATCACAACATATTATTTAGGATGCTCAGCCTCTATGATGCTCAGCTGGGTTTCAACAGAAACCAGTGTGCACTGAGCTGGGACTCAGATCTTCTCCTGGGAGGATTTGGGTATGCCCAGAGTATGTACCCAGACCCAGAAACTCAAACATGTTCCCTGCTTCCATGGCCTAGATCCTGGTGATAGGTAACACGGCACACTGGATACTGCCGTGAGATGCCTCCCTTTCCTCATGTTCTGGGGAAGGCAAAGCTTCACAAGCTTTTTTAGCCGCAGAAACACCCAACTTCGTTGAGAAAAGTCTGTCTTGCAGTGTTGCCATGATTGTTTTCATTTACAAATACTTACATATAGTTTAGCCTGGAACATTTGTTTATTCCTCTTACTTTGCTCAGTCCTGCTTGCCTGTTTGCTTGTGTGTATAGCACTGTGTGTATGCGGTGGGGGAAGGGGCTCCGTTTTTGCATCGGTTCCATGCAAAACCTTTTGATGTCTTGCAGACTACTAAGTCCCTGCTGAGAGGATAAGAAATCTTTGTAAATGAGGCCAGCAGCTAGTTCAGAGTTGTGGATCCTCTACCATGATAAGGCACCTGAGAGCTATCTGTTAACACTAACAAAATCTCAGCAGATCTGCTCTGAAGCATTCGCAAATGTTAGTAAACTTCTTTTTGCTGCATTTACTGTAGAAATGCTTTCTATTACTATCTCATTGTCAGAAATGTCCACTGCTTTCAGATACCCAGCTTGGCATTCATATTTCAGAACACATAACCTTTTTATAATATTTTATGCAATCGAAAGCAGCTCCAGCTGGAGATCTGAGTGCTCGCTCTGCCTGCAAATCTTTCCCCAGCTGTTTCATATTAGATACCCCAAAAATGAGGAATGCATAGCTCATGGCCACTTTTTCGAAAACTGTGGTTTGGGTGACTTTCTCGGCATCATGTAGGACTCTAGGAGAGAGGCAGGGATAAAATCCCAGCTAGCCAGGGCAGCAGTCAGATTTGGAATAAAAGAGGCAGTGGTCTGGGAGGCAACATTTTCCTCCAGTGCACAAACTTCATTTGACACACAACAACACTGACCTTGCGTGCTGAACATGACAGAATTCCCGTGGAACAAAGAGTATTTGATTATGGAAATAAAGACTCTCTTGTAACACCTACTTATAAAATCAAAGTACTCTTTAAAGGTAGTAGTAGTCCGGGATTAGCCCATGCTGTTCCTTCTGAATGCTGGGAACTTCTAGTCAAGGTGAGTAAAGGAGTTTGTGGTCATGCAACCAAATGTCGGTTTATCAGCTGAACTTGTAATCTAGGTTAGCTAATAGGAGTTAAGGGGATCTGAGAGATGAGCTTGGCCTGAGACTAGATCATGTACCTTAGAAACTGAAGAATTTTATATAATGAATGAGTTTGAACTTTCTTTTCTTTACTGGGAGGTGTTACTGGGAGGTGTTAACTTGGAGCAGATTTTAATACAAATACAACAATAAGCCTCATTTTAAAGCTTACTTCAGGCTCAAGAAAAAGAGCAAATAAATACTTTTAGACACTAAGTTTAGGCAAAAACTGATTGTTACAACCTGCAGTAATGGTTTTGTGGTAACCAGGGTGTCTTATCCAGGAGCTAGAACATGGATTTGCCGGCTCTGTGTGTGCATATGTGTGCACGTGAGTTGAAGGCAGAGTCTGAAAAGTAACCATAAATGTGATTTAAAGGAAACAAAGAATGAGAGATTTTGGGGCACAGAGCTCTCAGAAGAGGAAAACTCCCTCATTTGTTCTGTCTAGCAAAGCAAAATACCTTTTTTTTTTTTTTTTTTTTTTTTTTTTTTTTTTTGTTAGACAAGATTGACTTGTACCTTTAACTCCTCAAGGTAATGAAAGCAAGTTTATGAGGTCTTGACTGCTGTCTAGTTACTCTGACCAAAGAAGCAGCTATGCTAAAGCATATTTCAGGCCTGGGTTACTACTGTGAAGAATAGCTCCTTGGAAAGACATCACGTTGAAGTGGTAGAGGAAGCACAGATCACATCAGATTAAGAATGGATTAAGGTCATATGGTTATTTCTATGATTTTGTTTGTTTCTGTTCACTTTTGTGTCTATTTATGCTCCTTTTTCTCCCCTCTTCTAGGAGGGGAGAAACACATCAATATATCAATGTTCATGTAAAATAGATTTTAAAATATACAAACATGATTCCATTTTACATTCTTCTTCACCTTCATGACTTTTAAGAGATAGTGTAAAAGGTTTAAAAGAGGATCCTTAAAAAAGGAAAATATATTACATGTGCCTAGACTTAATAAAACCTGATCTAGGTCTTTGTTTTTGAGAAATAAAATGGCTTAAATGGCAACTTGACTAAGTCAAACCTTGACCAAGGAAAATTCATGTGGAAGAAAAAAACTTTAGCAATACTATTCAATAAGCGGTGGAATCCCATGATGATTTTATGTATCACAGGATCATCCTCGGTCTACCAGGACAGAGTGATAGAAAATATGTTTCAGTGAAGACACTGAAAACAGCTTTTGAGACCAATTTCTGCTGGTTGTTCTCCATGAGTGGCATACCTTGAAACCAGTGATCTCTACAACACAAACTGAAGTCCAGAAAAGCTTCATGTCTCCATTTCTAATGCAGATAACTCAGCAAACACAAGGTAAGAACATGCTACTGATACAGGTACAGCAGCTGAACGAAAATGCACAGATATTTCTCCAAAGGTGTTTCTGATGACTATGATAGATTATGCAGAGAGAAATCATCATCTCATTCGCAGTCCTGATTGATACAATGCTACAGTAATTCATTTACCACTTCCATGTCTTTTTATAGAAAAGAAGTGCATAGCAGACATGATTAGGAATAGCGTTTCTTTTTGTAATTAATGGACTGCAAAAATGCTATAGGAATTTTTTGTGGATGTTTGTATAGCATTCATGGCTAATTTTGTACTGCTTCTCTTGGCGTATAGATGACTAAGACACCTCATACTTGAGGACAATCTAGTTGGCACCTTTCATGACTTTAAAGAAGGGAGGCTAAGTTTTGGCTGCAGGAAGATCAGCTACCAAAGGGACCCAACAAGGGACTGAGGTCAGATGTCTCTAGAAGAGACAGTTTGTTGTTCATACCTGATTCAACTCAAACCAGCCAAATAAAACAAGAAATGTAGTTGATTCTGAAATAATAAAACAACAAGAACAAATCAGATATGCAATACTTGATGTTATTATAGACACAGCCAGTATACTACAGCCAATAAATTTCCTGAGATTTCCAACTTAAAGCTTGATCTTTAATGCTATTATCATGAAGGCCCGAGAAATCAGGAAGTAGAAATTACAGTTGAGAAATCTGAAAAAAAAGCAAATATTTTATGCAAACGCTCAATGCAAAAGTTAGTAGTGCAAATATTTTTAGAAATAGGAGAGCGTAAAAAATGAAAAAAATTGATGTGGCATGCATCATCAGATCATTGATGCTTTTGCCATAGGACATTACATACAGACTAAAAAGTATGGGCATCAGTTTCAGTAGCAAAGTATATCCTTTAGATCCTGTACATAGCACGGAGAACAATCCAGCACTGACAACACTAGTAAAAGGTACATAAGATGACTTATGATCCTTCTTCAAGGATAACTTTTATTTACCCACACGGAATGATGTCTTCCTTCTGTTTTTTTCAGTGCTGACTTTTATTGCTGAAGAAGAAAAGAATGAATCTGCTACAAAAGCTAAAATGAGCAAGGGAAGGTCCAGGGCCCAATTTTTTTTCGTCTGTTTGCTCCATGTGGAAACTTAGACTTGCATGGAGCTCCACAGAAGATTGGGGAGTAGTGTTTGATTAAAACAAAAATATTTAATGTTAAGCTAGCACAAATATTAATTGGGTAGAAGATAAGTCGTATTTTTGTTTTGCCTCTTATGTAGTAAATATATTCTTTTATTAAATTATTTTCCATGGATAATCCCCAGCAGACACTACTGAAGTTGTTTGAAGAAAAATAGAGCAGGACTGAGCTTTCATCTTGCTTTGTGGGAGTTCCCAAGCAGTACTCATGAGATATGGACAAACTGGCAGGGTGAGAGATACTGAGAAACCTAATTATAAAACGAATATGACAGGTATGGCAGGAGAGAGAGGGGTTTTTTTTAAGCAGAATGCAAAATTATGCAGAAATCATGTGGGTTAAATTCTCTCAAAGCTGAAAATTACTCATCCCTTTCAAATGCAAATGATGTAAAGATGTCTTGTATCTAAAAAGGTAAGAGTGCTCACTTACTAATGACACATAATATCAAACATATTTTAATTTAGGCTATCTGGAGTGTGCTAGTCAGGAAATTGATCTAGGCAGCAGCAGAAGTCATTAGAGCTATTTACAGAGGTTTCAAAAATAGACTATAAATTTTTAACCAGAAGTCTCTATCTGAGAAGGTGGTAGCTAGAATTAACTTGAATTTCCTTAGTGACAATAATGGCAAAATGAAAGTTTTCCTTTAATATAGTGAAGTTGGTGCTATGGAGTCATCCCTTCAAAAATTTATTCCTTTTAACCTACTACTCAAGAGCCTTTAGATTTAAAATGTGGCAAAGCTGCATTATGAGGCATTGTAATTTTTTCTTTTTCCCCTCTTCAGTCATAAATTTCTTCCTTACTTTGAAACATTGAGTGAAGTTATTTTTCCCGTAAAATGACTGAATTGCATGTGAAGAGGATAGGGGTAATTGGGGTAACACTAATTAAAAGGTCAGACATAAAAATCAGACATAAAAAGTGAAAGTTCAAGCATTCAGTGTCTGACTTGTTTTGGCACATTCTGCAGTGAATCACAAGCTTAATTCTCTCAGGCTAGAAAATTAATAAGCCCCTCTAGGTCTTGTCAGGATACATTCAGCAGGGGGTTTAAATAGCTAGTTTATAGCATTGTGTGCAATTGTCAAAATGTTCAAGTAATCTATAAATAGCCAGAAATAAAGTAAACCAAGTGTGCAGTTTGCTTTCTCCAGTAAGCAGTATTCTTGTTCCCTCTGGTACTTCATGCTTACCAGGAGATTCCTTTGTTATAATAGGGTCTCTCCTCTGTAGCAGTCAAAAATAACTAGAAAGAATTGAGTTGGAAGACTATGCTGTGCAAATGGGCCCCTGTCATGTCGTGGCTAAACTGCTTCCCCTGAGCCAGCCTGTGCCTCTATCCTCTGCTGTCACCTGCAGCGTACATGTGCTCAACTTCAGTGGAACAAAATTCCACCTTGGCAAAGAACCTTTGGCAAACAGATACAGATATGTCAGGTTTTTTTCACTGTCCTAATTCTTAAAGAATGATTTCATTCATACTTGTAAAAATTGCTTTAAGTACACAAAATTTCAGGCCTTGGTGACTTAAAAATATGATAAGTCATTGTAAGAGAACAGTGTTAAGACTGCGAATGTGTGAATCTTGGCCTCTGTAATATATCTGAGAATTTAATATTGGCTTTTTAATTTGTTAGGATGAATATTCATGATAGACGATAACATGAAGATACCTGCTACCGTATCTATTTTCCATGGGGCTACTGGCTGGAGTGGGGGCATGGGGAACAGGACACCTTTGCAGAAGAATCTAAGTACTTCTGGCTGCCTGGCCTCTGCACAGTCCTCCAGCACTGCATTTTTAGAACTGGATCCACAGCCTACTGAGGTCAGAGGTAGTCCATTCACTTCAAAAAGCTGAATAAAATCTTTTAGCATGCCAGTAATATTTTTGTGCACTTAAAATTGCCATGTATTTTGCTAAATCAAGGACACATGGAGGTTTAAGAGGCAGGTTATCAACTTTTGAATCTAAAACCAGGGCTAATTCATTTTTAATAATGCTATGATAAATTTAATTCTTCCTGTACTTTTGGGGAGTTCCTAATATTTATATATTATGCAGCAAGGCAAGTGTCAATCAACACGTGTATAGAATTTTAATACTGAGACGAGTCAGACTGTTCACCTCCCTGAATGACATTGATTCATGGAAGGAAAGGTTCCCTACAGGCACTGCAGTATCATTCATTATTTAACTCAATTCCATATTTAATGTTGTAACAAAGACCTTTAAAAGCATTAAGTAAAGGTGATCTCCATTTGTTCATGGAAAGGTGGAGAAAACTGCTTGACAAACTGTGACTAATGTTAAAAGAAGCTGGTTTTGTTATTATGTCTGAGGAGGATTATACAGTACAAGTCTTTGATTTTTAGTAAACAGGAAATTTTAAAAGAAGCTGTCTGGTCATGGCAGTTCTGTGTCTCTCTGGAGTTATGATATTTGACAGTGTGTAAGACAGGCGTTGCTATGGTAATTAAGCATTTTTCAAGGTTTCTTTTTTTTCAGATTTCTTTAGTTATTAATAATTTTCCTAAAACAGTTTGGAAAAATACTGGTACATTAAAATATCACTTGTTCCTCATAAATGAGCTATTTAGAGTCTAATCCTTGTCTTTTAAAAGTCTGTGGCAAATCTCCCACTGAATTTTATGGAAACATGACTCGGTCTTAAATATTTGGCAGTTTCTGCATTATTTCCTCCAAGTATATTTTTTTTAATCACAAAGTATTGAAAATGCCATGGCTTCTGACACATTAATTCCACCAGGGCTTTCACAGGCCTATTGTTTCTGGCAGCAGAGTTTAACTAACGCAAGAAATGCTAACACTCATTTCATATCTCCCACTGCTGTGGAGTTGACTTTTGTGGTACCACAGCAATTGGACATGGTCATTTAACAGTTTTCTCAGCATACTTTATCTGAGCGGATGTGAAACCAGAAGTCTTTGTACTGTTAAAAGGAAAAAAAAAGGGATTATGGGCAGAAGCCTGCTGTGACTTGATGTCTTGAACCAGGTATGTTCTCCCTGGAGCCACCTCTGCCCAGCTGCCATCCTGCAGTTGCTGCCTGGTGGAATGCAATGGAGAGGTTCCTGGCTGAGGAGTTCCTGGAGGCAGCCACCAGGCTGGCACTGAGGCCACATCATCTGTTGCTGCAGCACCCACAGTGCAGGCTCCCAGGAGAGGTTGTGCCAATGAGTCCCAAGCCCAGATGCCCCAGGGTGGCCTGGCACCACAAGACACCTCCAAGTGAGAAGCACAGCAGCCACACACTGAACCACACATGCCTTAGCCAGAAATAGGCATCACCAGGACGAGAAGACAAAGAGCTTGTTTGACCCTTTTAGATATAGGGACTGGCTCAATCCTTTGAAAAGACACACTAGGTTGGCTTCCCTCTCTTATGTAATAGCTGAGTGGTTAAAAGTGTGCTGGGAGGTGCAAAATGTGCAATTGTGTCTTTAGCCTCCTCCTTACTTGGCAATTACCCTAACCATTAAGCTATTGTATAAACAGTGATCCCTGTCACCACACTGCTGCCACTGTGCTTTTCACTGAATTCAGCGTGTGTGCAATATCAGACCTACAGACAGCCCTCCTAAGAGGGATGCCTCCCTTGTGACTCCCAAGGAATCTTAGGTGGGAGATGGGATCAGATCAGACGTTCAGTTCAAGCAAGAAAGTAGCATCTCTGGCCATTTGCGACAGCACACCATTTGGCACCCAGACAAGTTTTCTGGATAAGGCTTAGGTGTACAGACAGTCTCTCTGGCATAAGAGAGAGAGAGTCAAGATTTTCTGTTTTTAAATCACAGTCTTGGACCTTCACACTTTCTGCCTGAACAGTACTTTAGATTTCTAAATGTTTTTTTTGGAACTTGCTTTTAAGGAATTGTGAGACAGACTGTCATCTCAGTTTTGCCAGACATACAGTGGCTATCTCTTTGTACATTATTAAAATCTTTGTGTAACTTCTTCAATAAGGTGAGACAAACATAGACAAGGTTTTCAGTTTTAGTTTTACTAATTGAAAATTCCACCACTTAATAAAGGCACCAAAGATAGAATACAGATGGTTGGTGGTTTAAGACCATTCCTCAAGAAGAAAGAAACCCTTTCTCTTTTCTGTGATAAACTCACAAGATCTGGAGCACATCATGCTCCACAAGACCTCAGCCCAACATGATCTTTCCAGGGCTGTCCAATATAACCGTCAACAAAAATGCTTCCTTGATACAGTGTTCATCCTAGTCTTGCATTTTCAGCTCCTTATTTTCTAACAAAGGGTTCCCACAGTATTTTCTCTATATTTTGTTCAGACAATCTAAACAGGAAAGGTGGGGAAAGTTATTATACTTTAAGTAAAAGCTACCTACATAGGTCTCATGGTATTCTTCTTTCTTCCACCAGACTAGCAGTTTACACTATTTTGGTGCCATGTGCATAAACTGCCTTGCAACATATTTCCTCTTTAGCTTATCCAAAACCTAAGTTACAGCTTAAAGGCAATTAAATATAATCTTTGAGATTCATTCTCTGCAGAGGTCTTACGAAGTGATTACTCTTAGTTCAGCTTAGAAGAGGAGAAGCATAAACAAGCATTTTTCACTGAAGTGCTGCAGGAAAAGCAGGCTTCAGAGCTCAAAAAAGAAGCTGGTGTCAATATATCACTGGATCTGTGCTCAGCTTTTTGGATTATTCCCTCAGCTGTTTGATGAAAAGCATGGTAACATACAGTTTCTATGGAGAAGATGGTAAGTCAGCAGAAGGCAATCATCTCAGAAGTAAGAGCATCATCTGACCTCTGAAAAGTCCACAAGTACATGTCAGCAATGCAGACTGACTGGCTCAGAGTTCAGGAAGTTCTTGTTTTTTGTTTTTTGGGGTTTTTTTGCTCTGTGTTTTCCTTCCCCTTCTTAGAATGCATGGCTATCAAAAAGTGTAATCTCTAATGGACTTATTAGAGCTGCTCACAAACAACAGTATTTCAGGTAGGCTGAAACCATTGCAAGCAATGTAGCACAGTTTGCCAACAATGCCAGGTCATTAGTCCTTGTCTTCTTTATCTTTCACTGCATTTTCAGGGAACTCATTGATCTCTGGGTAGCAGGAGCTCCACAAGACATACTTAAAACAAACCAAATAATCAGAATAACCTCTGAAAGGTTAAGTTGTAGCCTGTTATCAGTGTGGATTTCTCCTGGATTCATGGAGATCATATCTTGAAAAGATTCCATGTGATTGATAAATGTTCACAAAAGATCTCTTGTGGTCTTCTGAGCTATCCACACTTGAAAAGTGGCCAGATGCTAGTGGTAGATTGACTATTCATCTAAATTAAGTCATTTCCTGACAAAGGCTTTCAGGGAAGGTCTTCACAATGAGCAGTTAATGTGTGCAAGAATGAAGCAACAGATACTGTATGTAATGCTGAGCAGGATTTTCTAGATCAAAAGATCTGATTACTTGCCAGCCATAAGGCTTATACCTGATGGCAGCCTCTGAAAATTTTACAATGGTGAATTATAGTTCTCAAGGTAGCCTCTCAAATTGTATAATGAATGTGATAAGACCAGATGGTTTCTGAATAAAAGGTATTTGCCCAAACCCTGAGCTGGCAGTGATATTTTTTTCAAGATTTCAGTGTCTTTGCCAGGTATGGCTCAGTGTTTTGACAAATCCTTTCAGGAATCATGAATGAGGTATATACACAAATTCAGCGTTCCTGAGTCCTGAAAGGTCAGGCAGTTAGATGTATATCTGCGCAGGAAGGCTTTGCCAAAGTGACCATGGATTAGTACCACTTGGCAGGTTATAACTCACTTCTGTACCAAGTCATTCTTGATGATGTTCCTGAAAGGAAGCAGAACTCAGTGTGAGCTGTGAGCACAAGGAACCCATTGACCCTCCACTGTGTAGGCTCAGTTTTCCCAGCCCAGTAAACATCTTGGTAATTCTTGGACTCATTTGAACTGTGTAGCTTGAGATTTGACCTTGTTCAGCTTCTGAACAAGGATGAATTTTTCATTTACACAATAGTTCAGCAACTGTCACTCAAGGTCTGTCACCTTTACAGATAAGGTCCCATTTTGTACTGCAGCTGCTCACTCACAACTCCTGGGGGCTTCAGGCACCCCTTCTCAGTCAGTTGGCAAAGCTTGAGATGAGCCAGAACAGGCTTCTATGAATTTTTAAAGTATGAATGACATCAACCCTGCATCACCATTGACCAGAATTAAGAGTTCAATGACCTAGCTGAGCATTAGTTGCAAGAACGTATTCTGGAAGAGGAAGGTACTCTCTGCCAGTGTGGCACACATGCCAGACTTGCCCCCAAACTACGTATATGTTCACAGGAACTCTTTTTTATGGCAGCTGTTACACATGACATTCACCACATGGATATCTGTGGGTATGTCCACACTAAAGACATGGAGCAGATTGCTAAGGACAAAGCATTTTCAGGAGATTCATTGTTGTTTTGTGACAGTGGCTGCTACTTGTTTAACACTGGCATCAGATATTAACATGTTCATTATTGTCTCTGGGTTTAGCAGGACTCTGCAAAATCTCTTGCTGTTCTGGACCCTGTCAACTTTCCAGCCTGCTGCAATTGCTTCCATAGTGGTCAAACTTGTAATTTAGGAGGAGTATTTAAAAAGGAGATAGAGTATTTATTGAAATCACTAATAAAGCACTACCTGATTTTTTTGCTTTTGGGCCTGTGGGCCAATGGCAGGAAGTCAGTCAAATCCTCTTCTGGCTTATTTTTTCAGTTCTGATGCTCACCTGAAACCCTCAAATTTGATTTTCCACTCGCTTCAGTTAGCAGCAGCTTTAAAAAAAAGTGGTTCTGGAGCTGTAACCTTATACGCAGGAACAATGGGGCCTGAGGCCCTGATTTTTACTCAGTTCTTTCATGGATAATGGAAAACTTATTTACTGTTATCGGAGCTTCCACTATTGCCCCATGCTACCACCATGTAATGGGTTTATTGTATTAAATAAAAATTCCTTTTACAGATGTGCTGTATGCAATGTGTCCTTATTCAGGGGCTGCTTCTTGGAAGAGGGAAGAATGGTTACAAGCAGCGGATGGGAGGTTCTATAATTTATTTTTCATTTAAGAAGAAAACAAGACATTTCCACATAAACATAACTGACAAGGAAGGCACCACTTAATAAATGATCTAACACTATTTACACTGCATTCAAATAAGATACACTGGACATACTGTTGATGTTGCTCAATGTCTAGCTTGTATACCCTGCACTCTGTGTAGACCTTGTGCAGGGCTTAGGCATTTCGTTTCTTATGATTTTTAATAGCTTCCATTTCATGCAAGCTGGAGCATTAAAAGACTTCTGTTCCTCATATTACTATTCTTTTTTATTTCAGGGTCACTCACCCTCTGCAGGGGCTTTCAGCAGTATCCAGAGGACAAGTTGCTTAAGGCTTCTCTTCAGCATATGGGAGTATTTCTAATAGCATGCTGTCACGAATTTTCATGGATTCCTCTTTGCTGAACTCCTGCTGATTCAAATGCAGTTAGATGCTACTCAGGACAAGGACTATCAAGGGTTCAGGGGCAGCTGCCCCACTGCTAAAAGAGTGGCCAAAAGCAAGCTGCCAGCACCTGCACCTCCTGCTCTGCTTGCAGTAGCTGGTAGCTGAGGGGCCAGCACAGGCCTCAAGCCCCAGGAGATGCGGTGGCAGTGGGCAAAGCTGGGGCTGCCAGATCCCCAAGGCACTTTCCTGATGAGAAATAATTGGACAAATAAAGATTATTAATAAGAATAGCCTCTTGGGCATTCAGGGAATGGGTACCAAAAAACTCAGGACTGTAAGAGGTGGGGTGGACACTTCCGACTGGAGAAAGACACAGGGATAGGCAGCTGATTCTCAGCGTTGATTTGGGCTCACATGACTGAATTAATTGAATCTCAGCTAGTGCCTCACAGTTGCTGCAGAAATCATGTTGGCATGTGTTCTGTAATGGGAGTTTTATCTTCTGAGGGAACCTGGCTGTTGTGGAAAGCCAGACTAACCCAAGGAGGGGTGCATCTTGTTTTTTAGGCTTTCTGGACTGAATAAATGCAGTGCAAGTAGGAAGCGTGATGTTTGCCAAAGACCTCCATAGTGCGGTGTGTATTGTGCCCATAGGTCTCTTGCTGTTTCCTAGACGGTTTGGATATAAATAGGGAAGATGGCGTAGCCTTTTGCCTACTTTGTAGAAAACTGAATACAAAATGGAAGACTTTTCAATTATGGCATCCGCTCTTCACTAAATGGAAGGGCTGCTGCGTGATGTGACAGCCCTTCCCGAGAGTGGGCATGTGCTAAACCAACATCCTCTCAGTACTCATGGATTTAGGCTACTTAAAACTCAGTCTATCTGCATACATATTACAGCCAAGGCATTAGATAACATTGTTTGCTCTTGCTAACATTGCTTGCAAATCACATTATTTTGTGAAAAATCAGCTGCGTAATGCATTGCTTCTTAAGTGTAGAAAACATCATGCTATGGAAAAAAATAAGGATAGTTTCTGTCTAGCCAAAAATTAAGGTTTAAATCATGTCACACAGTGTTATGGCAGATAAAAATGTTGCTGTGTCAGAATTATCGATCTTCATGGCTAGCTATTTTCTAGCCAGCCAGCAGAACTGCAAGAGCCTATGCAAACAAAATGTAGACAGCTCACAAACCAGCCTTTTTTTTAATCTGCTACCTGTCTTCTGAAAGGAATGTCCACAAGAAATGGTAGATAGACTTACACTTAATCTTGTTCCTAGTCGAAGTTTGAGACAGAAATTCAAAATTACGGGCAGGCTTGTGTTTTTCTCTTTAAAAATCACTAAATATTTTTGTTCATTTTTAACAACAGAATCACTCTGAATTTCACATCACAAATAAATTGAGAACTGTGACCTTGAGTTGTACCCTCACGCAAGTTGACAATGAGTTATTATAATTCCTGAAAGAATAAGATTTAAAGGCATGGTTTATTTCTAATGGTGTCACTATGTCCATATATTGCAGCAATGCTCATATGTCAAGTTGAAGAATTAGTAGATGATAGACCAAAGAAAATACACAAATCTGTATCCTGAGGGAATGGGCCTCAAGGCTGCCCCAGGATTAAGACTTGCAAGGAAGGGGCTGAAAGCCCCAGCTGTGTTTCAGGCAACAGTACTGCTGGTGTGGCAGCACACCATGAGCTCCCAGTTACCCTCTGATTCACAACACACCATCCTCTACAAATGATCTACAAAACTACTGAAGTTGTATGAACATCGTGGAAGGGACAAAGATCCATTGCAGAGTACAAACACATTCTGGTTATAGCTAAGGAGAATGTTTAGCAATTAAACAAAGGAAGAAAGAGAATCTGTGTAGAAAGTGAGAAAGATGAAGTCATACAGTAGGCTTAAGAGGTAAAAAGATGATCTTGGACTCATGCCTGAAACTATAAGCCCAGCTGCCAGTTAGAGAAATAGAGCTATATAGAAGATGGCTGACTTAAGAGAGTTCAAGTGAAATTTGTGTGGATGGAGACAGTCTACTCCTAGGGATGTTCCGTGGGGTGGGAGCAGAAGTAAGAGAAAAAGATTACATTTAGCAGGGAAGGTCTTATGATGGGAGAGAAGAACAAATGAATCAAGGCTGAAGAAGGTGGAAAGTATGTCAAATGCATCGATAGGAGAGAGGGTAGGAAGGCCAGAGAGGAGAATAGGTGAGAAGTCATCAAAAGTAATGTTTGGGAAAGTACGGAAAGATGAAATGACAGGACACAGAGGGAACCTGAAGTTGTATTAGAGCAAGGGTAAGAGAATAGTGGTTGGTGCAGGCCAAGTTTGTGGATAAGAGCATTGAGCTGGGGCTACCTTTCTCAGGGTAGCGTCTCTTAACCATATAGAGCTGCTTTGTAAAGAATTTTCTCTTTCATGGAGGGGAACATCCCTTCATGCTCAGTGTCATGCTCTCTTTTTTCTCCTTTTACTTCCAGAGGTATTGTGTTTGTCCTCTGGAAATCATCCTTCTCATATAAGATATTTGGCAGCACACTTTTCTTAGTGCCCAATAAAGGGCTGAAACCAGCTGTTTCAGACAAAGGTATTTTTAGTGTCTCACCAGTCACTGATGTAATAGGCTTTTATGGCTCAGCCTGAATTCCCTGCAGATAGTACTGGAAGCTTAATCCACAATTGCATAAAGACAATGAAAAGAAGCAATATAATATTTGCAAGCAGCTCTATAATTCCTTTGTTCTGCAGGAATGCAATCAGAGGCCTAAACTGAAAATATATTTGTTAACTATGCTTATCTTAGCCCCTTGAGAGGAAAAAGAATGAAACAAAAGTATAAAAACAAATATAAAAGAGATAACAAAGATAAAACAAGAAATAAAGGAGATCAGAGCTCTTGTTGGCTAGTATATAATATAGTAGAAGGACATTAGGTGCTTGTAAACATATCTTCACTGCTAAATGATTTATAAACGATCAGTTCTAATCAGGCAGCACATCTGATGATTGTGGAGTTTCAGTGTTAACTTTTACCTCAGGACATATTTGGATGGTTAATAACATCAGGAAAAAGTATGCCTCAAATTTTGAAATGTCCAGGTGCAGCTAGTCTAGATTAAACAGAAACTAGTTAGCCACATAGCTCCTTTTTATTCAGCAGAAACCTTTTTTTTCCTGAAACTTTCAGAGTCTGCTACCAGCTGTGTGATAACTCCTCCAGAACATATTAGGTTCCTAATGGACAAAACTGGTCCAACCCAGCTTTTTAACTCATCAAACCATGGCACCTCCACTAGCAAGAGTGCATGGGTAATTGTGGATTCTGCTAGGAGTTATTACACACTCCACTGCCTGTGTTTGCTTTCATCAGTAGATTCTCAGCCACTGGGCAGCTGGTATAGTCTGGCATGATGACATTCCCTGCCTCTAATCAAAGCTCTTTTTTTGCCTTTAAATGTACACATGCTAAATCAATCATCCAGCCCTAGTGTATATGTTACAGGACTGGTTAGGAGCTTGCTTATGAAATGAATTACCATTAAGAAATGCCAATTTGTTGGAAAACAGTTTCTCAAGACAACTTTTCTGCCAGTTCAACCTTTCATTTGCCTGTCTTCGAAGCCTTCTCTATCTGCTACTTCTGGTGGTCCTCCAGCTGCTTGCCAGAGGGGATCACAGAGTCACAGAACAGGTGAAGTCGGAAGGCACCCCTGGAGATCGTCTGGTCCAAACCTTCCCCCTTCCCACCACCGCTCAAGCAGGATCAGCTAGAGCAGGCTCCCCAGGACTGTGTCCCATTGGGTTTTGAATAACTTCAGGGATGGAGACTCCACAACATCTCTGGGCAACCTGTTCCAGTGTCCAGCCACGCTCACAGTAAACAAGAGTTTTCTTATGTTCAGGTGGAATTCCTGTCTTTCAGTTTGGGCCCATTGCCTCTTGTCCTGGCACCGGGTACCACTAAGAGCCTGGCTCAATTTTCTTTACTCCTCCCATCAGATATTTATACACATTGATAAGATCCACTGGAGTCTTCTCTTCTCCCGGCTAAACAGTCCCAGCTCTCACAGCCTCTCCTCATATGAGAGATGCTCCAGCCTCTTAGTCATCTTTGCAGTCATTTGCTGGACTTGCCCAGCCGGTCCATGTCTTTCTGTACAGCCCAGAACTGGACACAGAACTGGACACTGCTCTCTGAGCAGTGCACAAAGGTGGTTGCCACCGGAGCCAGAACTTCCAGGCTCCCAGCTGGCTCCACACCTATCTCAAACACCTGATTTCCTGACCGCAGGAGTAGAGAGTAGGCTGCTACCCCAGCAAGTAGGCTGCTAGTTAGCTGCATATCTGCTGTCCATCAAATTCGCCTAGGGAAGGAGAAAGTGTCAGTTCCTCGGTTGCTCTATCCTCCTAGTAGTTAGCAGGTTGCAGGGTCCCTCCCTCGTGCTCTCCAGCCAGCTCTTTCTGCTGAGCAGGCTTTCAGCTCTGCGGGGGCCCACCTACGTAGCAGGCAGCCTGAGCAAACAGGCAGCCCAGGAAACAAGCTGAAGAAATGTCTCCGTCCTTCCAAAGTGGAATTTTTTCAGTCTTTCCCTCCCACAAAGATGTTCTGGTTGTTAGCCTTTGTGTCCCAGTTCAGCACAGTTTTTCTGTTCTTTCAGAAAAAAGTAAGTTTAAATAAAAGAGTGACCTGGCTAGCCCTGGTTATTGTATCCCCCTTTTTGGGTCATACCTTGGTACACACCAGCATACCCTAAGCTGGGAGGAGGCAGAAGCATTAGGCTCTCTTGGAAACTGAGGATGAATTTTTCATCGCTTAAAATGACCTCTCTGGATAACAGTGAAAGCTTGGACCAGTAGCTCCACATCACTACATGAAAGGAGAAGGTTAAGTCAGGCCATATTTGAGACCTGGTATGAAGCTGCTCTTGTTGCACTCTTACTTATCTGATCTAATGTTTGTTTGGAATAGGTAATTACTTCAGCTATTGTCATGACTGTGGTAACTGCCATCCATCCTCATAACCTCAGGGAGGGAGAGAGAGTATCAGAAAACAGTGAGCAATTAGAATAGTAGGGCTGTAACTGATTATTGTTAATATGTATGCAGAAACCATGTTAATGAAGCTCACTGATAATATTCAGCAATAACAGCAGTCCAGGCTGCATCTAAGAAGTGTCAGATCCATGCAAAACTAATGCTGACAGAGTTGTGTATTTTTCTTTCTTTTTTTGTTTTTGGATAACATTGATTTAGTTGGGGGCTTATTACATGATGTATATCAAAAGGAGATATCTATGTGCTAAATGTTTGAGATGATTGCTTTTTTCAGATTTATCATGGCAGGAAGAATTACATACATATATAGTTATGTATTAACAAGATTAACTAGAAAATACTACCTGAAACACTGTATTGCTTTTATTGAGGTTTGCATTTCTTCTTATGATTTTTTAACCTGACAACCTTAAAATTGTGATGAGCACTTTCTTTATCATTTATTTTTCATCTTAAGTATTTTTCTTAAATATATTATTAAAATGTTTGTAATAGCTGTTCAAAGCTCAGGCCTTAAAAATGGAGAGGGAACTTGGAGACTGATAAGTGTTTTGATGAATCCATTGGCTGAAAAATACCGTATCTGATGAAGTGAAAAGGAAACTGAATGTTGTAAAAAATAATGCATAGAGCAATGGATTTAAATGCTTGATATAGAAATTTAATAAATATATCCAGCAAACAATCTTCAAGGAGCTTTGTCAATTATTCAACATTTTGCCACCTTAAATATAGGTGTCACTATTGCAAAACATGCATAGAAGTAAACAATAAGCCATTATATTTGAAAATAATTGCCAAGCACCTTACACCCACTCTGTAGCTGGTTCAGAAAATCAGCAATCTCTTCCTCCCGCATCTCAACAGAAGATCACACGTGACATCTTCAAGGGGCTAGAAAGCTTTTCTATTATGAAGATGTCATTGCTTATAAAATACACCATAATTGTATTTTATGACTGATTAGCAACTCCATATTATCAGAAATGACATTAAACAAAAGTTATCAAATGAAAATAACTGTGTTTTAAGAAGCATTAATTTTTGCTGTTCATTGCTTTCATGCTGATCAATCTGAAAAACTTAGTAACTTCCAATGAATCACCAAGATTTTAGTATGAAATAGGTGAGGTTCAACTGTGCTTGAAGCATTAATTACTTTCATGCGGGAATAAACTTGAAAGAAAAGAACAAAATACCAGTCTGCGTGTAATTCCTTTAGTATTAATTCAGACTTTCCAGTTGTCTATAAGCTTTGATTTTTCACAGCTATAGTTTTTCTGCTTGACCTTGACGTGAAAAATATAATTGTGTGTTTCTTGCAGAACATACCAGGGTAGAGATGAATGCTGCTAATTCATCTCAGGACTGGGTAGGAGGAGAAGTGGGCTTATTCCTCAGTCAACTTATTTATATAAAGAATACTATTACCTAACTTTTCTCATGGTGTTTTTTTTAACCTCTTAATCTCAAAAGCTGTAGCAAGGAGCTCAGAAATCTATACCTTATAGTCAAGAAAAGAGTCACAAGGAGGAAAATTGGTGTCCTGTGCCTTGCCCTAGCCGTACTCAAGCATACCCAGGCACGCGCTGGGCTGCCCTTGGGGCAGCTCTGCTGGCAGCCACCCGCAGCTGCCCAGCTCCCCCCAGGTGTGCCTGCGGCAGTGCCTCACGTTCTCCCTCACCTTGTGGGTGCTCCTGCCCTCTTGCACCTCCTGCTCACTTCTCCATCCCCTACTGACATTCGTTACATGAGTGACTGCTGAGATGCGGATGCTAAAGCACGATATGCAAAGATAAGGCCCAAGCCAGCTGCCCTCCTGAGTCCCATAAATCCGTAAAACTAATAGAATTAGATCTGACTTTTTCTCAGCTTGAAAACTAGCTCCTGTTTCTAATTATATATAATAATTCAGTGCAGTCACTGGCATAATTGACCATCTGTGTACTTTCATACGTGTGAAACGAATACTGCAAAAGGTTGCATGGACTGGTGCTAATGCTCGCAGAGAGGTGATAGAGAACAATCTTAAGAGCTGGATTTGAGCTGAGATCCATTTTTCAAATGAAATGTGATTTTTCTTGTTGGTTTTGTGGGCTACAAAAGAACCAGACAGCATGACAGCAGAACAGCCAGGTGGAGAAGCAAGGGGGTGGGACCAGAAGGCTTGCAATTTGTTTCTGAGGAAAAAAACAATCGTGTTTGTCATCCTTTCTGCTCAAGTTTTGATTTACTCCTGGACAGCTTCCAAATTAATCAAATAAAGGAGAATATTTCAGAAAGGCATCTTCCAAGCTGCCTCTCTGAGAAAAACTAATAACAGGTCTTATTACATATAATATATTTTCAGAAATGTTCCTAAAACACGTAAAAATGATATGGAACCGGTGAACAGGGGAGAGAATCCTCACCCTCATTTCAAAAGATTTCACTACAGAAAGAAATCACGCAACAAGGCCTCCAGGTCTGGAAAGCTGATAGCAGAATAGTGATACTTTCCTCGTGAGTTAATACTTGATGAATACAAGTGGTGGACAGTCACGTCACAGCCACAAAACTCCATCCATAAAACCTGCCATAAGCTCCATTTCAGAAAGCAAACCTTTCCTCAGCAAAAAAATCCTGCAGCAGAATCCAGTTTCTCACTTAAAAAAAAAAAAAGAAAAAAAAGAATAAGCATAAGGTCAAGAGAGCGTGGGCAACTGAGACAGCAATTGCTTTTGTAATCGGCAGCAGGAGGAAGAGAAGTTTCTGAAGAGCTGTTTCTTGGAGTCCTCTGCTTGGAGAGTCCTCTGTATTTTGCTCATGTGCACTCCCAGGAGCCCAGCTTAACCCTGCCCCAGATTCAGCGGGTTTTCCTTCCAGAGAGAAAGCTTAACAAAAAATTACTAAATTCCACAGAAAACAGGGTGGCCGGGAGAAAATTACTGATACAAAGCAACACTCATACTGGCATAATTCAGTCCTACCCTAAGAAAAGGTGTCTGCTTTGTGGCCCGGCTATCATCAGGATCTTACAAGGACAATAAACATTGCCTCTTTTCTAAACTCTGAAGCCGGAGAGGCATTTTGCTGGTGATGAGGCTGGGACAGTGGCAGCCAGGCACCCTCTGCAGATGCCTCGGGGCAGGTAACCAGTGCCTGTCCTTGGGTGCCCCATTCAGATGGGGGCCAGCAGGCTCAGCTGGAAGCCATGCTGGGCACCCAGGTCTGTGTAGAGGAGGAGAGAGGAGCCCCTGCAAGCCTTTCTCCTGCTCCTGTGACACCAGCTTTGGCCGCAGTTAGAGGCTGCTGATTCTGGGGGCCCAACAGAGGCAAGGCTGGGGCAGCTCCACGTCCCCAGGTTCAGCCAGCGGCGAGGCTGAGCACACATTCCCAGTAGGCACACGCACACAGACACACACACACACACACTCTCGCACACATGTACACGCTTACACACAGCCGCACAGACAGAAAACTGTGCCTTACCAGCACCCACATAAACACACAGCTCTCACAAACAGCACAGGCTGCCTGATCCTGTTCCTACTCTCCAGCTGATCAGCATTGAAGCCCACTAGTGGAAAATATATATGTATATGCAGAAACAGAGTAAGGATCACACCAGTAGCTGGCCTCATCTTTCCTGGTCTCCCCAGCAGCTGCTGCTACCCAGACACACTAGCCCCAGACGTTCGCAGCCCCACTCCAGTTGCGGGTACGCAGACCTCTTAACCATACTCTTCTGCAAATCCAGCTTGAAGTTCACTTCATAATAGAAGACAGTTATAAATAGGATTTAATCAGAATATAGGATAGATTATGGTGATCAAGCACAGGGCTCAGTCAGACAAGTGTACTGACCAAGAACCTGTTAACATGCAACCAGCCCTTTTTATCCCCTTTCCTATGCTTGTTCCTCCCCAAGCCGCCTCAGTTTCTCCCTTTCGCCACCTTTGGTCCATCCCCTAAGCATTCCATAACAAGTCTCACACATTTCCACAATCATCTTAAAACATATCATAATAAGTTTTATACAATCCCCAAACGCTCTTCCCAGCATCCTGTAAAGAGTCCCGTACCCCTGTAGATAATAACTCCCATCAGTCTGCAAGGTGATCGGGAGCGACACTTTCTTTGTTTGACTCATCTTGGTGGGTTTCACACCAGGCACAACGGGTGAATCATTCTCTGCGGCAGCCAATTCAGTGTGCTCGGTTTTCCATGTTTTTAGGTTACTAGGGTTCCTCTGCCTGTTATGGTTCACCTGCTCCTCGCCAGGCCTTTGTGTTTCTGGTGATCAGCTTTAATCACACAACCTAACAATCACAGCTCTCATGTGTTACTCTTGCTCATGGGAGATTCTATAGGTGAAGCAGGTCTCCGTGGCCTTCCTGAGGGAGCAGGCCAGTAGCCCAAGCTGCCAGACAAGTTTGTGGGTGCACAGACAGGACTGTGCAGATCCATGCAGCCAGGAAATGTGGTTCAAGCTAGAGGGCACCTCCTGTAACTTAAAGCTACCCAACAGAAAACAGCAGTGGTAATAGCTATTGTGCCCAACATGTTGAGTTACAAACCACCCCTCAGAATATTGCAGAGTTGGTGGAAGAAAACTGCTGAAAAGCACAACTATCCTGCTTGAGATAAAAGCAGCTGTATGTATTCCTGAAGAGATCCCTTCTATTTGGATATCACTGCTATTTTCCTCTCTACACCAAGCTGTAATGAAAGTGTTCATGAATGGAAAAATACTGAACTGGATCAATGTTTTTTTCCATGTTACTGTGGAGTACTAGGATACGGAAGTAATTTATTAATTAGAAATTTGTGGGACAGAAGCGTCAGTTCTCCTCTCAGGTTATGATATGTAAATCATGGAGCCTGCAGGCCAGGATCGATTTTCAAAAGATGTCTTAGATACTATTTTAAAACTGAGTCCTTTAGTGATTCACTAGAAGTTACTTTAGTGACACTGAGAAAAATGGTTATTAAACCACCTATCAACTTGGCTGGGGAGAGATTTCTTCTTGCAAGGGACTACAGAATTTAACATTTTGAGATCATTGGTTTACCATAAAATCCTTATATTTATGTTGGCATTTTTTGATATATAATTATATTTATTACATTATTTATTTAATCTGTTTTTAACGTAGTTCTAAACAATGTAGACTCTACTTCTTTAATATAAATGTGAACCATTTAAAAATGTTTCTTGAAAAACACATCTTGACCAATACAAGCAGCACAGTAAAAGTATAAGATCTGATTCAAAGTTTGTGGAACTTTGAGTGTCCTTTGATTATGGAAGATATGGCTTTTGCCTATGCATGCAGCAGCTTCATACTGAGCTTATACTTCGGGTCATTCATGGTAAACCTGGGACGCTGTCAGGTGCATTCAGCTGACCAGACTGGATTGCAAGCATGTGCTCACCCACACAGAAGTAGGAAAAGGCAATTAAAAGCTGTCATCAGAGAAGTAAACTGGGGCCTGACCTCCTCTTCTGCCAGTCCTCAGAGCAGGACACTGAATGTTGTTCAGCCGCTTGCTCTTGAACACCGTGTCTGCGGATCCTGATGGCTCCATTTCCCTTGCTTCTATCTTGCCCAGTTTCAGGAACACAGTGTCTGAGAGGTTCTTTATTCTGCTTTATGCCAGCTTTGTGTGCTGTCAGCTTCACTCCAGATCACTTGTTCCTTTTTGCTTTACCGTCCCCTTTTTGTTTTAAGGTGTTACTTTAAATCACACCAGCTGGAGGTTTAACTGTTTCTCCAGAAACTGGATCAAGAAACCAGTGCACCTTGTGATGAATAAATTAAGGCTGCAGAACTGCCACTCTGCCATGTGCATTGTCACTTAGCTGAGCGATTACACAGACGCACTGCCGGAGCCGAGTGAACAGTCTAAACATATGCCTATAAATAATTATCTGAATCCCAAACCAAGCTCTGAGCTCATGACACTTTCATATCCACATCGAAGCGGAGATAGGCTATTAACTTGCACTCTCAGTCCAGAGGGATGCCTCAGCCGGCAATGAATTTCAAGAGATCTATTTGATGATGGTAATGAGTACTTGCTGTTTCCATTCCACTGCATTCTCTCATCCTGAGACGAAACCAGCAGCGCACGAGTTACTTAACCAACAAAACCCAGATAACTAGCTCTTTGTTACGAAACGTGCACAGGCTCTGCGCTTGGGAAACATTCGGTGAACCAATTTAAAAATCATTTTGAATAATGAGCATATCTGAGGATGTTGCAATCTGCCTGCACACATTTCTCAAACAGAAAAAGAGGTGAAAGGCAACCATTTATACATGATGGATTAAACAATGAAAGGCTCATGATTTAACTTGCTTGGTGGTGTATCTCTGTAAACCCTCAGGTACATCTCTGCTGCTGACTTTGTGCCCTGACGGACTTGTGATGGTGAATTAATATTTGGGCAGCTGAAGCTTTTCTTGTCCTTAAGGCAGAGATGTGTGATCTGCTTGTGAATCAGCTCCTGGACTGATGAAACGTCCAGTACAGTGCATGAGGATACACCAAAATGTACTGAGAGCTGATTTACCTTCATTCATGAGAGGAAAACAGCAGTGGATGAGAAGCTCCTGCTTGGGGGCAATTGTGTCCATGAGAGGAAGGGACAGGTGGGGGCATAGTCCTTCTGGTCAACTCTTGTGCCTTGAGTGTGGTTGGAGCCCTTTGCTTTGTCAGCAGTTGCTACTGCTGTCCTGTCTGCCCCCCACGAGCTGTTCTCACTAGTTGGCACAAATGTGTGGATAAGCTAGAGGCCAAGTGTTGCTCTCCTTTAGTCTGATGATTCACCCACCTTGCAGTGCGGCTGCAGGCTGTCACACAAGTGCTGATAACCCCCTACTGTCCTTCCCATGACTCTTTTTGTGCCCAGAAGGACAGATGAGTTCACTGGGAAAGCAGTGTGGGGCATATCTCTTTATTGCAGTGCCAAGAACAACAGACTGGCCCAAGTCCTAGCACGAACTGCCTTATCAGAGAGGGCACAGTGAGTGAGATGTGGAAACACTCTCACTGAGACTGGTCCCAGGAGCTCAGAACTGCATGGCCTCTTAACACTGCAGTGAAGGTATACCATGGACATTGGCATTACCTGCTTTGAGATCCTACCCCTCTGTACAGAAAGGCCTGAGAAAAGTGCCTTTGGTGGTTGCCCTCTCTGAGCCAGGGTGCCCACCTGGCCCCCGAGAACTACTCCCAGTGCCTGTGCGAGAAGTGTCGCCTCCCTCCTCCCCTGGCCTCTTTCCAAAGCCAGTGGGAAAAGGGGAAAGAGCTTCAGGTGGTGACCCAGGTCCAAGGGATGCTGAGTTGTCTTCAGGCAATGTCCTTGTCTCCTTGCTGATGCAGGAGGCGCAGATAACTAGGTATCTGAGACATCTCGATTAGGTGACTAAAGTCAGGTGACATGGATCTCTGTTCCTTCTAATCCCCAGCATTCATTTGTCAGATCTTTATATGTATAGCAGTCTTTTCAAGAAAACAGTGAGGCATAATTCAGAGAAAAAAACAGACTGAAAACCCTTTCGTAACTAACACTCCCACAGAGAGGTAAGAACAAAAGAAGAAAGACCAAGACAAAATATCTGCAAATGGTGCTGGGGAGATGGAGGAGGGAGTCATATGCCTACATATTCTATTGCCAAGCAACCAGGAAAAAAACCGTATGATATATCACTGGTATAAGGAATTTGTTTTTCTTTCTTTCTTTTTTTTTCTTTGAATCTAAAGATTGCAAAGTAGCAGTATGCTTGCAGGAAATTTGAGAACTAGACATAGACCTACAGAGAGAATAGCTGGTTTAGGAACATATTTTTAAAAATCTCAATGAAAAAAGGTAAGAAATAATCTATTAGGCAAAGGAGAAGAAAAGAATATACAGAGAAGAGAAATAGTTAAGGGACAGGCAGGCAGTTCTTTGAGTTAATCATCTACAAATGTCATCCAGATTTCTCACCCATCAAACAGTGCTGGCAAGTGACATTCCACCCTGTACAGCTCAGAAAAATTCCAGATTGCAATCAGTATAAGAGGAAGAGCTGCCTCATACCATGATTGTGTTTGACCTCCTCTACTTCTTTCTGTCTATTTTCAGGGATGGATAATGTCTGACATGAGAACAAATGGTCTGCATATACCCAGCAATAGATGTAGATGTTTTGTTTCCATAGTGTATGTTGTGTCAGTCTGTAATTTGTACAGCATAACATGCTTTAGGTATAACTCCTGAAACACAGGCCCAGAATATTTATTAATAGGGTTTTTTTGCATATCTTTACCCTGTAGTAGGATTAAATATATTTAGAACTTATCTCGTCTGAACTATTCTTCAACCTTTCCAATGACAGAGTCTCCTCAGCTTTTCCAGACAGTCTATAGCAGGATCCACATACCTTAGAATCTCTTTTTTTCCCATGAAATGTAGCTTGAGTCATGAAGTTCAGCCTTGTCATTTCCACCACAGACACACAGTCTCCAACTACAAGAGAATGTGTCCATCTTTGCAAGTCTTTTACGTATTTCAATGTATTTTGATATTGTTTTCATGTCCTCCATCAGCTGAACTTCATTTTCCTCCATTTTTTTCTCGCAGATCAATTTTTCTAGACTCCTGGTTATTCTCATTGATTCCTTTGAATGAGACTACTACTTTCTTGAAGAGTGGGACCTGTTAGACACTGCTGAGCTCCCCAACTAAAGGTCTTCCAATGAGGAGGAGAGGGATTACTCCTTGGTTCTTGAAGCTTATATGCCTATTTCACATTCTCAGCATGGTGTTTGCCCAGTTCAGAACACTGATATTTTTTTCTGATATACCTCTGTTGTCCATGACCAGCTATCAGATTATTTTTTAAAACTGCAGCATATAAAAGGGCTGGCTGTCACAAAGGGTAACCCTGACAGCTTATATGGAGAGGTTGGCATGGCAAGCATGAAGACTTTCAGAATATATTGTGATTCTGAATGTGAGATGTGTGCTGAGAGAGAAAAGCAACCAAACAAACTAGTGCCTTGGATTATGATACTTTGAGTTGCTAAGGCTACCTTTAATGAAAATATTGAAATGAGATTAGGTAGATTCAGATATTAATCCATATTTCTTATTTCTATGGGTATTTAAAGGGATATAAAGGCAGATAGAGTCAGTGAAAACAGAGGTAGGTTTTCCAGAGCTCTAGGAATACGAATTCAAGAAATTAGTGGCCCTGATTTCTGTAAAACCTGAGGAGTGCTTGCCATTTCTGTCTCACACTCTTCCCTATATCTCCATGTTGGTACTGTATCAGACTTCTTTAGTTTCCTGCCTTCTAACTTTTGCATTTTCTTCCAGCTTCTGCTCTCCTCCAAACCAGCTCCCCACTTTTGCCTTCACCAGGCTGTTATCCTCTAACCTTGCCGTAGTGAAGATCTTTTTCCAGTAAACACCTTAACTGCTTTCATGCTCTCCCTCCTGCCCCTACACCACATTTTCAGTCAAGCCCATTTCATCTACCTCAAAGCCATCCATGCTGCTGACTTCTCCCCCAGCTTGCTCTCACTTCCACACAACTGCAAGTCCCACTGCCCTACTTCTGCTGCCTTTGATGCCACGGTATCATTGGCCCCGCTACCTGCCAAGTCTGGCTTGTGCCTGACACCTGGTTTTTCCTCTTCTGTTCCTGTGCTGGAAGAATGACTTTGGAGAAAGTTCTGTGCCCACACACCGTGCCCTGCTACAGATTCACTGTCCTTCAAGGCAACAATATTAGTAGCTACAAGCTAGATACAATGCAAATTCTGTGGCTAGCTCTTTTTCTACAGTACGTGTAACACTCAGATTTTGGGGTAGAAAACAGGAGAGGGACGTTTGCTGCTAGCTGTGGCATTGTTCTTCTTCAAAGCTTGAATACTGGAGTAAAAAAACTGGTTCCCTGCCTAAACTTTTCTGGCTCAGTCTCTCTTGAGAATCATTCCAATCAGTAGTGCTTGCCTACAAGTTACAACCCTGCAAGCAAACAAAATCCTGCTATGTGACAGAAAACTCATATGTGAGCAGTTGAACCTCACATAGGAAAGAAAAGAACTGGCCAGCACACAC
Source organism: Dromaius novaehollandiae (assembly GCF_036370855.1). NCBI lineage: Eukaryota > Metazoa > Chordata > Aves > Casuariiformes > Dromaiidae > Dromaius > Dromaius novaehollandiae. The sequence continues at coordinate 23,757,977 of NC_088098.1, forward strand.
TATAAATAATGTCTCTGGAAAATATGAAAAAAGCTCATGGACAAACAGCTTAAAAACCTGATTTTTAAGCATTTCTGGAAAGTTTGAAGTTGAAAAAGCAGAAAGTTGATAGCTAAGCTGGTGAGAGGATTTAATCAGAGACTTTCAGTATATCATGAAAAGGAAAAAAAAAGAGGCATGGGTGCACTTACAATGCATGCAATCATTCTCACCCCAGAGGCTGTTTTCACATACACATTCCCTAACAGGGTGCAGAGGCAGCTTGCCACAATTTGGTTGCCACTCAACAACTGTGCCTTTCCGACATAAATGAAATCATTTGGAAAAGGAGAGAGTTTCAGTCTGATTCACAAAAAGTCTGAACAATTTAAATTTTTTTTGAGCAAGAGTTCCCAGAAATCTGCTCATGGCAAAACATCATTACCATTCTCTGTTACTACGATAGTGACTGATGCCCCAGTCAGAATTAGAATAGTTTTTCTTGGATAAGTACAGGGGCAAGAAGGAATTGTGCAGTCTAGAAGTATACAAGACATTTCAGAAGGATAGTGAAGTGGTGAAAAAGATTTAGAAGAATATGACTATGGGACATGCAAGTTATGAAGTGGACACGAACTATGTACTCTCCTCACATATCTTTCAGGAGAGGCAAACTCAGTAAACCCTAATCGGCACCTAGATGATAAAACAGAAAACATACTGTCTTGAGACCTTTGGCAGAGAATAGATTCTGTTCAAACTTGCTATAGGGCCTGCTTATTTACTTGTTTACGCATTGACAGCATGTATAATAAAAGCTTGTAATGTAACTGGTTTTGCACTAGCTAACTGCTTAATTAAAGTAACTACCTGATTCATAGCACCCATCCGTAAATGTCTGTTAATCTGAGATGGCCACTTAACTGGAGTACCTATTTCCATTGTACTCCAAGAATTTAGTGGTGTGTATTCTTAAAGCCTTTTGAGAAGAGCAAAAAGTTATTTTTAAGCAGGTCGTTCCTCATTTTCCTTCTGTTAAAAACAAAGCAAAAAAGGTATGATTAAAATTTAGGAAATGACTAATGGGGTGGCTGTGAATATTTGGCATTAGTGATTTTCTTATGCTTAATGATTTTACTGTTACCCCACCTATAGTATCATAAATTAATATCATAAAGAGAAAATATGGAAAAAAAATCCCTGTAGGAGAGTTAACAAGTAAACTAAAGCAGGATACTGCTAAATACCCAAATTAGTTTGTACAGGCCATCTCAGATCTGGCTAGGATTGTGAGCTAAAATGTAGTATCACACAAATGTGGATCTCTTATGTCTGGGCTCAAGATGGCCTCGTGCATTCGTATGGCACTCTGACAAAGCAGATGCGTCCTCCTCGATTCAAGAGCAGAGATAGCTCATTGCGGCAACAGTACTCTCTGAATTACCTCAGGCTTAACAGTTTTCTGGATAGTAGAGAATTATCCTGAATTTATTTCTGCTATTTTATTGCCATTAATGAATTATCAGTCTGTATTTGAGGCATACATGATAATATTTACCTTTTTTTTAGCCTATTTCATCTATGTAGCTTGAGCGGTGCCTCAGTTCTTTCCTTATTTACACAAATAAGGCACTATTTTACGATTTTCTTGTCTTTTTGTATTACTGCATTCTACTGTTGAAGAAGCTGCCTTTAGGCTATGGCAGGTCCTCTGCTTTCTTTCTTTAATCAGTTTGTTCATGAAATTTCATCATTCCTGTCAGCCATAGTCTAGATGTTCTAAGCAGTATATTCAGAGTGGAGCCATTTTTCAACTGCTTCACATTTTCATTCTTTTTTTTTGTCTTTCTCCCTTTTTCTGGAATGCTTTCTATTCCACAGATTCATTTTATCAGCAAGATTTTAAATACTGAAAAGGCAAACATGTCATGTTTGTTACAATAATTAGATGCAAAAATGACCAGTTTGCTCACCCTCTCTTTGCAAACGCATTTCAGAGACTGCTTTAATCTCTCCACAGCCAGAAAGTCACTTGCAATTCTAGGTATTTCTATTTTTATCATTTTGTTGTTGTTGTTCAAAGCCAATATACTCAATATTTTACTATGAAAAATAAAGTTCACTCCGATAACATGACAATGCCTTTCACAAAATCAGACATCACATGTTTGGGGATAAAGCTTCAAAGAACAGAAGGATGGAAGGCACCACTGGACCCAGAGGTATAATACAGAGCCAAGTGTTTGTGAGTAGGAAGTGTTTCTAGTTATCCACAGTCATAATGCATGCTTCTGAGGAAGATGACTTTATCAGGCATTGTGCCACAACAGGTAGTAAGTAATAAGTGGCACCCTTTCTTCACATCCTCACTGGTCTTAACTTTTAAGAGAATTGGTTGTTTTTATCACAGGGCTCCCACACTAACCTATTTAAGACAGTCAGTATTTGCATTTTGGTCCACACAGAAAAGATCGCAACTACATTGGTAAAAGCAAGAGGTTTTTGCATCTTCTTGTGTTGGCCCATGTTTTGTTATCTCATTTATGGTCTGAGCTAAAAGGCTAAAGGGTATCATTTCCCAAGATACAAATTTATTAGTCAGGAACTCTTCAGCATCCAGAGAATGTTTTTCCATTAATGTTTCTAAAAGCTGCTAATATATTAGCTGAAATCTATTTTTCCACTTCTCTGAGATGCCATGATACCACAGAAAGCACATTAACAGTGTGGTTTGGAAATGTAAGTATTTCCTGCAGGGCTGCCTAATGACTCTGCCCAGCTTTGGCTACATCAGCCGAAAGAGCACCTTCGCCTCTGCCTTGCTCACACAGTCAGGCTCTCCAACTCTTCATTGCCTCTTGACCTAATTTTTTAATGTGTCTAGTTTTTCGCTTTTATCCAACTTTTCATGAATGTAAAAGCATCTGCTTATTTCTTTGCCCATAGCAGGCTGCTTGCTGTGGAGTTTTGGGTTGATGACAATTTTATGTCATAACCGAGGTGTACAGAGAAGCATTCCATGAAAACTGTGTATGGCCTCATCAGCCACGTGCGGTTTTTAGACTGTAAAACTTTATGAATTTATAGCCCTGGCTTGATAAGAGGTTATGGTGGTGGGGAAAACAGGGAAGCATTATAAAAACTGTCAAGATCCAACCTGCCAGTAAACTTGGAGGATGCAATTTACCAGACATACTGGAGGCTCTACACCAAAGCTAGAGAGCCGGTAGGCCTGGGAATGGAAACTTCAGAGAATCACTATACAATAAATAACCAATGTAAAAAGCAGAGGCTGGGGTCTATGCGGTTAGAAAGGAACACAGAGAGGCTGGGTAAGAGTGCTCTGAGGTCGTCCTGAGCTCCAACAGAGATAGGAGAGTATGTATAGCTTGTTTCAAAATCTGTTTTCTCAAGAAATAATACTTGGAGACAGTTGGCTGCTTGTGATTGCGCTTGTAATTACACCTGGAGGGAACAGAATTGCAGGCACTGAAAATAGCTCAGCCCTGCCAAGGCAATCACTGCTAGCGCTGCTCGATAGGTTAGCCTGTCAGGTGACTCTGCTCAGAAGTACATGGTGCTCGGAGGGCTCAGTTCTGAGGTCTGGCCTCAGACGCAGGTCCGTAATACCTGCAGGGTAGACTGGACCAAGGTGAAGTCCTGAGCATCCCTGTCGTGGCAGTGCGGACACTTGCAATTTGGTTGCCTAAAATACCCATAGACTACTACTAAGTTGTTTTTAGATGCTGGGACAAAGGCACGGGCAAAAGCCTGGCATGCTCCCTGACATGTCTCAGCATGTTGGGACATTTTCAGCTTGGGCTGCTAGCATTGGAGGTGGCCTACACATCTGATCCACCACTACAGTAGGTGACATTAGTATCCATCCAGGTGACATCATTACGGGGGAGGGTAGGAAATCTTGAGGTTGCTGCTAGGCTATCTGCCTCTAGGTAAACGTGCACTACAGCTTAACTATTTGATATTTGCCCGAGTTTTCTCCTGCAGGATTGCCAAAAGTCATTTCTAGACTGTGTCCCATCAAGGGCTTGCATCCCCAAAATGCTGCATCTCCATAACGTTGTTTCTTCTCATTATTCAGAGCACAAAGCAGACATCTCCTCAGCGTGCTGGGACAGACAACACCAGGCCTTTCCAGGAAGGCCTGTGAGTGACTCTCCTGTGCAGAGACAGCCATGTGAAACTCCTGTAAGGCAATATTGGGCATGTGCAACAACCAAGGTCACCTGTGGGATCTCCACACTGCAGGAAGTGATATGACTAAATCTGTGTTAAAGATTATGGAAACAAATCCCTGCTTCTCCTCCTTTCGTTGTGCTGTGGAGCTCATCTTGAGAAAGGGCTTGTGTCCAGATGGCATAGACATTTGCAAAACTGGGGCTGATTAAGGATTGGCCTGTTTTTGAAAAAGTTAGAGGAATGAGAACTATGACTGACCAAATAACTGTGACAGATTCTTCTTGTTACAGGGCTTCTTCCATAGATATTCAGTAGGGTTTTGTCTAAAGCCGATGGACTATGTAATTACAGCTTTGCTCTGTTCTCCATTTTGTTAGTAGATTCTATGGTATATTTGTACAAAAAAAAAAAAAAAAAAAAACAGTAAAAGAAAAGATAGGTACATATGTGTGATTTGTCTGCCCCTGTATTTGGGACCAGGAAGTTCACACTGAAGTGGAATTTTGACTGAATTATTTCCCCTTGCAGAGTTCAGTTCCATCAAAGACAAACACATAGTGAAACTGTCAATTTATCTGGAATTTAATTTAGAAGGGAAAATTTCCAGGAGCATTTCTGAGAACAAACAATTTCAATTCAGAATTTTAATATGACCTTTCAATAATTTAAAAATATACTAATATTAACATATTATTCCTGCAGAATTTTATATCTACTTATCAAAATATGGGTTCTAAGAAGCCAAAATTGAAGCAGAACACTCTGTTCCATTGAAATGATTAATATTTTTGCAGAATCTTTCTCTAGGGAGAATTTCAAACTTTCTGAAGGGAGAAAGGTGTTTCTAATTCAGATATATGGTAAAATTTCAGGGTTTCAAATTCCTTCCTCAGCCAGACTTCCCAGTGCTGTAGGAACATGTATCTCAGATGGTGAAGCACAAGACTACTTAATCTTAAATGGAATAATATCCACAAGATAGTCCATGTTTCATATAGCTGCTTGATTTTGTTCGAGCAAGAAAGATAGCTGGCATGAATCTGCTTTACCACCTATCTAGGGATTCATCTTCTGGTATTTCCCAGTTGGGCCGTATCTGACAAAACTGATCTACACACTTTCATACAACCTGTCATGCCCGTTGGTGCAAAAACAATCCTAAGAAAGAAGAATGACATGAATAAGAGCATCTTGGTCCATAAAGTGCAGTAGCCTGAGCAGTATATATATCTTGCATTACAGACTAGGACTGATCCCAGCTGATGCCTGAGCTATCAGCTGCCTGTGAAGATATTGAAATGTAAGCCTGATGAAGCTTTTCACTGGTAAGTTTTCCACTTACAGCCACTCCAAGGAAATGAATTCAGAATGATGTTTTCAGAAAAGAAAGAGGCTACAGTTCCTCATTTTGTCTCTGTCTAGGTGCTATACACATGGTGACATTGTCTGTATAGTGATTATAAAGCATGAACTACAGCCTGGCAGGTCTTTGTTAAAAAGTCAGGCTGGACAATCCATTCAGTAACATACCATTTATTTCATGATCAGGATGCTATTTGAGCAGGAGGCTGCGGTTAATGACTGTGTTAATAGGTTTAATACAAACAAAGTACATGTACTTTCCTTTCCATTTACAGAGCATCTGGTGGCAAACTTAACTGACCTCTGATTCCTGTGCATTGCCAGTGGGCATAGCACCAGTCTATTCACTTCCCTCATGCCTTCTGAAAGCCAGCGAGAACTACTTATTTGTAGTCATTAGCTCTTAATTAGAAGGCAAAAGGTATCACTAAGAGGATATTGACAATATTCAATACTTAATTATCAGATTTCTGCAAGCTTCAGGTGAGTTTAATGTATAAAAGATTATCAAAGCTTAGCAAGAATTTAATGAATGACAAGAGTAATTTCTTTAACTTTGCTGATTCTTCCTTCATACTGAAATATGGCATGAGAAGATATTATTCTTCAGTAAGAATCTGTGATTGCTTCATAACAGCAAAAACAGAATGCAGTAGACAGTAATTTTGTAGCCATTCTTAAAGCACTGTCATCTCCAAAATTCTAAGCAAAACAACAAACACTACATAGAGTAAACACTGCTTCTCTGCAAGTCGGTTTGAAAAGTAAAATCCTGGTTTTATTGAAAACCCCTCAGGGAAATCTTCACATGGCTTTTCTTAGGATTCTTATTTACTAATATATATATTTTAATCAGCTAAGCGGATGATCCCAACTCACTGTAGCCACATAAAGCTACGAAGTAACTAGAGAACTAATTTTCTCTAGAGTTGATAAAAAAACATTGCTGTTAAAAAGAGCAGTAAAATATACCTGTATAATTCAAAAATAATATATCCAAAACTGGATTAAAATGTATCACCAGAAGATTTACGGGGAAGGTGGCATCCACAGGCTTGCTCCTGGGAGCACTAGGCAACTCGGAGTTTCAGCCTCTGATATGCTGGCAGCTGATGCAGCCTGAGTCACAGAAATTGGTGTATTACTGGGAAATTTGTATTTCAGCATAAACAATAGCCAGAAAAGTTTTCCAAGTGAAGATTAAACATTCAAAGCTTAAATATATTTGCCATGTGCAATCACTTCACTTTGGCTCTCAAAAATAATTTCTTTCCATATTATTTCTGGAAGTCAAGCAAATCCCTGGACTGCTAACTTTTGCTGTCAGTTAGTTTTGAGATGACAACTTTTTGTTCGCCCCAGACATTGTTTATTTATGTTTATTCTTTCCTGGAAGCAAGGAAGCACAAAGCCTTCACTTTCACTGAAATACAGGCCTTCTCAGTTTGGCTGTGATTCTCCTTCCAGTGACACCATCGTGAATCAGATTTTCTTTAACTCTCTCAAGTGCAACATATTTGTCTCAGTATAAAACTGGTAAAATAGAGAAAAAGATTTAAACTTCTATTCAAATGAGTGTTTTCTGAATCAACAATGTTCCTTTGGTTCTGTTGCTAAAATTAGAATGTAAAGTCTTCCAAAGTTTGTGTTAAATCATGATAAAATTTTAAGAAATCTCTTTTTCATGCCTCTAGATTCCTGAGACTTACGTTCCATCTACTTCATATTTTCAAACCTTTCTAGTTTGCTGGAAGGGAACACTGAAGGCTAGTTTTCTTTCCATTTTTTTTCTTTCCTGTTTTTCTTTTAATTTTTGCTTCTTCAACTCTTTCCTTCTTCACATAGGAAAGGTATGATTCTCATGCAGTTTCTTAGTTTAAGTACCTAGTATTTTTAGAAAGATGTCTACAACTGTGAGACTTAACAAAATCAAAACAGGCAGCTCTACTACTGCTGACAGCAAGTTAGATATGAATACAAAGCCAACACCAGAAGAAAAACCAGGAGCAGAGGAAATTAGGAAGAGTGGATTGTAGGAGGGAGTAGCAGGATCAGATCCCAGTGTCAGAAACAGAGACTGCATCTATGTTATTAATTTAAAGATCCTCAGGAACTTTCTCTGAGGCCAAAAGGCACAGAATAGCCATCATATGGACCCAAGCATCCGTATTATTCTCCAAAAGTCAGTGGCAACCTGCAGATTGTCTACAGTGAATGGTCTGTGTCCTGTGCTGGTTCCTGAACTACACATGGGACAATTTTGAAATCCTTGATTTGCTTGTGAGTGCTAGTCTGCTCAGGCCAACCTGTGCAAGGGCCTGCTCTAAAGAACTGGGAATATAGACAGTCAAGTTCCTGGGTCTAAGCATGTTCCCTGGTACCATTTATTGGTATTGATGTAGCCAGAACTTCTGGGGCTAAGGAGGCATCTGAGGGTGATGACCATATTCCTAGCTCTGTCTGCAAATAGTCAAAAGTCCATGTCTCTAAGTCTAGTGGAAGAGACAAGTGACAGATGAGAAAGTGGCTAGCGCTTAAAATCAAGTATGGATGCCCAGATGTGTACAGACTTCTTTCACTAGATCATTTCACATATGAAATGGGAGGTGTGGAGACTGTGATATCCTCTTCTTCCATATCATCAGATTTCCAGCCACCAAGGCTGAATACATTCGATTAGCAAGCAGAGGCACAATCATCACAAATGTATTCCCTCAGATGGACTGACAAATCGCTTGCAAGAAAACATCCAGATGTAACTGGAAGGTTTCACACCACATCATGGTAGAAAAAGCCATTGAGATTTGGAAAGAGACTCTCACAGTGACAGGAGGAGGGACACAGCATGGAGACTGCTGCCCTGAACGGGAAAATGAGGCTGTGGTTTCATCATACAGCAGTTTTGGCATCATTTGGGGAAGTTTTTAAAGCTGAATGTATTCCCTGATCCGGTCCTTAGTTCACACCCACAAACAGTTCTGTAAGCACATGGGGAAGCAACACATCATGGTAGGGAAATGAGCAGCAAGAAGAACAAAAGTGCCAGGAGCTGGTATGGCTGCCCAGCACCCTGTGTCATGAAACCACAGCCTGAGCTCACTGCAGGGAGGAAACCTTTGCAGCCATCCAGCTGCCCAGGCAAATAAATAATTAAAAAGTATACTTGTACCAGAAAAACATGAAGAGAAGTGCAGATGCCTGCAAAGCCATGCCTTGATGTAAAGTGCAGACTGCACGGCCTGTGGTGAGTAGAACTGAATGAGCTGACCCCATCCTGTGGGTTGCACATACGAAACAGGGCAAAGCTGGGCTAGCCAGAGGCTGTGTTGGCTGCAGTCCAGGCCAGCAACCATCCAAACAAGCTATCTGGCTTGCCTCAATCAACGGAGGTTCACCTCTGTGCTCCCTCTCCATAGTCACTCTCTACATGTCCACCTGTCTTCCTTTACCATCATGCCAGGTATTTGCCTGACCTGTATGCAGAGCTGCTGCACAGCACAACCAATGGGTCATTCCTGTTCTTTTTGTGCTGGTGGTCTGTACATGTTAAACAACCTGCATTCACTAAGCTATTAGACTGTTCCTTGTCTCATATCTCTCCTAGCCCTTTGGAGATAGCATATGAGGAGAGAGTCTAAGTGGCATCTTCTAAAAGAGCACTTTTAGCCATAACTGCATGAGATTTCATGGACAGCCAACAGTACATGTTTTTTAAGGTCTTTTGAGCTGAGGTGAGCTAAGTACTGTAGAAATAGAACCAGATACATGGACCATAAGATTAAATGTCAGCAAAGTGGATATGGATTGCTGAGCAAGCCTAGTTCATAGATAAGAAGTGAGAACTGAGCTACAGAAAGGCCGGAATTTGTGAGTCTGGGGAACTGTGAAATGACCCTGGAAATAAACAAAACCCTTTGCAACTCTAGCAACACCCTCGTGGAAAAATGGGCAGGACAAGAAATTTTTCTGTGAAACCTATGATCAGATACACTTCCCTCACTTAGGCAAGCCAGTCTGTATAACCCTGCTTTTCTTTTGGGACATTCAAGAATACTGAGATAAAAACCAGGATAATCTTGCTTATAAATAAGCTGGCTATGTTTGCACAGTAATTGGCAAGTAAGTGGCTTTGAGAACAGATACAAACAGATAAAACAGATCATTCCCCGCTATTTTCTACTTGTGTGGCTGCACTTGGAGTATTGTGCCCAGTTTTAGATCCCCATGTACAGGAGAGATGTTGATAAACTGAAGCAAGTTCAGTGGCTGGAGCACGTGATGTATAAGGAGAGGCTGATGGTTGTGGGCTTGCTTGATCTGGAGAGGAGAAGGTTAAGGAGGGATCTTAGAGGGATCTTACTGCTGTTTTCAGCTACCTAAAAGGGGATAGAGAAGACAGAGCCAGACTCTCCTCAGAAATGCACAGCAAAGGGATGGGAGGCCACAGTCACACACTGGAGAAAGGAAGGTTCTGACTATCCATAAGGAAAAACATCTGTAAACTGAGAACAGTTAAGCACTGGTTCATGTGGCTTTGAGAGGTGGTGGAATCTCTATCCCTGGAGTTTTTCAACACTCAAGTGAACAAGACCCCAGGCAACATGGTATAATTCGAGGTTGGTCCTGCTTTGAGAAGGGTCAGACTAGATGACCTCCAGAAGTTCCCTCTAACCTAGGCTGCTCTGTGACTCTAAGCACAGCCTGTCCTGCAGATCACACCTGATTCCCTAACCACTCCACAGATCCTGATATTTTGATCACTTTTCAGAGCTGTGTCGCCATTCCGCATGCCTGCATATACCAGCCGTTCTGACACTACTGACTCCACTTGCTCCTGTGCAACGGACAGCAAGTTTCCAGATTAGAGACCCCTGTTCAACAGAAAGCAATCCCCTGTTCACTCAGATCTGGGTTTGTTTGGCTGTAACCATCTTCTGTAGGCAAGCTCTCAGACACAGAGGCTATAGGTAGATTAATACAGGAAAGGCTGCAAGAGCAGCTCCAAGTACAGTGTGTCCTGCATGTCCCAGCTGCATGTGCACTCCCACCTGCCTTGAGATCCTGCACTGTGCTCCTCTCTGCGCACCCCTCATGCCCAGGGCACTGGCCAAACCTGTGAAACTGTGGCTGCAGGCTCACCACGTCGTTGACAGACTGTGGCCACCAGGACGGTCTCACGGCCAGGCTTCATGGCCACCACTGACCTGCTCACAGGCTGCTTTGGCTGCTCCAGCTCCTGGAGGTGGCAGGGTCTGCACAACAGTGGAGAAAACTTGCTTAAGTGTGTGGTTGAGGGGATCTCACAGAAGCTAGTTTAAAGCATTCAGTGGAGGTGCCTAAGGAGTCTTGCCTGCATTGGCAGTGAAGAACAGCAGATACCTCTGCACTGACTAAGAGGAAATACAGGGTGAGGATACTCCTAACGTAGACATCTCGGCTAAGTGCTTGTGGTTACAGGGGTTGATCCAAGGCCTGGCAAGCCCAAACCGACAGCTGGAGTGTGGTGCTGTGAGTTTACCCCTTTGCTTACTTCCCAGTGGCTTCCTCGGGGTGGAGAACCCCCCTTGTCTGTGTGCATGCTGGCTTGCCAGTGTGCGAGCAAGCAGTCCCTGGCTGAAACTTGAACATGCTTAAGATGGCAGGCAACAGGAGAAGACACCTTGCCTGTGACTGTAGCTGTTTTCAAAATCCACAGCACAGACCAAGAGAGTCAAAAAACGTGAAGGTTATCTTAAGAGGTGAAGAGCAGGTGTTATCTGTACAGTGGTGAGACTTTTAGCAAATTTTTATTAATTAGCATTTGCTTCAGACCTCAAATGCTAGAACAGAAGAAAGAAACAAAGGGTAAAAGCAGAAAATTCACAGGGTAATAAACAAATCAAAGAACCGAACATGTGAAAGCCTTGGGGAAGGGGGCAGGAGGGGAGGAAGAACACATTAGGTTATCATTTCCAGTGCCTTCAAGCAGGATCTTGCACTGCATTAATCCCTCTAGGCTTTTATCAGACAGCTTTTGAACTCCTCCAGAGATAATGATAAACCACCTCACTTAGCAGTGTATTATGCTGCCTCATTGCTCTTTCAGTTTAGCTACAAAAACAGGGAGAGAAGCTTAAAACCTGTGTGCATTCCCGTGTGTATTGTGTGCATTCCCGTGTGTACTGTGGTGGCTATGTTTTAAAGGGCAAATCCTGATGCTGGAGGCACTCCACACAGCCCGGAACAGTGCTGCCTGAGCTGTGCAGCCTGGCAGACCGACGCAGATTGCTAATGGGTCATTCTTGAGCCACATGCTATATATATCATCTTGCCGCTTCACCCTTGCTGCAGCTGGAGATGACCAGCGAATGCCTGGAGGCAGCTCCCAGCTGCCCTCTTCTTTCCCGAGAGACTCGCCCGTCCCGCGACATGAAGATAGCCCAGGCTGGCTCTTGCCTGTGAGACATCGTCAGCAATGCCCAGAGCCTGGGCAGCCACGGGCCACATAAATCGTCCTGGGGGGCTGCAAACAAGCGGCTGGGCATAGATGGACACCATTTCTAGGGAGTGAAAATTTCTACCTGCCTGGGATAGAGTTAAAATTTCCACTGTCATTAGCCTTTGGCAAAGCAGAGCAGTGGTGCCTCAGGGACATTTTATGATGCTTTTATGGAGGTGGTTTCTACTATTTAATTCATATCACAGTCTCATGAATTACAGGCTCCTCCTATGAGCTGGCAATCATTTACCGTGTCTAGGAGCAGTCAGATCCTCAGAGAGCACTATGTTGTTGTGCTGCCAATTATTGTTATTATCATTTAGCATTTTAATTGTTTAGCATGATACCTTAAGCTGATGGAAGTGGGATTTCCAAATAAAACCTGCAAATAGTTAATGAATATGTTGAAAAGTGTGTTGCACACAATGAATCCAACTTCAAAGGCCTTACTCCAGGTTCATGCTAGTATAGCTGAAAGCAGAATTTAGTCCCATGTTATTATCTCTAAAGAAAGATTACGGCTGTAGATGCAATTAGTTCCAGTTTAGGGAGAAGGGCACAATGGAACAAGTATGCTTCCAGCAGAGTATTTTCCATAGGAGACCACGCAACCAAAGACCTTTTCTGTTACAGTCTGAATTACACATTTCTCAAAGTTTTGTCTTGACCTTCAATAAACCAGTCATTAGATAAATGATCCTCTTTCATTTCAGATTTTTTCTGTATACTAAAATAATTACCCATTTAAAATTACTGCTTTAAGCACAGTAATACCAGTATGAATATGTTTCGACAAATAAAGTCTGTTCCCTTCCTGTTTTGGAATATGTTCTACTTACATAAGCACACTGATAGTAGGTATAAATGCTTTTCCCTAGATATAGTTAATGTCATTCAAATCTGTACGTGAAATAGTGCCTAGCCATTTTTCTAATCCTCTATATCCTCAGTATGAGGAGGAGGAAGTATATGAGTCACTAGAAGTATATATTTTCCACTTTTCAAAAATTTACACTTAGGAGGCCTAAAAAATGTGTTCAGTTTCAATGTAGTGCTGTATTCTTAGCAGCGAAAGGCCTGGCACTTTTTTCATTGAAGTTTTTAGATTCCAGCACTTTTTTAATAACTTCAACACAGAATGAAAGAGGTCTACTTCTTGTTCTTTTGCTGCTACAATTGATCATTTCATAGTGTCTCCTTTGTGTCAAATCAAAATTAGAGAAAACCTTGAAGTGCAAGAAAAATATTTATGTTTTTACTAATGGACTGTATGTTGCTTTGGGCAGGGACAGGCTTATACTACAAGGTTCCTAAATTTTCAGCACTGAGGAATGACATACTTAGCTGAGACCTCTACACATTGCAATAATCTCCATGTTAAGCAATAAATGTTTGCTTTGCAAGTCATTCTGGAGGATATTTCTTTTTCTTTACTGAGAACTGAACTTAGTAGAGTAGTATAAGAAGGAAGAAGGAATGATGAAAAGAAAAAAGAAAGAGCATTTTGAGAAAGTTTCAGTTTAGCTATAATAAATATGATAAAGCAGAAATTTATTACATGTAGGGAATCATGCTTAAATATAACCTCCTACAGGCAGAATACTGTGAGAATAGATAGGGTGTACTAATGCAGTAACTGGTTGAGAGTAGCAAGAGCAATAAGGAGGAGAAGTCTTTATCAGAAGAATGTTCTCGGGTAGAAATTCAGGCCCTAGCCATTTTATTGAGACTAGAGACTCAATAAAGGTCTCTAAGGTCTCTAATTTTTGAAAGATAAAATGTCATTCTACTGGTCTATTAACAGCATACAGACTATCTTCTTGAGAAATCCTTTGGCAATACTTTCCTTTTTTCTTATGATCACATCCTTCTTATGGTAAGGGTGAGAAGACTAAGATTTCAACACTACCTGTTTCTCTGTAGTCTCATTGATGCTGCAATTACATATGTCACGGCTGTCTGGGAATAGAGCTCGGTTCTTATGCTGCTATGGGTGAGGTGCTCTAAAACCTTTTTCTCTGTGAATTATGAGGAAAATTATCTGTCTTTCTGAGTATGTGGGCAAAGAATAAAAAGGCTCTGGAAATTTATCTGCACTTGTATGATTTAATTTGCATTTCCATTTCAAAGTATGAAGTTATCACCAGTGGAAAGTGGCAGCCAGTTTCCAGCCTGTCCCTGGAGACTGGGAGACCAGCCTGATCTGAGAACAGTGTCAGGCTCAAGTTCTATGATTTGTTGTGTGTATGGGATGCAAATTTGAGCAACACATGAGTATGAGCCTGAGATAAGCCTGCAGCAAAGACATGAGATTTTGAGAATGCTTTGTTACATAGAGTCTTTTCCTCTATTCAGCATAACTTCTTTTATTGCATGCACCATATTTTTTGCATGCATTAAAAACAGGATAAGTAATCCTTTTCACTGTTTTGGAAGATCAGAATCACATTTCCATATCCTAAATGACCAGGCATATACTTTGCTATATGGGATTCAAATTACATGAGGCTGTTAGTTCTCAAGCTTCATTTGCCAGCTCTTCTCAAACACAGTGGTGATTTCCATTTAGCCCTGTTTAAAAAAAATTCTTTTGCATAATGAATTAGGAAATAGGATAAAACAACAACAAAGTAAGCATTCAAACCTCCTGAGAGCTTTTAAAACCACCATTTATTGCCATCATGGATTTAATTTGTTGAAGGGTCTAAGAAGTGGAACTATAGATCAACACCAGAACAAACAGTTGTGCTACAGACATCCAGAGACGGAGCTCAGAAAACCAGGAGCAGTGGTCAGCCAAAGGCTTTCATAAAGCTGAGAAGATTTCTAGAATGACATAAATAAAGGTTCATAGTCACTAGTGGAATATCTTAGTAAGGAATCTATAGCCTTAGCTGTTTGCAATCCTTGACAAATGCTGCTATTTATTTATTAATTATGCTTGGTGCAGTTATATCTAAAGACTGACCCAGGAACCCATTTGTACATGGAAAGCTGGATAGTCTATGTCTTGAAGATCCTTAAAATGGAAATAGATGTAAGGAAAGTATGCAACATGAAAATCAATAATGCTATGGCGGCGAATGCCATTTAGTTCTTTTTAGGCATTTTTTTTCAAGTGAATTGAACAGGGGTAAGCAAGTAAACGAGAAGAAAAAAGTGGTGTACCAGGTAGAAAGGGCAGGAAAAGAAGGGGTGTAGCTGTGGAATGACACTGATTTACAGGATTATGAGGAAAGGGGAAGGGTTAGTGCTGGAGAAAATCAGAGCAGAGGAGGTTTGCATGTGCCCACAGCACCCTGCATCATAGTGCATCGAGTGCAGTTTTGCTGTGCAGGTGCAGTGAGTGCTGTGCATGCCCATGGCAAGTGGTCAGGTGCGACTTGCTGAGGGGATGCTGAGGGCAGGCGAAGCTAGCCTTGCACCTCTCTCCGTGGCCCCCACGCACTGCCGAGCTGAAGGGGCTGGGCAGAGAGCAGGGCTCGTGGAGGTGCTGGCAGTGCCCAGTGCATCGGTCCCACTCTACGTTGTATCCTGGGCAAAATCAGCTTGCGGTTTGCTCCCCTCCACAGTTTTCCTTCATGGCGTTTGCTGGGAGAGAAGGGTCACACCAGCCAAGCTTGAATTCCCACTGGAAGGTTTCTCTGTGCAGTTCAGTGAGTAGACAAGTGCTGGGGGTTAAGAGCACCAGTCCTTTCTTTGGCAGCCTTTATAGCTACTCCAAACAGCTGCACTGATTGTGTACAACATAAAATGAGCTTTCCAATGGGCAAAACAGAGGAGTATGCGCAGTAAAATCTTATGAAAAATGACTGGTTATTGGGGCTATTAGATCTTGATGCTTGCAACTATATGGTCAGCTATCATAGGCAGCTTCGTGAAACAGAGACACAATTCTTCAGTGTTATTAGGATATGATACAATCCAGTGTACCCTTCAGAAAGTTAAAACCTCGCACACTTAGTTAAGGTAGGAACTGTGCCTTATCTCAGGTTTAGTATGCTTCCTACTACTAAAGAAGTCCCCATTAGGAACCAGAACCATCTTGCAACACAAGTAAGAAATACTATAAATACAGATTCATAATACAGTTGGATGCAACAAGGATCAGAAATAATAAATGTATGTTGACATAACCCTTAGGAAAATGCAAGCTTGTATAGCCTATATACATTTATGTCAGCCAGGCAATCTGAAAAATGCCCATGTCAAGTGTTATTTTTTAAAGATAGAATAGTATACCGACAATCCAGATTTAAATGGCCCTAGGTTCGCACCTGTAACACTCATTTATGATGAACTTGGGAGAATATTGCTTTAATGAATGCTCTTTTCACACTGCTGGAATAAATGATGTGCCACAGATGGAGAGATCATGGAGGGATCAACTTGAGATGCCTATATTTTTCTGATACATTAAGCCCAGGGACTGACTACAGTGCAGTTTCTCTTGCTGAAGTATTTTTGACATATTTTTCCTCAGGTTTTCTTGTAAAGACAGAATAAATTGTCCTTGACATTTGTAAACATATTTTTTCTGTCAGTCTATACCCCTTCCCTCTCTCTTTAATACCCCATGGAAATTGTGCACTGAGGAACCCATGCTTAGTATTCTGCAGAGTGTGATGTGTCAGGGAGTGCTGAAACACCAGCCACCAGCCACCAGCCCTGGGAAGATCCTCCCTCCAACAAATTACTGCAGAGAAAAATAGATTGCGCTTACTTTTAGCCTCCAAATATGTGCCTTTGAGAGGTGTATTGCAATTTAGGAAAAAATGCTGATAGCATTTTTATATGAATTTGTTTTTCTTATATTACTGTGCAGTGAAAAAAGATGAAGAGCTGAACCACCCAGAATATTCTAGGTAGTAACCTGTTCCCTGGAGTATACTTGCTGGTGTTTCTTTGTACATGTATGTGATCATGCGTGTGTACATGATGCAGCTTGTTACCATTAGGAAGCAAAGATCCTACTCTAGCATGTAATGATGCTATCTGTAGTCCAGTCTTCCTCCTTTTCCCACACTTGCTTTACTTAAAGAGCTCATTTGGGATTGAGATTGTGTATAGGCCTAATGCTGATCCTTTGCAAATGTAAATCCATTTCAAAAGTTTGTTGATGTTAATCTGTCACACAGATCTCTCCTGCAAAATTCCCTGTCAAACTCTCCTTTGCTGTCCTGCTTAACAAAAACTTAAATATTTAGGCTGGTAGTACTCTCACACTCCTGCCTGTCATGCTGATGAATATGGTTGTGTTGTTTCTTAGAACTTCTCTGCCTATGTGGATAGATCTGCTGTCTCTAGTCTTTTATTCCTATTGTACGCTTTTTTGTTTTGTTTTGTTTTGTTTTGTGATTTATATAGCTCTTAGGACAATAGAATGTTGGCCCTTATGCATTAAGATAATTCAAATAAATAATTGTAATTGAAAAATGAGTTCACTAATTATGCATTCACACTGGAAAAAAAAAAAAGAACAACAGAATCCTAAAGGAATTAAACTAAATTAAATCAGACAAACAAAAAGAGAAAGAAGCTCACAAAATATACCCTGTTTTTCTCCAAAGATAGAGAATGTAATCTATTTTCCATTTGAAGAGTAACAGGATTCTCACAAGGCCCTTGTTGGCTACCTTAGACTCATTAAGGTAGCAGACTTCTATTATTTTTCTCTTCTTCCAAAGTAATGAGTATGGCAACAAACAGGAGATTCCTCAGCAGCTGCCTACAGTGGTAGTTTCATGTATTCAGAGTCTTCATACCTGGTGAAACTTTGGAATTCAGACGAGATTTAGAGCACTTATAAAATAGAAACTGCACCAAGCACAAAGGACAGGTGTTCTCTGCTCACAAAAACTATTATGCTGAAGTGCCACATGCACAGCTGCTTTGCTCTGTGCTCTGTGGTCCAGCTTGCAATGTCTAATTGCAGCTAAAAAGTCTGAGACACTACCTGCTTTTGCATCTTCCCTCTCCCCACGACCCCAGCTGGTGCAGAGGCAATATACAAAGGGCAGCACACAGTTCAATGTTGCCTACTTTCAAAATCGCTAAAAATAAATTCACTGATAAAAAGGCACACAAAAGCTGGCAGCTGGTGCTCTGCAGTGAGCACAGGGGGGCAGTGCCAGCTGAGAGCGTGGCCAGGAGAGTCAGGGCTTCTCCAGGGGGCATTCGGGCACCCGGGAAGGAAGGTCATCATCACATGGAAATTGGCACTACGTATTTGCAATATGTAATCAGTTTTGGTTGTGTGGCAAGTGGGACCCAAACTCTGCTCCACTTAACCCAAAATGCTGCATAGGAGATATCTCTGCAAGCTCTGTTTCCATGGAAATGAGTGTTAACATTAGCTTCTCTCAGTAAAGGGAATCTGTTCAACTGAGTTCAGTAGAACAGGTATTTTATCCCATTTCCTTCAGATGAAAGATAAGGTTTAGTTTGCAGTCTGCACGTGGCATTAGAAGAGCATGATTTGATTATTCCTTGGGGGCTTTGTAAGGCTGGGAACTACTAGGCTATGTTATATACGTAGAACAATGCTCACTTATGCTGAGGCTGACTCAGTTGTGTAACTCTGCCAAAGCCTTACAAATCTTACAACAAAAGGAGGACAAAATGAATTTGAACATATCTGCTGACTTGCCCTCAAATTAGACTTTATCACTGACATGACCTTCCAAAAATAGAATGATTCTGATTTTAAGAGGCAAAGGGGCATTTCAGTTGCTCTATCAATTTTTTTACGGATGGAATCTATTTCCTGCAAATAAATCCTCTTCCTTACCGTAACATTAAATTATTAAATTATATGTCAAGTGAAAAGCAGACCTTTTCTGTAATAATATTAAATAATATATTAAAATCTACCTTAAACTTGGGAATATATTGATGAGGAAAGGTGGGATTTATATGGATTCATTCTCTGTATACATTACCACAAACACTGCCTGACCTGTCTCTCTTCAAGCTACCAAAGAAATGGCAAATCTTCAAGGAATATGCTGGAAAGAAAAAGTTTTTAAATAAACCAAGAGGGGGAAGAAAATGAGCACAGACTATTTTCAAAGCATGGTGGATGGCTGAAGTGTGGCAGAATGAGTACAGTGTTTACTCAATTTTAATGTGATAGTCTTATTCAAAGTGGTCAGCAAAATGGCTAATGCAAAAAAATGGAGCATTTTTTTCTCGGTAGACCTGTTCTCTTTTCGTAGCTGTAAGCACTGGAGAACCAGAATATCCGTGGGACAGGGAGGGCTATGGCCTGGCCCTGGCATCATTAACGTGACTGGTAATTAGAATTTGCACTGCAGAATCATTAGTTTCTTTCTTTCTGTGAGAGAAACCTAATAAGATTGCAGATCCCAGGCTGGGTTTATGGAACGCGGTTCACAGTTAAAGAAAAAAAAACTTTTTAGTAAAACAAAAGATAATTTGGCCCTTGAGACAGGAAAACAATTAAATTTGTACCCAGTTTTAAGTGTGCTCTAAGTCTTTCGGGGTGAGGTCTTTGTATAAAATAGAAGACGACTTAACATGGCCTAGTATGCTAATATATGTCAGTTTGACTCTTGGAGCTTAGGATATGTTCCCGCAGAGAAATAAACTAAGCGGCAGGAAGAGTGTCTTTCCTGGAGGCAGGAGCGCTCCCGGGAAGTCAGGGACACCCTCCCCGCCAGGCAGCGCCGCCAGGCAGAGGGTGCTCATCGCCTGGAGGACATGCTCCGCATCTTACAGAGCTGAGCCTATGGCAAGCCAGGCAGTTTTCATCAAGATATTGGTAACATTATAGGGAATCTAATGTCTTCTTCTTCCTAAGGCTGAGGAGATTTTCCCACTAACTCCAGCCTTTTTGAAGGCCTTCTGTTCAACACCCACATTTGTATAGTTTTCAGGCAAATGTGTATTCTTTGTTCCATAGGATTATTCCTCCCCTTGCAAACTTTGAAGTATGTAAGAAAACTAAGTTCCTTGAAAATATATCCCTCTGTCAGTCTAAGACTAATATGGGGAAAAACAACCACTTATAAATCCCACATAAGAAACAAAATTATTTCTAATACAAATTAGGTTATAATGGTGTTTTAGTCCAACACAGCTAATTCTATTGGGGCATAACCTGATGTCCTACCCTGCAACAATATGCTGCTTATAACCTGCTCTTTTAAATCAGTTTAAATCTATCTCTAGTTCATTAAAAATTATTCTTCAAGAGTAGCTAATAAAAGAACTAATTGGGACAGAGGCCAACATCTCCAGCTTCTTGATAGAGTTCTGACATTTTAGTACTTTTAATAAAGTGTATGTGCTGGCAGTGTGACGTGCAATAAATCGTTCAATAAAAATACGGAATAGTTTTTAGAACTCTTTCAGGGGAGGAGACAGACTTTTTGATTATGAAACTGATGGGTGATGCTCTCTTAAAGTTTAGTTCTTGAACAAATATACTAAATTTTGGAAGTTTCTCTCATCCTTTTGGTCTTGTAACCCTGCAAAACCTTTATTCTGTTTCTCAAGTTTTCTAAATTGCATTGTCTGCAATAGAAGAGTAAGGCTTTTTTGTTTGTTTCTTGGTTAGTTTTATTTCATGAGTGACACTCTGGGCAGAGATCTGAAAATGAATTTGCCAATTACATTGAATTTCTGTTTTATTTCCAGCATCATCTCTCTGCTCCTTCAGTAGCCCATTATTTTAGGAAGGGCAAGTGGCAAGAGAAGTTGTGCTGGATGCAGAGCTTATCCTTCTCACAGCACTTGCTGAAATCTTTTTTCTGTTGCCATTTAGGTCAATATAAGTTCTGCAACTGAATCCTGTGGAAGCCGAATCAGCTGGGACTACAAATCCACAGGTGTGTGCAGGCAACGGAATAAATCCTGTACAGAAAATAGGAAGTGCCTGAAGTCAATAGGGACAGAATCTTTCTCCCCATTGCAATACGTGTTGGGATCTTTCTCAAGCCCTGCCTCGTCATTCCTTCCATGAACAAATCCTTCCTGCTTGACCTTCCAGAGGTTCTTCCAACTCAGACTGGCTGACATAGTTGGAGATTGGACTAAAACTTGGATTGTGAATTCACCTAAACTAGTAAACCAACCACTTCATAGCAAGAACAGAAATGCACTATATCATTCAAGTTCTGGGAGGCAGCACATGCTGTTCGCTCTGGAGACCAGAAGAAGAAACAGGACTTTCTGTAATTCAACAGGAAAGTAGCACTGAACAGCTCAGGCCAATACGACACCAAGAATCCTACAATAGACTGCAAAGAGTCCTAGCTGCACAAATAAGTGTGCCACCAGGGTGGAGGATGAGGTTCCCCTCAAGCAAAGGGCACAGAAATCTGGCATGGCTTCGCTGTGCGGTTCTGCATATCTTGGTGTGATCCAAAGAGCACGTTGCTTGCTCTAGCTCGTTTTAAGTGAAGTTATAGCTTGAAAGTCATTGCCATGTGATAAATATTTGTTGACCTGGATCAAAGGAGCATGTGATTTCCATCCATTTCCTGGTACATGTATTTTGATCATATAGCTGTTACAGCTGTTTCCTTTTGCTTAACCTTCTCATCTGAGAAGCCTATGGGTGGATAAAGCGAGCGACTCCCATCTCACCCTTATAGACTGGTTCTCTTCTTGCACCCTTATCTCTGTACTCTATGCTAGTAGTTTAGAATAAATTGGAGGAACCAAGTGGAAAGCTGGATCTGTGTCTGCACATGTCTATTTTATTGCTAAAAAATGAGTTCTTTGATGTCTAGCATTGTCTGCAGGATACTTCTTATAAGCATTTAAGCCAACAAAAGGAGGTTCAGTAACATTTAAAACACAGCTTGGTATTTCACAAGTCAAAGTTTTAACCATTTTTAAAGTGTTTGTATTCTGAACAAGGATAATTTACTGTAACTATTATACCACAACTTGTAACAAAAAGATTAAAAGCAATAATACAAATTATGGATTTGGGATATGTTTATCTATTGAGTGTTAAGGAAGCTATCATGCTGAAAATCCTAGACAACAGCAAGAAAGTTTAGGTTAAAGATGATGAAGAGATTAGTATCTGATCAGGCATCTATAAACAAGTAATGTAAAAAAAAGCTTTTTGCACAAAAGCCTAATTACTTTGGGAGAAAATCCTTCTTTGCACATAGAAAGGCAGGTCATGTGCTAACTCTAATTTATGCTGATCCTTATATATTGTACGGTAGGGATCTGCCTTATCCCTTGGCTGTCTCTACGTGACATGAAATTTTGCACAGGACTTCCCAGTGATTTTCAGCATCTAGGAGGAGTTCGGTATGGAAAACAATGGCAAGCAAGACGTGGTGAGTTGTGTCTGCACATGGCAATGAAATTATGTTATCTTCCTGCAATATGAAAAGAATCTGCATGTTATCATGACTACCAGTTGCTCTTGTAGCAGCTGTAAAATGGGAAAGAATTTCTACTTTGTCTTACACAATCTAGCAATGTCTCTCTTCTAAAGTAATTTCCATCTTTTCTATCTATCTCTTCCATTATTTCTTCTCTATGTCACAATTTATTAAGGAAATGAAGCCATGTAACTCCAAGACAGCCAGCAGATTTATTGCATCAAATAGGAAATGTTTCTTCATTATAACTTTTATGTTTATGTTCTCTCTGAAAGCACTGCAAAATCCTTGGGTGATATTACTGGTACAGTAAGCATGGCTATTTTATGTATATGCTCATATTTCAAGATTAGCAAGGGAATTTTTTTTAATATGGCAGTTACTATAGTGACAGCGACAATTTTAGAAAGGAAAGATGGTATTGTGATAAAGATATTGTACTGGGATTCAGGTCAGCTACTCTTCAGAGAGGGTCACTTACATCTTTTTATTTTCCAGTATTCTTTATTGTCATGGGAGTGCTCTGGTACACAAGTTGTTGACCTGAATTGCAGGATTAAAGCTGGATGAGCATTGTTTTTTCCATTCTGCAAAACTCTTCCACTTTTAAATAATATTCCTATTCAGCATCACAACAAACCCAAATCTCTTCGGAGCAATTTAGTGTAAGCATGATAAACCATCCCAGCAAAATCTAATGCTGAAGGTACATACTTCAGCTATAGAAGGAAAGCAGAACAGGGACTTGAACCCAGGCTGCCCACCTGTTCCAAGAAGGCCCAGACTCCTAAAGTTCTGAGGAAGTTCAATGTTTTTGCTCATTTCAAAGGAATTCCGTTCTGGATTTGAAAAGAAAACCCCACAATTCCTAGCAAGAGGTTTGTAATAAATGGTATATTTCTATGAAAAGTTCAGTTAATAAAATGGTATTTTTTTCAAAGACTTTTTTTTCTTTAAAAGAAACAGCTGTAGTCTGGACTCACTATGCTGGTCAGTGTACAGATATCTGAATAGAAGACAAGAGTTAATTGATCTGTATTGATTTCATGAAGTCTTTGTTTATGTAATTCCACAGTTTATGAGACTGAACTCTAATTCAAGCTTCAGCAGAACACATCTGTTTGCATGTCGATTTTTCATCCGTAGCTACCAAGCAGCAGAGAGCCTGTCCTCATGGTCATATTCAAATATTTTCCTTATGCTGGCCTGAGAAGCAAAGAGGGAGCTAGCTATTCCAAACCTCTTTAACACCCACCAGGGAAGAGGCTGTCATCTCACAATACATTGGTAATGCCCAGAAGTAGCCAGGGTGATATTGGTGATGGCCCAGGTGGTACATTCTTGCCTCTAATGCCAGAAATGCACTTGTTTTAAAGTATGACAGAGCCTTAGACACCCTACATTTGTTTACTGTACATATGGAATTGTTCATAGAATTGGCAGCTGAAATGTTCGTGGCTAAAGTCCCAGCAGCAGCTGAGACAAAGTTCAGGCTGTTTGCCAGCTTAGAGCTGGTAATTAGCTATGTGAACCATTGTCCTTTATATTGTGCAAGCATAAACTATCAGTGGAGAGCAGCCTTGCAGAGGAACACATGATGCTGGTCACCAGCCTCTCTAGGGACCACCAGAAGTCATTGTTTTTTTCATTGTTGCCCAAATGAGACTGGTGTCTACCTGAGTGAACTGGCAGTGATGGTTTAAGACCAGGACTTTGCCCAGCTATAACTGAGAAATCGCTAAAGTAGCTGTTCCTTATCTCTTCACCTTTTAGCTCCCCTTTCCCAGTTAGGACCTGGCTATTCACTGTAAGTACTGCAGGGAAAAGTCAAATAGTTTAGACCACCAGGATGTACACTGAACTGTTTAACACTGCCCTCAATGGCCTGGGAGAGTCCACTTATTCCCTTATTTCATCTCAGGAAGCAATCACAAAGCAACTTTCTAGGCTACCTCTCTCTTGAACGTCTTCTGGTCCATAAAGCCTCTGTCCATTCCCTTTGCACACACCCAGCAAGAACATGAGGTTCCACCTCAGGACTTTATCAATAGCAGTCTTCTTCTAGTGGTCCATCTGCATACAGGGAAGCCCTCACTTCTCCCATGCAGGAGATGGCAGGAGATTTCCCATAGAAATGTTCATTAAACTTCAGAAATGGTCCAGAATTGCAATAGGAAGTCCATACAGTAATGCTACATGTTAAGTCTTCTTGTAATACAGCTGTATTCCAGAAATATCAGGATCTCTTATGACAGGGGTCTTGGGCAACATGAACAGCTTAATTCCCATTTGTTTTGTTTTTTTACATTGTGGCATTGATAACCTTGCTTCTAACAACAACAACAAAAAAAAAAATAAAAGATGATAGACTCTATTCCAATGTAGGATAAAGAAATCTAATTTCTTTATTGCCACATAGACAAATTATAGTGTTATTGGAGTGGTTATTCGAAGTTCATTAGGCTCATGTGGACAGTGTTGGCATTATTGCCATTTGGCATAGAACTAAAAGGCCTAAAAAGCTGATTATGCTGAAGTGTTTGAAGAGGGGATTCAGGACACAGCCCTGGGAGCATTATAATCCTGGTCAGGCACAATGTGACTTAAAAGCCTACTGTTCCATTTTAGTTTAACATTGTGCCTGCAAATCTTGTCTACACTTCAGACCAAAGTCTACTTCTTATGGTTTGAATAAGGTGACATAAGGTCTGAAATAAATATCATTGTCACCTGAGTTTCTCCCACAAATTAGCTTTCAAAGGGCTACAAAACAAGTTTCTGTTGACTCCACTGGCAAGGAGAAAATAAGTAGTATTTAGGTCTTGAGAATATAATTCCATCTGAGCTGGTTCTTTAGTCGGATGTGTAATGTTTAGTAAGGTGGATTCAAATGGGTGAGCTGATTCACAATGGGGCCCTGTTCTGTTTATAAACTCGGCAGTTTATCAACAGAGGAAGATGAATGCCTGAAATGGTCAGCTATTTTATAACAGACTTTGATCTGTTTTAAGGGGGGAGGTGAGAGTCACAGTGGAAGGAAAATGGTAAAGATGATTTATGGTGCAGTAGTCTTTAGAGATCTATATCATCTTTAAGGCCCTCCAGCAATGGGCATGATAAAACACACATCCAGATACTATCTCTGCCTGGAAAATCTTGTCTATTATAAGTCCCTTAATTCAAAGTTAAGGGTGTAAGACAAACACCCTAAAGCACAAGCTTCACTGTAAGTCACTGAAAGCACCATCTTACTGTCATTAGTTCTCCATAGTGCTCCCTTGGGGAATCCAGTGAAGAGACTTAGTGTTGCTCTCTGAACTGCCACCTCCTTTCACTGCTAAATATGGGCTGTGGGAGATGTTCAAAGGTACCAGAGGAGTCAGGCTGTAAGCTCCAGTTGCTGATTTTCTTAGGACTTTGTTTTCATACCTTGGCTTTTATTATATTAGTATCTTTTGGATCATTTCAGATTGTACTTACTGCACAGGTTGTCATGTATAATGATGTGCCTATGGGTTGTATTCTTTCCTTTCTAAAAGGACACTGTTTCAAGCAGAATCTTTTCCCAGTTCCTCTGCTATCCTAAGGGACCTTTCTGAAAATTTCTGGTCTGCGATGCATGGAAGGCCACGGTATAAGACAAGGAGATAGGCAGGGCTGTCACATCAGCAGCACTATTGCCCCTTTCTCAGGAAACAGATGTTATGGTGTTTGTGCTTTCCCAGGGCCAGGCTTAGAGGAAAGATTTGCTATATTGTAGCAGAGTGGGCGCTTCCCATATTGCTGAAGGAGTTTGTATGCCAAAACCATGCACATTTAACAGGGTCAGGAAGCACCTGATATCCCTTCTGCACAAATGTGTCATTATTAGAGCCATTGTCTGCCCAGTTACTGGGTTTAAAGTGAGTCCTTAGCGGAAAAAAATGACAAGAATAACAATTTGTGTCAATTATATTTGAATTTTATCAAGTCTGTGATAATTGTCATAGAATTGTTCTTTTTGATACCTCCCAGCTGTGTAAAAAGGGTCTGAAAGGACTTTTTGTTTTGCTTATGATCTTAGGTACTAGGACCACCAGTTCTGATCCAAGCTCCCAGCTTTGTTCCAGGATTTCTCCCAGTTACTCTTAAATAGAAAATGCATGAGGAAGCCTAGGGACTGGAATACTACCGGGTCATAGCCAACTAACCAATGGGACCGTGACTTAATCATGATGAAGTCAATACTCCTCTTATTTAGTCTCCTTTTTACCCCTTCGCTTCTTGCACTCCTAGCTGCACAGTGTCCCAGCTTAAAAATGGAGCTGGAAAATCACCCCACCACAATCATATATTTAGAGCCACCACCCACAAGCAGCAGGTGGGTTGGAAGCTATTTAGGTTGAGGCCTCTCCAGATGAGCTTTTATCCTACCAAGCTGAGTGATTGCTGCCTACTATCCTCCAACTTACCCCTAGTTTGGCACGTTTCCTCCCAAGAGAACAAAGAAGAGCCTGTTCAGACACAGCCTGTGTCGAGGGTTCCCTATGGGTAAGCTCTTGGCATTTCCCTGCTCAACATTCAGGATAGTGCAGTGCCTGACACAGGCATTCAATCATGCAAGCACCTGAGCCCCTACAGAGTTAAGAGAAAGCGCTAAAGATGCCATCTGAGGTACTTCTCTGTTCACCACACTGAAATGTTTATTTTTAAATGATTTCAGCGTCTGCATTAGAAGGTTGAGGGTTGGATTCACCTCACCTCTGTGAAGTCATCTGAAAGATAGTTGTTTAGTCCTGAGTAATCATGCCAGCTCTCTCTCTCTGTGCAGTGATGCGGTATAAGTACCTCCCGGGATCGATTCTTCTCACCTATATCAGAAACCCGTTTTAGTGTAAGCTGAATCTGCCTCTGGAACTGCGCTCTATGCAGCGATTTCTTAGGGAGATTGCATTGTTAATTCAGACTGGAGCTCCAAGTTTGAGTGGGTTCAGGGAGCTGAGATATCCCTCATTTCTAAAGTACTCCATATGAATATGGTCCATTTTTAGCCCATACGTGGTCCACAGCGAGGAATATTCATTGCCTACCACCTACCAGATTGACAGTGCACACAGAACAACTACACAAAACAGCTGCTATTTTTTCTGAGAAGTTTTCAGTTAAAAAATGACCAACATTCATTCCATATACATTTTGAAAGATACTATATTGGGCTGTGCCAGCATGTTCATATTCAAGTTAGATGAGCAGTTGAAAAGAAACTGAGAAAATGGTGGTCCAGGATTTACACATTAGCACACAGGACAGCAGACAGACTCTCCTAGAGGAGAAATGATGCGCTTGTAGCTTTTGCAGTGTTTGAAGTTGAAAAGAGGGTATTTTACAACACTCTCCAGATACAACTGTACATCTATACACATGTAGGGCACTGAAAGAATGTAATGATTTACTCAAGGGCAAAACAATATCCCACTTCCATAAGCTGTTCATCCCTTAGGTACTGTAAGATTATGCTGTCTTTCCCACTGAAGCCCTACTTGTGGCATTTAACCAGATTTAATACATTCGCTATTAGACACAAACACTGGGAGTTGCAGTACCGTAAAGATACAAAAGAAGGCTGCTTAAAACTGAGGGATCTTAGCATATTAGGAACACTTTCATTTATTGCACTATAGCTCTTTGGATAATATTTAATATCATTAACAGACAGCTTTCATAGTTTTAAAGGATATGCAAAGATACTTTAAAATAGGGTGTTTAATGTTGGGTGACCATGGATGCAGTTTGTATAGAAAGTTTGTTTTTAAATGCCTCTTTAATTATAAAACAATGTTTTAGAGAATTCTGATGTTTGAGACTGTGAAGTTTATCTATTAACCAACCTGATGATCTCAGATGGAAGCTAATGGCCCAAATCCTCTTCTGGTACCTGAGAGATACAAAGTATAATTCAGGAACAGTTTGCAGTGGTGGCTGTAAGCCATGTCACTGCTGTGTGGTCCTAGACCAGCTGTATGGTGATCTGCTTTCTAGTTTCAGCAGAGTAGCCTCAGGTCTTCTCTTGTTTGCAACAGTTTCCAGAACGCCTGGTATTGCTGCTGTGATTGCCCAGAGCACAGAGCGATCTTGGTCATTGCCACCACGCAGGCATGTGGGAGGTGGGAGGGTGAAGGTGCCCTCACCAGAAGATCCCACATTCTGGAGCCTTCCTCCAAGACTTTTTGCAAGACTTTTTGGTACTTTTTGTACCAAAGTCAGATATTGAATTAGACTGGTAAAAGTTGATTAAATTTTCCTTTTTGCCTTTGGAGCGCCTCTAGAGGCTTTTTGTATGAATTTTTCTTAACGTTATTATGTTTTGTATGTTTTTGTGCTCAGTGAGGTTGTACTAATTGATATTGATCACTGTGTTTTCATGCAGCATTCCACTGGGATGGAGAAACTGGGATAGAAATATTTTTCTCTTCAATCATTATTTGGATAGCTTATATATGAGATACTGTTAAAATACTGCTTTGATGTAATTCCAAAAAAATCATATAGAAGTGAAAGAGTTTTGTTTTCTTCTCTAAACCCATCTTTTTTTCCTCTGACAATTATTGATTAATTTAGTTCCCTGTATTTTGCGACTAGAGATGAAATGGCTGTTCTGTATTGCAAGAGAGCACTCACTGCAAAATCTTCTTGCTTCTGGGAAAGAATCACTGATGTTAGCGCTGATCTTGGAAGAGGGTCGATAAGTTAAGTGTGGATAGAGTTTTATAATGTGGAGGGTAGTGGGATTTCTTTCTGTCTTTTGATAGGATATACAAAGCAAATTTGTATGAGGACTGACTGGAACATTTCTGAATAAACGACATATTGTCTCAAATACAAACGTTCCTCAAAGATGTATCAACAGTTTTAAAGAGAAAAGAAAGAAAGCTTTTAGCAATATGGTCACTAAAGTACTGGCCCTAGAAGATGGGAGGTGCACAATGAAGGCCTTCTCCTATCTGCTTCAAAATGATCTGAACCAAAGAACTTTTGCTCACTGCCTGCAGATCTGGGTTTGAAGCTATGTCCCAAACCCTGGGCCATACCTTAACTTTTTAGACATACACCTTCTTGCTGGGATTAAGTGGATATTTTGAGTCAATTGAGTGGGTATTTGACTCAATGCTTTCATGAATCTCTTTGCAAAGTTTTAGTTTCATTCTATCGTTGCAAAACCTCAGTGGATGCCACAAAACATTTGTCTTCTTCAAATTTCTTCTGTTTAGAATGGATGTGGATGGGTCTATGTATGGGAATAATTTTAAGACTCCTTCGTGGTGTCATTGCAGAGATGCATACTTGTACATGTAACTCATATCTACTTACATTGCAGCCTTATTACTAAAATATGAGAATCAAGCATATACACACACACGTTTTGGGTTGTTTCTAATATTAGCTAACAAATACTCTCTCCAGAGCAAATATTTTTTCCTACACACACACACACACACACACACGCACGCACGCACGCACCCATAAAGATACTCAACAAACATTACTAATCTTAGTAACAGGTTTTCTGTAAAATTGTAACAGGTTTTCCATGCATAAAATATAATATCTCACTACATTACAGGACCAGAAATGGAAACTTCATCCTTTTGAGTATAAGAGATTCATAGCTGACCAATGGAACCCATAGCTAGCTGTCTGCCTAGGTCTCAACATAATGCACTTAGAATTGTAAGGTAAGCTATTTTCAGATATTTTATGTAGGTTTAGCATGCCCTGTAGTATTTTGATAGATAAAGCAGGGATATGAAAAGTACCTTCAGTAACATTTCTAAAAATCCCCTAAAATAGTCTTCTTTTTTTTCCCCTTGTAATATATGTGACATCTTCCCAAATTATATATTCTGCAGGGGGTGTGAGAATTTTGCAGACATGAGTTTTTAATGAACTACTCCACTTATTTATGGTTTTCCACCTATTTGTAAATAACTATGCTATATCGTGCTGATATTACCTCTGTGTGTCATCAGATAGTTTTATATTGGACTGCAAAGCCCATAAGATCTTATTTGAAAAAATAACTCTGATGTATAAATATATATGCACATTTTAGTCTATGTTTTGGGCTTTAATTTTGTTCATTATGTCCCTTGATAGTAGTATGAACATCTATCAGTAGACGTTCTGCTCTAGATCACACAGAACACAATGTAGGAAACTTCCACAGTGGAATTGAGCAATTTATATGAAGATTAATACTTGTGTCTAAATCTTGACAGTAGCCTTTTAATCACATTTGGACCAAAATCATCTAAAGGATGAGATAAAGGGTTAATGACACATGTTCCCTGGAAGCAGCTTGGACAAACATGGTTCACTATATAACTTCATTTCTAAAAGCCAGATTTATAGATTACATCTCACTGAATCAATTATTTCTGTAAATATGGTGAAAACAACCATCTTTCCAACAAGAAACAGCTGTGTTTTTCCAATACTATTAAAGTTTGAATTAATACTAAAAGGAACAAAAACTGAAGGGAGTAAGTGGATTATAGGCATTACTTGTTCCAAATGACATAATTCCACCACAGACTCCTCACTAAGTATTTATGGTAAAACAATACTTCAGTTTTAAATTATTATTGCTGAGCTCTTATTCCTATTTACTGTAAACTCTTCTGCATGGAATTGATAATCACTCTCATGAACAACAAAAAAAAAGAAGCAAAACCCAACATGAATGAAAACCTTTTAGTTTAAAAATGTGATTAGTTAAATCTCAGCTCTGCTCTCTGTAGGTTTTTTTCAGACACGGTGATGACCAGTGTAATCAGTTGATCTGACCTTCTCTGTAATGCAGACTTTACCTCAGAAGCTGGATTAAAGCTTTCTATCTTATAGAAAGCTGTATAGTATTTTCTTAAAGACTTGAGGTGGTGATGAACTTACCTGCTCCTTAAAAGCTGGTACAATGTTTAATTAACTTCACAGCTAGGAAATTATATCTTAGTTTAGCGTTCAAAGTTGATTTTTTTTCCCCTTTAGCTTCAGTTTCCAAGTACTGGATGTTCCAGTGCCTTTCCCTGCAAGACTGAAAACCTACCACCATGCGAAAAAACACTTTGTTCATGCATCAGATCTTTAATAAATTCAATAGAAGTCCTTAATCCTCACATTGTAAATTGTGTCTTTAATGACCTGAATTATTTGTGGGTCGTTTTAAACTTTCCACAGAGTTTCCACATCCTCACTCAAGTGAGACTGTGAGAGTAAGAGACTGTAGTCTAGTAATGGTCCTAGCAATGTTGTGTTCACAGGCAAAATCCCTTCCCAGCTTATTCTAGAATTTCCCTTGGGACATATCCAAAGACCATATTAAGTGTCACGGCCATAACATTGAAACAGGTCAGTGAAGAACCACTTAGGTTTTTCTAGTGACTGCTTCAATGAGTGTCTTATCCCGTAGGCATAGCTGGTATTCTTTGTACCCAAATACATTACACAGTACTTGCCTACATTAGAGTACATTTTGTCAGACTGTGATCAGTCATCCTAGCAATTCTATTCATCTGCAGCAGAAACCTGTCCCTAATCTCTGTATTTACTGTCTCCCCTATCTTGGTAGCACCTGTAAGCTTCATTCTACAGATCTTTGATAAAAAACATCAAATAACCAGGGAACAAGCACTCTTAGGAGGTTTCAGGAGACTCTGTGAATGCTAGACCTAGAACTAAGTAAGAGGTGAAACTATTCCATTAATATCTAAATATATAGTTCTGAACGGAGATCAGATTTTTTTGCCCATCCATCATCTCTCACTCCAGTTTCAGCAGTCCTTGCCCTGTTAGCATTTGGAGAAGTTTTTGAAATATATTTCAGCTTCCTATAGAAGGAAGCTCTACATAAAAGGTGACAGATGGTTTGAATCTTTGAACCTAGCTTAACAAATGGCCTAGATATTTAGATATTTAAGCTTAATAGTTTAAATCCTTATTTGAATGCAAGGTTCAGCAAGATAGCTATTGCACATGGAGGAATATATGTGAGCAAATGGTTGGGGAATGGGGCCATATCCCAGTTACCTTTATATCATTCAAATCATCTCCAAAGTCTAGCAGAGATACAAATGGGCATTTTTGCACTGTATTTACAATCCAATGATTTTACTGAAAGTCTGTGGGGACTTCATGTATTATGAGGATTGTAGAAGAGACTTTAAGATGAAACCTGGAAGCTTTGTTACATAAACTTGGGGGAGGGCAGTGTACTAGGATAAAGGAAATCAGTTCAGAAAAAAAAAAAATGGTGAAGGTGAAATGCAAAAGGAAGAAAAATAAATGAAGGACCCTCTAAAAGCAATAGGGCTTAAATTTCTCCAGAATGTGAAAGACCCAGTAATTGGTCAAAAGATGTGATCAAAATGCAGGAGGTAGATTTAGCTTCTCTGTGGGACCATAAAAAGGCATAAGAATCAGGCAAGACACTTTCACGAGCCATCGTGTGCAAGGCTGGAGGAACAGGATGAGGCTGAAAGAATGGCTGAAAACTCAGGTGCATGGACAGATAATTCAGTTTGTTGGGAGGAGTTTTGTAAAGGTCTTCAGTCAAAGACGATGTGGAGTGTTGCTTTGTGAATGGGGTAAGAATGATATCGGAGAGGAAAGCAGTCACTGAATACATACAGCAAAACCAGCTTCTGTGCGGGTAAGCAAAGCATGGAGAGAGACACCTGCTAAGCACTGTCGTTACTCCATGATGCTGTAGGAAAAACTAAGAGATATCAAAAGTTCTGCAATTTTTTCATATTTAGAGTACACTAGAGTTGAAATTCAGACCTATGCTAAGTCTAGATGCATGTTTTACAAACAATAGCTGTGCATTGTCCTGCAACAATTTGTCAGTTTTAGAATAATTATGTTATTTCTGTAGTTTATCAGTTCTCCATGTAGCAAGCTTTACTAATAATCAGGCAATATCTCCCATGGGATCATGACTTTGTAGTATTGCTGTGGAATAGTGCATTGAGTTATCAAAAACCCAAAAGAAATAGGTGCATGAGAAGTGGAGAGAAAGAATATGTGAGTAAAGATCTAATGTAATCTGAATGTCTGCTGGAATACTTCTCCAGGCTCTTTTGAGAACGTGTTTTAAGCTGTTCTTCACATACATACACTACATAGGCTAAAACCTACCTCTTTTTCAAATATTTTATGCTACATGAATTGACTAAAGGGCGGGATTTAGACAGGCTGCTGTCCTTGAGGCAGTGATTTTGCAGCCAGAAATACAGGAATTAGCTTCTCCTCACCTTTAAAATGCAAGATTTACTGCCAAAACAGAAGCCTTTGAGGCATTTTTCCTCTCTACTTCTAACGACACAAATGCCTAAAGTTCTTAGCCTGAAAACCTGAATTTATCTCTGTTTTTTTGTCTCCATGTAGGATGAATGATTCATTTTGTTCTCTGAAGCTGTTTCCAGCTGCAAAGCTGCTGCTCTTTATTCTGCCTTGGGAATTTCCCATGCTCACCAAGACTGTCACTGAGTGAACTTCAGAATGATTTTGAATTGGGGAGAGCAATGCATACACTACATATTTTCAATATTTGTATTATTTTTCCTTAAGAATGTGTACTTTCTGATATTTAATGGAAAGTTAACCTACTTCAGAGTTTCATGGCTAAACTAAATACTGCTTCACCTTTTCCATGAGAGATCCCATTTGATATTGGTATGGTATTTACTCCATCCCAGTTCAAGAAAACTGCCCTGTTCAGGAGGGAACTCCTTGTCTAAACATCTGCCTAAATAGCAGGATCATCAATGTAAAGAAAGTACACAGGTTTAACTAACCAGACAGGAATGGACCATAATGGGAATAGGTTATTCCCCAAAATGGATTAGATGTCTTCTTCTTTTTATTCTCTGTTCTTAAAAAAAAGTGTCTATATTTCTTTTAATTGTCAAAGTCTTTGTCTTAATTATCTTCTTGGTTCTCATCAATATTTTTATTTCTCCTCATGAGTTCTATGCTTGCATACAGATTTCAAAGGCACTTAAATGCCCATTCTCCAGTGGGCTGTGTCTAGGCAGGTCTCTCCACAAGCCACATTCATGCGCAGAGTCCTCACAGTGCTAAGGGCTGACCTTTTCAGAGAAGTATAGTCAGTAATTGAGGTCTTTTTTAGTTTCCCAGATCAGACTTACTTTCTTTGTAATACACTTAGAAGCTACTTTGCTCCTACCACATTGGTGAACCATTCCTGACAAGGTTATTTCCAATATATGAAACTTTTCAGCTAATTAAGCATTATTTGACATTGGAAAACTGAAAATTAGGATATGCTGAGATGGTAAACCTGGCCCTCTTTACTATTGCTTCTCGAGCAGGAGAAAAAAAGCCACGAGAAATGGATCACTCTTACACATGGTTCAGGAATTGTTATTAATATGTTTTATATAAAATCAAACAGGTATTTCAGTGCACTGTAAGATTTACTGAAACAGATTAAAGACACCCATCACATCATTCTGTATATCATACTGCTCTGCCAATGTGTTATCAAATAATACTCTATATATGACAAATTTGTTCTCTAAGCATCAAAATGCTTTTTTGTTTGGGGGGGGGTATGCAGCAAAAAAATACTATTGGACCATATTTTCAGCTGCTGCAAATGAACGTAGCTCCACTGGGAGTAGCTCCAGAAATATAAAATGAACGTTGAACTTCTTACAGTAGAATCAGCTACTGTAGTACTTCAGTGATATGGAGGGTTGGGGTGTAGCAAACATTTGAAGAAAGCATAATATATTATGTTGGAATAAGCTTTGCTTCAGTGCCAGGTGAACTGAATAAAATACTTCAAGCAGCGAAATGTTGAATGCCTGTAATGTGCTTCAGTAACAGCATTATAAATGCCTATAGGGGCAAGGCTGGTGCATAGAAAAATCATACCTTTTTAATACAGTAGAATTCCCTGTGTGCAGACTCTGAAGTAATGGCTAAAAATGAAGTTTATAATGAGCATGGGATTCACATACTCTCTAATGAAAACCTTGTTAAAGAGGCCATATGGTCATTATGCTATGGTTGGAAGCAAAAGAAAAAGCATTATCATGAATCAGAAAGCAGATAAGAGGCATAAAATGAAACAGTCAACAAAGTTCCATTTTCAGATAGCAAAATGAGATAGCAAAACTTGCTTGTTAAAATTAATTAATATTAGAAAAAAGTTTGGAGCCATAATATTCCTGAGAAAGCTAATAAGTGAGAATGCAATGCAATAACTATGGCAAGAAAGGTTTGTAACTATTCATACAACTCTGATGAATATTAAATTAATCATATCAGCTTTGAAAAAAAGAGCTTGGCACCATGGTGGACAGCTCAGCGAATTCACTGCTATCCAATGTGTGGTCCTAAAAGCAGACAAGATTAGAATATTGAAGGAACAGAGTAGAAAATGCTATTGAAAGTAATCTAATATTGTGTAAACGAGTCTTTCCTGGAATGCTAT
The DNA here is from genome assembly GCF_036370855.1 of Dromaius novaehollandiae. Lineage (NCBI taxonomy): Eukaryota > Metazoa > Chordata > Aves > Casuariiformes > Dromaiidae > Dromaius > Dromaius novaehollandiae. The sequence goes on from NC_088098.1 coordinate 23,793,867, forward strand.
GTTCAGTTCTGTTCATCTTGTCTCAACAGAGATATAAACAGGAAGAAGAAGAGTTCAAAACTGGGTCAGTTATACCACAAATAATAACTGGAGGAACTCATCCCCACAAGTTTCCAGTAAAATCAAGCTTAAAAAAAAAAAGGATTAATCTTATGGTAAATGAATGATGAAACCATCAACAGCTACAGCAAACAAGCTGCCATCATAACTCTGACAGAGCTCTGCACTGGAAAACCAAGGAAGGAATTATCGGGGACAACCAATGTTGTTTTCAAAGGTTGCAAGCAATCTGCCACAGCTGCTTTTGGCTCACTGAGTGCCCAGGCACCCGCCAAGGCAAGCCCCAGCCCTGTCGCTGGGGCACAGCAGCGGACTGCAATACCCAGCCCTGTCCCCAGATCTCAAAGTGCTCAAAGAAAATAGTTACCAAAAGGGAAACGGGGCTGCAGCGCTAGTGCCTTTATTTGTAAGGATGAGGATCCTCAGTGTAAAACCGTATGGAAGTCATGATTGCAGTGAAATAGCCTAGAATTAAACAGAAGCAAAACAAAATCATCATCCTGAAAGAAGAAACAATGGCTGCAGAGCACTAGCTGCTTCAACTGCTACCAAAGTGGTGCACAAAGTCCCCTCCTGTGTGAAGTCACCCCAGGCGTTACTGGGGGCTGAGTGCCAGTAATGAAAAGCACAGGTTTTTTCATTCGTTTCCCCCCCCCAAAATTATGTCCACGCTTCGGGGTTCTGGTTTTTGCCCTTCAGAAAGTAGAAGTGAAATGAGGCATATCACTTATTTAAGGTATGATACACACGTACAGCTTTTTCTGGTTTCTTTTAACATGCAATCATTTTTTCCCAGATAAGATTCAATTAATTGGTGAGATAATGAAGGAAGTATCTCTCGGGAATTATTATGTAACTTATATTATCTCATGTGAACACAATGGGAGACATTAAAGTTAGGAACCTTCTGTTACTTTGCTGTTTTCAGCTCTTTTGCACATGCATTTTATGCACTAAATTTCAGTTTTATAAAAAAAATTCTCATAAACCTCAGGCATGTGTTTTTTTAGCAGCACACCACTTCACTGATTTCTCAGTTAATGTTTATTTTGTTCTTATTAATTACAAATATGCGTGTAATGATAGACTGGCTTGATTTCATCATGTTACACAGGCTTTCTAAAGCCATTGCCTAAGGACTATAATACAATCTGCTGAGCCCTAGGCAGAGTGATTTACAGACTGTTCTACATTAACCTGTAGTTCTCGCATCACTGAGTGTTTTCCTCCCCTAATTAAAGACTAGCCAATTGCGCTATTTATTATTACTTAACATGATAAGGATTTATGTAGAGGGAGATTAAATAAAGAGAGATTTAACAAAAACACAGAGAGTAGACTAAACATTTAATTAGCACAGTAATAACTTTCAGGATATTGGTATCTTCAAAATGTGCTTTCTATTATTTGTTCTTTTGCTATTTAAGCCTGCTTTTTTTTTCCGGGTGGAAAACATTCAAGTACAGTCAAAAGAAAAAGCCAGAGTGGTATGTGTAAAACACTGGCATAATAAGATCTTCCTGTGATTTGTATACATGTGTTGATGCAGGTAGCTGTATTTCAAGCTCTGCCTCCTACAGAACAGAAATAAATTTTCCATATTCAAAACTGTCACCAACTTCTCTTACAATACTGGCTCATTGGGGGTGTGGGGGGGTCATAATTCCCTCCTCAGATTTCTTTATATGAGTTTCCCTGAGGATAATTCCATTATTTATTTATACTGCAGTTTGCAAAGGATCAGGAGTTTTAATGCTTTAAGATCAGATGCTCTGCTGCTACTTTCCTGTGGAGCAAAACTAGTGCAACCTAGTCCAGCTTCTAGAGCAGATCAGAGCTGAACACTCCAGCTTTCTCTGCTTTTTTTATCTCCTTGCCTCCAACAAATTTCCTATTCCAGGGACTAGAACAACTCATATTGGCTCAATGAGCACAATTGCTGGAATGGTTCCTTCTGTAGCAACTTTGGATTAAACAGTTAATGCACTCCCAGATATAATTATGCAGGTAGTTGCTCCCTAATGCAGACTATCCAGCTGATCCAGATTAAAAGAGTGCTTAAATATAGCATTTCCACTAACCTGAGTCATACGGACAGAACCAGGTAGGATGGAACCATCTATGAAGTTATGCCAGCAGATCAGAGACAAGCAATCTGTGAGTGTGTGAGCAGAGAGCTGACCCCTGCTCTGCTGCAGTCAGTTCAGCACACCTCACCAAGCTCAATGCAAAGCAAAGGTCCCAGCAAAGGAAAATGTTCCTGTTCTCCCATTTTAAAAGTGTTTCTAACTTTTCTGTGCTCATCATATCTGCAAAGTAATTTGGAAGATAAAATATATTTTTGATAAAATCTGATTTGGAATTGTCTTCTGAGGGCCATGATAAAATTTGCATTCAGTGGCAGAAATACAGTATATAAACAAAGCCATGAAATTTTAAATCCTAACAAAAATGAAATGAAAAAGGAAAGTATTTTGTCACAGCCAAGATAACAAACTCAAAGAAAAATTACATTTTTCAAAATCAGAAGCAAGAAACTGGATCTTTTGGAAGCACACGGCAAAGCAATAAGGGGCTTAGTTCACGATTTGCTAGCACCAGTGGCTGCCTCTTGATCAGCCGAAGGAAAGGAGCAGGAGGGGAAAAAACCCGTATACAATAAAGGCACAGATAATCTAGAACAACTAAAAATTAAGCTAGGGCAGCATATGTAGTGCATTTACTTTTGAAAAATGTGCATATGGGTTTCTAAAGACAAGAGCTGAGGCTTTAAGCAGCAGTGGGCAGCCTGTGCGTGGCACGTCCCCTTCAGTGTTGCCCGACAGGGGAAGGTGTGGCATTGTCCTTCCCCTGGAGGCGAGACAGAAGGGCAGCTGAGAAACGGCACAGTGCATTTGGTTTGCAGTTATGTCACCTGCCCACCAGTGACTGAGAACTGCGTACATGCATGCTGGTTGCTGCGTGAAGGTGTTTAAAAAGTTAGTGCTGTACCTTTAACTTCAATGGCAAAGTTACACTGCCAACTAATCAGCATATTTCATAATACCATCCAGAGCAATCACTGTTGAATATTTTCAGTCTGCATACCACTGTGAAAAACACTCAGGCCTAATTCAATATATGAGAACAATGGACTCCTTTCAAACTCTCTAATGCAAATTCAGTTAAGAAAATACACAAAATCAACAGTGAGTTGCTACTAACATGGTTCTGTTACAGAGGAAAATGAGGGGATAGAGCCAAGGATGGTTGGGTTATGTCAGTGCTGAGAACTGATGGGGGGCATTGAAAGGATGCACAGCAGGAGGAAGAGAGTGTCTCAGGCTCAGGCTGCTGCCTTCCAGATGTTTCAACAGCTGGGCTCTCAAAAGGTATGGCTAGTCTGAAAGGAAAGTACAGCACTGGCTAGAACAGGTAGCATTGCTAGAGCTCACTGAAATATAATTTCAAAATGAAGATGTGCATTGGTAAGATTTTCAATAACGCTGTAGTGACAAAAAATTAAAGGAAGAAATAAAACCTTCTTCTGCTTTATGCCACTCTGCCTAATTTAGGTGGGCTCTTAGGAATGCTTTAACTCCTCTTTGCCATATAGGTAATAAATATATATACATATACAAAAATATGTGTAATATTATAATATATAAAATATGTATAATATATATTTATTCATTTAAAAAGATGCTAAGTGACTCATAAGTACTATAGAGATGCTGTGAAATGCTTTGATCAAAGGTGCTCTTTAAAGGTTAAACATTAGTTTCATTAACTAGCATACAAGGTACACCAGAGACTTTGAGCTAGTTGCTGCTCCCATTTTTACATGTACATTATGCTTCTAAATTCTGTAGCATTTCACAAAGGTAACCAAGTTCAACATATAGTTTCTATGCTTCATGTTGTGTGAATTCCTCATGCTAGAAAGCGAAGGGTTTATGACATATATTACAAGTACTGCAGCAACGACATAAGTACTCTGTTGCCTTTGACACAAAGAAAGGTTTTCCTTCATAAAGAATGATCTACTTGGTGTGTTATTTTTGTTACCCAGATTGGTCACTTGCAAAATATAATATACCTTCCTAAATGTGCTGAGAAAGTTCATGCTAGATACTCCATGGATATTTTTCTAAAAGGGAAGTCGCATTTCTGCTTTTATGTGGAAAGAGCATTTCCTTTTTAGAAGTTAAACAATGGTAGGGTAAAGTACCCTAAAGGTAAAGTAAGGCTAAAGCCGTTCAGAACCATCAGATAATTTATCTTGGAAAAAAGGATACTGGCATGCTGAGCTAATCGAACAGTTTGGTTGGCTGAACATTGGCTAATACGCTGTAGCACTCTATTGACTTTCCAGAACTTGTCAATCAGTTCAGTTCCCCCTGCATTAGTATAACCATGAAAGAACAACACATATCAGGAGCTTGGCTATGGTCCTAATTGCAAACAGTACGACTCTTTCTGAAATACTACTTAGTATCTTTTAAACTGCAACATGTCCTAAAGCTGGCAAAGGTCTTTCTAAGGCTAGTAAACCATTTGCAAAAGAAATCTCTTTGCTTGCCTAAAGAATCTCTGGAAAGCCATGTGGTCTTGACATGCCTGTAAAAATAACATCTGCTCTAAGAAAATCCTCTTTTTTTCCTCTCTCTTAATCCTGCCAGTTGTGCAATCTTGGTTATATGTTTGCACAATAGAGAATAGCATTTGTAAATTTAGTTTATATGTGATCTATATAGCCATGTTTTTCCAAAAAGAGAGTGCCTATTACCAGTAATTGTTATTGCTATACTGTATCACTCCCCTGAGGGTTTACAAACAAGGAGAATTTCAATCTCAGCTTGTGTTTCACCTTTACTTCCACAGACATTCACTTGTTAGCAATCCTTAGCTGCCGCAAATCTCTCTCCCATTCTGCTGAACACAGATCTTGTGCCTTCGCTTCCTTCTAGTCACGTTCTGCAATCAGTTCAAGTTTTTATATAGTCTCTTCAATTTAATGAAATAACACCAAGTGCTGTACAGTTTATGAAGTAATTAAAACATGTTGAAAAGGATTGTTGTAGTCAACAGCAGGAATGAGAAAAGAAATAACAACCAAAATTCAATTACAGACAGAAAGAACTCTCCGAAAAGCTCCTTCACTCTCAGAGAAACCAGATGGTTCAAGGCTTGTATGGTGTCTATAGCTGTCCTGCTATGCTGAAAACTAGAGAATTTATAGAGCTGCTGGGCCAAATTCTGCACTCACCAGAGCATAAATCTACAATAATTCCATTAGCCTTTGTGGATTTATGTCATTGCAAGGGAAATCAGAATCTGACTCTCTGTTTTCGCTGCTTCGTGTGCTGAATACTCTGCTCATCATAAATATAATTTAACAGAAAAAACGAAGTCTTGCATCATAGGGATTAGAATAGACATCTTTTAAAGTGACTGGGCAACAATTAAGACAGATGTTCCTGATGAATACACATCCAAATTGCTAGCTCCTGCTCCTTACACAGTAGAGTGCAATGCTTTTTTTGAACTTGACTTTAATCAGTACAAAAAGAAAGCCTGGTCATTTGCCAGTCTGCTTTCCCTAAGGGGTTTGCCTGAGGCAAGTTTGAAATGACAGCTTAGACAGGGTGCAGAGAGAATTAAAGCACTTAAAAGCATATTTTTGCTTTACTTTGTTAGTTTTTAGAATTTTATAGAATGAAAATGTAGGCTGAGGATCCAGTAGCATGTGTGTTGGTGTCTGGCCTGAGTTTGTATCTGGGATACCTACTCTCATAGGTGTCCCATTTCCAACTATCCCAGCCTGCCAATGTGACAGGTAATCCTCAGGCTGTACTTGGTGCAAGCAACTCTTTGGTTGACAGTTTGGAGCTCGGGTATTGACAGAATGACAGCCAGGACGCTGCCTTGGTGCGCAGCTTTTGGAGCCCTATGACCTGATGTCAGGAGGAGTGGGGAAGTTAGGAGTGAGGTACCTACTGCGTTTTTTAAAATTCAATTTAAACATCCAAAAACATTTGAAGATCGTCATTACCACCAAATTAGTCTGGTCTCTGGCTTTGTGCCTAAATGTGCAGTCGCGAATCATTAGGAATCAGTTCATAAGCTGCTGTAACTTCTTGTTTACCTAACAGCCTATTATTTCTATTAATCATTTCTGGTAAATCCTTTTAGGGCTAATGACATATTTCCATAAATAGTATTCTTAGCAGCCATTATGAAGCCAGCAACTAGTCATGATAATAGGCATCCTAAAATATTGTTGATAATATCTGCCATGAGCCAGCCATGGATTTACTGGGCAAATGCAGATTTATACTCCCCTATTAGCACAGCATGAAGCACCGCAAACTCTGTCACATGCTGAGGGAGAGGTAGTGCCAGGGCTGCGATCTGATTTAGAAAACTCAAGGACTGAAAATGAGCTACATAGTAGGTAGTAATGGTTTGCTAAAAGATGACAGATTTTGGCAAGTACTGTTCTGAAAATCAGACGTCTGCTGTGAGCAAAGTTAGGGATGGGAACATTGCAGAATGCAGCACCTAAAAGAACGAAAAATGGCTTTGGGTTGCACGCTGTGCTTACGTTATGAGAAAGTGGTACACTTTCCCATTCCCTGTCACAACAGCGTGAAGGTGCTTGCAGGAAAAGATGGACCCTAAGGAGACTGTTTTGTGGGTTCTGGTCTAAAACATTTTTAAGAATGGTAGCTCACTGCTAACCCTTTCACCAGCACTAGCGCCATGGTTTAGATTATTGTTCTAATATGTCTTTCTGCATTATAGTATTAAATAGCTAAGTGAGACTGCTTTGATAGCCCATGCCATGTCTGAAGTATTAGGGCAGTACTGTTGGCAGCATGCATAAGTTTTACATTTTTTTCACAATAAGATCTACACATTTCTCTGTAAATCAAGAGAAATCTCACATTTTTACAGAATTCATAAAAATGAGAATAAAAGCAGTCTGGATGGTACAAAATTCATAACTTGACAAAGTTCCAAAGTGCTATGGACCTTTTTAGCTTTGACTAAACATATCTATCTACTGTATGTGATGATTAATATTTGAGAACATCTGCAGCTTCAGTAACATACAGCATTAATCCTCTAATCCTCTATCAAAAGACCTTTAAAAAGTAAACACCTCCGTCCAACTGCCAGGAGTTCGTATGGGCTCTAGCTGTAGAAAACAGACAGACTGACAGGCGGACACCTGCTATTCCCATAGACTGCATAGGGTCAATATTAGCAGAAATCTCTGTTTACCGCAAATAAAAGTTGCTTCTTTGTTTAGCTGAGTTTACTCTAAATGTTTCTAAGAGCTGAAAGAAATTCAGAATATGATTGCGAATGAAAAATAGACATGTTTTTGAATCAAAAAAAAAGAAAGAATCTTATTTTCAGACTGGTTCTAGCTGTTACCTTATGTACTCTAAATTGGGGCATTCTCCTGTCCAAAATCACACTCAAAAATTAACAGAATGCTAATAGTTTGTTACTGATACTAGAAGCCTTTTCAAGAGCTAAGTTGCCGTTTCTGTTGTACTGAATTTCCAAAGGAAGAAATCTTCCTTAAGCTGAAAAAACATAGTACAGACCTGCAAGTGTATGCACAAGAGGATTACAAAGTAGATAAGCTTATTTTGAACAGGACAAGGATCTCACATTTCAGATGCTGGTTTTTTTTTCCTTAGCAAATTATAAACATCTATTATATTTGCTATATGCATTTGATAAAATTCAGAAAACACATTTTAGAAATATTGCCTAGATTAAACATAAGGTCTCAGCAAACTTTAGCATATGTTCAAAGGTTTCTTTTTTAACTGCTTGTGTGTTTTCTCCGACATAAACATTTGTTTAGAGAAATGTCCTTCAGTCACACTAAGTAATAAGCCAATAGAAAGATGATCAGCTTGGTTGTTGGAGTTATGTTTTCATGCCTTGAAAAGGTGATTGTCATTTTGCATCTATGTGTGTGCAGCCTGAATTCTGCTCTGTTGCATGCTTTTGTAATAAATGGATCTCAAGTAAATTGTGATGATGTAGCTGCAAGCAGGATTCAGCTTTTACAGGAACTCCAGTCTGAAGTGACAACCTAGGTTAACAAATCCAATTCTCTGTACTAGCAGGCAGCTCCATGAGAGATGTTTAGTTCTGACTGAGCTAAAAACAAATCTACCTCCTGTTATAATAAGTCCCAGTTTTCTATTGGGAACGATCTTTAGACCTACAGTAAAAAAGTAGATCTATAATGATCTACAGAAATGAAGCAGGATAATTTGAAGATATTGCTAATATTATAGATTCCAGCATAGCAGGGAATTTATTCCACAAAATTCACAGGGGATCTGGGACAAAGACTGTGTCCCACAATACAGAGGAAAGAAAAAAAGCACAAAAAAACCCAACAAAATACTCCTAACTGTTCCATTCTGATTTGGGGAAAAATTCTTCCTGACCCTAAATCTAGCTACTGGTTTAACTATAAGCCTACTTCAAGGGGCACCAGGAGCAGTACAGCACTGTGCTTTACATCCTGTCTAGACATGTGGCCCATTTCCAGTTGGCTGGTCATTAGAGGAGCAGAACAAAATTCAAACCAAAAAATCTAGAGGCCAATTTATATATAAAGAGAGAGGAGGAAAAAAATCCTTCTTGGCCCAAAAGCAGCCAGTGAATGCCCTGAAGCACAGAATTAATACAATATGATGTATGTCGTGAGCAAGCCATGATCAAGTTTCCTTTCAAAACTGCTTGGAGACTTGGACCCAAGGATTCATGTCTGTCCAAGGCTTTGTTGGGTATTGGAAAGCATAGCTTTCAAAAAAAGTTATCTGCAAGTATACTTTCTTTTTCTGGAGAAGAAGAAGCCTTTATCTCTGCAGAACTAAAAACTGATCTAAAGAGGCTGAAATCACTGAAGCATTCACCCCCCCACACTAGGAACTGCTGGTGGCTGGTCATTCAGCAAAGGGAGTCCGAGAGCGGAGGTGTAGGCAAAGGAGCTGGAAGTAGTGGTCTCACGTCGGTATGTGCAGTGCTCTAGAGCAGCATTCCCAAAAGATGTTCCCTGCCTTTCTGTCTCCATATCGTATTTCAAGATTCATCTCTTCAACATGCTATTATTCTGAAGACCAGGACACAAGAAAATGTATGGGCAGGACGGGATAAATGGCTGGCATCTAGGAACTCTTGTCTTCACATTCTAGGCACCACACTGAAATTCTGTGATGTGATAAAGAAGCACTTTACATCAGCAGAAAGAGAGAAAATTGTGGTAGTGGTGAGCATTATAGCAAAAAGTGAGCTATATGTATCTGGGGACATGATTTGTTTTATTTCTGTAGCATCCTGAGCTCTTATTTCTGATTTATTTGCTTTACTCATCTGTTTCATTATTAAGGTCATTCTGTACTATCTGATTACACAGGCTAATCAAATAAAGAAGGTATGGAAGATGAAGTTATTATGTTCATCCAGACTAATGTGTTTGTGTACGTGTGTGTATCTGTGTGTGCGTATTTGTGGGTGGACAAAAAGACTGAAACTGCAGGGTTTTTTTGTAACTTGGGAAGAACATATCCATTATTTTTATTGGAGCTAATATTTGTTTTAAAGAATATTGTTTGTGTTGCAGTAGTGCCTACTGTTCTAACTGGAGATTAGGGCCCCTGCTTGGCATACGCTGTGCACAGTTATGATAAAAAGAATGCCCTATCCCAAAACCTTGCCATCTGCACAGTTAATGAGAAATAACAGTGGATACAATAGACTGGAGCAGAATGAGGAAACGGAGACACAGTTTAAGCAGTGTAATAGGCAGCAGCCTCCAACTAGCCGAAGACTGATCTGGCTGTACTTATACAAAACAAAGGGCTTTGTTATCTTCATATACCCCTGTTCTATCATCATATAGGAAGAATTCCCTTTCTGGCCATATTTACAGTGATGTAAACAATAAAAAGAAGAAATAGTACTACTGTAATAAGTACATATTAAAAAGAGGAGCGCTTACCCTGATCCACATTATTAAGACACTTTTTTAAAAAAAATATGGAGTCTCTTTGTAGAAATATTGTTTTAGGTTTCAAAGATAGTAAGATGAACTGCATTAGAAAAGGAAAGTTATTCCAAAAGAAAAGATATCCACACTGAGGTCCTCTAGAAAATTAACACATGTACATTTTGACTAGATAGGACTAGATAGTTCAGGAAAATGGTAATTTTCCTTATACATTTTTAATAGTCAGCTTGACTAGAATTTAGATTGCTTATGGCTAAAAGTCTTATTCAGTGCATGAGGTGTGTGAAAATTATAACTTTATGCTACATTTTTATTCACTTCCTTTTGATGGCTGATATGATCAAATAAATTTCTAGCAGATGATTTTCACACTATCAAAATCACAATGACTGAACAGAACTGGTCCTTTAGGTTGTCTTTTCAGGCAGTTTGGCAGTTACCAACCTGTTATAAGTTGCATAAATGTATGCATGTTCTGATAAAAATTCTTTCTACCCATGAAAAAATAATTTGCCCTAACTCCCAAGCTAACACACACCTTTAATTTTGCATGTGCTGTATTTTTTCAGCAGGGTGAAAAAATAAACTTTTAACTTCTCGAAAAGTAGACAGCTTCTTCAGCTCTTAAAAATCAAAAACATCTTTCTCCAAATATATGTCAGTAAATAAGATTGTCCCTGTGCATTTAACACATAACTAGTGACTCATTAATTAGCGTTCTTAAGTACCAGCATAGATAGTCAACATCCCAAAACAGGGAAACAAGCCTCACGGATGGACAAAATGTCTTTCATCTCCTTCTGGAGAGATGATAAATGAGAAGAAATGTGTGGAAGATGAGAGGTACCTGAATGCACAAGGGAGAGAAGGTACCAATGATATGAAAGCGATGATGATAAAAACTGCCCTTTAAACCAAGCTAACTCTCTAAACTCTATTTTGTTCTATTAGCCATAGTTACCAGAACCCTTGATGAGAAGTGTATTCTATTTGCTCTGGACTCTTTCCAGTACAAAAGGACATGCATGCTACCTGAGAGAGCTTGGAAGTATGAGGTGGAAAACCGAGTATGAAAGTGAAAAAAATATTACAATACAATAGATATATTTTGAATTTGTATATCTACATGTATACTCGCACAGAGATTTGTGAGGTTGTTTTTTTTTTTAAAGGCAGGAGTTTCTGCTATGTCCTACTGCCCAAACTTACTTTTAACCAGAGCTGATCAGAAAATGCATGTTTTCCCCAAGATGGGGGTAGATTTTCACTGAATATATCACATGCCACATGACTGAACTCCAGTTCATGAACCCCAGATTTCTCTTGTAGTAGCCACAGTAGCTGAGGTTCGGTTCTTCATGCCCTCCCGAGCCTCTTTAAGGCTACCTGGCTGCTCAGCCAGCTTGTCCTGGCAGGCCCCATGCCCATGGTGTCCCATCAGGAATAGCTCTCAGGGCAACACACTTGGAGTAGTGTCAAGGAGGAAGCAGGATGAACTTCATATTTCTTTTATTTATTGAATGTACGAAAATATAGCTACACATTGTAGCTATATAGTACAATAATATATCATCCAAACCTCAACTTATGTATATATCTATGGGTGTGTTCAAAATTCTAAACATTGCGTAATCCGTGGTCCAGGACTCTGAACACATAATGCCACAGCATGATGCGGGGGCCACGTCCAAATGTAGGAAGGGTTTGCCTGAGGACGTACACGTGACTGTGGAAATACACCACTTTTGGGGTTTTTTTTTTTTTGAAGTTGAAAACAATCCTTCTCAAAATATATAGTTGTGCATATGTATTGAGGAAAGGAAGACATGTGCCATTCATTTGGTAAAGAGATGGACTAATTATCAGGCATCCAGATGGTAAAATACAGACTATAATTCACAGGCAAGCATTCAGCACAGATCAACACCTCCAGTATGACTCCCACACCCCAACAGCAGTAAAAACACAGAACTACAAAAACGAAATGCTGCAAGGGTCTCAAGAAACCATCTAATTCATCTTCTTGCGCTGATCAAGACAATTTTGCGGCATAGCAATAAAATTTTATTCTACAGAAATACTGCACGGACAAAGGGTTTCAATAATTAAAAATTCCTTCATAGGCAAAATGAGCAAAAAGAAAAAACTCCAGAAGAGAACCTTGAGAAATTCACTGGAATCCAAACCACAAAAACCTCAGAAGAGAGAATAACCACAGCATGCATCCTGACTGTTGCAGACACATGCGACTCTTTAATGTGGTTGCAAGTAGAGCATGCAACAGGAATATTTTATTGCACATGGGATCATTTACACACATACTGAGCAAACCGAAAAATAAATTTACATAACATGCTCAGAAAACTCAGCAGCTGAAACGACTGTGAAATAAGCTTTGCTGTAGTGGGCTTATAGAGCAATGTGATGGACAAGTTATGAGAACCTGAATAGCATATGAACTTTTCCCACAAGTCGGTGCCAAAAAAAGGCAACTGATGAATCTACACAGATATGGACATAGCTGCCATGGGCTGCATGCATGGAGGAGAAAGGTCTGTAGCTCCTGCCCTGATACAGGATGGAGAACACCTGCTGTATCGGGGCAGTGGTAGCAAGGAAGTGGTCCCAAACCCTACCAGCCACTTGTAAATCTTTTCCTCATAGAAAACGACCTGAAATTCCTGCCAAATGCTGTATCTCATAAGCTTGCTCTGGACTGAGGGACCCAAAACTCAAAGGTCTTCATTGTGTAACTCTTGATTTGCACAGGCACACCTGGGAAGCATTACTGCACCAGTCTGTGCTCTGGGGACCACTTTGTGGTTTCTCTGCCTTTGCACTGCCGTGCTGAGCACATGACAGACCACCTGCTGACTGCTGAGGATAAATGGCAGTGAATGGTGTCTTACTGTTCTTCGTGGTTTTTAATTAATCGCATATTTCTGTGCTAAGTTCTATAATACGGAATAGAGAAGGGATGGTGGAAGGCTTCTTACCGCTTCATAATTGCCATTAGAGCATATATGGGGTTGTCTGCTCTGCAGGGAAAAGGAAATAAGGAATCAGAATATATGTCATTAATTAGTGCAGCTTCTGAGCAAAATTCTGAATTAACATACATGGTAGAGTGGTTTAAAGAGCTGCTATTGTTTCTATCTGTTACATTTGCTTGTTTCTCTAGGAAACCAAGGAAAGTAAAGGAGGAAATCCAGGGATTTACCTAGGTGCCGTGCATGCAACTGTGCCTCCCCGAATAGGAGAAAGCAGGACAGCAATTGAGGTTTTACACCTCGAAAATGCTACTCCTGAACTCTGAGCGAGGTCACTGATGTGCTGCTGCTGTTGGCACAGGGGTGACCTGGCTTAGAAAGAGCCCTGTCTCGTGGGCAGCTCCGTAGCTGAAGGAGCTCGCTCACCACAAAGCCCCATTCAAATTCCCCAGGGCTTTCCCTCCGCAGCATTTTGAAGCACTCCCACACCAACTGCGGCTTACGAAGTCTGCTCACAGCCTGTCACAGCTCACCCTACCAAAAAAGCTGTATTCATAGCGAATGTGAAGCCAGAACGAGGACGCTGAAGTTATCCTCGACTGGTCTTATTCTCTTCTGCAACCGCAGGCTGCCTGGTTACGCAAGCTGGCAGCTTTCTGTTGCTGTCACCCTGAGACCCAAATACAGCTTAGTTACCCAGTCAAATGCCTGGAAAAGGTAAACTAGCAGAATACTGTAACTAGAGCTTTGCCTAAGAGAGGTTATAAGGGAAGGAAACCTTTTTTACTTCTAAAATTTTACCTTCATGTATTTGGATAGCTCCTATGGTTATCACTGGGTGTGTTTTTCTCATGGCCAGTGCTTTGAAATAAAACTTCTTGTATGAATCAGAAATGAAATATGCATGTACATTGTCTTTGCATTTACATTACAAGCTTACATGTTTGGAATATTCTATGACCTAATAATACAACGAAAAAGCAAAGTATATTATTGAACTGAACACATAAAATCTGCTAAATAAGTTTATGTACACATGTATAGTGTGAACAGAGAATTTAATCACATTTTCTACAGAATTACTGAACTGCTGGTAGCAATTTTATTTAAATTAACCTGGCTACATGGAATTTAACACTGGAAGAAATAAGGATGGAAATGTCATTTTCTCGGCTGATATACAATAATCTTCCATATTCAGATTCTGCTGGAATGCTAATTGGAAATGTTGAATTTCAGGGTCCTGTTAATATACTAGACTCTGAGATGTACTTTCATAACAGCACTTTCCTTCTTCCACACTTCCTTCATTTAGAGGCAATCTATGTCGGAGTTCTGCTGTTGCTACAGTAATACTTAGGATCATATCTGAATGGCCCAGGGAAAGGTTGCTGTAAGTCAAGAACCCAGAAGAACCAACGTGTTTCTATTATACAATGTGAAAAATACTTAGGAAGCCTGTTAAGTGGAACTGTGTACCCAGTTTCCCTGGAGCTTCATTTCACATGATTACAGAAAAGTGTGTTTCAGTGACTGTGCAGATACCCTGGTCAGAGGGTCCCAATGACTCTACTTTCTGAATGGGAAGGGCTTTACTGCTCCCACCATGAACTGTCACTGCCTATCTCTATATTTTCAAAATCCTTTTGAAGATTCATATTTTTCATCTTAAAACCTACATAGTGTCTGACATCTCCAAATTACTTTCATGATTTTAAGAAATGTATTCAGACAACCATGTATTTATAAGCACTTTCTTCTGCAAGACACCCTGTATAAATCAGACCTTATTTTTCAAGAATAAAGTGCCACCCAATGTAGTAACAGCATCAGAATTACACGGTGCAAATGACCTAGAAACTCCAGGATGAGAGTGGCTGTTCCTGGCATTCGATACTTACTCCAGAAGTCTTTGATTTCATCTGAGAACAACACTACATCTGGAGCACAAATTAAAGAATTTTGCAGTCTTTGTAAATTATTATCATAACTACTAAAGAAGACATTTTAAAATGCTGAAACAAGAGGCTTCTCTTCTGAGAAAGGTTCTGTCCTATGAAAAAGCCAGAAAACAATAAGTACTATCCCCCTTGCAGCTGACATTTTGTTGAGAATGAAATAGTAAATGCAGTCCACAGAGATGTCTTAATGACACTCAGGATCTGATACTAATCTCAGAGACAGGAGCAATCACTGTAAAATCGTCTCTGCAGGGGCATAAGCAAGAACTGGTTTTGTAAATCTTTTCTGTGTACTTACGCAGAATTAAACCTGATCCTCACTGTGAAACCATCTTGACAAAGCAATAGATCTTAAAAGGCTAAGAAGAACAGTATTTGGAGACAGGACTTTTTTTGTCCAGAATGTGAATACCCGTATTAACATGGGATTGTCAGCTACACGCGCATGTGATGGGCAGTGCAATCAGAGTTGTAACAACAGTGGGGCAAGAGAGGCACCAGATGGTGACAGATGTGAGGGCCACCACCTCGGGGTGCACCTCAGGTCCACGGCAGACTCTGGAAAAAGCATCTGGCAGCTGAAAAGGGCAGAGAGGGCAGTGAGACTGGGGGAGAGAGAGCTCCTAAGCAAAGGGGACTGGGGGAATAAAGCAAGTGTGTCCTGCGTACCAAAACATCCTGCTGCCGTCTGAATACAGTAAACAATTTTGTGCATATTAAGCCATGGATCTTCAAGTCCTATGTTAAATCAATGCTTGATTAATTTATCTTATTAAAAAATTCTATTTGGGGAGAGAGGAAAATCCATGATTGTTTACTGCATCTGAAATTCACTTGCAGGAAGAAAACCTTTAATATTGCCTTATGCATGATTTCACTTACCTCTGTTTTGTACTACTGTCATCCCACTTATTTCAACAGACGTTTTACACTGGAAAATCTGAGGTCAGAGTGGGACTCTTAACAGATCTAAAGTGTTGTGATCCATGGGGATCTTTTATCTTACGGGAGAAAAATTTTTACTGGGAAAATTTAGACCATAGTTTTTGTACACATTTAAATTATTTTGTTTAAGAGTCCATAAATAGCCTCTTTGGAAATGAAAGTTTGTAGTCACTATGCTGAAAGTTTCAAACATTTGCTAGCTTCACCATTCAGAGATTCATTAGAGATAAGGTTCAGCTAGCAAAAAGAATTGTTCTTTGCAGAAGATTAGCTGTTTTTCTGTATTTATGTGTATCCACATCTCACACCATGCATCATATTCAGTCTTTTGTCTAAAGTGTAGGTCAGTAATGTACAGTTTTGACATTTTCTCTTTTAATTTCCCAATCCACAGGATTTGACATTTGACTGAGATTAGTTTCTGCATATTTCAGTGTGGGTGATGGGTGTGGGTGATCAGAATCTTAATTAAGTTACTCCAAGCTGAATTTCTAACCTCTGTCCTGCCTGGCTTGTAGCATTCATCAACAAAACACAGCATAAATTGTGTATCTTTATAAGGAAACTTCATTTCCTTAAATCTTTCACATCAGAAACATGGTCCTTTGTTAAAACAAGAAGTCTGCAGAGGAAAAAGTGAACTGTGTGATTTCACTAGCACCATCCCTCCTTTTGTCAGTGTTGCATTCTGCTGTTCTTTATTCCCATCCTTAACTGCATGCTGCAGGGCAGTGGCCTTTCTTCTGCTAGCAAAAGTTCTCTGTAATGCTCAAAAGCTGTTGTTAAAATGTGGGGAACATGTCTAAAACCACTGCAGCCAGCTGTAATGAAGTGAAGTCCATTAGGAACATTGCTCTTACACCACGCTCTTCACTGTAGCACATACATTTATTAGACCCCCTAGGCACTGCATGACATTGCGAGGACACAGTGACTGAAATAATGAGTAGCCACTGTGCAGTAACATGTCATTTTACAGCAGGAAACCTTTGTATGGTAGGCATGGTGCCACACAAAGATTGATTAGAACCAGATGGTAAAAAATGCATTGCAACTGGCACCCTGATGAGCTTGTTGGAGTGATTAT
The DNA here is from genome assembly GCF_036370855.1 of Dromaius novaehollandiae. Classification (NCBI taxonomy): domain Eukaryota; kingdom Metazoa; phylum Chordata; class Aves; order Casuariiformes; family Dromaiidae; genus Dromaius; species Dromaius novaehollandiae. The sequence continues at coordinate 23,810,940 of NC_088098.1, forward strand.
TAAAATGGTAGACTATTCCTCCTGAAGGATATGCATGTTCCTGGATAAGTTCTCTCAGGCATTTTCTGGCATGGTCAAAGTCCCAAAAGTTGGTATTGGGATGGAAATGATCGTAGCTGACCACATTGTTATATCATTGTAATTGTATCAGTAGCGTACGGTACAATGATTGCATGCCTGAAAAAGTGTAATCAAGACAACAAGTGTTGCTACAATTCATTTTCTGCTCTAGAGCTCGGAAAAACCTGCATTCAGCTTGTGCCTCTGCCATATACTGCCTGTACCACTGCCAGGACGTCTTTGTAGGTGAAAATCTAATCCAGTTGTCACTGGCAAAATTTCCACTGAGCAGCACAGAGAAAGATTTTAATTCTCAATCTTCATGTTACCCACCTAGTAAATAAAGAGGATGCTTCTCTTCTCCTAGTCCATCTGTCTGTGCTTTGTTTATTTGTTTAGACTAAAATCCCTTTGGACAAAGACTTGCTAATTTTGCCTCTTCTGTAAAATTAACTTCAGTAATAACCTGTCCAAGTCAAGTAACATCAGCATGTGGCAGCCCAAACTTCTGTAATATAGGTTTCTAAAAATCAAGGAGGCTCACTAATGGGTAAAAAATGCAACTTAGCAATTTGTCAGATGCTTACAGGACCACTCTGTGGGGAGCCAGTGGTCCTGTCTTACAGTTATTCCAGCAGTGCTTTTCCCACAGTTTTGCCATCAGCACTATTTGGGGTGCCCAGAAAAAATAAAGATGTTTCCCTGAAGTTTACTGTGAACTTAAGAGCAGCTCAGCTGCCTGAAATACATAGAACAGTTAGAGCATTCTCTAAAAACTACTCCCACAAAAGTCTGATCACAGCAGCACAACGGATACTTTGCAATGTGGCCATTCTCAGTTGAGCTAGATTAATGTGATTAAGAGTATTACAGATACTCTTAGATAACATCTAGCACAAAGACCCTCAGTCCCAGCCGAGAGCTCTCTGGGTTACAGTGATATAAATAACATTTCAATAATTACTGTGGGAATTAACTAATATTTAGCAATTTTGGTTTTATTACAACACTTCCTCCTTGAAAGCCAAAAATGAAGTGATAGATTCTATAGAAACATTTGATGTTTTTGGAAACCTGACTGTGATTAATGGTAACAGCAAGATCTTTTGAAAGAAAAATGTGATTAAATGTCATAGCAAGTTTACAGGAAAGAGCAGATTTGCAACATTAGCACATTTAAAAAACATTTGTTTTGTTTGTTCTACACATTCAGCAAAAGTTTTAAATATGTAAGTATTGAAAGCATTCTTTTTTTTGTCCAGAACTGCTGGATTTTAAATGATATTTGTAGTCTCTTCTTCAGTGAGACAATTCATTCCACTGGTAAGAGCTTGTATTTCTACAGTCTAGTAATATCTTCTTCTAGTGTGATAGATTTTGTCTTACACTACAGCACAGAGTGAATAATTTTCCATTATAAGTAAGACTGTTTTCTCACTTCAGCAGAAAAAAAAATGCTTAATTTTCATCCCACCAGCATTTAATTCACTTCGGGTCTATTTATTTTTCATTCTAGCTAGTTGAGTAATTCATGCCCATCTGTTTCTCTGCAAATCAAGTGATCATTTTTATTTTTGAAATGTGTTCTTCTTTTTGTATATTGCCATAAATCTTAGAATAATATTTTGCCGACCAATTGACTATTTCCACTTGTTACAGAAGAAATATAAAAAAAGAACACTAAAGAGTTGCCTTCGTACCCATGAGACATAGTTCACAGTAAGTGCAAAAATATTCTTTGGTCACAGCAAAATTGAAAGCAATTGTCCAGAGTACAGGGGTTATGCTGCGCATTCGCACTCAAATATGAGCTCTAGTTTCTAAATACAAACCATATAGCCTCTCAGCTCCAGAAGAATGTGTAAGAACAAGGAATAAAAAAAAATCATATCTTAAGGCCAAATGGAAACATTCTATTTGGATCATGAATAGACAGAGGAAAGAAAAATACCCCAAAAAAGGGAAAGCAAAGTGAAAATAAAGGAAGATGCAGTTATTCAGCAAAAGAGTAAAAATAATGAAATGTTTCTTGTGGGTCAGTTATAAGGGCAAATATTCTTTAGTTTCAGATGAAAATATGAATGTAACTCTAGCCATTGTAGAACATCTTTTTAATCATATATTATATTGTTTTGACCTGACTTGTCCTGGCTCTTGTCTGCATCAGTGGGAAAAGGCTCCTTTCTGCTCTTAGAAGTACTTCTCAGTTTGGGCTCCAGCTGCTGAATAAGAGTGAGATGTCCTTACCTCACTTGCTTCATGCGAGGCACTGTGTGCAGGGAGAGCAATGTGGGAGGGACCAGAGCAGCTACCAGGTATAGATGTTAGTGATAATAAGCTATAACAGAAGACACAGCCTAGCCGTTGGCTGTTTAGCTCCTGTGCAGTTAAGCTTTCTCGTTTCAAACTAACAGAAAAATCAGTTGTTTTAATGAGACGCTGCAAAGAATATCACATGCTGGTGAACAGGTCTCTTGGTAGGAGGCCACCACTTCATTGTCCTTCCATAAATATGAAGAATATAAAGGGGGTCTGCTCCCAGCCCTCACTCTCATTCAGGAATAAGCTATCCGCTCCCTAGATTTGTGTTTTTTACTGCGGAGCTCCTGGTGGAAAGCCAAAGAATCATTCCTTAACAACTTTAAGATATACTGTAAGTCCTGTTTGCTTCAACAGGCTTAGCTTTGTCTGTTTTGAGGTACCTTCACTTTGTTTTCTGCCCCACCCTTCCAAGGGTATGAGAAATAAAATCATACTGTTTCTTCTTTTGGCTGGCTGGTAGGTAGTTCCCCCCTTTCCCTCCTCATTTTCTTTGGTATGCATTGACCAATTTCAGCCCTATTTGGCAGATAGTTAGAGATCAAATATGACAAATGTCTACATGCACTCTGAAATCTAGAGACTGAGTAAAGGGGAGAGACCCTACTGGTGCTTCCTCTTAAGTAAAGGCAGAGAGAATTCAATGCTACCCGTTTAGCAGCATCTAACTGGTCCATCAGCGGGCGTACACTGACTGGCCAGTTAGCATGCATATTTTACCAGGCTACATAGCTAAAAGCCAAAAAATATCTAGAAATCAGGAGACAAATTAGCTTGCAATATAGGCCTTCCTGCTATTAGGTAAGCAAGGCCCAGAAAGCCAGCCATTAACACATTTCAGGAACAAACCCAAGCATTCTTACTCAAAGGGATTGCAGTAACCTCAAACAAAACAATCACCTTTTATTTCCCCTGTTCAGACTGATCAATCCAGCACTAAAGTTTGAACCTTTTATGTTGTGTGACTAAATTTTACTTGGCTCATTGCTTTTCCATTTAGATTTCATAGCTTGATTGTCCACTGACTTAAACTGTGTAACTACATTGCTTTTTAATTTACATAGATTCAAACTAAGAATGGAGAAGAGCAGAACAAGAAATGCTTTTCCAGTCTTGCAGAATCCTCAGCCTTCCCCCACACCCTACCTGACTGAAACTGAGTTTTTTTGAAAACCTTCAGAGAAAAATAAAACACAGTTCATGCTGGAATAGCCCAGTGATGAGGGGTTCATACAGCATCTGCATTATCTGCTGAAGATCCAGAGTAATTAATTTAGATGGATGCAGAGTGAAGTTTTAGTAGTCAATGAATGCTTGATCTTTAATATACAGTGCGTCTACACACGCTGTACATACACATACACACAGAAACATATACATATATGTATTGATCATTTATTTGTGTGATGTGTGACACAGAAAAATCTGCAAAGAGTGACTTTACAGCCCTGCCAGCAGGAGCAAGCTTTGTATTTTTCAGATTTTTTATATATACTTACATTACATATATGTACATGTGCATATATAAATATACATAAATGTCTATAAAAAATCTGAAAATATTGTCTTGCTTGCAAGGATGATTATGGAAAAACTAAGTCAAAGTGAAGCTTTTGCATGTAGCTGTCAGTGCAATGAGGTTGGATGCATGTTCACATAAGCCATCAGTGAAGCTACAGGGCTGGGACAGGTCTAATCCTGGCAGTGATAGTGTTTTCCTGTTTGTGTTGGTGGACTATTTTGTTTTTCCAGGTAATCTGCCAGACTAACTGAATTACAGGATGAGAAGGTGACTGCCTGTCTGAGTTTGTCCACTGTCATAGCAGACTGTTACAGTCTTTGGTTGGATTCCTCAGCTAAAAGGGAAAGCAACACAGAACAATTAGACAGAGTTGTATTCCTACTGAGTCGTACTGATGAGCAGATAAGCTGCTGCATTATGCATATGTCCTTTAATAGACTAAATAATTAAACAATAGGTGGACATCTCCTTAGAGTTTAAGATCATTAAGCAAATTTACTTGGAAGCATTCCTGGTCTTGTGGAATTATTGTTATTAGATTTAATAGTCTCACAAGATGATGTGGGCCGTCAGCTTCTTGCCTGATGCAGTTCAAGTGATGGGCTTCATGCTGTGCCATTTGAAGTTAAGTCATTTTACTACTTGTCATGATTTTTTTCCACATGCAAATATTCCATTCCCAGCACTGTGTGTACATGGTATCTCAGTGCTGGGAAGCATCCATGTTATCTGCCTTTCAGTAAACACCTCTTATTCACCACCAATTCACTTGGCAAGTAAATAGTACAAAAGAGCTCCAAAGCAGTTGATCAGAAGAGTGGCCTTTGCCTATTTCCTATTCCTGGGTAACAGTCATCAGTCAAATGTATAGGTATGACTTCTCTACACAAGGAATAAAAGGAAGCCAAGTGTATGGACTAACTCTATTAAAGATTACACTGTTTCTCTTGAAACAGGGGTCAGATTATAATGAAATAATCACACTTTAGCTACAAAATGACAGTATTCTATGCAGTGTTTTAACAATTTAGGTTTTTTTCTCTCCCATCAGTACTCATTTCATGCTCAGCTGGAACTTGGCTATGACCCACCTTTATACCATGATGAAGGAAGAGCAGTGTGGTTGAATCTCCAGCTGTCTGCACAAAACCTCCTTAACCTCTGACATAGTGATTACTGCTGATCATCGAGAAAGCTCCAGACACATATGAATGCCACACGCAGCAAGTGTATTTTCATGTTACCTCATGTGATGGGGAAGCACAGAAGACTGAGAAGTTCATAATGGAGTCTGTAGTTTAACACAGATCTACACAGAGAAACCAAAAAATCTAATAGAATTCATAAGGTATTCAAAAATTGATAGAGAACCTTCTCCAAACGATCACATATGGTTTACAATATCTGCTTTGTGGCAATAGAGCCATAGCAAATATAGAAATGTGGGTGGTTACAGTTCCAACATGAAAAGTTCTGTTTCCTAAGGTTCCACCCATCAAGAAGTAATTGGGACCACAAGCATTTGTATGGCATTTTAAGTGGCAGCATTTCTCACTGCCTTATCTGTAGGGGCACTGGTAGCTATTTTCCTTCCCCTTCGTTGCATTCACAGACTTTGCGCCTCTCTTCAGTTGATTAGCATTTTGAATTTTGCCACAAGATCATTCTGTTTCTATAGCGATCTTGGCACCAATAGTGTAGGCTCATTTCATATCACTCATGGTTTACTTACGTTAATGAATGCATTATTTTCAACTGCATTTCTTTCATTCCTGCATCATGTAGGTCATTATATTTACATGCAGCCAATGAGACCAACAAAAGTTTTTAAAATTGCTAGAATATTTAGAACAGTCTGACAAACTGTACTATGTTCCTGCCTATTAATGTGCCATTATGTTGGGAAAACAGAGCATAAGTAAATACTAATTAAGAAAATAGGTAGAAAAAATGAAGATTTTCAATACAGCACTCAGAAACAAAAATCTAAAAATATAGAAGTGAAAAAGTCCGGGCACGCTAGTTTTACAGAGACAGAAGTATTGAGTCCTAAAAGCAACACAACAGCTTAAAAGAACACATAAAAAAAAAAGGCTAAGAAAGTATACATAAAATCTGCTATTCCTGCTTAGTCGAGATTCTGGCTATTATTTACTGTAACATGTTTATAGTGCAGGACAAATCTCATGTGCTGATCTGCCTTTTAAGAAGGCAGCTGTAAACCAGATAAATGAGCTTTTCTAATTCTATGTACTGAAAACACTTTCAAATTGTCTACAGCAATCCGTGTTTCTAGCTTTCAGCAACCACTATAACGATTTTTTGCTCTCTTGGATTATGAGTATGTGATGAGTATGTTTTTTCCCAGCAAGGAGGGAATCTGAAAGAATTTGTCACTGAATGGGACAGCTAGTAGATAAAGACAAAAATTTCCCTAGAAATGATCTATTGTTCTCTTAATACGAGTAATCCAAAATGCACTGATATAGCTTAGTTATGACAGAGTATAAAACTAGGGATCATGTCCAGACAGTCTGTTTAGATATGTTTGACTTTCTCTGATTTTAATAAATCATGTTTTCAATAAAAGTATTGGAATTCTAGATCATATTGAGGTAAAGATTTGCAATGAAAATGCAAACAAACAGTAACTGTTTCCATTTAAAAGGAGGAGAACAAGAAAAATGTGAAGTCATGTACAAAGGATGGGTAGATATGAGTGCAAGTGTATTCCTTAATGATTACTGTGCTCTACTTTTCAATAACATGCATGAGGAAAAAAAAAAAGCATGGCTAATAGAAATCAGTTTGCAGGAACAGAAACTGAGGTGCAGCCACTGAGTGTCAGGTTTCTATCATTTCAGTTAACATGGATCCATGAAATCAACCTGAAACCTCAGAGAAGGTTATTTGACTTTGAACCTGAGTCCATGTCTAGCCCTGCCACAAATGCTACCAACTGTTTTATTGAAAGTACATTCATTAGAAACAGACTTAAGGACGTCACAAAGCCTTTCCCTAACAACATCTCTAACGGGAGATGTGGCGGACAGATGAGTGAACTTTTGCCTTAAACATTTCTTGGTACATAAGGTGCAAGCAAACCATAACCCCAAACAAGCCATCTGTTCCCGGCGGGAACAGGACTGAGCTGCTGCGACCCCCGAAATGGTCTCCCTGCAACCATTCAGGACACACCAAGCCTGCGCTGAACCAGACCATGATCGGGCAGAGACTTTGGGACCTGGACTGTAAATTACTGCTGCTTAGCACAACTTCTATAAAACTTGCTTAGCATGAGTAGCTAAATTTGCTGAAGCCTTAGGCCGCACTCCCTAGTCCAGTGAGAAAGGGCCCCAGAGCTGGTGCAGGCAGGAAAGACAAGGGGGTTACCAACAGTTTGCATTCCCATGCTTCACGCTCCGGGAGGAAGGATGTCAAGGCATTGAAGTGAGGCCCGCTTGGGCACCGGGACCCTGGGGAGCAGAGCCTCCTCTCGCTGCGGAAACAATGCTGATTGGGGGGTCTCGGCTATCTTGGGGTCCAGATCATATTCCCTTTGTCTGGACCTTGGGAAATAACACCTACCGTCACTGCTGGGGAAGTAATAAATTGTCAGGGCTTTGAGAGATAAGGGCAAGACCCAAAGAATGAAAACGCATCTGTCAGCAGAAACCACAACGGTAAACAACCTACCTAGAGACCCAATAAGGAGCAGGAGACCCCAGACCTAAATATTACTATTGGTCTGAACTACTGCATGAAGGGTGGAGAGCTTAAGATTGGAAAGTATAATTGCCCAGGGATTTCTTTGTTTGGGGTCCCTCTTCGGAGGCACCCAACTCGAGCTGTAACTACTGCACACATGTCATTACAATTTATTTATTTAATTTGCCTTGATTTGGCTCCGAACTTTTCAGCGGGAACCTAGGGTCGGACCCTGCTCGAGTTGTAATTACTGCACGCGCTTCACTAAAATTTACACCCAGGGTGAAGAGGACCAACAGGACACCGCTGGATCCACGGGTGGTGATATTCCTTTCTCTCTTTCTCTCTCTCTCTCTTTTTCTCTCTCTCCTCCCCTTCGCTTTTCCCCACCTTTTCTCCCCACTCCGTGGAAAATAAAGTTAAAAGGTTGTATGATATGTGACTGGTTTTAGCGTCTTAATCTCGTCCTTGGGATTGTAACGAACCCCCCCCGATATTGGATCGGGACAGGAGAAAACCGACTTCTTTTAGCATTTTCAGGCCAGGGACCAGCCACCATTTGCATTTGTGCTTCTCTCAGTTCTTGGAACAAGTGGTATCTTTCATGTTGCAATCTTGCTGGCTAAATTCCATGCAGGAATGGTTCTTTTTGTTAAATAGTAACGTAACCTTCAGCAAAGCTATAAGAAAAAGTGAAATAGAGGGGACAAGTGGGTTAAGCTCTTATTACCCAGCACTACAGAACACTAAATTAGAATTTTTGATATGCTTTTTTTTAAATAGGTCAGTGAAAAATACTGTACTGGGCTTAAACAAATTGTAGGCTGGGGTCAGCTCCTCAGCTGATGTGCATTGGCGCTGTTTTGTTCCTTTGGCTGTTCTCTTTCTACATCAGCCAAGAATCTGGTCTCCAGCAAACACCAAATTTTATTATGTTATCTCTGACAAAGTTCAAAAACACAAAAGAGGGTAAAACTGCTCTACACCTAGAACAACTGTGTGTGTTCACATCCTCTAAAGTGCATATCCAGAAAGAGGGAGAGAGGCTTCAGAATCTTAAATTGAGACCTGCAAAACGCCCTGCTATTCCTGACTATTCTCCAGAATGACTGGTTTCCTAAGTGTAAGTTCCTAACCCAAGCTGGCTGATTCTCCTGTTGGCACGAGCTAGGTCCCTAGCTTGTATAGCACTGTGTTACCCAGCTCTCTTTGTGGATCTGGCCCTGAGAGAATACATTGCTTAAGAGGACTGGATTAAGCATAACAATATCACAGAGAGACACTGAACTGGAAAAGAGATGAAGGTCTTAGAGTCTGTAACTGAATACAACAGCTGATTCAGGAAAGCTTCCAATCAAAGAATGAATCATAAAATAAATCTTAGCTATTTCCAGTAAGATGGAAGTAAAGAAGATGATACACTATAGCAAATAAGTAAATCTTGACCTGAGGCCCAGAGTTCACTGTGTCAAATGATTAGGCATGCTACAGAATGATTCGAAGTAATATAGTCACACTCACAAAATGTAAGAGAAATAGAGAACATCAATGCAGACTTCCTTTCTTGTCTAATGCTTTCAAATCAGACAACTGAGAGAAAATACAAACACATAGATCAAACAAATATCAGAAAAAGATGAGGAGGTTTCTGTGAAGATTCATAAGTTTGTAGTAGGTAGTCAAAAATCAGTATTACAAATTAACGAGAATGTGAGTCACAGTTCTTTGTAGGCTGTTCTGTGACTTCTGTCATGTCAACAAATTGTATTGGTCAGGCTCTAATACAGAAACACATCCTGTGCCAGCCCGAAATTTATGGTTGCCATTATGCAGTGCATCCTGAGTTGTCAGAACTAGACAGTGACAGCTTTGAAGGCACTACCAAAGAAAGATCTCTGCTCACTAATAGAAATATATTCCATGTGACAAACATTTGAGCAATATGATTTTATCAACATATGCATTCTTACTCATTGCAAAATTAAAACATATTAGTTTTCTTTTCAAGAAGACTAATTTATTTGCTACATTTGTCTGCCTGGAGCATCACTTTGTGGAACCATCTTTTCAATTACTGATTTCCTTAACATACCATTTCATTTAAAAATACAATGACTACTGGTAAAGCACAATCTTTGAAAAACAGTGTCCAAAATGATATTCTTCCAGCTTGCATGGAAGAACGTTTGTCCCTATGAATAATCAAAGGACAGTAATTTTGTCATTTGGATATCCATCAGAATGGGGAATAAAATAGCTGCTCCTCGGACCTTTCTGGTTGGAAGCAGTAAAGGAGAAAAGAAAAACAGCCAGTGGCCTCAGCAGCTGGGCAGTTTCATTTTGGAGCTAAGAATTGCTACAGCTGCGAAATTTTCATGCCTCCTGCCCCCATTTGATCAAAATTAATGCACTGAATGTCTGGAGTCTTCACTGTTTACTGGAAAAAGGCAGGTTCAGATTTTTTTTCCTGATTTTTATCAATTTGTTGCTTGACAGTTCTGCTTCCTACCATGCTACATGGGCATCTGAAGCAGCCCAGTACCAGCCTGACTAATGTTCCAATTTCTGAAGCATCCTGAGACAATTTCTCAGACATCCATATTCATGACAGTTTACTGCTGTGTATCCATCCAAAGAGAGGTGACTCAGGGAACAGTGAAGGGAGCTTTATCCTCTACCCTGTCTCTCATCTCCATGTGGGCCAAGGCAAAGTGCTCCCTGTCTGATTTTGTTGCATTTCACACTCCCTCTGCACAAATGCGAAGGCGTATGAGATGTGGGAGAAAGCCCCCTTGCGCGTACAGAGCTTTTCAGCAACACAGCCTCTCTCTAGTGTCTCTTTGGTCCTCTCCTATCTACAGCATCAACTCTTTTCCTCAATAGGAAAATAATAAGCCCTTTTTCCTGCAGCAATTTTTTAAAGTCTCATCATTTCTTTCTCTAATGTTCTTATTACTCAGTTCATTGTGCTGAGAGATTAATTTACTTGCTTTGGTGTTGGTTACATTTTGTCACTGTCACTACATGGGAGTTTCCAACATGCTGCCAGATAGGTTTCCACCCTTGGCAATGACTTGCTTTAATCTGAATTCCATTTTTCTTTCCCCTGACCAGAGTCTCTTCCTGACTGCCCCAGTACACTTCAGTAAGTATAACCTGTCTCGCGTAATGGATGAATACACCCTTAAAACTGGAAGGGAAATGTCTCATTGTGCTGGGGGCGACTAGCTAGGTAGGGAGTGCTAATGAAGGAAGAGCAACTACCCTTATCTCAACTCCCCCTTCTCATACATATGAGACTATTCTGTGTCCGGTGCCACGAAGGATGTGACAAAATTTACCTCAAGGGCAAAACTCCCAGGCCAGAACTACCAGACCGAATCTCGTCTCTTTCGCAAGACTGAATCTGCAGAGTTGTTTATTTCTGCTTCTGTTTTGCCACATGCAGATACTATGAACGTTTTTATTTTATAGTTTTCACATTCAGATTCTAAGCTTTTTTTTTGCTCAGCCACTGACCTAAGCTACTCAAAATAAGGTGTTGGTAAAGATCAGTCTAAAGCTAGATGCCCTAATCTAGGGAACAAGCAAAGCACTATTATATTTTAGTCCAGAACATTCAAACAGCTTACTGTTTCCATATTGCTGCTCAAACTCCCTTGCTGCAATTACAAAAAAAGCAGCACAATAAAAGGAAAATATTAAGATTGGCACAGTCAGTCACCTTTGAAAAATTTGACGAATTCTGAACTTTCTGCAGATTAATAACGCTTGTCCACGAGAATGCAAAACGACTTCTCCTGTGACATGTCTAATTGCCTATTTTCAGACCCTTCCATGGAAAAGCCCCATGACAATAATTAATACCTAATGGTATAAACACCATTGCTTTTGTCGTTGCCTAGCAACCAAGGCAGGGTAGGCCTGCCAGCTTCCCAAGGGGGCCGCGCGTTCGCTGGAGAGGGATCACTTCCGACCAAGGTGGGTGAGAGGCAGCTTTGTTCTAAGCCTGCTGCTGTGTTCAGGCTGTTTCTAGAGTCGTCTCAGGAAAACAAATCTCCCCAAGACATTGCATATCTTAAAAGCCTTTTCAACAGCTAAAAGGAAGCAAAATGCTGTACGTGGTAGTTTTTTATACTTTGAGAAATCATTTATGATCAGAAATACAACCACCATCCGACTGCTATCTTCCAGTAATAATGTCATGTTTCCAAAGGAAGTGTTTCTGTGGGTTCGCTTCTACTTCTGATAGGAATCATCTCCTCTGCCTGACTGGGCTGCTTTTTGTAAAATAAACTTTTTTTTTTTTGACAAACCATAAATTGAATTTAAAAGAGGAGTTTCATTGTGAAGTTCCTTTATACAAATACTGTTATATCTCGGTGGTATGTATAGTATAGAGTAAAACAAATTTCACTGAAATGCAGCCTTTCCCAGCTGTGAAAGCATTCCTTTCTGATACTGCCATTTTTTTAAGTACCAGTTCACTTCCAGTGCAATCTCTTTATATTGGCACAGGGACATCTAAATCTCATTTCATTCAATCTATATATTTATTCAGATGGTCACTTCAATAAGGACAAGAGGCTGGAAATCAGTATTCTAAAGCTTCCCTTCTCTGCTACGGCTCCTGAGCTGTTCTGTGGTTCTTAGCAAGTCACTGAGCTTTTTTTCTTCTTCTTTGTTTTCTTGCATCAAAATATCTGGCCAAATATCCTCAGAGTCAAAAAGATACTGTGATGCAGCTACAATGTTGTTTGAAAACCCTAAAGGGAAGGTCATCAATAGCAAGATGTATTTACTTTTGTCATCAATATTGCGGAATTTAGCTAGCTTTCCTCTAACACATTCAGCACCAGATGAATAGAAAGGGTACAGCCAAAATTCTTACTTTAAAATTAATCATTTTATTAGCAGAATGGTGTAATATGGTTGCCAGAAGCCTGGAGATTAGGCTAACTGATCAGCAATCTTGTCCTGTGTTTCCGTCAATCATATGTTGTAGTTATTTTAAAATAACAAAGATCAAATAATACTTAAATATTCCTCATTCCAAATCCATTGACTTTCCTTTCTTCCTGCCTTTGCCCTGCAGCAAGATTATATAGTGTTTTGAGATGTTGTGTAAAATCATTATATTGACATGGATTTCTGATTGCACCAGATCTTCTGTAGAGCTTTGATTATATATTCATGACGGGTCTTCAAACCTGTAAGGAAACTGTCAAGGTGCAGAAGGCAAGAGAGTTGCCAGCATCCATTGAAGGCTGATGGAACTTGGGAGCCTAAACACTCTTTTTTTGGTTTTGCAACACAACTACTTCATACTCATTTTTCGTATTTCATTCCCACTTACTTCCCAATAACTGACACATTGGGGACCAAATTCTCATACTAAGTGACAGCGTAAAACATCACAGTTCTGGGGTACATGAGAAGCAAAATTCTAACGAAACATAATCTTATGATACCCAGAATTTAAACAGTGCAGCTGAGGCAAAATCCAGAATGCCTGGTTTTAAGATTCCATTGCAGTTGTATATTGAAAGATGCTTAACGGGACAGAGTAGTCAGGGTTATCTTGCTTCTCTTCATTGCTTTTCCTCTGTCTCACTTGTATATAAATAAGTGAATTTTGCACACATAGTGAATGCCACATGAATTATAATTTCACTTTTTTTACTCATAATTTCACCATGAAAATCTTTTTTACTGTAATTTTTTTTTCTGATTATAGCTGACATATAACATTCATCATCACTTGTGCTACCTATAAACTTGAATCAGAGACCTACATACCAGTTGTCTATCTTTATTTCAGGCCACTAAGGGTCTCAGTAATAAGTTCAAATTAATTTATTGTATGGAATACGCATACCCTCAGATCTCTGTCCTTTGACAGAATTATTTTTCAAGTTTGAAGGTATAAATAAACAGTGACATTGCAATGGTAGAATTTCATCAGTGAAGAAGTAAGTGCATCATTTTCCAGAAGCAAGAAAACTCGCTCCTTTATCCCAGCAAATGCCTGTTTTCCAGGAGGGAGTTAACTCCTCAGCACCATGACTTCTGTTCGGTGTCAGCAACACAAGAACTAATTCTCCTGTTTCAGAGGTGGAGCTAACAACCTATTGAAGTAGTTTTGTTTCACTAGCAAGGGAATTTCTCCCTCATGGAGCATTTCAATATAAACAACATTTCATTACCAAGTCGCTACACAGAGGTTTTATCCAAATGCTAAGGTAGTTACCACCTTAGTGAGAGGGATTCTTCTCGGCAATGAATGGATTAACTTATCTTGAGATTTTATTTCTACAATTACAGAATAAAGTTTCTTTTGAAGCTCTTTCATGCAATGAATGCCTGCATCCAGTATTGCACTTGCACAGGGAGCCCCGGGAGTGATCGTTCGGCTCCAGCAGAGAGGACAGCCTCCACTGTGTGGAGTACCATTTCCATTCCAGACGAGTTTCTTCTAAGATACAGTGGTTCCATTCTGGCAGTGGTACAGCTTCATCGCTACAGGGGGGGATTTAGCTATCCAATTTTGTTCATAGGATGTCAGTGGCATAAGAAAATTTCCAAATTATCCTTTCGCATAATGAACAGGGAGAAATGCTGAAACAGTGGGGATAGCAATCAGTGGATGCTTTCTCAGAAAAAGAGAAGAGGTTCTGCAATAAAATGATTTGTCAATCACTGAAAAAAATTAATTTCACGGTGTGGTGATTTGTAGGCTAAGAGTTAAATTCCAAAATGAGGTAGTATACTTCCCAACACTGCAGATCACTGCATAATTCCTGCCAGTGAAGGAAAAAACTCTTCCAAGTCTGGCAGTTTGAGTACAAATTCCCCTGCCTGTTGCCACTACAGTGAATATGATCACAGCAGCATGCATTTTTCCTACATCCAGAAAAAAATGTGTTTTTTGCCTGGAAGTGCTGATGCTTGTAAAAGGAGATTAGTCATCATGTCAGCTCATGAAAACTGGCTCTAAGAATTCTTGATTCCTGGACTTTTATTTCTTCAGTTAACTTTCACTTGTGGATCTACTTCATAATCCTTTCTGGTACCCAGTCTTCATGAGAAGATGAGTGAGAGTGAGAAATGATAGGGGTTTTCTTTCTTCTGAACATTTTCAAATATTTTCAGTCTGAAAACTGTAACTCTTCTATACTTTTCAGGAATTTAAAATGCTGTACCGCCTTTTTTGTCTTGACAGCAAATGTGGATAGCTCATCTTCTTCCCATAGTGAAACAGAAACAAAAACAGGAATCCAGCTATATCAGAAATTACAGCAGAGACTTGAAATATATTGATCGCTTAATAGAAGCTTGTAGATTTCGAGGCCAGGAAGATCAGTGTGTGATCTCTTCTTTTGCATAACACAGACTATAAGACTTCTCTAAAATAAATGCTGTTTCAAATCCAAAGACGACACCCATTTTTAGGCTCTGGATTCTATTCTGAGCTCAGATTTCTAGAAGTTAAGCATAGAAAACTGTCTAGTTTTAGGTGTTTAGGACTCCAGCTGGATCTAGCCTTCCCTCTTCATGTGTTAAAATGAAGTCTTATTCAGAATCCTCCTGCTCAAGGTAAAGTTCCTGAATTGTCACTTGTAATTTTTAGATATTTCCAGGATGTTTTAGCATTGGCAGAATGAGATTTTGTGTCATTCACGGTAAAGCCACGGTGATAGCAGTTTTCTTTTTCTATATAAAAGATGCTTGTCATTTTGTTCCTTAGTATGATGGGAGGTTTGCAGTAGACACTATCTAATACTTCATTTTATGCTTTAAACATTAAAATACAATTCATAAACATTCAAATAACTTGTTTCTGAGATGTCAGTAATGCTGACACACAAAATACCATTTTTGATAGAGTGCTTTCCCTTCTTTTTCTCCACTTGTGCCTTTCTAATCATATTATAGCCAGTTTTCAGCATTCCAATCATGTGAATCATATCACTGGGTTATAGTAATACCCAGCACTGTTGAATTTATGCTTATAAATCAATAATTCCAATACTTTTTATTTATTATCTATGCTCCTTGTGCATAGTCAATTACAGCATCTCTTCTATTGATGGCAACTGGAGAGTCCATTTTGCTCTTAACAGTGTAATTTTATATCTCCTTTTCACCTTCCCTTTTCATGGTAGTTTAACATCCTCAGAAACAGCCAACATGCCTTGTAGAATACTGATTCTCTTTCTGTTGAATTTCACCCAGACTATAGAGTGCCATCTTCCAAAGAAAGCAAACCCTTCTTCACAAAACCCAAGCTAATGGTTCACTACCAGAATCTTCTGTATTGCTCACTAATCTCCAAGACCAAAGTTCCCCGAAGGGGTGATCAGTGCAGTATCTGGATTATGCTGTATACGTGGGCTTGTTAAGTCCTAGATGAGGGTGACAGCAGAAATGCCTTAAATAGCACTGGGGTGACCTCTGAAAAGATTGTAATGATACAACAATTACTTACTTTTTTCAGGTACCTAATTTTCCATAAAAATTTACCTTTTGGCTTCAATGTCTCCTGCTTGCTTTAAACTCAGACACAGGTTTGTCTTTAAAAAAGGCTGAATAAAATACCCTTTTGCTAATTTTTGTTTTATAAAAATAGTCAGTAACAACGTGGCAAGGCCTCAATACACTATATGATTTAGATGCAAAGCAATTTGCTTTCCTGCCAGTGTAAAGCCAAGCCATACCTTTTCTATCACAGCAGTTGCGTGTTAATGGAGGGAATGAGTGCGCTGCTCGGTACAGCAGCTGCTTCCTGTAAGGTGTGGACGTTCCACCTTTGCCTGTCAGTTCTCTAATCATAGGAAAGAAACACATTGAAAGCTCGGTTGTAGGGACTACTCCTAGGCTTAGCCTTTCCTTTCTGTCACTCAATCCCAGTAAAGCTGGAGTAGCAGAGAAAGAGTTAATTATTTTCAGTTTGCCAGCTACATGCTACTATTAAAATAGGGAGCACCTTCCTCTGAGAAAAGCACCTCCTTTGCCTCAATGTAGTGACAAAATAATTTGTCTGTAAAAGCATAAGCGATTTCTCCTCCAGCAAAGCTCGAACTTGGCCATGTGTTAGAGACGTTTTACTCTGTATACTACAGCCATAGCGATGACAGTGCATTATGGGAGCAGTCACCAAGTCATGCTGGCCATCTCTCCGAACCCATATAGTATATGTGTAGATGCTATATTTTTGAGAGCATAAAGCCAATCCTGAAAGAGAGGATAAAAGTAGCATAAACAGCCAGAGAATAAGTAACACATTACCCAGCGATGCAGTGTTAACAATCAAGTGGAGAATATTTCCCACTTTAGAGATGGTCCTGAGTCTGAAGGAGTTCTTCATGCAGCAAAACCTCAGATGTTTGCACCCAGCCACCATCATGGACAGTGCAGTAATGACTACTATCCAGCATAAGAATCTGCTCACAGTAGTGATTAGTAATATCTAATATGGATTTTAGTGCTCTCACACCACCAATAAGCCTTGTTGCTGTCATTAGGGAGGAAAAAGTTAAGAAACACAAACACCCAGTAGAGCCTCATACAATTACAAAAATCAATAATATTTTCAAAATGTTGTGATGATTAATTTAGTGGCATAAAGAAGAAATCTAGATCATTCCTCCTTCTAAAGCATGCCTCTGATTTTTTCTGCCACAACAGCAAGTCAAACTACTTCCAACGCTTGGATGATGTGCTGGATGTTAGTTGTATGGGGGCGGGCTTTTAGCTGAAGTCTTGCTGGTCCATCTATCCCATTAATTTTTGTTGGCTGAGATCTGAGACTTACACCCCCTTTCCTCTCAGAAAGAATTTCTAAAAAAGAATTTCTAAATTTATCTTCAGATGAGGAAAGAGAGATCAATTCTCAAGCCTGAGATAGTAAGCTATGACTAATCTAATATTCATTGTTATTTTGATAAATGTTCTCTTGGTAATTGATAAAATATCAGCTAAACCTCAGAGTTTATGGTCTCAGCAGAGCAAGAGATAAATAGTGCAGCCTTTGCCACATCACTCATGTGATGTGGATGGACTTAAAAAGTAGCACTTACATAGGATGTTCTGTGAATGCTTTGTACTAGCTCAGTTAGAAAGACAGTCTAGTAACTGTGATGGTCAGCAGATGATTCTAACAAAAGTTAAACACCAGGGAAATACTGGAAATGATAAGGGTAGATAGGAATCAATAAGAGAAAAGATATTCTCAAACCAGTTCAAAACACTATAGTGTTTAAAACCCATTTGGAGAGGAGTAAGTATGACAAAGTGCATAGGATATAAGTGATTTTTCATTAAGCTGAGAAGCTTAATGGCAAAGCACCACATACTCCTAGAACTTTATATAAATGATAAGTAGTACTTTGCCATCAATAAAGTAAGCAAGCAACAATTTTTATTAAAAACCAATTAAATGGTATTAGAGTTTGAGGAACTGAGAAAAATGAGTTGGTTTAGGCTCTGTGCCATCAATGCCATTTCTCAACTTCAGCAGTGGAAGGGATGTGAGCACACAATACAGTTACAAAAAGTGTAAAACTTGAACAGGAAGAGAGTTAGGTGGTTTTTATGGAGAAAAAAAAAAGAATGCATTTATTTGTTTGGAGTTTATGTGTACTGTAACAGAGCCTATATACTGAATTCTGTCCACTCTGTTCAGTGAACATTTCCACTATAGTTGAAGTTCATTCTACTAATTTCTCATTGTTTTGCCTTTCCCCCATAAAAGGGGAAAGTTCATGCATGTTTTTAGTTATATCCTTAGGTACTGCATGCTTGGAGGAACATTTGCTGTCTTTAATCAAGGGAAGGTGCTGGCCCCTTTCGGTCTGGTCTCAGTGCCAAGGGAATGGAGTATAGACAGAGATCTGAAGCAGCCTAGTACAGGTGGAGACAGGCAAGGCTCAGCAGGACCTGTCACTGGGAAAAGTTGTATGTGACTGTAGAATAAATAATGTCCTGGATTCTGTTTATAACAGATTTGAGTTGGTCCTAGAAGAGGGTACATTCAGATTTGGTTTTGGCATATAGCTAACTAGCTGGGGTCCCAGAGCGGGAGAAGAGCAGCACCGTGGGGAACATCCCTTCAAGCAGATGGTGTAGCACCAACTCGCGCTGCTGGGGGATGTGTGGTTTAGCCTATGTGGTAGCGAGGGAAGCACAAGCTAAACCTTCCTCTGGAGGAGTTAAAGCAGACTTTGATGCAGGTGCTGCTCTGGAAAGACGAAGGGCAGTGCCAGGCCAGGGTGGGCTCTGGGTCTGGCACAGGAAGGTTTTAACCTGGCCCCCGAGTGCTAGGCCTGGATTAAGGTCCACGGTAGTGCAGGCTTGCAGGCCAGCCTGGCTTGAAAATACACACGTAAACAAGGTCTGTCAACAGCCATGTCCTCCCCCTGCCCCTCCACAGGAGGTCTGAAGAGAGAGGTGCTCTTCCCAGTACACTCCCTGTGTCAGCACCACCAGAAAGAACAAGGTATTGGTAAAGAGGTCCCCTTCCCTAATGCACTTCAGCTGGTTTAAGGATCTAACTGGGCAGGTAAGCCAAGCCCACTGCAAAAGCTTTTTTTTCCCCCTTATTCCTTTCTTTTCATTCCGCTACTTCCCAGCGCAGGGGCGGGGGACGGGAGAGGTGTGGAGGGGGCCTGGGCAGCGCGGGGCCTGGGCACTCCCCTCCGCCACCGCTGCGTGCGGGCAGCCCGCGGCGGGGTCCCGCTTCCCCCCCTCCGCCTGCCTCCGGGCCGGATGGTGGCGGCGGGGGAAGGAGGAGGAAAGGAAACCCGAGCGCCTCTGGACGGCAGTCGCCCAACTCCGGGCGTCGTTCGCCGCGGCCGGCAGGCAAGGAGACCGGGCTCCGGCAGCCCTCGCTGCGAGGCGCGGCGCCGCAGGGGTTAAGCGCCCCGCTCCCGGCTGGCTTGGTGCCGGCGGGGAGGGGGTTAAGCGCCTGGCGGCGGCGGCGGCTGCCACTCGGCTCCGCTCCGCGCCGGAGCCGTTACAGCGGGAAGATGGCGACGGAAGGCGCGAGCGGCGAGCCGGGCTCTGGCGGCCAGGAGGACTCGGCGGCCACGGCAGCGGTAACCGGCTCTGCGGGCGCGGGGCTTAGACCCAGCCGGGGCGAGGAGGCTTCGTGTGGGGACGGAACGAAGCAGCGCTTGGAGACCTGCCTCCCCCGCTCCCTCCCTCCGCCCTCCTTCTCCCCTGGGGCGGGACGGGGCTCGGCTGCGGCGGGTCCGCCGCAGCCGAGCCCCGTCCCGCCCCGGGGGAGAAGAGAGAGGGGCGCGGCGGCGGCGGCGCGGTCCTCTCCTGCCGCCCCGCTTCTCCCCGAGCCCCCTGCGGGCTCCCCCCATTGTTCCCTCCCGCTGCCCCGACGCGGGGTGGGCGAGGAGCGCGGCTCCCGCGGGGGGCACGGAGGCGGCTGCGAAGGGCGCTGGCCGGGCAGGGTGGCGGGGCGACGGGGAGGGCGAGGCGCCCGCGGGGCCGCGCCGTCCGCTCCGCGTCTCGCCTTGCTCCCGCGCCGCTCGCCACAGTGAGGGGCGCTGCACCCCTCCGCTCCGGGCGGGCTGAGGCGGTGACAGCGCCCGGGGCGGTGGGAGCTGTCAGCCCGCGGCGGGGGAAACGCTGAGCTTAACCCTTGCCGGGCGGCCGAGCCCGCAGCAGCGGGCGTTCCTTCACTCTCCGTTCTCCCCTCCCTGTTCCGCTCCGTGGTGGCTCCCAGAGCCGGGGCAGCGCCCCTTCGCCGCCCGCCCGGCGTGTGGGGATGGGCACGGCGTGGCTGGCCGGGCCCGGCGGCCCTCGCCGCGCCAGCGCTGTGCCTTAGGACCAGAGCTGCTTCCCCGCTTAGAAAAACCCAGCACCCGCGGAGAAAACTCGCGTATGTCTTTCCCCGCAGGTGCTGAGATACCTTGGGAGAAGGCAGACACAATGTGGTGCCAGTCAGTGTAAACTGAGCGGAGTCTTTCCTGCTCTGCTTAAATTTGCAAGCGATAAGGCTTCTTTCTGCTGCTCCTCACATAATCCCTCTGCAGGAGAGCAGAAGTACCCTCCTCGAGTGTCCGGCTCGCTTTGTTCGTCCTGCCCTCTCACCTGTCCGGTGGACCTGAACAGTGTAGAGCAATTGCAGATCCATCTCCCTCGTGCTCTTCCTTATGCAAGGAAGAGCCTCCAAGATCTGCTGTAGTCACATCTTGTGGTATTTGCTTGTGGGTTGTCTGGTGTTAATCAGCTTGTGTTAATAGTCCAGTTGACAGTTACTGGTGAGAACTGGATGGGAAAGTCCACTATCAGGCTGTGTTCTCTAGGGTTGTAGATGCTTTTCATTGTAGCGAAATGCATTGTTTAGGATAATAAAATAATAAAATCCAATCTTACATTGGATCGTTTCTGAAGGTAATGGCCCAAGAAGGGAGGATGGTACTAGTTTCTGTGAAATCGAGGGTATTGTTAATGTTTGTTTTGTCTTCTTTCGAACAGGCGCTAGCGATTCTCTGAAATCGTGTTCTAACTGTGCTTTAAATTTCACGCTGTTGTCCTAGAAATTGAGTTTTACTTAAAAAAAAGAAAAAGTAATCCTTACGTAGTGAATATTTATAACATCACTGTCTTTAAAAAGGACTTAACTGTGGTATAAATGAATATTAAGGTAAAAATTCATAAAAGCAAAATATTTAATACTTTGAAAATGAATTTTGAGCAAAATTTATTTGTAATGTAGCTTTTTTTAGTATATTTGTATTATTATTAAGTTTTAGTTTTAAGAACTCAGAACAGTAGCTCATAAACAAGTAATTATCTAATGTTGCACTTTTAGGCAATGCAGCGTAAGCCACTCCTGCAATTTGATGATCTCATTGTCTAAGGTAGAAGTGGTAGCTCTACAATGCACACTGTTTCTAAAAATATTTTTAAAAACTAAAGAGATACTAGAAAGTAACCTCTGTGTTCCTCTATAACTGAAGTTGTAACCAAGTTATTAGAGCAATAACAAAATATTTTTAAAATGATGTCTTTTATTTTTAATTTGCCTGCAGTCCTTAAATATTTAATATTCCTTGTCATCTTTTTTTCCCTGCTGGTATAAACTTTGAATTTTTGGTTTCCTTTTATTTCTTGTATGAGCAAGTAAAAAGAACTCTCCTACACAATGAAAAAGTTTTAAAAAAATATTTGTACGATACTGTAGTGTTCTTCTTGAAGGAGTATTATGAAGACCTTATTTTCTGTCTTAGACGCAAGATACAAAATTATGAATTGAACCATCTTACTTACTGTCAGGATTACAGTAAGCATCCAGGTGACTATTTGTAAGTCACACTAAACTTCAAGTTATAATGAAATACTGTATTTTCAGTACAGTTTTAGGTTTGTCATTTTTTAATTCTCAGAACTCTGAATGCACAAACAGTGCAGTGAAAAACTGTGGAAATGATGATTTGTCATAGTAATATATTATTGTGTAAAATACTATGGTGTAAGTAGGAGGTATGTAACAGTAGACAGTACAGTAGGATTTCCTCATACTAAATACTATTATGATTACATCTTGGTACACTATCAGCAGCATCACTGGAAAAAAAGGCTTTTTTTTTGCTGCTTTTAGAATCATTGTAGAAAAGGATAAAAAATGACCCCTCCTTTTTTTATATTCACCAGGGAATTTAACTAAAAAAAATCTAGGGAATTTGACTAAAAAAGTGCAGTGTGTTCTATACGGTGTTACATTCAGGAGCGAAACCAACAGTCTTGTCATTCTGAGTTTCCTTTGATAAAGTACAGCAGTTGGTAAGCTCACCACTTCTTTTCCACAGAAATACTGGTATTTTTACAGTGGCAGGAGCAACAAGGAAAAATGGCATGGGACTGAGTCTGGTCCTCTTTCATACCTACCCTGATTGCACTGAAGCCAGTGGAATTGTATTGGTGCAATATAAACCAGAATCGAGGGCAAAAGTGTGTGTCTTTCAGGATATCTTTGAATGACTTCCATCTGTATAATATCTACTGATAATGAATATACAATAGCAGGAAATAATCCAACTTGACATTTTTTTTATTGAAACATTGAGCACCAACCTGCAGTGCGCAGAGGTCTGGACTGTCAGGTGTTACAGCTTCAGTGAAACGAAGGCTATGAAAAGCCTGTTCTGTCAAACAGAATTTGTTAAAATTGTTCAGTAAAAACAATCTTTCCCTTGGATTTTGCTTGACCAGTGATTGAAAGCATAAATGATAGTTTCCTCTAAGAGATGGTACCTTCTGCCTTCTGTAAAGCTGTACGTAAAGAGAATATTTGTAGACTGGAATTTTGACTTCTCCGAAGTCAGTCAGAATTTCGCTACTGACTTCATCAGTCAGAATTTCATTGGGAGTTGATGTGCACATATTTGAAATGATCAGTTGCTAATGTATATTCAAGAAGCAAGAAAGTTTTGTTTCTTGAAGTGATTCTCTGTATCATTGCACTACTTGCAGTGGTAAGTAATGGGAGAGATGGAATGTAATTTATGAAATATTAGGCCTACAGTTTATAACATACTTGTATGTTATTACTTGTCCCACAGCAACCCAAAAGTTGCACTTGGGAGAATATTGTCTGTGTTAATTGGATTAAAAATTGATAACAAAATAAATGGAGAGACATTCCATGACACTTTGTGGTGGCATTTTGTAGGTTTGTATGCTTAGTTTGGTATATTCAGGATCTATCGATCTGCAAGGATGCTTGTAGTAGAATTGCCGCTCTGGTCAACACTGTATAGTGGAATGCTGAATAACGATTTGGTCAGATCAATTATACGGGCTGACTTAGATGAGTTGGTAAGCTTCTTGTCTGAAAAATGTTACAAGTAACAGAAAATGAGGCCATAACCCTTGAGAGCAAAGACTGTATTTTTTACTGGGGACTACATCCTGGGAAATGGTCTCTTGCAAAAGGGCATTGGCTAACTAGCATGATCCTAACATGATACAAGTTCTTGGTGTACTCTTACCATTCAGAGAAGTGGTTTTCATCTAGTGAGATGAGCAACACTGTGGAGGTGTTCCAACATTCAAGTGAAATGTGGAGAGAGCAGCAGTTCTGTCTGTTGGAGTCCTGCTGCTGCTTTATACCTCCTCCATAATGAGAAACTAGACTCCATCCATCTTGCAATAATATGCTTAATGCCTTGCTATACAACCTCCTTTCTGCCCCTTCTCCCATCACCCCAACCTACAGCATTGCCTCTCCCGTGTGTTCTCGTCCCTGACCTGCAGCACAGCCTCTCTTCCCTTGTTGTGAAGGTCCAGGAGAATGAAAAAAAGAAAGCCACTAAATGTAATCTGCTTTGTAAACATTTCTTTCTCTTCCAAATGTGCGCTTGTCACACCGTCTGTCATTAAAGATGAAGTGCAAGGGGCAATGCTGTGAGTCAGTTGTGTGGAAGCAGCATGGAGGAGCAGATCTGTAAGATGCAGTATGTCCTGCTCTTTTCTTTTTCCCAACCAGCTGAACTTGACTGGTGTAAGCATGGGGGAGAAAGGCTTTGTTTTGATATCAGAGGTGTTATAAGGAGATAGGAATAGAAATGGAAATGAAGAAATTGGAAGGAGAAGGCGGCACTCGGAGTTTAGGAAGACAGCAGTCTGAGGTCTGCATCCACAGCCACCCCTTCCAAAAAAAAGGAGCAATTGATTACGGAACCTTTGTAATACTTGAATATGTAAACAGGAAGGTGTCAGGTAGGCTTAGGTAAGAGATATTGCCTCTGTGGTGTGTGAATTGAAGTTCTGGGGTCTTGATTTTGGTTCTACACAGTGTAAGGTTTAAAATTTTGAAGGAGTTGAAAACAGCTCTAAGGATAACTTCACGAATGTGTACCTATGTGTGGATCTGATCAGATACTATTTGCCTTAGAAGTAACTTACTTGAAATTGACTTTCTGAACAGAAAAAGCCTGTTAAATTTAAGTAATAGTATAAGCATGGTTGCTGGAAAGTTGTGAGTCTGAATCCATAAAAGGACTTGGGTACTTAACTCATACTGAAATCAAAGATACCTAAATACATTTGGGTGTTCATAGTTTGCAAATACGTTTTAGCAGTTATGATACTATCTGGATATGTATAAAGCTCAGTGTCTTACTAATTTTGTGCTTTTGGGTTTTTCTTGGCTTTTAAAATAAATTTCTCAACTTTTAGTTATATTTACAATTAATACTACAGCTGTTAAAAGTTTTACTGCTAGCCCAAGCCAAAAAGCTGCAGCAGGTAAACAAAATCTTCCCAAACTTAAAAAAGAAACATAAAAAGAAAACAATGGAAAGCAAGGGAGCTGCACTTGGGGAAGATGAGAGCAGAATAAGCAAGTAACTTCATGTGGTGAACAATCCAATAAAAGTCAGTGGACTAATGGATGTGCATAATTAAATGCATGTTAAGTTCCCTCATGGTCCTTAGATATGATTGTATTAAATTTTATGTAAGTTCTGAAAGTTATCCTTAGATGATATTCTCTGCAGCAAGAAACCTCAAGCAAGACCTGATACTAGTTATTCTAACTCAGTGGTTCTAAAACTTTTTAGGCTTTACTGTTTTTTTTTTCTATGCTTGCACCTCTTTTACCCATGTCCAAGTACATTGACTTAAATAAAAGACAACATAAACTAAATGTTGAGAGCAAAAAATGACGTTGTCTCTGGAGTCTCCATGTATGTCATTATGGACATTATGACACTATGGACATTATAATCTCTTCTTTCAGTACTCTGAGCACTTGCAGAGTTTTCTGTATTAGAAAAGGATTGGGATTCATTTGACCACTTGCCTATGTTTACATTGAGCTAGTTCTTCAGACTTCCTTTTAGAGTCAGTGGAAAGAAAGAAGTGGTTATGATCTGTTTTATAAAACAGAATGGTCTGTTTTCGAAATCTACTTTAGGATGAACAGAATAGTGAACTTCTACTTTTGAGTGAAGTGATTAGACAGGTGACTCTTAGAGGTACAAGACTTTTGAATTTAGGTGTTTACATGTATGCACGGTATTTAGTATCCCATTACAGTCAGTGTAATGAATACCGTTGGTGGAGCCTTGAACAAATATTCTGGTGGCTGGTCAGCTGGATAGCGTTCTTGGCTGTTTTGACTAGGCTAAATAGCTCTTCCTTGGCAATAATGGGAGATTAGGCACCTCGTTCACATACTGACAGCTAACTTCTGGGTGTCTTAATCCTTGCCTGAGGGCTCCCTTTAGTAGTCCACATATAAGTGTTAACAGCATTTGAGATGCTCTAGGGTACCCCAGTTGGCCACCTACTACCAATCCAGATGGCATGGATGATTGTCCTATGTCCTGTGTCATATATGCCTGTCCTGAAAAGATCTCTCTGATCCCCAGGACTTCTCAAATTGCACTGGATACCTAAGTGTGGGCAACTGAAGGGAACTAGTCAAAACAGATGTTTATGCTTGATCAGATGAATTCTACTTGGGGAACATGCTCAATTTTGTAAAATGCGTGAATCAGAGTTTTGTTTCCCTGGTGCAGTGGTTTCGTGGGTCTGATGATAATGCACTGATGACTGTGAGACCATCATGATATTAAAAGTTTACTCTCTACGGCCTAATAAATAGTAGCAAATCATTTTATTTTTAAAACCTCATCTTGGCTTTGTGAATCCTCAAGAGGACTCTTGTGTGTATTTAATGGAGCTCAGTATAAAATATGTAACAAATGTAGATATGCACCTTTCCCTTCTCTTCTGAAAGGACTCTTTTTGACAGCTTTTCCCTATGTGTTTCCTGTACACCATTTTTATACTTCTCCTTTCCCTCCATCTTTCCATCTCAACACTCAGCTATGCTCTGCAGATTTCTTTTTCAAGTCCTGGGTTATGACCCGGCTCCCTCTCTAAAAAGGCTATGTAGCTGCTTTCTGAGCAGGAAGGAGCTTGTTTTCCTTGGTCATTTGTGCTTAATCCACAGCTAACTTGCCTTTTGCCTCTGCCCTGCTTAAAGGAAATTAGAAGGCTGTAACTTTCCTATCTACCTATTCAGACCTCTGCTAGAGGCAGCTGAGTCTGTGACAGCAGCTGTGGTAGCAAGAACTGCGCTCCTAGCTTCCGAAGTGGCCAGTAGTACCTACTGGGCTGGATCAGCAAAGTCAAACTATTGACACTGCCGATCCCTGACAGTAAATTTTTTGGGGGGCGGGGGAAGGGGAATAAATTTAACCCTGAAGACTTTTGCCATCACTGCTCTAAATAGCTATTTAAGTGGGGAAGAGTCCTTTCTGTTCCTTTGCCTCTTGGTGACCCTTCCCTTCAAGAATACGTTCCATGCCCTTTGCATCTTTTCTAAAGGTGATGGAAGGGGGGAAAATGCCTGTCCTGTTTGATGACTGATGTCCTAGCTGAGCCCTTTCTTATTTGGAAGATAGGCTTTTGTTTTCTTTTTGGCTCTTGGTAGAGCCAAATATTTACTCTTTAATGATAAAGGTTATCATTTTGCCTCTACTCTTTCAAAGATTGTTCAATGTGTTTTAGCTGATTGGCTGTTTGCTCTGTTGCTTGTGCGCTTGCTTTCAGGCAACACAAACTCCTTACAAAATTGGTCTGCAAAATGAAATGGGGAGGTTTAGAGACTTACAGAGCAGAAGCCATAGTCTTTTTCAGGTACTTTATTCTTCTCAATCACATAAACCAGACATTTTAAAATCCTGATAAGGGGGAGAGAAACATTTTCTTGTGTTTGGGTTGCATATGCCAAATTTCACCCTCAGGCAACGTATTCCTACATTTATGTTGCAAAACCAAAATAATGGATGGCTTTGTTAGGTACTTGTTAAATTGTTGGTTAAATTGTTCCAGCTTGGCACTGGACAAGATGTATTGTAGCCAAATATCAGATGACGTACAAGTGATGAGCCACTAATGGAGACTTTATTTTCTAGAGATGTAAGACTTATGGCTTTATAGGAAGATGTTAGGAAGATTACTTTTCTCAATCTAAATAATGTTTTTTGTATAATGTAAGCAAACAGTGCTCCATTTGGACAACTACAAGCAAGTCTGCCATGACTGACATCCCAGTCCCCAAATGATGGCAGACAAGGAAGTGCTTAAGAGGCGGGGTAGTTGTATTTAATCATATGCTTTATTTACCCAAATCTTAAAAAATATTTATACAACCACATCTTGAGAATACATTAAATCTTTAAACTGTATACTTTGTTGAGGTTAGGGTAAGCTACATTGTAGCTCGGTATGTATTGATTTGGAGGTGTGGGTGAGGAGAGGCAGGGTGGCAACTGCCATGTGCACTCTTACCCGGTGTCAGGCGATTCAAGGTTGCTTATCCATAATAAATTTAAGATGACCTTAAACTTTCAATCCTTAAATACTGGGGAAAAAAGTGATCATTCTGCTTTCAAAATTTGTCAGATAAATTTATGATAAGAAAGCCTCCGTAGGCATAAAATTATTCATAAATAAGACTTGAAAAATGATAGCCCATTTTCTTATTTTATGGTGAAATAATGATGCATGTCTGATTGATGCCATTTTTCTTACACTGAAATAATCCTTCTATAAAGGAAGGCAGTTAATTAGGCCCAAAGGTTCACTTCTTTTCTTTTTCATCCTAAACAGCTTTTAAATTCTTTATTTCTCTTTTTGTCTTTGTGCATCTCTTTTGATTGATTTTTGGATGTCAATTTGAGGGGAATTTTGTTTTTCATATATACATGAAGATCTCACAGAGTGAGTAGCATGGACTTTATTTATTCTCTGTTTAATAAATCTGAGGCATCAAGCAAAAGTAGCTGGTAGCAGATTCCCAAGCAGGGAGGTAGTTCTTGCACAGTTTGAGTTGTGGAATATTTTGCTTCAGGAAAATGTGGATGCAAAAATTACACAGATATTCAAAAAGCAATGGGGCAAATTCACAACAGGTGTATCCATCAAGGGCTGCTACATGCTAAATTGCTGCTTCTGGCTCAGGAGGTGCTTAAGCTGCAAATTGGTGGAGGCTGAGAGAGTGTCATTATGTGCTTGTCCTGTTCTGGTACTGATTTCAAGGCACGCATTATTATTTGCTGCTGTTGGAGACAGATACTAGGCTAAGTGGGGCTTTTAGTCTGATATACTATAACTGTTCACGTGCAAGGTTGTTTTCCTAGTTCTCACTTCAAGTTCTTAGCATGAAAATATAAAAGCTGAATATGTCTTTGTTATGTATGTCTTTCTATTAACTTTTATATGTGTTTATTTATATCTAACTTTAAATTATGAGATAGCACTTTTAATTGTCTATTGTTGCTGCCTTTTCATATGCTTTAGCTTGATAGTACGTACTTGGGCAAAATTTACTTTAATTGCTTGATCAGATGCTTAATTAAAAAAGCTCATCGCTGTATCACATATGCTGAATAGTGTGTCAGGCTTTTTAAGAACATAAGAGTGTTTTCATTTATGTCTTTAACTTAACTCTTGTGGAAGACCATAGCAATAAAATTTTACCTGTGATGTACTATCAGTCTTTTGATGAAGAGCTGTCCTCCTCCCTAAAGAGCCTTGGATACCTTTTTTTGTCAGAAGAGGAAAGCATATTTTAGAAAAGGAAGACAGTCTAGTGGTTAAACCACTAAATGGAGACTCAAAAGACTGTTACTAAATATTGAGTTTTGCCCTACTTACTTCCTGTGTGGTTTGGAAAAAAGTGCTTAATATCTCTGCATCAGTTTTCCATTTGAAAAATAGAAGTTAAAAAGAATTATATGAATAAATTAAATGATGTGCTTAGATATTATGAGGCAGTTCACAGAAGATGGAAGATGGATCAGCAGGTCCTAATATCTGCCTGAATTAAATTTAGTAGTTAAAGGTGCTCACAGTGAATTCTACTGCAGTCTATGAGGAAAAAAATTGGAACTAGATTATGTGAGGGGTGGTGTACTTTTAGTGACTTTGCACTCTATACACATCCACAGATTGGTGAGCAGTGTATAGAATCGTGAGGAACATTGTGAGAAGCTGCTGCAGCATATGTTGGAAAAAAGCCTGCAGAGAAACTGGTCATTTTTCTTCATCTCTTGCCATGAAGGGTGAGAGGTATCTTTTGGTTCAGAGAGATTGCAGACCCACGCAGCAAAAATAGAGGATAATTATTGGTCAGTCTGGAAATTTTTTGGTTTGAGTTGGATGGCTTTGTGCCAGAAACAGTTACACTTATTACAATTAGTAGTCCAATCATTTGTCCTCTTGCTGATCCATGTTGTTCAAATAAAAACAGAAGCTCAATATGGTGTGTATTGAATACAAATAAATAAAGTTTTGGCATACAGCTCTCCCTAGCCATTTATGCATCTCTCTGTGTGTTAGATTTACTCTGGGTTCCTTTTTTATTTTGTACTTAAAACAATTATAGCTTTTGAGTAGCTTTGATCTATGGCTTTCTTTCCCATCCTGAGGAAAGAACAACTGTTTTGCTCTCCTTCTGCCTTGAGAAAACAGAAATGGTACTTGCTTTAATTTTTATTGGATTTTCCTTAGAAGTTAAGCTCTTGGGTAGCTGAACTCTTAGATTTGACTTCTTCCCTCAGGGAAAATAGCCAGTATATCCAGATCTGCAGTACAGCTAACTTGGCAAATGATTGCTTCATACTGAAAACAGCTAGTCATCTCTGCATCTCAGGTCTTTGCTAGGAGACAAATCTACATCATAGCAAAGGCCACAGTATTTCCCTTGCAGTGAATAGTGTGTCACATGTTGGGCTGGTAGCTGAATCTGGCTTGAGGAATGGAGTGGCAGAGAGGCGTCTCCTGAGACTGCATCTATGTATTTGGCTTTGTGTACAGACAAACATAAGAAATGCCTTCCTGGATCAGGTCTGGACCAGACCTCCTGGATCAGACCAAGGGTTCATTTAGCCCAGTATTCTGTTTCTGACAGAATTAGGACATGGCGGCATTGGGAGACAGTGTTTAGGAAGAAAATAGCAACCTGCTCACTTCCTGGGTCCCTTCCTCTTCTACTCCCTTGGTCCTTTGTAATTATTATTTTATATCCCTTAAAATGATCCCATTCTTATTTCTCTAGATGTTCCCTGGTGTCAGTATTGCATGACTTGGTGAACAACAGATTTGTATTCAGCTTATCCACTACCTTTGCGATTTTGTAAATAGCGGCAACTCGCCTCCCCCCTACATCTCCAAAGAGAAGACTTCCAGCCTTGTCGTCTTTCCTCACCCAGTAGTTACTCCCTCTCTCTTGATCCTTTTGGTTGCCATTACTATACCTTCAGATGAGAACTTCATGCAGTGCCTGAGATGTGGGTGCAGCAGGTTTCTATACAGTGGCAAAATAAGGATATTAATCTTGTAAGTGAGGGATTATGTGCCTAACTCCCACTTGGGGTGAATGTCACTGACAGTTCCATATCCTTTTCCAAGTTATTGTTGAATAAAACTGGTCCTGGCACTGGTTCCTGAGGTCCCCAATGCTGATCTGTCTCTATCTTGAAAAGTAGTTATCGCTGCTGTTTGCTTCCTTGCCATAGGATATCTTTTCCTCCAATACTGTGGCACATTAGTTTCCTTAATAATATTTGCCATAGAACCTTGTCAAAAACTTCTTGAAAATTTAAATACGTTATTGTCCAGTGTATTTATCCTTTATCCGTGTATTGTTGACACTCTTGTAGAACTCTAGCAGCTTTGTAAGGTGGGAGTTTGTTTTATGGAAGCCATACTGACTTCCCCAGCAGACAGGGTTTATGCAAGTGCTCTCTGATCTTATTCTTTATTATAGACTCATCCTACCATCTTATTAGGATGACTCTGTAAGTCAGACTCATCACTATAGTTATGAGGATCAATATAAGTTATTGTTGCTATGAAATGTGTTTCAGTGCTTCTTAAACCTGAAGTAGGTCCTCCTGTCAGACAAATGGGACCGCAGATAAAGCGTACAGATATGATTTCATACATCTCTTCACATGTTGAGCATCAAAAATTGGCATTCAGCCTAGTATACTGTGATGACATGGTAGTTGTTTGCCAGTGAGGGACAGCCTACTTTGGATTAGGTGCATTGCCCTGTGATCTGGGTCTCTGTCACCTTCTCTCACCTTCATTCCTGATGTGCTGTTTCAGGTCAGCTGAAATGTTTCTGTCGCTGTGAGACTGAATTT
The DNA here is from genome assembly GCF_036370855.1 of Dromaius novaehollandiae. Lineage (NCBI taxonomy): Eukaryota > Metazoa > Chordata > Aves > Casuariiformes > Dromaiidae > Dromaius > Dromaius novaehollandiae. The sequence goes on from NC_088098.1 coordinate 23,842,734, forward strand.
AGGAATTGTCAATCACAAAGTTCGTTTCTTTTCCATTTCACCCTTATTGTTCACAGGACTGCAAGATCAATTGCTTGCAACAGTATAGGATTTGAAACCGTAGGTCATGCTGGAAGACTTTTGATTTCTTCAGTTTAAATAAAGAGTTGGACTATTCGCTATTGATCTTGACCTTGTGTATTACAGATAAAACCACTTCAAGTTTTGACAGTAACGAATGTTTGAGGAACCTGTGATTAGGACTTGATGTGTCTACATTTTTGACTTACAGTAACTAATACAGTCATTTAATTAGTGAGTTCATCAGTGTTTTGTTTCTTACAGAAAAGAGAATTCGATGTGGATAACCTGAGCAAACCAGAATTGCACATGCTTTTGAGTATAATGGAAGGAGAACTGGAAGCGCGAGACCTTGTAATTGAAGCCTTGCGGGTAAGTTACAGGGTTATTTTTTAGGTTCTTTTTTGCTGCTTCGTTTTTACTGTACATAAAACATTAGTGGAAGAATAAACTGTGTTTTTTATAAGAGTCTTATGTTAATTAAATCTCAGTAATCACAAAATAAGTTCTTGTTGAATTGTTACCATTCAGTAGTTCTATGCAGTTTTGGTATAAAATAAAATTTAGTATAAAATACCAATAGAAATTCAGAGAAATTTTCTTGTGGAGGGGAAAAAGGCAAAATGACTTCCTCTTTAAATTCTGCTGTATTGTAGAATCTGTTATTTGTGAAAGGAAGGAATAATTTCAAAGGAACATTCAGTGCATTCCTCATTTGTTCTGATGGTCTATATGTTTGTGTGCATCTAATGTATTCAATACATTCATTTTCTGCAAGATGGGAAGAGGGACAAAATCAGATGATCATGTCCGATTAGGAGAGAGTTTTTAAAAAATAAAAGGTGAAATACAGAATGTGTATTCTAATAGCACTCACAAGTGCTTGATTAGATTTTTGCTGTGCTAGGCATGTACGTGAAGGTTTCCACTTTAGAAGGTTGCACTCTCAAAGGCAGTTTACAATTTGACTGGAAAATGTACAAACAAAACTATTTTAATGAAAAGATTTTTTTTTTGACTGTAATGAATTTAAAATTGATCATGAGCAGAATAAAACTTAACAGAGTTGCCAAACAGACTTCAGGTTTAGGGGAAAAACAGTCTTACATGGATTGAAAATATTTATAGCTTCATAGTTGGATAGAGGCAAATTATGGCCTTTAGGATCTCTTAAAGCAAGATCTCAATATAATGAAATACATCTAATACTAAGTGTTAGTAATATATATAATGATTATGAGGGAACGTTGGAACATTTTATGTTTGTAATGTCACAATAAGAATCGTAACCACATTTTTATTCAATTTTAATTTGTTTTGTTATGGCTTCAGCTCACTTGATGCAAATAGAGCTTTCAAGTAGCTGTCCCTGATGTAGCTGTATTAATGACTAAAGCATTTATGTGCATAAACCTCTGTTATAAAAATACTGTTTCCATTTTGTAAAGGCAATAAGACACTGGAAGCAATATGTTTCTGAGAGATTACAGCACTTTGAAGTCATTTGGTGTTTGGCCTTCAGGTGTATGCATATCTTAAAGTACTGCCTTTTTGTCTAGCGGCTTTAAAATTTCACATCTCATTCACTCAGAACAGGACGTTTTATTTTCCCTGACTACCAAGGTAAGATTATATAGAAGTAGTAAAAAGGGGAAACTGTGCACACCCCATTCAGAATCTCCTTTTTGACTATTCTAACTTTGGAGGAGTGCAAATAGAATATTCAGATAATTTTCTTTAATATATATTCATGAACAAGCTACTATAGTAAAGTATCTAATACCTACTTAAGAGAAAGTACATAGCAAATAATGGACGTATTGCTGTTGAATGAAATGCATGAAAATGAATGCAGTACACATTTGATAACAATGAACATTATATGTCCGGCATAGTGCAGTCTCAGAAGAGAAGTCTGCGTTACTGATTCCCATGCACCTGCTGAAGTTGGTAGTAGGTAACAGTTTTTTCCATGACTAATAGAGAGATCAAAACAAAACATAGCTGCATTTCAGATAAGATGTAGAAACACTGAAAATCTTCTTTTTTCTCCTCCTGCTTCTAAGATCCCAGTTCCTGTACTTTTTAGTATAACTCTCAAAATAAAATCCATGTGGAATTTAATCCTCCAGACAGTTTACCTTTTTAACAGTACTAATATTGGGAAACTTGGAAGTTATATCTGTAAAGAACTGGGATCCTGGTGTCTTGGAATATGACAGTTCTGGGTCTTCTGGCTTATTTGAGAATCTGAGTTACTGCCAGTCAGCAATACTAGCAGTTGGACTCTCCAGGCAGCCCACCAAATAAGCTACTAGGTAGCTAAATGTAGGCCTATTTTTAAAAGTGAGTAACAGGAAAATTGTGTGGGAATTGTGTTGGATTTGATACAGACTCTCAGAGTACTTTTGTTTCAACTTATGGACAAACATATCCTGTGCACTGTTATTTTCAAACTTAAACTGTGGTTAGAAGTAGGTTCCTTCAATAGTAAAGAACCATAAATTGATTTAAAGTAGACACCATTTTTCTTGGTATTTATACATTTAATCAGTTAAGCTTAGGGAAAAATCTTGAATTGTAGTAGTACAGTAGCATTAGAATTCTCCTTAAATGACTTTTCATAAAGTGAATATGTTTAATAACTATTTCCTGTTAATTCATACATATATTCTTCTTCCTGCAGCAGCTGTAATAATGTAATTGTATCTAAATTCTTCAGTCCCCTAACAAGTGTGTACTTGATTATCAGCATATTCAAACTAGATTTCTTGCAGATGTCAGTCCGTAATGTCCTATTTGTTAATATCATTCTGAAGTCCATGTGACTCAAGAGTTGTGTATATCCTCTTGAGAGATCTGAGTGTTTTTAAAATTGGCGGTTGCAATATAGATTTTACTGGAGACACTGAATAATACTTTGTTTTCCTTACTAAAGGAAATTTATTTTGTTCAAAATGCAAGATAGTACTAACTTGAACATTTGTCCAAAAGAAACATTAATTGTTCTGAAGGAGATTTTGATAAATATTGTGTTTTTCTGCATTCATCAAACAATTTTTAACAGTCATAAGGAAATGGCTTTCATATGAGGAAAAGAGTTCTTATGTCATTATGCCTGCTACTGCAGGCAAACATTACATACATTCTTTTTTAAAAGGTGATCAAGCTGTATTAGAAAAGTTTTTTTTAATCTCACTTATGCTTGAGGGTCTTTCAAAGTCTAATTTCTCTGATATGTCAAAAGCTGCTAATTTGTAGCCTTAGTTGTGACCAGATAACACCTATGTTGTCTTTTCATCTTAAATGATTTTCCTCTGTTTTTAGCCATTGTGAGATATAGATTTATTTATTTATTTATTTATAAGTAGTTTTATATGTTCATGTTCTTTTAGGAATTGGATATTCTCTTATAAAATATCTGTGTCTCTTGGTTGTCATTGTAGATTCTTCTCTAGAATCACACAAGTTTAAATTCATCATTCCTAAATGTGTGTGCCCTTATCCATACTGATTTTTGCAGGTTTGTAACTGTACAAACTGAAGATTTGTAAAATCTGTGCAACTGATACTGCTTATGTATCTGTTGGAAATGTCTCTCCTGGAAAATCCTGGCATTATAGTGGGCAGCTCTTGATCGATCACAAAAGGACTGATAACGCACAATATAGTTAGCTGAAGACTGACCCATGTGGTACACTGCGAGTAACCCACATCTAGCATGAAGTTTCCCTTTTAAAAGGACCTGTTTGATGTGTCTCCCTTAGGCTGACCTTTTCCATTTTATAATTGCTTACACTGACCTCTGTTTCTCAATTAACTAATTTTCTAAGTGATGCCATATCACATGCTTTACTGAAGTTCTGAGACATATTAGAGCTTATGTATTTTCTTTGTCTAGAAAACAAGTTATGAAAATACACAGCCACCTTCAACATCCGTAGGTGAGATTTCTTTTCAGGTTGACTCTTACAAGAGCACAGTTCTCATGGTGTCGAATGTCTTTCTCCTGGTATATATGCTGTACCATAGCAATGAACAGCTTGCCCACAGTATTCACTGGTGAAACTGGACATGGATTTCTTTCAGTGAGTTAAGGACTAAGAACTAGGGTGCAGGAACAGTATTTCTGGATCAGGTATGAAGTTGGAACTTGTTTCTTACAGTTTTTCTATGACGTGTATACTACGTATACATTGTGGAGTAATCATTTAAACCATTTTTAAAATTTTGTTTAAATTAATTCTTTTTGCTCATCTTGGAAATTTGCTTTTCAAGATTACGGCTTAACACATCTTGCTATATTGTAAGAGTGTAATTTGTCTGTGTGCCTTCTGGTGTATTAAGTAGAAAACATTGCTGACCTCTTTTATTTCATTGTATCATTAAAGGAATTTGTATTTCATAATTTTCAGTTTAGTTTTTTTGGTGTTTTCACATGTCTTAGAAAATGGCTATCAACTCCTCATATAGCACTTGTTTTTTAAGATGTTGCTTAACTTTTTTTGCTTATTTAAAATCTAGTTTTATCAAATGAAAGTAAAGAAGAATGGCTTAAGAGTTTATTACTCTGCTTTGAAAAAAAAATAAAGTAGGTAATTTTAAGTCTGTCAGCTGGGTGTTGTTCCAGTACAAAATAGCAGAGTGTCCAAGAGGATACTGTATTCTGTAGAAAAAAAAAAAATTAAGTGAGAAACGCCAATCAGTTTGCGATTGTGGAAATAAATATTGTTAAATTAACTTGTCATCTCATGGGTGGAAAAAAAAGATAAAAAGGTAGTTAGTAAAGTTAATAGTGCTGATGTGATAGATTTTATTGAGGCACTTGAATTTGTGCCACATGATAAATTAGAGAGAACCAAACCCAAGGTGGCACATCTTAGCAATAATTAACTCATTTTAGAGGATTTCTGTGCATAATGGAATATAATGTTTCCATTGTATTTTATATAAATTTTTGATATAGTGAAGTTTGGTTTGAGACAAAAATAAAACTTCAGATCCAGACTATATTCAGAAGAAATATACAAATCATATTTGTGTACTTCTGCATTTTCATGATAAATTATTGTTCTTGTTCCATTATAATAAGTACTACTGCTGATATATAATGACACATAGCCTTCTTATTTTTTTAAAATTAAGGGATATTGCTTTCTGATTCAGCGATTGAAATATTATTTTACTGGGTCAATATAATATCTCCTATTATTACTGTAATGAAGTAGTTTGGTGGTTTGATATAAACAGAGAAATGTTAAGGTTTTTTGTTCTTAGCATGTATTTCTTATGTCATACTCTGACCTGTACAATACAGAATCATAGTATTTTGCTGAATTATCTCTGTTTGAACCCTATTACTTTTTTAAAAAAGATTGACTTACCTGGAAGTTGGAAGTCAGAGAAATTTGGATTTGAAAAAGGTACAGTAACTATCAACTAGAGCAATTTAAGTTGCTGGACAAGTTCAGGCCTGTGAGGACCAGCATCCTTGGAACAACAGATCTCTGTCACACTTGGGGTCAAATTTCCAGATTTACTCTCCAGATGAACAGTTAAATTGTTGTAGAGGCCAGTGTCAAGGTTCATCTCAAAAGAGGTGATCTTTGTGTAAATCTTTCTAATTATCCCTCTGGCTTTGCAATAACTATTACCATGAATGATAGTTCTTTTTTAATCTGTGATTTCTTTACTTTAGCAGGCCCACAATGTGGATTGCACCTCAGTTAAATTTAAATTCAGATTACCATTTAAATCATTAGAGTTGTTTCATTAATAAGCAATAGCATGCTGTTTAATTGCTATTTGGAAAGGATATAGTTAAAAAAAGAAGGGACACTTGACTATCACTGCTGCCTGCATCTGTCTCAATTATCCAAATAAACTGCCTGCCTGTAATAAAGGGATAATATATTCCTAATGTGGAGGTAATGTGGCCACATAATCAAGACACAGGACTGGCCTCATACAACTGTTACCTCAAATGCAGCCTTCATTTGGTTTTTTTTTTTTTCTGGCTATGAAGTGGTCACTGCATCTGCCTGCTTGCCAGAGGATTTTTTAAAGCGCATTGACCCTCATATGAATTGAAGTGCTAGTGTTAGCCTTCAAGCATGGAATTATAAAGACTAAATACTGCGCTTAGTGGTGATTTTCTTATAAAATTAAATCACTAGTGAGTTATTTTTCTTTTAAGATTTTAGAACACAGACTTAGCTGGGATTTCTTTTTTTATATGTATAATTTCATTTGCCTTTGTAAGTAGGTGCATGAATGGAAACATGAAAATTTATATTATACTGGTGCTATGGTATGCATTAATTAGTGTGAACAAAAAAAAGCAAATTCTTTTTGTACTAGATACTTCAATATATTACACTACATACATTTAGAACAATTTCTGTTGATTGTTGGGAAAATCAGCATTGTGTATTTAAAAATATAATATCTAAAAGAATTGTCGATACTAATAATATATATATTTTTGTTTCATTAAAGGTGAATACAAAATCAATGATATTGCTATGGAGCAGTATCTTTTCTCTGAGATTAAGGGAGCACCAAGTCAGTGGATTCTGTGTACATGATGGCGGGGTCAGGAGGACAGTATGAGGATGGCAAGGTGATATTAGTTATGTTTGTTCAGTGTTGTAAAGCCTTACTATATTTTGTTTTTACAATGGTTTCCTAAGGAAGAAAGACTTATCTTCTGTGTAGGTGTTTGTACCTGTTGAACCCTTTAGCCAGTTTCTGGAATGTTGGACAGAGCCTTCACAGTTTCAAAAATTCGTAGTTTCATAAAAACAGGCAGCTGTGTAAGAGAAGTCATACTGTGTTAGTCCCATAGTTGAAGGAAGGGTTGAGATTTGTGTGAGGATGATGTCTGTGTTGTTAGACACCATATATGAAGTACAGAGTCAGGGCAAAGCATTAATTTAGCTGCTCAGAGAATTGAAGTTAAACTGTCTTAAGTTTATAAAAAGATAATAAGAAAAAATCTTTGCTAGGGAATTTAGTTCTTCTGCAGGAATTGTTTAGTGCAGTCTATCTTCCTGAATCTAATCAGCTTGCCAGGCCTGCAGGCTAATCAATAGAGCTGAAAATGAGTCATACTTTTCTATATTATGTCTGAGTAGGAGATCCATATTAGATAACTTCTGACGTCCCCTAGCAAGGTATGTGAGTTCTTGAAGAACAGTTGTCAAATTTTGTAATGAAGATGTAGATATTAATATAATGAAATATACATCTAGGAAGATAATTATAAAATTATGAGAATAGCTAAAGAATTAATTTTTAAAATTTTTGTGGGTCCGGATTCTTAATAGACATAAGTTAATGCATGATGTAATAACACCTCCCACATAATTAAGTTTAAGATCCCATTCTATTAGCTTTACCTTTAAAAAAAAGCTTATAACCTAAAAAGACAAGATTTAAAAATAAGGACAAAGAGCTTTTAAAAAGTACAGTGATTAGTGATTGCATTTAATGGTCTGTGTAGATTATGAAACATCAGTTTAAAATAGGTTATAGTACATTAAAGGCCAGTTCTCAGGTTCCAACTCTCCTGTCCATCATTTTCCAACATTTAGGATATCAGTTTTCACTTCCATGAGAAATTCTGTAGTTTAAAAACAAACACAAGTATTTTAATCTTTTTTAAAAAGAATAATTTGTTTTCAAATGATAGGACTTTTTCAGAAGTTTATTATGAAAACTTGAAATGAAAAGACAAAATATTCAGTTTCCAAGGCTCTAATGGTATAGTCCAACATTACTTGGAAACTCTACTCCATTTTTTCTAAAAATATGTATCATCAAATTGAATATTGTTTTGCAGTGTATTATGTTTTAGAATAAAAAATGTTTATTTGTACCAACATTCTATTAGAAAATTCCTCACTAGTGGTATGGGTAGCTTATAAAATTTTGTGGTTTGCTGGGTTATATATGTATAACACAAAATGTGTGTTTGTGTGTATAGATAAATGTATTAAGTGAACTACATGAGGTACATCTACCTTAGCATTTAATTCAGATCGAGAATGTCCTTCTGAAGAAAATCTCTCCATTTGCTCCACTTAACTGTGCTCTGATTTGTCTCACAGACCTTTCTTGAACTGTGTGAACTGAACTGCTTTTGAATGAACCTAAACCAAAAGGTGCATTCCAACTGTAACTCTAAAATGCTTCAGCTAATGGAGATTCGAGCTAGTCCAAAGTAACACCTTCCAGATGTAAGGAGGGTAGGCACATCCTTGGCAGCAATTGGTGTTGCTCTACACATTTGTTCCTGATGGGCTGCACTACATGCTACCATAGTTGTTGTATACCTATAAGTCCCATTTGCCTGGGTGATTTGGTGAATTATAATGGGAAATACAATATGAGATGATTTGTCTAGATTTTAAAAATTAATTTTATATCCCCCATATTCACTTTCTAAAAACAAAAATCCCCCAGAGCTTTCTACCATTATGATCATTCTTGAGTTTAAGACAGATGGAACTTGTTTGTGAAGTGGCCAGATGGGTCATTGTAAAATGTTGTTCCCCAAAGGGCAAAACACATTTTCTGCTCAAGCTAGTTTGATTTCAGGTCTTCAGCTTGCATTGTGGAACGCTGTTATTAGTAACTTTGTCTTTCAATTTCAGCTGACATAATGACTGAACAATGTAGTTTTATTTTAATTTCAGTGAAAACAACTATTTTTATAGTAACTGCTGTGTGTACATATGTCTGTATAGCTTTTGCAATTCTTTAAGAATGTGTGAAGATCAAATGATATTAAAAATGTTAGTGTGTTATATTTAGTTTATCACGACAATATACTAAATAGCAACTTTATTTTTTTGAAGGTAACTTAGAATGATACTGGAAAATTAGATATTTATAATTATGCAAAATTGGAGCCTTTGATGCATGGCTCTGCATTTCAGTAATGATTTAGGTGTTCCTTGAAAAAAATTTCATGTAAATAATAAGCAAAACTTTTGGAGGGGAGCTGTAGATATGTGCAAGCTCTTCTCTCCTACCCTGACCTGTCTGCTTTTCAGTGAGTTGTGTCTACCAAAGTCTCCTTCATTTGGCCAAGGCAGACTTTTGCCTACTGTACATTGAGAGATTACTTAATAAGTAAAATCTGATATATGAGTAACAGCTTTCTGTCCTTCATATGCTATTTATTGCATTAGGCAAGTTGTCATGGGATGATATTTACTTTGCCTGCACTCTGTGAATTACACGTTGAAGTAGAATTATTACCAACAGCAGAACTATCAGTTGTGTTTGGATAAAGTTTTTATCCCAAACTACTGCCTAAAGCCAACAAGAGTGGTACAGTAGGCTTTGTACTTTTAGAATGAACTTCAGAGTTGGAGGGGTGGGGGAAAAGCCTGTGAGCTGTCAGGAAAAAGGGAATGAAGCCATATACAGTTTGGCGGTTCACAGATAGGCTGACAGGTATAAACAAAAATGTAGAAAAGTACATTTATAAGAAGTGCAGTCTGTCAAAGGAAGATAGACTATCTAGAAATTGTCAAGGCCCTTACGTGCAGTAATTGTGCTAAGTTGCTGTGAATTCAAAATGTAAGTCTAAACTTCTGCCATACAAATACTATTTTTCTCATGTATCAAAGAATGAACTAAAAGGACACAGAAGTTTCTGGCAGCCAGTAAAACAGATTGTTTTGTAGCAGGTGTCTTTGGAAAATGGTGATTAGTTAGAAGGAGGTGCAGAGTATGTTGAACTATGTAACAGAAGGTTATTGTTTCAGACAGTATGATGGCAATTGTTGGTCCTGGTGGCAGAAGTGAACCATGAAATAGGAATCAGACTGCCTTCTTTGCATTGTCATTTTTGCATGTTGCAATTTTTTTGCAAAAATTTAATTCTCACTAAATTATTATGGAGGCAGTGGTCTGTACTTTGTGTCCTTACTGATCTGATCCATTACTCTTGATTCATTGACTTTAATTACAACTGCATTTCTTCTGCTCATGAATCCAGTTTGTTTTTACCTGTCCATTGACGATCAAAATGATTCCATTTATGAACAAAGCCTTTTTTTTAAAAAAATCAGTTTATTGTAATCCTCTCAACATGGCTGTCAAAGTATTATTTCACTATTGCAAGCTCTTTAAAATTGATTAAAAGGACACTATGAAGTACAAATAAACCTTATACAGGTCAGTAGATGAAATGGCTTTCACTGGTTCACTTTAGAATGCTTTGCTATACTTTTTTGTGGTTCATTTTAAGTTTAAAAGTAATCCAGCATGCTTTTTGTTCAGCTAATTGAAAAGTGGTTAGACATAAGAGAAAATCAGAGTTTGAGCATTCTTTTAGATCTCATTTGTAGTTTATGTATTATGTTAGCTAAATTTATTCTTATTAAATTGCTTGCATATTTGGATAAACTGTTTTATTGCCTAATGTTTCAATATGCTAATGCTAAATATCTGTGTGGGCCTCATTTTTAATAGTTGCATAATTGTGGTTACAGTGTGAGAAAATACCTTTTGTCTCATTTAAAAGATAACGATCAAGACTGCTGGAGACAGTAAAACCTAACACGACCCTGCAGGAAATGCTGTAGAATTAAAGGACAATCTTACACCTTGTTCTTGATACTGTCAGAGCCCATGTTATTAATAATGTGGAAATACTGTCTATGGTATTGCTGGGTTGGCTTAGCTTACATATTTTGTTTAAAGGGTCATTTCTGATGCCTATGAAAGTATTTACTTATATTTAGTGTTTTCTTTTTCGTAATATTTCTGTGAGCACGGACAATTAACAATAAATATTTATCTTTTCTTTGCATGACAAACAGTTAAAATGAACTGTATTTGAATTTCCTTTTCGGGGATAGCCGTATTTCCTGTGTTTCATTATGAATGGAACCAAGTCTTACCTCTGCCGGTAGATTTTGGAGCTGTGGCAGCAGCAGTGCTGTATCTTTGTTAATCAGAATTCCTAGTGTTTGAACATCTAAAGAGCTCTTCTAGAAGCTAGTGACAAAATAAATTTTTAGCAGTGTCAAACTGCTTCTTCTAGTAGTTATCTGTTATTTGCTAAAGGCAGATAGTAAACACTGAGCAAAGCAAAGCATTTAGTAAAGCACATTGAAAGAGTCCTGTATGCATGTTGTTTTTCTGAGCCTCTTGCTACTCAGGTAGGTCCCCTTTTTCTGGACCCTCCTAAAATTGGAGAGTCCACTATGAAAACTCTATGAATTGGCCTCACATTGCAAGCATCCTTTTCACTCCTTCCTTTCCAACAGTGACTGTTAAACTGACAATAGTCTCTTCTTGCTTTTAATACAAGATCTGAATATCTTTACTGTTGTCAGGCATGTAACTACTAATTTAGTTGCAGGTATTCTGCTGGCTGCTTATCTGGATAATTGCTTTCTCTTTCCTCCTTTATTCCTCCTACCGCGTTTGATCTTTCTGCATAATTCAGTATAAACTAGTGAGCGGCTATACACAGAACATTTGTAAAAGATGATAATAAAAAAAGTTGCAGCATCATGTCCATGCAACTGTTTCTTGATTTCTGTGATCTTTCTAAATGATACTGCTGTGACTTCATTCTTAGAGTGACTTTTAAGAAATGTTTTGTCTGGTTATTCATGTTGCCGACAGTGGGATGTAACTGGGTTAACTTATCGCTATTATTATAGTAATTGTAATTTTCCATTTTTAATTAAGGGAACATAGAACATTTCCTCTGTACCAACGGCACAGTTAATTCTGCGGATGGTAACACTACAGTGCAACAAACATAACCTTTCTCTTTCTTTTGTTTGTTTCTCATGTGTGTTTGTTTTTACTTTTAGTGCTTCTTCCTGATAGTGTTATTAAAGAAAATTATAGGAAAATGTATAAGGGTTTTTTCGTGGTTCATCCAATTAAATGGAGATACTCATTTATAAAAATATGATTTTTTTTTTTAATAAATAAGGTAAAGGAAAATGACTCATTTTCAAATTCAACACTTGTGAAAATACTCACATAGCAACAATTACTTTTGCTATGTCCTGGGCATGTGTTCCCATGCTTTTCTCCCTCCCGCTCCTTTTTGATGCTGTTCTGATGGGTGGATAGCTCTTTCCACCTACAGTTCTCCCAGAGTGGGAGCTGTGTTAGCAGCTTTAGCAGTGTGTTAGAAATACTTAGCACTAGATCTTTAACAAAGACCCATGTTCCACCTATACAAATAAATGTCAAACATGGAAAAACAGAACAATAGTAATTATAGTGAGTTCTCTCTGAAACAGCAGAGTAAAATTTTAGCTAAATATTGTGGAAGTTTAAACTATTAAATAGCATTTTATTGGTAACTTATAAGTAACAATATCTGTAAATAGGGTTCTAGCTGGAAAATTCCCTTTAAAGATCTAATAAAGGCCATAAAATCCAAAATAGATGGTACGAATGAGTATTCTGTTTTCTTTAAAATGTTCCATCCTAGAAATCAAATGTATTTAGTTAAATGTATTAATTTGTTCAGTTTCTTCACCAGGGGTGGTAGCAAGAACAAAATTTGTCTTGGAGGCAACAGATATTACTCTCACTATTTATCTTCCAAAGTGAATATTGGAAATAATTTTAAAGCATTGAATTATCTTAATATACCTCAAATAAATCTACACTGTCAAGTACTGTGAACTCAAAATTTGCATACCTATCAACTAAAGTACTTAAAGTTTGGTAATCAGGTACTTGCCATACAGGAATGTGGGATGATATTTTAATGGAGATTTTGAGAGTTTGAAAATATGGAAAGCTAAATGCTATAAATGATTTAAAAAATGATCAATTTAGTTAAAGTAGTTGGGTCTGTTACACCTTTAGTATGTTTTGTATGTTACTGAGCTGATGAAATTTTTAACTGTTAAGCATGGTGGTTAAAGCATTCTTTTTTATTAGAGGCGAAGTGACATTTTCTTTAGTATTTCAGAAGAGTGGCTGACAGATTTCCATTCAAGAAATTATGAATTTATTTGTATGAATTTGAACTAATAAATTTGAACATGCAAAAAAGTCTAGACAGCAAATGATTATTTAAAGTAACCAATAAGTTTAGTTCTCTTGTATCCTTTGAGAGTGGTTATCAGTATGTAAATCTGTATTATTTGCAGAAATAATAAGATCCTGGGTGGTTAGCTAATCAGAGCATAAAAGATTGATACTTCCTTACAAAATACTGGCCAATAACTTTTGAATGTTTAAGCTTCAGACAACAAAGCCGTCATAAAACAGGCCTAATGTCATCTTTATATAGAACATCTGGATGACTCTTCTCAATTAAAAGCACATGTTGTTTCATGACTTGAGCTTTTCCTCTTTCTTCCTGGAGAAACTCAGTGCAGAGCCTGAATTTCACCTTTTACATTTGTAAAGAGTGGAGAGTATTTTATGTTAGCTATTTTGTTTTTTCTCTTGTTCTGAATTGTTAATAACTGATCTTAGCATTGTAGGATAGTTTTTATTTTTAAACTCTTCCCCCAACCTCAAGATGATGCATTTTCATTCCTGGTGGGGGAAATTCATTACTACATAGGGGGAAAAGAAGTTAAAGAAATTGTAAACATTTTTTTTTTTTTTTTAATCTGTCCTGTCTGTACCACTTTCTTTCACAGAATTTTCTGTGAGATAACAGGGAGAAAGGGAAGGGAGACTCTGCTATTTAGCAAGACTGGTGCAATTGTGAACAGATGATACAAGATTCTCTTTTTATGGACTCAAACTCCAGGGAAGCTCAGGCTTGATCATTACCTTGATTGTATAATTCTTCTTCAGCATTTTCTGTTAGATTCTGAACCAGGATTATGTAAGTGTTAATTAAATGTTGTTTGTCCTTCCATACGCAGAGAGACTTGTCAAAATGTTAGACTTGAATAAGAACTGACTTTATTGTTAGGCATGTTGCTTCACTTCTGTTAAGTGAACTTTTGAGTGCAGAGGAGAAGAAGGAATTGTATGCTTTTTGCAAACCATTTTAGCATTTGGATAGTTGACACGAAATGGAAAAAATCTGGTTTGCTGTTGTTTCATCAGCTGCTAGCTAAGATCCTGACCTTTTATGCCTTCATATGATCCCATGCACTGGCAGTCCTTTTTAGAGACTGATTTGGGAACTGAGCGGTTTTTGTGTATCTGTCTTGAACAGGAGTCACTGAGAATGGTATTGTAAAACAACATACTGCCTTATTATATTTTGAGCTTTGCTTTTTTGTATTTTCCCTGAAATTTGCTTTTAAAAGGCTTGAGTTTGAAGTTGTGTGTTTCTGAGACAAGGGGACACTTTGCAAGTTATGAATTTTAGGAAAGTTCCACAGCCTGTCCTGTTTGTGAGTGAGAGAGTAATGCAACTTTTTGTTGTTAGTCTTATTTTAATGTTTCATGCTTTGGATAATTTTTCTAGGAAAAATGGTTATATATCTCCACTTCAGCGGAGCCTACTTTATTGTGACTAATTTTGTTGATATATACATGTGGCTATAATTAAGCTAGCTTTGACTGTCATAAGACACTCCTTCAGATGGTTTTGAATGCTTTTTATGTGTGTCTTGCATCAAAATTTACTGAACAAGTTACTGGTACCTCTGTCAAAAGACATGAATGGTCTTACGAACGTTATCAGTGATCTGTGGAGCATATATGAAACAATTTCTATAGGTCTCCCAGGGCATTAGCAACCCATTTGTTGTTTCTATTTAACTTAGTGACTGCATCCCCCTAATTCTCATTCCTTCTACTGTTTTTGCACTTTTAGAAGTAATAGTGTGTTTAAGATCATCATTATTCTTTAGATTTTTTTCAGCTGCGATAATATCCTTAAAATGTACACACAAGTTTTTGTCTTGTGGGCACTTGACACTTATCGGGAAAACAGTCAGTTTGAATACATTAGTTCAGTATTTTTGGCATAATATTAAGTTCATTAAAATCTAAATTTCTTGTAGACTTTGCGTAGGTATGCAGTGTCACAATGCTGAAGAAAGGTATTTAAACTAAGTTAAGGTTCTAAGGAGAATTCAGTATCACATGTTCATTGACAATAGAAAATCATACTGCGGGATACCATTTCATCAACAGCCATTAACATTTAAATTTTCAGTTTGTTTTGTAAAACTTTTTCTATGTAAGTAACATCTCATAGGACACTTTGAAAACATTTGCTTACATCTGTATTTCAAAAAACAAACAAAACTCACAAGTCCTATTGTGCAGTAAAATTGCTAGTATTATTTACAGAGTCATTCTTAATGAATCGTAGTGAGACATACTTTTTTCCTTTTTTTCTGCAGGTATACCTTTGCAAGTATTGCTTTTACTATGACTATATGTATTCATTGGTAATTCTCTTCTGTTTTAACAGCTCAAACAATTTGAATACATTGTAGAGCATTGAGTAAGGTTTATAAAAATGTTATCTTTCAGCCACCTTCCTCTTTTTAAAAGTCTGTTATCTTTTCAATTTTGTTAATAATCTAGAATTTGTCCCCTCTTTAACATATTCTTTGTAAAATAAGCTTTTACTGCCTCCCCTTCTGTGCTGGTTAGTTTTAGAATACTTTTTACCACTCCCTAATGCATATGTCAAGAGAAGATACTAATACAAACCTATGAGCATCTGTTGAAGTAATTTTAGGATATGTGGAAAAGGAAATTAATCAGAGGGACAAACTCTCTTGAAAGGAAGGAAATTTTGTTTAGGGTCCTGGGGCAGCCTTAATTCAGTTCCATTGTTCCACAGCAGTGTAGGACACGCAGTCCTATTTTTGATGTTTGTCATCAGTTGCTGCATGGAAGACTCTGACTTGCTGAACTTTAAACTTGGCAGGCAAATGAAGAGGAAACTGTGCAATATGTTGGGGGAAAAGTGCAGTATTAACCTTGAAAATACTATTGTTCATCTGTTCTGTTACTGATTATGTATGCCTTTCAAGGCAATTATTGCCTTGTAATTCATTTCAGCAAATGTGTGCAATTAATATCACCTTAGATTATTAACTGAAAGAATTCTAACAATATGATTTATATTGTGTGATTAATTTTTAATTTTTCTTCATTAGGCTTATTTATTGTTTATATATTAATTGGTCATAGTTTTTTTTCCTTACTTTTTTATGCTCGTGGCTTTAGTTTTATCACCAGACACACAATGTTTGAAGGTCCTCCCTACCCCCTTACATTCTTCTTTGAGTAACGGGGGAAAAAATGTATCTTGTTAGTTTTTGGGTTTTTTTCTAACAGTCCATTCACTGGAAAGAGAGAGGTTTTTTTTTCCCCAAAGTGGAACACAGAGAACATGTGGCTGGCAAACAGTTCCTGTGCTGGATTTGCAGCTTTCCCCATAGCCCATCATGCTGATACCTCCACTCCCTTTGCCCCTCTCCCTACACACAGCGCTGCCAGTCTTCCTCTGCTGGTAGGTAAATGTGATCAGTGACTGCAAAAGGTCGACTTGAGAGGCAGAAATGTCCAGTAGAGAGCTGGCAAATGGGTGCAGAGGGGTGGCTTGAATAGTGTGAAAAGAGTAAGTTTAGGTGTGAGTGAGGTGTCTTGCTATATGTGGTAGGAGACGGACTCCCTAAAAGAGTAATAGAATAAGCAATTTATTTTATAGCCTTACCTTCCAGATTCGTGTTGACTGTAGACCTAAGAGAGAAAAGTCAAGAGTAGACCTGCTTGTATCACACATCTGCATAATCTCTAAGACTGTTCAGTGATAATTGTTTATTTTTGAGAATGTGACAAACTGCAATTTCTCTATTCTAAGTCATGAAATGCATTTTTATGATCCAAAGCAAGACAAAAGACTTGTTCCACCAATGAGTATTTAATTGTTTTCCTTCCTCTAAGAACTTCTTTCTGGTCTTGTTACTTGAGCAGATTACTAGCATCTATAAGGAAAAAGTGATACTGTAGTAGAAAACAGTAATCATAGAATAATTTAGATTGGAAGACATGTAGAGAGATCATTCAGTCCAATCTTTTTTCCTACTGTATTTTTAGCAGTATAAGCTTGTAGTCTACCATTAATCTAACATGACATTGTAGATCAGCCTGCCCAGAAAGTAAGTTTTGGTTCTTGTTCTTTTTAAGTAGTGTTTGCAGACTTATTTTAGTCTCCTTGTTTAAAGCTTCAAATCTTGAATAAGGATTTAAAAATTCTGTACAACTGTGATGTTCTTATTGGAGTGAATTTAAAAGCTGTTGTAAATCAGTTTAAGCTTTTGCCCTCTTGCAGTAGTGAATTTCCTGAATTAAAAATTTGTGGGGCTTTGTATTTTTTAGAAATTTTCCCTTGGTTTATGTGTGTTTGCCATCAGTTTCATTAGTTGTTCACCAGTTAGCTGTTGGAGGATTTATCTTAAGTCATATTTTTGCATACTGGTGGCATATCCTGTAAAAAGTATAATTTCCCATAGACATCTCTTTATACTTTTAAATGCTTTCAATCTCAGGCCTTTCACTAAAAGGCTAGTGTGAGTGGGTACCTACAGGAAAATAAAGCTGATGCTTTATACATTTGTATAGCACCTTCTACAATGAGCTATCATGATTACTTCCTATAGTAGCTGAGTATTCTGTCTCTTAAATCTATGTTTGAAAATACATTCAGTTGATTGTGTTTGCAAGTAAAAATTTTAAATTTGTGATTTTTCTATATATGTTGCTGTGCAGTTCAAGTTAATATATTAAACATTGCTAATACTGTTCTAGCACAGCCACCAAATTATGCAGAGACTATTTTAAAGAATCCATTCCCCCTGTGACATTAGACTGTACGTTTGTCAGAGAACGTGTGCCATCAAAAACAGCTATCTTGATACTAGTTCTTACAACTTGAAATTCAATACAGAGGGACCGTGTAAGAAACAGGGGAAATTTTCCACTTCCAGTGTTTGTTTCACATATGAAATGTAAATTTCATTTAGGAAGTATAAAGAGATGGAGGTAGTATTTAAGGGCTAAAACAAAAATTTACAAAAAGATTTCTGATTATACATATCCAGCATTAGCTTCATGAACGAAAGTCTTTGATAGCATAACTAGCTTAAAGTAGTTTATCTCCCTTTTCCCTCTCTCCCCTAGTTTGTTACTGCATTGTAGCTGGCTGCCTCCTTATTTGTGTCAGCACATCTGTTTGTGGGCTGCCCTGTGATGAGGATTGTGGAGCTGATCCTGCAAGAAAGATAACCTAGGAAAAAAAGCATGGGGATTTTTGTCTATCTTCCCCTCACCCTGTTAATAGTGCTGTCCCACAGGGAGCTTTCCCAGGATTAATAAGTAAGCACTGCATGGTGATGGAGGGTGGACAGGCAGGATGTCAGCACTTTAATCTGCTGTTTCTGTGGAAGACATTGCCTTGTGAAACCAGGGCCCTTTGGAGGCAAGAGGCACCTACGTTTTTATGATGTATTTCATTTACACGCCAGCAGTTCCACTCTCGTGTGCCTGGAGGTTCCACCAAGCTGGCTAAGCTAAACATGTAAGCACCTGGCTACACTGTAAGGCTGTTCTGGGCTTCACAAAATAGATGTCTTTACATCCAAGGTCCCTGAGAGCCAGATGCCATAGGTGTACTTACACCTACACACAGTGTTAGACAGAAAACATTTTAGTTCCTCAGAAAATACAGGATTCCATTCAAAAGCATGGCAGCAAGGGAAAGAAGTGAATGTGGCACTTCCTTCTGCAGAGTAACGTGTTTAGATTCATTCAGACTTGTGTTTTAGGTATTGTCAAGCTGATAGTGTTTAAATCCAGTGCTCCCTCTTGTATGGTTTTATAGCTCTCCTTTTGGCAAAGGTAAGTATGGAAGTAGCATTTTTTGCCTAAGTCAGGCTGCTTTTAGCTGAGAATACAAGCTCCTCAAAGCCTAAAAATGACCTAGGAGAAAGTGAAGAGTGACTCTGGAGGGGATGCTTGTGAAAGGCCATGTTTTGTTATGTCCCTAATAGAGTTAAATGTATTCTTTTCTCTCCCTCTCCCTTCCTTTCCTCAAGCAAGTTTCTGACTGTGGAAGTTTCTGCAGTAGCCCAGAAATTTAGTATTTTGGTGAATTCTGCAAATTTCTAACAATAATGCTATGTATATGTTAAGATGTCATCAGTTCTCTTCTCACCCATGCTAATAGTATAACTTCTGGAAAACTATAACTTCATACCCCGTCATTTTGCAATGTTTCATAGAGTTCTTTAATGGAAAATACCCAGATTGTCTTTTCATTTAAAATAGTTGGTCCTCATTTTAAGGTAGGTTTTTGGCAATTTGCAAATTTGACAGAAATTGTAATTTGAGGATTGTAATAGATATTGATATATGGGAAGGACTGTGATGCTTTCACTTTAAGTGTGCATTTTATGTTTATTCTTCTATGTTTATGTAGTACATTTTGCTGTGGAAATCATATATTAAACATTAAGTGTTGCTGTTCATCTGCTTATATTTAACCATCGATAATCACTAAAGATGACTTGGATATTCTTTGCTATTTGCAGTGTCAGTAGAATATATCCTAAGTCTGTAGAATATGGTTAGCATGATTCAGAAGAAATTAAAATAGCAGGATTTGCAAGCAGAAACATGTGTATTAATTTTTTTTCTGGCTTAAAAAAAGTTACCTATGTTATGAAGTGTTACACAAAAATGTATACTTCTACAGCTTTTAAAAGTTTTTGAATTAAAAAGCTAATTAGAAATAAGGTAACAGGGAAAAAAAAGTGGATGAACTGAGTAAAAGTTCATGTTAAAGTTAAGAAACCTTTTCATTTTTCTATCAGACAATGTTTAATTTCCTAATCTCTTAGGACCAGAAACCTAAAAGAGATTGAATATTTTTTGAAAAGCAGAAAATGCATTAAAATTACTTTTACAGATATTCTCTGTGCAGAATACTCATTCATTGGTATGCGTTCCTGCTGTGGAAAAGGTATAATGCTATGCTTGTTATGTTCCAGCCTCTGGTGCTTTGGTGCATTTTAGTGTCTTGGCACCCTCAATTCATGTTTTGACATTCTTCCTTCAGTGTTAGGGTTTTACTTTGCAGTGTATTTTTATTATGTTCTTTTATTCAAAGCTTCTTTATTTAAACTACTTTCCATTTCTATTCTTCTGCGGCATGACACATTCCAGAACTAGCCCAATAAATCCTGGGTTTCTGTTTAATAGAGTACTAAGTCACATACAAAATGGAAGGCTGTGCCAGGGCATGATGACTATTGACACACACATATCACTAGGAGGAGGAGATGATGGAGACTGTGTGCAGCTCTGTTCACCCCTGGTGATATATTCGAGATTAACTGGGAACATGCATACTGGTATTTATTCAGCTCTGATCAACACATTTTCTTGGGTACTGAGCACAGATCGTCCAATGCAATGTCTTTTACTAGATGTGTCTTATTTTAGGACCAACATTATGGCTTTTAAGAGAGAGCAACAAAAATAGAGAATACAGACAAACCTTGATGGATATTAATGTTATCTACTGAGATTTCAGTATAGTCAAAATGCTGTCATTCTCATCTTTCTGTTCCAGTCAATCGTTTTTACATAAGCTATATGTAAGAACATAACTGCTGTGCCATTTCAGACCTAAGGTCCATCTAGGCAATCATCCTGTCTCCAACAGTAGCTGTAAACAGATGCCTAAGCAAGAATGTGAGAACAGGGCAAGCATATAGGATGCTTTCTCCTGATGCTTTCCCATCTTCCAGTTGTTTTCATTTCAGAGGCTTCCTGAATTAGGTGTGGATTTTGTGTGTTTAGGGACCATCAATGGATTTCACTTTCATTAACTTGTCTGGCTTCCTCTTGAATATCTTTGCCTTCCTTGAATACAGAAGCCCTTAGCATCTTGTGCGGCAAGTGTTCTCATGTAAGAAAAAGATCGTGGCTATGCCAGTGACACAGTATAGATTCATGTCTTTGTCACTGAGGTGGTTTTATTCCCAGAGAAGGTATGTTTCAGTTTTGGTATTCTTGACACTTAGCATGTTTTTTGCAAAATTCTGTGATATATGCACATGATGTTGAGGGATAGTCCTGCCTGGAAAGCTTGGTTTCTATCAATGCATGACATATATCAGATAAAAGAGTTGGCCACGATAAATTACAGAGTTACAGGGCTCTCCTGAATCATTATACTTCTAGCAAGAATTCATTCATGGCATCCATCTTTTATTGATTATTATTTACTTATGTATTGATTTACAATCTTGGAGTTTTTGGGTGCCCCAAAATCCTTGTGGTGGAAGATAAAAGTGAGCTGTCACTCCTCGTTCACCTTTCTCATGCCATTTGTGAGTCTGTATTCAGGGTAGTTTATTGTATCCTCCCACAGTGTTTTGTGAGCGAAAAAGTCCTTTTCCTAGATAATAATTTCTAATGTGGAAGCTGTTCCAAGCTTTTGATTGTCGTTGTTGTCCTTCCTTGTGCCTTATCTAGATCTGATATAACCCTCCTTATATTGGAGCATCACAATTGCATGCAATAGTCAAGAGGCAGGCAAAATGTTAATTATACAATGGCAATACGATGGGTGCTCTTTTGTTCTTTATTTTTCTCGTAATGATGCCTAAAAATCTGTTTGTTTGTTATGGGATTTTTATTAAGCATTGGAATGAAAGTTCTGAGACAGTATCTATTGTAACTAAAATCGTGTGGTTTACTGGTAACAGCGAATTTAGAACGTATCTCTGTATATGTAAAGTTAGTATCCATTTATTTCATGTGCGCCATTTTAGGATTCTCTGCATTGAATTGCATCTGCCATTTTATCATTCAGTCATTTAGTGTCCAGGGGCCCGTTTGCAGCTCTTCACAGACAGCCTTTGTCTTTTTTTGTCCTGAATAACCTGGTACTGTGGGTTGCCTGAAGCAATCACTTATAGTGTCTAAAAAGTTAGTCTCACTTTCCTGTATTAATGTGGTGTTTACCCAGGCTGCATGGAAGTAACCATAGTTGTCCCATCACTGTAGTGTTTCCTGCCTCCCACAACCTCCCTGATTTTCCTCAGCAGATCACAGCTGCAGTTACCATCTGATCAGGCAGCTGGTAGATAATACAGTTCTTATACAGTATGTCTCCTATTCAGGCTAGTAATTTCAAACCATAGGAGCTGTATTTGTTTAAACTGAGTAATAACTTTTCTTTGGCGTATAACATAACTCCTTTACCAACACAGCCTAGTTCGTTGTTCTGCCACTTTGTATCTAAGTATTATAGTGTACACTGATTATTTTCCTTCTACCAAGCTTCTGCTGTATCTTTTATTCCAATACCTTCATTTGAAATTAGGTATCCTCGTCCCTTTGTCTTATTATTTTAGATTTTTAGCACTTGTATGGAACATGAAAACATTTGGTTATATATCTTGCTTTTTGCCCCCTTTTGAATTAGAAGTGTTCTGAGACTACTTTGCTGTTTCCTGTTTGAGAGTTGCTGATTTATCTTACCCTGTGCTTGAGTGTATAGAGTTAGGATTTCAGCCCGAGGATGTGTCATCCCAAACCATGTGCTATTCGAGACCTACTGGCTTTTCCACAGTCTTCAGATTTCAAATTTTCCTATAACCGCTTTAATTCTTAATGCCAGCAGCCTGATTTGATTTTCATTCAGATGGAGCCCATCCCTTCTATCTAGTTACATCTGTTCTTTAGTTAATGGATCTGAACACCCACTCCTTCTATTTTTGCAGCTGCACACTGAGAGTGCCTTGCTTACTCTGTTAATCGCTGCATATGTTAGAGGGAGCATTTCAGAGAATAATGTCTGCCACCATGTAGTAATGAACTTCCTACACAGTAGCCTAAATTTCATCTTGATAATTTCTTTCCTGTCTCTGTGTCACTGGTATCCACGTGAACCTTCCATCGCTTACAGGAATCCTTCTGGTGCCTGCCAGATACAGAGGCAGCAGACGCGTTGCTGTGCAGTCCCAGCTGGGAGCACAAACTCAACTGCCTGTGTCCAGTTATCAAATGTTCACCAATATTGACTGCTTTTTTTCTTTTTTTTTCTTTTCTTCTTCTGATGGAAGTCAGTGGCCCTGGAGGGGTGTTTTCAGTGCAAGAGGGTACTTGTCCATCCCTTGATTTGGAGAACCCACCTTTGGTGTGATTTTTTCCCCTTTGTCTGCCCAGTACCTTCAGGGGCATTATTAAACTACTCCAGTTCCAAGGTAGCAGCACCAAAACTGCTAAAAAGCAGGAGGAAAGTCTTATGGTGGAAGAGTGTCACTGATGCATCCCCCTATCTTTGAGTTCCTCTAGTTCAGCCATTTTAGCCTTGTCTGAGATGGAGCTGTTTCATTGTATACATACAGTGTCTGCCAACATGAGAGCTAGTCATGAGTCATTCAATAAAGTAGGCAATATACATGATTTAATTGATTGCTTACCTGTGATTACTTGAAAGCATGAGTAGTTGCCTTTGCTTCTGAGATCAATTAATCTACTTGGCTTTTTTTCTTGCTGTTAGTCTCTGGATTTAAGGATGAGACTGTAGTGGCCTTTTCATATTTACAGCTGAACTACTACAGCAGTGTTATTCCCTTTACGTAATGGCTCAATCTCATGATACATACCAAGTGGCTTTTACACTGCTGATAATTTATATATGGATTGAGCCTCTATCTCTATTTAAATTCTTCATCTGCTTATGCTTCTCATCTTGTTTGGCTGCCTAGCACTTTAATCCACTTAGGGTCAGGTTATTGTTTATTATTCTTTGCTTTAAGTGAAGGTTGAATTCCTGAGCTGCATACTGTCCTGTAACTTCAGCGTGTAAAGCCAGGAACTATGAATATTGCCCACTGTCACCTGGCTTTATAATACTACTATTGGAAGTAGTATAGCCTGATATTTTAAAGCTATCTTATTTTATTTTAAAAAGTAAGGTAAAAATAATGCTTTAAAATATTTCACTAATTAGGGATTATATGCTAAGCAATTTATATTTAAAAAAAAAAAGTCTTTTGACTTGTTTTTTTTTCTTTTTTAACCAATCACTGCCTGAATTTGTAACACTAGCTATACTTTAGCTTGAGTGAACTCTGGCAACCTTTTCTTGAGTTATGCTTTTTGAGTCTAGCTGACCCCCAAAGGCCTGATTTTAAAATATTCTTCAAGTTCTATTTATGCTGTCAAATTGGAATGTGGGCTAAAACTATTTCAAGCATCAAAATAAGTAGGTGTATTTATATTTCCACTGCAATCAAATTCTCTTTTACTGTTTAATTTTCCTCAATGTTTCAATTTTGTAGACTATATCTAGGCAAAATTCAGGTATTCATTGAGGTACATTATTTGTATTTAGTCTCTAGAGGGCTTTTTAAACATAGTTCTTTGATTTTTTTCATGCTCTGAAATATGTGCCACCTTTTACGACTTTCTTTTCATATGTTACAATTTTAACTTCAATCTTTTAGAACAATCTGCTAACCCTTTTGGTAACCCTCAGGCTGGTTCCTCCTCTTTTGCCCTCTGAAATTTGCTTATTCTTTCTCTAATTTTGCTTATTCTTCAAAATTCAGCTTCCTGAGACTGAAACAAATCACAAATAAGTAATGCTGGTTTTGGAGGGATTCTTCTTTCTTGTGGTGTTCCTCTGCACTGTGTTTATTGGTTCTGATTTTTGAGACATGCTTCTTTAAAGAGCTGCTCTGGTGATTGATCTGGCTTTAAGATAACAAGCTTTCATCTTCCTCCAGAATTTGTATTATAATGGTTTGGATTGCTTCCTTGTGCTTACTGTCCTATGTACAAGAGCGTGCATAGACACACACAGACTTAAGCCTGAGATAATTTCGGAACCATGTGAACCAATACCTTTCTATGAAAAGTATTAAAAGCCAGTATTAATCTGTGCCTTCTTGTGTACTGTGCATTAAATATATTAAAAATACCTTTTCTGAAATTGATCTTAATCACTGATTTCATCTTTGGTTGAAGAGCCAAAAATAATTCAAGCAAAATTATGTCCAAGCGTTATTGTGTAATATTTCTGTTTTGTCAATGAAGTGTTGTACTGTATTTTGGAAATGTAAATATTAAATAATAGTATGGGGAAACACATCATAAAGTTTGTCCTGAACGCAGATTTAAGAAAAGTCTTAATTTGAGAAGAGCATTGTTGGAAGAATGTTCCTGCTCTGCTTGTCTGTTATTGTTACTTATGAAAATCTCTGTATGTGTAAACATACTGTCAAGTTTGTTTATTTTAAAAATACTCATTTTTGGTACTGCAATGAATACATGAAACATATTTTCATGCTTTCTACTACCGTCATTATAATGCATTGAAATATAAAACTTTATTTTAGAACGGTTTTTTGTTCTTTTCCTGTCTACATATCAGCTGGTTTACAAAGTATTCTTTTTGTGATATTCCTGAAAGTGTTACAAATTGAAACTTCTGTATTAAGTTCAGAGGGGAAAGCTTTTGTTTATATGTAATGAATTGTATTGACTATAATGAAATCTTCTTTTCGATATTGTAAATAAATACCCAAAGAAAACATTTTAAAAATATAAACAAGTATCATAATTTACCTAAGGTTTAGATCTGTTGTATGTGTGGATGAACTCCTAATGCATTAACTTTTATTCCTTTATCTGTTTGTTTGGGGTTTTTCAGGCCAGGCGCAAAGAGGTTTTTATCCAGGAACGATATGGAAGGTTTAATCTCAGTGACCCATTTCTGGCTCTTCAGAGAGACTTTGAGGCAGGTGCTGGTGATAAAGAAAAGAAGCCCGTCTGCATGAACCCTCTGTCCATTTTAGAAGCTGTTATGGCTCACTGCAGGAAAATGCAAGAAAGAATGTCTGCTCAGTTGGCTGCTGCTGAAAACAGACAAAAGAAGGTATCCTGCAACCAATTTTTTCCCCCCTTTTCCTTCTCTTGATTTGTTCTTTTATGTCATTTTTTTAAAATTTGTATCTTTGTCTAACTTGATTGTCATCACAAGTGCTAAAATGTTATCTGTGTTCCTTGGCATATATGCTGAGGTGCTAGTTTTCTGGTGATATTTTGTATGCACACCTCATTCATTCCGTGAATTTCTCTCTACCTATAGAAGAAATACAATTGGTATAAGTCAATGAACTATGTAAGTAGACAGCTTAATATGAGCTATGGGGAAGCATTATCACAGTATTTTTTTTTTAATCCAACACCATTAAAACCTAGAGGATCTATAGTTATACAGTTTTTTCTGAACCTAAATAGTGAAAAGTAAATAATTTATTTGTATGTCATATAAGGTAGCTCTGTTTAATAAATCAGTAAAAACACATTATAGCTCTTAAAATAAATATTATTTCTGAATATTTATTATGCTGTAAAGAGAAAATTATTTTGGAACAAGTATGTTGCAAAAAAAAACAAAAATGTCTGCTATACCAAATATAAAACATTTTCATTTTGAAAGTGAAGTATTGGTATACCACTCTGAACTAACTTTTCCTTTTTTGGAACTCTACTTTCTGTGCAGAAAAATACATTTTAAATTCTGCTTGCTGCCCTAAAAATGAATGATCTATCTTAAATACATTGCATGTATTTACTACTTTCTTGATGTAATTGATGCAGTGTACTCCAGACTTGTTTACAAAATTTTATTGTGTATTTTTCACTAAAATTTTATAATATAAGGCATACAATTCTACAGGAGAGCTGAGGGAGGAGCTTCAAAGAAGAAAGGGGGGAATAGTGATATAAGAGGCTAATCTAGACCAATTTTTGTTGAATAGTTAGAAAATAATTGCTAGCTAGTTTTTGAATCACACTCACTGGGTGTAACTTGGATAGAAGCAGCTATGAAATAAAATTTTGGATACAGTTTCATGTTGGTTAAAAAACAACACAAAGGCAATTACATTGGAATAAACATTTTGCTAGTAATTTCTCTAAGGGAGCTAAATACACTCACAAAATTACTGACTGTACACTGGAAATATTTGATCATTTGCTTTAGTTAAATGAGCAAACCTTTTTTTTCGTTAGTTCTGTTCGTTTTAGTTTGAACATCCCTGATCCATTAGACTTTAGAAAAACTCAGATACCGCATCCAAACAAATGAATAATACTATACTGTATGATATATATGGTATGCATGATATCTACGTCTTAAAACAGTCATCACACTGTTAGTTAATAGCCTGTATGGTGAACTGTTCTACTTACCAAGCACTTCTTTTTGAAAACTCTTATATATATATATTTTTGATATACTATTTATGTAAGAGAGTTGAGGTTTTGGGGGGAGGTATTGTCCAGATTTCTAAATAAAATAGTTTATCTAATGTTGACTTTGAGAAAAGTGGTATGAATGTGCTTCTGCCATTACATCTGTTTTGCTCCTTCAAGGGCTTGGCTATATATGCATTTATTTATATTGTGGACATTGTTCTACCCAAAATTGATACTGGAAATGTTTTTGCTTCACCATTATTATAGGTGCTTTTCTGGCTCTGGTTTATTACCAAAGTGTGTATCTACAAGCCTGCATCTACAGAAAAAGGATGCACTTGCCTTTTTGTTTCCTAGAAGAAAACTAGATTTTTAAAAAAAAAAAAAACATAATTTTAAGAAATAGTTTGATCTTAATTTGTCTTGCATTTTGATTCTTATTTTGAGATATGCCTAACCTATATTATTCTGAATAATTACAGACTTAATTCTGAAGTCTGTAAGTTTTAAGCTAAACTTCAGAGCATCAGATTTAAAAAAAATATGTTGTATTGCTCTGAAAGTGTGTCATTATGCTTCTACCCTTTTTACTCCATCTAACAAGTAGAGAATTTAGCTGAAGACAGGATTAAAAAACAAACTCAGTGGTGTTGAACACTCATGTGCATGACTCTCTTAGAGAGCTCACACCTTCCTCTTTTAAAGCTATCAGTTAGAAATGCTACTTGAGCAGGGCAGCATCTCAGACTTTTTGGATATGTGGCAAGAGATTACATACTTTTCTCTCAACTATTTCCATTAATACCCTACACAAACCTTTCATTCAGTGTTTTACTGTCCCTTAGTTCCACATTTTTCTTCCTGTTCTCCATCTCCCAATTCCTTCTGTGAAAGAGGTAATGAAGATGTTTTGGGAAATTTCTATATGGTTGACTCTTAATAACAAAAAAAATTAAAGCCCAGATAAATGTGACCTAAATACAAAGCCAGCTGTATGTCCTCCTTCTAAGAGTGGTACTTCCTTCTCTAAATGTGTGATGCCTCCATCTTCTTGTTTGGAATTGCCTCACTGTCTCACTCTTAGACTAAGTGATGAAGTCTGTGAAACAGCTGTGTTTATTTCCTCTGGATATTATTGGAGTCAAACAGGCTCATACTGAACTCTTTTTCCTGGGGGGTTACTGTCTCTTAATATAGCGTTCTTTGAATAAAATTATTATTTAATCATAGGGAATAAATCATAACAATGTAAAGGAATGCAGGAAAAAATAAAAGAGCTGCACAAATGACTGTCAGCCCTAGGTTACCTTATACCAAATACCTAATCCAGATTCCATCTGCTTTGTGTTAAGTCTTCATCCCTTTCCATCTCTTTGAAAGCCTCTTTCCTGGAGCTGCTGACCAAATTCATTTTGAGGTTTCCTGAGAACTCAAAGCCAAATCATCAAAATGACAGTTCTTGATCTGTCAAGTGTTTGTGGAGAAGTTAATATTGGGATGCATGCTCAAAGAAAGACATGTTGGTTGGAAGAGACCTATGGATGTAAATTAGTCTAACCTGCTTGAAGCAGACCATCACTAGCAGTACGTCAGGTCATCTGTCAGTTTGTCTAGCTGAGTCTTGAAATTCTCCAGGAACAGTGATACTACAGTCTTTCTACATTACCCTCCTTGTGAAGAACATTTTTCTAATGTCCAGTCTGAATCTCTTACGCTTCAATTTATCACTCGTACCCTATGTTATGGGGCCCCACCTGCCATTATCAAGAAGAATTTGGCTCTGTCATCTTTGTCAGAGCCCTGCAAGTAGTAATAGGCTGCTGTTAGATCATCCCTTAGTCTCTTTTTCACCAGACTAAGCAAGCCAAGGTCCCACAACCTTCTCTCACAAGGCATGTACTCTCTCTGACCTCTGAAGGACCTTAGTAGTCCTTTGCTGGACCCCATGAATTTTCTCAGTATCCCTCTATACTCTTTTTCACATTCTTCTTGGATAAATTTCCCGATGTTTACATTACTGGTATGATTCAGTGTATGCATACAGTATACTTCACAAAAATCAGGTCATAGTTAGTTCATAAACTCATAAATAATTACAGCTAGTTCCAAAC
Source organism: Dromaius novaehollandiae (assembly GCF_036370855.1). NCBI lineage: Eukaryota > Metazoa > Chordata > Aves > Casuariiformes > Dromaiidae > Dromaius > Dromaius novaehollandiae. Next base: position 23,872,127 of record NC_088098.1, read on the forward strand.
CTGCCAACTAAAGGATAAAATGCAGTGTAAATATTCAGATTTTTTTTTCTTATTCAGCGTGATACAGCCAAAAAGAAAAGGGAGATAGGAAGAACATAGGAGACAACATAACATGGAAAATTGATGCTGCTCTTGTTTATTTGGAATTAAATATAGAACTGCTAGTAGTTTCTTCACAGGGCCTATGTATGTATTAGGGATTCTTGATTTACATGCAATGCTTGTAAATAAGATACTGTAACAAAATGGTAAGACAGATATCCCAGCTGTATTCTCTTGTTAAAATCTACTTCTAATTATTTAAAAATAATACAATTTCACTACAGTTACTTTGCAAAAGCAGTCCCTCTGAAAGCAAAATGGAGATATGTCCATTGTAATTTATGGTCTCTAACAGGAGTAATAAAGTACAGATAAACTTGATTAAACCATTTTCAATATAATCTTACTGCATTTTCAAGCTTTCAAAATTACATACAATTCCCATGATTCTCATACCTGTTCTAGCAAAAAAGGTCCTGTTGAGTGGTTTGTCTGCCTCACAGTTACTTGCTAGTTGTGTTTGTCCATGAAAGTTGATTTTGTGAAATGAGAAAGAGATAATGAAATACTAGATAAAAATTCATGATTTTTCTGCTTATGAAGAGTTGTGAAAGGAATCATTCCTAAATACACTGTTGTCGTAATAGCATATTGATTCAATTTGCAGCTGTACTGTCATTAACGTAACTAGAGAGGTATGGTTGCTGGTATTGTTCATTTAGCAATGACTGATAACGTATTTTATTTTTTATATTTTTAACACTGTTTTTAACAAAGGGTGAACTTGGCTGTGTGAACTGAATTGCACAGGGTGTGTTGGGTTACCCTGGGATATTGCTGTAAAACCACGATGGAGCTCCTCCACTGCTAAAACAGTTTAACACCTGGTATTTGATGGTCTTTTGGTATTGCAAGAAGAAGAGATGACATTTACAATGTAGATATAGCTTGCTATAGTGATTTCTTCTCTTAACTCACTGGTTTTCATGATAATAGTATAATTTCTAATGGAAATTTTACTATCATCATGATATACATCATGTCAATGTTGCCATCACCCATTTATGCTTTTTTCTGCATTCCCTTTATGAAAACAGAGGAGAAATTTACGGTATGGTAATATGATTAGAAATGTTGGGAGGTTGAGACATGCATACAAGCATTCCTGCAATCTTGTAGGATATTTTGCTTGTTCTCTCCATGAAATATTCCTTTCCTTCCCTTCCTTTTTCAGCATTTTCTTGTGCTGAATTCTACTTTCCCTATGGGAAAAATTTATCTTGGGCATAATGAGCTACAGCAGGTGGGATTTGTTTCTCTTGTAACTGCAGATTATCTCCCTTTTGTACTTGCCTCTTGATGGAATGAATTTCATTTCTACTGTGTGGTATAATTGGAGAGTAACTAAAGTTATTTAAAAGTGGCATTTATATTAGCTTTAGATTACATACAGTTTAGTTTAAAATGAATTGTAGATACATCTACAGTGACATGGAAAAATATTTCCAGAGCTAAGAAGTTTTGTCTTCTATTGGAGAGGACAGGGAATAGCGTGCTGTAACAGGCGGTTTTCTAAAAAGCTATTGGTTTGTAATGGCTGTTTTTTGTTTCTGCAACCAAAACATTTTAAACACTGACTTAGAGAAGAACTATTCCGTATCCTATTAACAATCCCCTAGGCCGTCTTGTTCCCCACATTACAGTTTACAGTAAATATATTCACTATTCTATTTTGTCTTAGACTCTGCAATTAGTATCATTTTACCATCTATAATTCTTCCTCCTGCTGTAAAATGCTATAAATGCTTCATTGAAGTGAAGGCTCTTAAGTATATTGCTATTTGCCACAGCTCTCTTCGGATGATGTTTTTTCTGTTGTGAAATTTTCTTGCATCATAGAAGCAAGAAAGTTTCCCATTGCAATTAAAATGAAATGTTCATGTTTGTGAGCACTTGACTTTTTATAGGTACCTGGAAGTATTTTTCCAGAACAGTAAAAATACCAATTTAGAAAATGCACTGCAGAAAGTACAGTTCTGAATTGCTCTTTCTTTATCAGTCTGCACATAAATTTTAAACTGAACTGATAAGGCAAAACAGATTAAAAACTGTACGGGAGCAGGAATGCTCGGCATCCTTTTTGGATACCAGTTGCGGCAAAATGACATGAGTAGATTTTTGTGTATCACAATAGGAACATAAAATTAAGTTGTGAAAGCCTAAAGATTTTTAATAGATAATGTAAATTAATTATGCAACAAATGTGGAATACAGAACTTTTAAAATCTGTCATTCAGATGAGTTATACAGGAAGCTACAGCATCAGTATAGGAAGGGAGGAATAGGCAGAAATACGCTGATTTTTTCCTTTGTTGATGTTTGACTTGTGTAAGAGTTTGGGAAAAAAGTTTTTACAACTGTTAGCACAATACATAGGACACCTATTTGGGGCATGATGGATGGTGTATTTCTCCCTTCATCTCCTTCAGCCTGAGGATTGCCTAGAACTTTCAAGGTAATTTCTTGCTCAAGGTAATTTCTTGCATGTGTCAGATTCCTTTGCTGTGAAGAGGACTCTGTGTGATGTCTTGTGTACAGGCTGAATCAGGTGCCTATTCAGTCATGCAGTGTTTGCCCAGTTTCTGGATAATAGGCAGCTCCTCCCTCAGAAATCAAGGCCATTTGATCATTTGGGAGAGTCTCTGTTATCAATGGAGAAAAGCAGATGTTCTCCTTAGAGTCTCTGAATTTCTCTTCAGAGTTGCCTGTCTCTTTCTCTTGCTTTTATAGGCTTACAGGCACTTACATCAGATACCATGAATCACTTTCCTGGGTCAGACAGGTTCATTTTAGGCATGCTCTCAAAGGTTAAAATAGCAATGTCATGTTAATACAATGTTATTTCAAAATTTTCCACTTTATTAATGAGAATTTATATATACGCTTTCTTACAGTTGGAGGTGGAAAAATCTCAGTTACAGAACCTTGAGCTGGAACACAAAAAGCTATCTGCTCGTCTTGAAGAAGAACGTGGCAAGAATAAACATGTAGTATTGATGCTAGTGAAAGAATGTAAGCAGTTGTCTGGCCGAATTGTAGAGGAAGCCCAGAAATTGGAAGAAGTAATGTCAAAATTTGAAGAGGAAAAGAAAAAGGCTAATGAATTGGAGGAGTCCCTTGCAGCTGAGAAACAAAGAAGTACACAAATGGAAGCTCAAATGGAAAAACAGCTGTCTGAGTTTGACACAGAGAGAGAGCAGTTGCGTGCCAAACTTAACAGAGAGGAAGCACACACCAGTGACCTCAGAGAAGAGAGAGATAAAATGATAAAAATGATTGAGCAGTTAAAAAAGGAAAATGAGAGTAAAGCTAATCTTTCTCTTCCTCGTAAAAATAAAGATCGGAGTTCTGTGTCTGTTTCTGTTGAAACAGAAGAGCCAAGTTCAAGAACTGTTGCCTGCCAAACAGATACTGTATTGATGGACAGTAGCACTGAAAATGTTAAGAAATTGCCTTTGACTGTATCTGTAAAGCCTTCTACAGTGAACCCACTGTTGTCTGGCAATACAAAAACAAATGTGTGCGCTAATGCACCATTTGTGAAACCTGTCATTGATAGGCAGTCTTCGTACAGTGAACTTGTCCCTCCCACAACTCCCGTTCAAACTCAGAGTCAAAGCAGAATTGAGGCAAATGGACCAAGTATAGGCTTATCACCTGATTTACCAAGTAGCACTACCCCTTTTTCGAATAATGCTTCCCCTTGCACCCCTTCAACACCAACTATCGCAACTCAGAATTATCCATTAACTTCATCTACGCACAGCTTGCATTCACCATCTGCCAACACTACTGTGCATCCAGGCCTAAATCCACGAATCCAGGCAGCTAGATTCAGATTTCAGACGAATGCTAATGATCAAGACCAAAATGGAAACACAACCCAAAGCCCTCCCTCAAGGGATGTATCCCCTACTAGTCATGACAACCTCGTTGCCAAGCAGGTAGCTCGGAATACGGTTACACAAGTCCTTTCCAGATTTACCAGTCCTCAGAGCAGCCCCCCTTTGCGACCTGGGACGTCACATTCGATAGAAGTTGGCACATACCCCCCAGTTGGTAGAGCGGGTTTAAAGACTCCCAGTGTATCAAGAATTGATAGAGGCAATCCTCCACCTATTCCTCCTAAAAAACCAGGGCTTTCGCAGACTCCTTCACCACCACACCCGCAGCTTAAAGTTTTAATGGATAGTAGCCGATCCCCAAATACAAGTGTGAAAACTGACAACAAAACTGCAACCTCGCCTCTTTCAAGTTCACCACAAGGAATCAGGGTAATAAATGAGGAAATTATTTCTAAATCCTCACCTCAGCTGCCACCAAAACCTGCTATAGATTTATCTGTGGCTTCTGCAGGCTGTGCCATACCAGCCATAGCCACATCTCAGGTGGGTGCCTGGCCTTCCCACTTCCCTGGACTGAAACAACCTGCATGTTCAGAAAATTCCTTTGTCATTCCCACCACCATTGCCTGTAGCTCCTCCATAAACCCTGTTAGTGCTTCATCCTGTAGACCATGTGATTCAGACAGCCTCCTGGTAACAGCATCAGGTAAAGGGATTGATATGCTACAAACTGTCTCCCTCTAAAAATGTTTTGTTTTTCTATGAATCTCTATGTTGCTTTTTAAAATCTTTTTATTGCTTTCCCTTAAACTAGTTTACTTTCCTAAAAGCTGAAATTTCCCTTTATATTTTTTCCACATTTCAGGGGTATGCGAATTCTTTTGCATAGTTTAGTAATGTCATAAATTATTTTTCTTCCTGAAGGAGGTCTCCAAATTAAGTATTGGATTCTTTTGGTTTTTTGTTTGTTTGTTTTTTTAAGGTCAAGAAGACCAATGTTTAGAGCAAATTGTCTGCAGTTTATGCTATATTAAAGAAACTCCTTTTTTGGGATGTTATTATTTTGGACGTCAAAATGCTTTATCAGCCTGAAACTTTTTTTTTGCAAATTACTTCTGCTCTTCTTCTTCCATGGAATACAGTATTTTAATGCCTTTTGGTGCTTTGTGAATCTCTTAGAAAATGATGCATAGCTGGGGCTGCTGTATTCTGCTCTTGTGGCACTAAATGACTGAAGATGAAAGTATATAATTGCCTGGATAACAGTGTAGTTTCAAATATATCACTTTATAGCTAGAGAAATATATTCATTTTTATGTAGTTTAATGATGATAGTTTGTAGTCTTTATTAATAGTTTTCCATGGCATCTCACAGATAGGTTTACTTCAACTGATGTCAGCAAACTTTTGATGCTGGAGAGAACTGAAATTTAAATACTGTGTTAACAGTTCAGTAAGTGTGGAGTCAGTGCATGTATCTGCTGTTCATTTTGTATTTCAGAGACTTATTCTTATCAGTTGTGCTTAATCTGTAACATTTATGTCGTGCCAACTTCAGGGTATCTTCTTCATGACAGCTAAATGAACAAAGGCCCTGATCTATCTTTGGATTAGTTGCAGATCACCTGTAATTTTTTTCAACATATATCCCTGCTGGAAAATAATAGCACTAAAATATCTGGTAGTAGCCCCTCTTTAACCTGACATGCACTGCAGTGAAGAAGAAAGACTGACAGTTCTGGAACACTTTAGGCACAAAAACCTTTATCACCATTGACGAGTGTTCAAATGGTCTCAAATTTTACACCATTATTCTCAGCTCAGTAATGATTCTTCCATCCTTCATAACTTTAGACCCTTTATCATCATCTTTACGGTGTAAAATTCCAGGACAGCTGGTCTGCTTCCATCGTACAACCGACCACTTTCCCTTGGTAGTCACGCTGCTGTCTGATAAGGCAGTTGAACAAAATTGCCAGTCTTGAGGTCCAAGGAACCTTGGAACATTATTAAGGAATTTTTATTCCACTTCAGTGAAGAATTTTGGCATGTTTCTGGAGTAATATCTAGTCATGCTTTCAACATTTTGCTGTGATACCATACTCTCAGAATGTTCTCTCCTTTCTGAAGGATGTTGTAGAACTATGAGCTCAGAAATCTAATCTTCCATTTGTCTACTTCATCTCTCACTAAACAGTCATGGGATTTGATGGCTGCCTCTTTGTTTGCTGTTTTTCATATAAATTTCCAGAAACTTCATTCCTAATTTTTATTCATATCTGGGTTCAGTTGCCATGTCAGATAGATCATTAGTCTCCTAGTCAGTATTTTTCAAACCTCATTTGCCTTCAGATGCTATTAGACTCCATAATGGAATTATCATTTCCTAAAGGATTTAAGATTTTACTAACATACAACAAATTTTTAGGAAAATCAGCTTCAAAGTGAATAGTTTTTATCATTATTACAGGCAAGAGGCTGGCTTGCAGAAACCCTGCCAGCGTGAATTAGACTCTATATGTCAGTCAGTCTTATGTTAACTAGATGATCTTTGATAATTAAGGCAGTTTTTCCATTATTCTTAAAAAAAAAAAAAAAAAAAAAAAACAAAAAACTTAAATCTTAAGAATTTAAGGCCTAACAGTTTACCTTTGTAACTGCATGTACTATTACTGTTTTAGTTTGCGCTTCTAAGTATAACTTTTCTTTAGGAGCACAGTTAGCCTTTTAAATAGGACTCTTCCACCAAACAGTAAATTTTTGTTGCTTGTGAAATTCATTACAGTTCTCAGAGGCAATCTGCAACAGCAGGATTTTTGTCAAAAGCTGGGGGATTTTTTCGTTTTAGTAGTGCTGTTTTACATGTTCAAATTGCCATTCTTAATTCAGACTTTTCTCTCCATTCGCTTGATACTGGAGGGGGTAGAAACAATTCGGATCATCTGAACTCCTTAAAATCCTTGCCCTGAACATTAGGTGCAAGTAGCACAGCTTTTTGTGGAGTTTTGCAAATGGAAAACATATCCCATAATTTGAAGTATGCAAAGAAAGAGAGCTTAAATTCTTGTGGGTGGTGTGCTGTTTTATTTTGTTAATACAGAGATGTTATTTTAATATCCCTCCCTTACTGTCCTACAGACTTGGGCAGAAAGAAAAAACTTTCAAATTTACCTGCAATATTCAGGTAATATTCAGGAGTTTCTTGTCTTTAACTCAAACTTTTATTTATATATAATTGCATTTATTCCCTAATCCTTTTTATATTTAATTTTTTTATGGGAGATTAATCTATTTTAATCAAGCGTCCTTATGAACTGCACTAGAACGAAATGAACTTTGAGCAGCCGACATTATGTAAGCATGGAAAGGCATTCCTATATACATTTTATGCTCAGAAAATAAAGAAAGAATAGATTTTCTAAATATAAGTGGGAATATATTTTTGTCTTAGAAAAGAAAAGCTAAACCAAATTTAATAACAGTTTTCATTAACATAATGTGGCCAGTAATGCCTGAATTCATGTCACTTACTCACTGTTTTGCCTTTTCACTTTCTTTTTTGAATGTGATCCTTCTTGAGGTGAAAACTAACGTATTACAAATAGTACTGAAATCTCCTTCCCATATCAGCAGTTTCATGCCCTGTAGCCACAGATTCAGTTAGTTTTATTAATGTTCTGGTTGGTTTTAATCTGATTTATTTACCTTTTTCATAGAATGTTTACCATTTAAATGTCACTTTTCATTCAGATTGCACCATTCTTTGTTTCATTTATATTTAATTGTATGATAAGTAGTGAGCTTCAATCAGAATTTGTTAATACTTTTCAAAAACAGTGCACAGCAAATTAAAAAGACATTGAAGGAATCCTGAATTTTTAGGATTTTGGGTTTGTCAATAAATTCATGCATCTCCCTTCTGACTGTGGAGTCAGAAGAGTGGATAGCAGCCTAATCACTAAAGTATTCCTTTTATTAATTTCAGATAAGTTTCCTAGTTAGGTCAGATTGCTTTAAGAACATATCATTTTCTATAGGAAGTATTTTGGCTCTAGACAGAGCAAGTATTTTAAGAAAATTTAAAATCAGAATACAGGTTGTTTCAGTTATGCATGCTGTTAAATCAACGAGACAGTACCTTCTTTTAGATATGAGGCATTGTACTGTGTAATGCTCTTTTCATTCCTGGTAAGAAAAGGCACCAGCTTTTGTCATTAATGTTGAACAGACTGCATGTAAAGAAATTACAATGGACATTTATGGTCCGATTCAAAATCTGTGACAGTGTTTTCATTAACTTCAGCAGCCTTTGAACTGGTGCCAGAGTGCTTCTGCTCTGTTTGGACTCCTACGTTTCAATGCCTGTAAGAGTTCAAAATGGAAATGATTCTAGGCAGCTGGATTTTCATACCCCTGGGACTTCTGCTTTCACTTTCTTCTTGGTTTTGCGCTTTTTATGTCACTCTTCGATGAAGTAATTTTTTTTTTGTTCATTTCTATAATGATTGATTTATCCTTTCTATACAATTGGCTTAGAAGAGAAAAGTGGGGAAGCGAGGGGCTGATCTGGGCTCTGAAATTAACCATCTCACATTCTGAAGCTGATGCCAGAAGCTGTTTTTGTCTGTCCCTCTGCCCTTCATCACTGCATGTCCTACAAGCTTTCAAAGATGCTTCAGATTTCCTAACTTTTTGCATCTGAAATCATGTACTTTTATTTATTGGTATTTTCTAACATGACTGCATATTTTTCTGGATGAATACAGCTTTATTATGTTGCTTTATATTGATCACAGTAGCTAAATGTACATTTATGTTATTATCTGGTTTCCATTTCTTATTTCACAGAAAGTTTTCATCTAGTTATAATCTAGTATAATGAATTTCATCAGTGGAGTGCAATGACGTATTTTCCTCTCTAGGAGTTGCAATGAGAATTAAGATACCACATACTACAGTAAACATTCCCCCCCACCCCCCCATTTTTTTTGATGTCTCTATTAATGATGATTTTAAAAAAACTTGCATTATTTTCAACAAGGAAGGAAACCAATAAATACTATTTACCTTACAAAACAGAGTGATCTTCATGTTTATAGCTAAGTGTCAGGCTTCCCAAATGCCCCCGAATAATTCAAATATAAGTTAAATTAATTCCTAAAATGGAGAAGTGAACTTGAACAAAGAATGTTAGCCTTTAGAGTACAACACAAACAATATCCACTGTCACTTAACTACCATGGCAAGACAGTAAAAAATTATAGTAAGAGCTGCAGCACAATTAGTTCAAAGAATAATAAAGTGTTTGAAAAATGCATACACTTTTATAATGGAAAGAAAAAACAAAGTTATTCTTCAGTCACTCTCTTTGGGATTTTGTAAGAGTTAACTGTTCGCAAATACTTGAAATGTATATAGAATATTTTTCACCATTCAAAGGATGCAGTTTAATTTGTGTATTGCTTAGTTTCTTACAAATTTCTGAGGCAGAAAATCTTCAAAATTCTCTGATAAAAGCATTGAAAAACAAATACTAGTAAAAGTATTATTCCATAAAAGAATGAAATATGAAAAATACTCAGAAGGTAACTTCAGAATTGAAGTTATATAAAGGTATGTGGAGTGAGCTTTAGAGTTTATCTTCAGTTTAAAATTAAATTAGAAGCTAATTTCATAGTTGTAGTGGTGACTTTTTGTAGTCTACATAAGTAGACTGTAAAGTAAGTTGAGTAATAAGGTAACATCCTGAAAATACTGCAAGTATGATGTTTCCTTTATGTAGTAAACTAGTAAGCTTTATTTGAAATTATAAATTTTGAAGTAGCTTACTTGAAAAGCAAGTACAAAAATACTCTAAGCATTTATTTTTGTTACATTGAACTGGGATCTAACTATATGATAGGTATTCTTGTGTAAATCTTCACCTTGATTAAAATTTGCCCAGATCTTTGAGGTTCACAAATACATTATTTCTGTAGAATTCTACAGGGAACCCCCATGTTTAATTCTGTGTTCCCAAAATGCTGTGCAGATCATCCCAACATGGTAGAGCCACTGCCGTGCGCTTTTCTAATTCTAAGTATTGCTGTTTGGATAGCATTTGACCAGCTTGATGGAACTGGAAGTAATCGCTCTGCAGCTCCTCTTCAGTGTTGAGTGTCGGGGAACCACAATAAAAGCTGGGTAAACTTGCTTTGTACTGTCAGAGATCAGCCTCATATAAGGGTTTATGTATGCCCACAGAATACAGATAGTTACTTACTCAAAAGAGAAGAATAATGTACATTTTCCAAAGGTAATAGTGAAAATGAGAAAAGGTCTTTCTCCTATTTTCTCTTGCAGTCCTTGATCAAAGAAGAGTGCACAAAATCTTCTATGCCATATGCAGCAAACTTCATATTCTTAACAAACTCCCTACTAAAGCTGATAAGTAATGATATAATGGAACAGTTAACCAATATAATTCCTAAGCTTTCAAAGCTTTGAATTGAATATTGCCTTTTAACTGGGTGACTTGAAAGCTTCCACTAGTAATTTTTATATAACCAGCTCTTCATTCACACTGGACCATTTTATAAGATACAATTTAAGTATTGCTGAGTGAAATGAACATTGCTTTAAGGCACAGTTCAACAATAAATATATTTATTTCTGCAAATTACTTCTACATTTTTCCACAAACTGTTATTGAAAAGCACTTAAAAAGTTACTAAGGGCTCTCTGTCCTATTCGTATATATAACTGTGGGTGAGATATAAATACTGAAGTTTGGGTTAAAACTGTGAAGAAGGATAAAATTTCATATGAAAATAAATATACTTTTAGAAACCTTTCCTTAGATACTTTTAAAAACTTTCTCAGCATATCAATAATTAAATTAAAACTTGCACTTGTATAACATTTTGAGTAAAGTTTTTGATTTTTAGCAGTATGAATTTTCTGAGACATCCAGCTGTCACAACAGGTCATAAGGAGTTTTGTATTGACCTGTTATAATGAAATTTCATTTGTTTGCATTAACTACTTGTCACCCCTATATGCAGCTTTTATTCTTCAGATTGCCTTCTGGTGTATAGACAAAGCAGCATCACAAAACCTGTGCTAAACTAACCAACCCTGTCATTTTGAGGATCCTGTTTAATTTTTAAAAGACCACAGAAAATGCAGAGCTTAATTTATTTGTGTGTCTTCCTTCTAACTTCTGTTGCTTTAACTCACAGGCTGGTCTTCCTCCCTAACCCCTTTGTTAACAAGTGGTGGTCCTGTCCCCCTGGGTGGCAGGCCCACCCTTCTTCACCAAGCTGCTGCCCAGGGAAATGTCACTTTATTATCAATGCTGCTTAATGAAGAAGGACTGGACATTAATTACTCTTGTGAAGATGGCTATTCTGCCTTGTATTCTGCTGCTATGAATGGACATACAGGTAAGTGATTCCCAGTTTTGTTGTTATGGTATTCATGTGAAATAATGAAAGCTTATTTCATGTTTTAAATAATATTAGATTAGGTCTAATGCATTTTCTTTTAAAAATATGAATTTGAAACTGAGATATATAATTTTTACAACAAAAGCATGCATATAAGCAATACTTTTGAAGAGAGAATTTTGGAACACGAAAGCATTCTCTCTTGTAGTAAAGTCCTACAGCGACTCCTGTTCTAATTCTCCACAGCCTTCCTATAGAAAGCCACCAAATATCATCACCCCATTTTCCATGATAAATTTAAGATCTTTTCTAGCAAAGGCAAAAGCTTGAAAGAAAGAACTTCTGTGGTGCTCTACAGGGGGTAAGTGGGAAAGAACAGGTCAACAGCAGTGTCCTGAGCTTTTGCAGTAGCGGTGGAAATGATGAAAATGACTTCAGAGTAGCGTGTTACTTGGGAAATGAAATGAGCTGTCTTTATTTTTGTACCACATGACACAGCCTTAGTTTATTCTCCAAGCTCTTCTGAGGTAGTTAACTTTTTTTCTTTCTCCTCCCCCACTGTCTCAATCCTCAGACTTGAGGAGGTAGCATCTCTGAAGGTTTCAACAGTCAGACTTCATATTTTATGGATGCATTTAGAAAATGAGGCAAATATATTAGCAAAATGTCAATTTCATTGATACCAGCTCTGAGCAATGATTTTCAGGTTGTTAGCACAAGGCTCTTGAACAGCAGCGTTCTTTAAAATTACGGAACATTTAACTGTAGTTTTTTATTACTGCTGACGTAGAAACCTGCTAGAGACGTTTATCTAAAACAATACCATTCTGCTGGTTTGGATGTTGAAGTCTGCCACTGATGTCTGCCATCAATACCAATGGCAACAATTCCATTAATTTTAGTAAGCTCAAATTTTTATTTCACAAGAAAAAATGGAACATAGTGCCTTTAAGAGTACATAAGTGCTTTTAAGAGTACTTTGTGGTTTTGTTCAGAAATGTATCTGTTAGTGACATAATTAGAAATCCTTGATCCGCTGTTTAAAATAATATATAGCGACTGTTCCAGTTTTTTTTTCTCAAAGATTTTAAAAATAAAAGTATAAAGTTAGGTTCCTAAATCCATAACGGGGCAGATTATATATTTCTTTCTGACATATTCAGGGTTAATTTTGCTACCAGGCATCAGGAAAAGAAGAATTTTCTCTATGTTCAAATGGTGTATTTTGTCTTTGTCTGCTATGTGCCATGGTTTAGTTCCTAGTAATATCTGGGCCTTTTCATCTGACAGATTATGTGCTGCTGCCCAGATCTTTAAAATATTGGAAAAGTCCTTTATCTATTTTATTTTCTTCTTCTGACACTTAGGAGTTTTTGCAGCTTTTTGTCTCAAGCATTTTGGGCCCAAGTTTGTTATACTGTCTGAAAAGGGTTTTTGGTTTTTCTTTTCCATTAAAGAATGGATGTTCTGTAGATTCTTTCTAGACTAAAGTGACTTAAGTCTATTTATCATTGGTAGTGTTTGTGGGAGAGTGAACTTGGCCCAATTCTTCTGTTCTCATCTTGTATTCCTATATGTTTCCAAGCAAATGCCCTGATTTTCAATTATGATTACTAAGCAGCTCTTACTGATAGCAAAGGCAATTTGGTTGCTTGTTTTATTGTCAGAATTCCAAATAACAGAGGCACTTGATAGACGTATGAAAACACAGTCATACTAACAAGCACACACATTTGTATCTTGTAATTGTTTGGTATCTTTTACTTTTTCAGGTAAAGCATATATTAGCATGATCTTAGCTTTGCACTTCTATTTAGAGTTGACAGTATATGAAAAATACTTCATTTTACAATCAAAATTTCTTGACATTCTCAGCAACTAAATGGATTATATGAATTCTGAATAAGAGAACTGCACATTCTGATGTTCCTTCACATACATTATATGAAAACCAAGAGTAGCCTGATCTGTAGTGTTTTTGAAGAATGAAGAGGTTTTGTGCTTAACTTTAATATGTAATCCTTTGTTTGGTACATGTAGTTAATTCCAAAATGTATGGATAGATGCAGCTCTTCAAAACTGAGACATAGGAAAGAGTTGGTAATGAAGTGATTTTGAGAAGAAAAAGAATCATGTAATTTACAAATTTTTCATAGCATTGAGTTCTGTTTTCAATGGTAGGTCACTGCCTTTGACCAATTTTTTTCCTTCTTTCTTTCTGTGAATGACTTAATATGTAAGCTATCACCCCAGGGGGTGATAGCAACATGATTTCCTTTATTGAGGTCATTTTCTATCACAGAATCACAGAATGGTAGAAGGCCTCATCGACTTCCTCTTCCTGATCAGGCTGCCTGTAGTAAACACCCACAACAGTGTCACCCAAGTTAGCCTGCCCTGTAGTTCTTACCCATAAGCTCTCAACTCGCTCTTCATCCACCCCTGCACAGAGCTTAATACATCCCAGTTGCTCTCTCACATAAAGAGCAACTCCCCCACCTCGCCTTCCTGGCCTGTCTTTCCTAAAAAGCACGTAGCCATCCATGACAGCATTCATGTAGCTCCCTTCACACACAAACAAGCCTGGGGAGGGTGGAAAGCAAATGCTCTCCACACACACTCAGTTGAAATACAGTATTTAAGATTCATAGATTAATAGGGAAAGGTAGAGTAACCAACATGGTGGCAGCAGCTATTGTGTGCTGAAAGCCCAGTCTATAGAGAAAAATGACTGTTACACAAGAAAAGAGAACACTCAAGATACTCTTCCCTAGTCAGTTCTAGTTGCAAGGCTGTAACTAAAGAGCTGTTTGTAAATGGTTGCACTTTGAGAGCTGCAGCTGAGGGTTTTTTCTGGCACGTGAAGCTCATAGCAGCTTCTTTGTTTCCTGCACACACGCTATCCCCTATTCTGTAGGTCTGAGAAGGAGAACTTCACCATAAAAATATACACTAAATTTTTCCATTGCGTTTGACTGGACACTGGGAAACTGTTGATTTTATGATTTAACCACTAGATTGGGGTAGCTGAACAGATTGTTTTGTCAGGCCGTCTTGATTTGATCCATTAACAAAGCAGGAGCCACCTCAATCTGTTATGCATTGAAAAAGGGTTTCTTCCTTTGATAATATGTACAGTAGTTCATTGAGCTAATACAGCTGTGTATCTGCATTGTGCTGGTAATCCTGACCGTTCTCTGCCATGCAAGAAGTAGCTGAGAAGGAGAGAATGAAATAATATTCTTTGGCCTCAGTTATGCACTAAATATATATATTTATGGTGTAATCAATCCTCTTCTATCCTGAGTATTTGGAGGCTGTGGCAGCATGGTCGGTGCGAAAAACTAGAATGGTATGGGAAGTAGAAAGGGGTGAGGTGCAGAGACGTGGAGCCACACCGAGTCAGCTCTGCAGGGCCACCAGCTGTATCTGCACTGTGTTTGCCAGCACTCTGGAAGAGCTCACCACCCAGCTTTGGTGGACAATATTCAAATCTCCACGTGTTTGTGCTAATAAACATCCATGTTTTCATTTTGCTTTGAGCAAAGCCTTTAACTCAGTGACAACCTCAGTGCCTTTCTTGTGCCCGCCCTTCTGCACAGTGCCCTCCACTGCCGATTACTTCTATGTCAGACATCAGTCAGTGAATGGGATTTAATGAGACAGGATTTACTCAAATGATGCTTTTCTCAAGCCCAGTTGAAAGTCTACCCAGAGGACGCAGGCTTCCTGGAGATTAGTGCTCTTCCACCAAATGTGCCAGGACAGGTCTCAGAGGGCTTACTAGCTCACATGCTGTGCCTTATGAAAGTAGCTGTTATTTCTTCATGCTTTCACCTATCCCTGGGAACGGAACAGGTCAGAACAATGATTTTCATCAGAAGCAGTACTTTCATGTAGATAAGCTACTGCCTGAATGATCTGCTAATCACTAATTGCAAGTTAACTGTACCTTTCTAGAAAGGTAGTCTTGTTCTATGCATTCTTTGTTGCTTTGGCATGGCTAACAAATGTTTTGGGAAGAAACCAAACAGTAGTCTAGCCAAATACCTGAAACTATTTGAAGAAAATTTATTTGACATAATTCAAAAAGCTTTAGAAGAATTTTAGGATGTCAAGTAGGAATATGTATTTTTAAGTTAATTGTTTACCTTAAGACTGGGATTGACAATGGAAAAAGAAAAGAAAAAGTTTGTCATTCGTAGTATAGTATTTTTTCTGCTATAAAAAGATTGAAAACATAATTTGATTTTAATTGGCATTGTCTTACAAGTAGAAATATTCAATAAAGTAGTTAAATGAGAGCTCTTTATGACTTAAAAAAATCTTTCAGATGAAGTCTGGGTAGCTTATCCTAACAAACAACTTAAAAAATAGGTACCATTTCAAATCAGGTTACTTATTTAAGAATCTTAATTTACGGTACCAGTGTTTTAAAATCTTACCTTTTAATGTTAAATTACTCATTCAGTCAGCTCCACAACATCTGCAGTAATATTTGAAAGAATTGTAACAAGAGCAAATATGGTAGATTAGTCAGATTTGTGACTAATTCTAAATACACGTTTCTGATCTCTAGAGATAAGGTTCACTGCCAAAGCTTGGCTCCAGCATCTTAGCCAGTGTTGTAAAAGAAGGCATTAAATTGCTCAGAGAACTGGCCAGGAGTTTATAATTGGGGTTCTAGCTGAGCTTATTTTTAGAGTAGTAGTTTTAACTCCAGAAGGCATTTTTATTTTGGTCTAGAACCAATTCTAAGAATATGGAGCAGATTGAGTATTTTCTTCAAACTTATTTGGGTTAAATGATATTCCAATTTGTTGTGGATGAAAAGCAATCTAATTAGTATGCAATTAATTATCTTAGAGTTAATTTAGCTGTAGAATGGTGAAATCAGGCTGATTTTATTTTTAGCATGTCATTTTGGGAACATTTTGAACATGAATGGTTTGGGTTTTTTTCTCTGGAATTCATAAGCCTATCTTATTAGTCATTGCAATCCCTTATCAGGGTACTAAAACAAGAGTGGCCAGCCTCTTGTGTGAGCTGCGTATAACTTGTGAACATTTCGCCTGTGGCTGGGGATATGTCATGTGACTGCTAGTGGGGCTGTGCTGTTTTTGGGGCTGCTGGATAATTCAAATTCCCAGCTTTAGAAGTACATAAATTAGCTGCCAGTAAGGGGGTTGCCATTAATGGGCGTGTGAATGGATCCCAGTATGGACCCAGGCCCTTTTTACGAAGAGCGGTGGTGCCCGCAGGGAATCATTCTTCACTCACCTGCCAGCCTGGAGCTTCTACTCCAATTCACAAATGTATGTGGTGTATGTAGTCAAAAAGATTGGCTGCTGTTGCTCCAAAATGATGTCTCTTGAGCAGTTTTTAAACTTTGGGTAGTTTTAACC
The DNA here is from genome assembly GCF_036370855.1 of Dromaius novaehollandiae. Lineage (NCBI taxonomy): Eukaryota > Metazoa > Chordata > Aves > Casuariiformes > Dromaiidae > Dromaius > Dromaius novaehollandiae. Next base: position 23,888,906 of record NC_088098.1, read on the forward strand.
ACTCATTTTTGTTATATCAGTCTGTGTTTATTCTCAATTTATAGACTGTGTGAGATTGCTGCTGACTGCAGAAGCACAAGTTGATGCTGCTGATAAAAATGGCTTTACACCCTTGTGTTCAGCAGTTGCTCAGGGACATGTCAAGTAAGTGAAGTCTTCCGATTTTACCCCTCAGCTGTTATTTTTTATTTTACTTTCTCTTTACATTATATACTTTAGCTTTCCACTCTATGAATTGCTATAAATGCATTTGTCATTTATTGAAAGCAACTACTCAATGTCATATTCATATGCCATTCTGGTTGAATATTTTCCATTTATTTTTTTTCCAGTTGCAGCTTTTAAGTTTGCTGAACTGTGTACTCTTTGTAACCACAATGTGACTCTGGTCTCCATGGCAGGCTTACCTTTGAATTTCTTGATTTTCTTCATGTCCTCAGACAATATAGGATTAACATGGGGAGGAGGAAAGAAATAATTTTTGCATTAATTTTTTTAAGTATAGGGAACTATGATTAATCATACAGAGTTGAAAGAGCATATATCTGAGTATTCAAATGTGCGATATAGAATCAAATTACTTCAATTGAAACTGATCTTTTTTAAGGTTTAAGTTTTTTCATATCGATAAGTTTGAAAAACAGAAAACTGTATAGGTCGAAGAATGGTTTCTAAGAACATTATTTTAAATGTAGTTACAATAATTTTCCTTTTTCCTTTTTTTTTTTTTTTTTTTTTTTAAGCTCCTGGCTAATTTTAGAAAGAATGAGTGTTTTATGACAGCATATTTGGAAAATTCTGTCATCTCCTTATACTGAGAAGCAGTAAACAGTTCATCCAGATGACTCTCTTTTTTTTTTTTTCCATTTTCTTTAAGTTGGAGGAGTTGAAGGCTAGCACTGTTTCCTTTTTGCAGCTTTACTGTATATCATGGAATCATAGCAAATAGAACTGAAAGTTCGAAGGAACTTCTAGGCAACCTTGTCCAGAGCACATTTATCCAGAACAAAGTTATTTCACAGATACCAAAAGCATTAAAAAGTCTGACTAGAAATCTTGATTAAAAACTTTAGGTTCATTTTATGTATCTTTATTTTTGCTTCTCTCTCAACTTTTGAGTCTTCTGATGTTGCATTTCACTATTTCTAAGGATTTCTCTCTGAGACATTAACATGTAGGGATCACAGTCTTAGACTGGCTTTGTATAGTGATGGGCCCTCACACAGCAATGGGAAAGTTTGTCCCTGTCCTCTCATTACTCATCTTCTGTGAGTATATAGGGACCATCTTGCCACTTCTTAGAGGACTCAAAGCTTATCAACTAATGTATACCTTTTACCATTTTAAACCAGAGGTAGCAGATCCCCAGTAGGTGTTTTGAGCACAAATATAAATATATATATATATATATATATATATGTATATATATATGTATGTATATATAGTTAAATGCTTCAATGTTTTACATAAAATCTGTAAAATTTAGTTGTGACTTAACAAGGTGTACAAACATAGTCTTCGTATTCTCTCACTAAAATAAATATAACTGGGGGGGGGGGTATTTACGTAGGAAGCTATTTCTTTCTTTGACTTACCCTCACAGCACTTTGCTATATATAGTCTACTGGCTGTGGTGTTGCAGACTTTATATTCTTTTTCCCTTAGAGTTACTTATGTAATATGATATGCCTAAACACTTTTCTTACTTTTATTTTATTTTTTTTACTTACTAAATGTGAACTGAATTATAAAGGTAAGTGTGGAATAAAAACAGGTCTAGAAGAAAATATCACTGCCTACAAAAGCTTCAGTAATGCTTTAGGCTGTTTGACTCGTTGATCACTGCAAAATTCTGGCTCAGAAAAATTCTATTATGGGCAGAATTTTGGGCAATGGTATAATCTGTTCATTTTGGATTATCTGGTATCTGTGTTAAGTGTGTTTCTACAGCAATAAGAATCTGGGACTAATGACAGCAATGAACCGTGCAGTGCTTGTCTGTGATAGGTTTGCTGACAAGTCCCCTGTGACAGTTGTCAATTAACCTTATTCCTGAACTGTGACAGTACTGTTGTTCCAGCCATAGTTACAGAGTGAGAAAAAATTGATAGTTGCTTGGGATTGTTCAGTAATCTCACCACTTCGGAAAATGCTATTAAGAGGAACTTTCAAAATCATTTCACATGTGGCCCAAACCAGGCTGACCTTACCTGACTTTGAGATGGGAAGTCAGTGTAGTAGTTCCAAAATCATTCAGGGAGCCCTTGCAGGACATTTAATGAAGTCTGCTTGAAGCTTTTATTTACAGCCCTGAGATTAGAGAGGCTTCTTCAGAGTCTCATTAGATTGGTTAGATTTTTAAAACCTATTAAAATGATACAATACAATGTCTTGAGTACAATGTAAAATGACAAATTAGGTGTTTTTAACATAGCAGACATGAAACTCAATCTGCAGTTGTTTTATTGAAGTGTCATTTTCAGAAGGTCCATCTTAGTGATTCAAATTAATGTTCTCTTATATTTTTCTAAAACTGGTCATTTTATCTTACACTTGATTGACTTTCTGACTAAGTAAAAAATTTACTAAAATGAGATTTTTGTAGTGTACTTGTGTTTTTTCAGTCTATAATTTCTTACTTTTTTTTCTTTTTTTAAAGTACTTTATCATCCTCTTTGCTCTAGTGTGATCCCCTAATGAGTAATTATACAGCATTGTACAGTTGCTGTCAGGCTTTTTTTGTTCCTTCCATTTTGAATGAACTGATAAACACAGAGCCAGAAAGACGGGATTCTTACTTTAAAGTCCTGTTCTGAACTGGGGAGGGAATAGATCTGAATTAAGATTTTTCTAAAGTCTTGAGTGTTTCTGAAAAGCTGGATTTGAGAAAAGGGGGGAAAGCTGGAATAAGAATCAGGAAAAAAACTGGACCTACTGCTACTGGCTCATGAGGAAATACAAGACCTTGGATCCAAATGTTGGTCCCTGATGCGTCACCAACTCTCTTCAAACGTCCGCCTATTCTCTTCTATCCTCCTTACTCCAATAATTGCAACCAGCACACCCCAAACCATCCTTCAGTGACGGCGGTATAGCTTCCGTTCAGGTATCTGACATAGACAGTGCCATAGCTGTTATGCTGTCCCTACCAGTTTACTTCCATATGCAATTGTCCCTTCTGCTGGTTTCTAAAGCTAGTCCTGCCAACAAACAAAACTCCCAGGAGTTTGATAAGAGGATTGGGAGTTGCTTTGGGGGGGGGGGGTTTCTTGTGTTTTTTTTCTTCTTTTGAAACTATTTTACATATCAGTGGTCAGAAAAGAAATGTTATTTTGTGACTCAGCTGGAGGTTTTTCATAAGCAGCTGTTACGAGAATTTTTTATCAGCCTAGTGAAATTAAATGTTTTAAATTCACATTTTTAAATGCATCTATAGCAGCTTAAGATTTATACGTTTAAATTAACCTAATTATAAAATTATACCTATATGTGTAGGATAGATAAAATCACAGGTAGATCTGTATCTGTAAAACTCATACAATATTTAAAAAATTAAATATTTAAATCTTATAAATAATAAAGAGTTTTGAATGTAAAATAGAGGATAATTTTATTACCTTATCACTTCTTTTAGGTGTGCAGAATTATTAATTATGTATCAGGCTGATGTTAACCATGCTGCTGAAAGAGGACAGACACCTTTGTACTTGGCCTGTAAAAATGGAAATAATGAATGTATTAAGCTGTTGTTGGAAGGTGGAGCAGATCGAACAGTAAAAACCAGTGTAAGTTAAAATAGTTTGTAAAGATAAAGTACCTTGTATAGTACTGAAAAACTATGAAAACCTAGGAAATATTTAAAGTATTTATCTAACGTTCTCTTTAAAGCTGTGATACACCATGTAACTTGAAATTACTGTTTTGTTCTTTACATCATACTTGATAGTTTGGTCTTTTAAACTGTGTATTTTCTCTAAAATCTCCTAAACTACAGTCTCCTAAATTTCCTCTTATTTTACGTATTTCAGATTGAGCCTGTAATTTGCTGCAGGTCTTTCTTCAGCACCACGCATGAGAAATAGAACTCTTCTGTTTGACTTACTCTAAGGTGCAGATAGGGATTTTGCTTCTACCCTTTATGTAAGGGTGCATTGCTATTGTCCCTGAGGGGGGAAGAAATTCCTCCCAAATTTGCCAGCCGGTATTGTAAAGTCTCTCATATCACAAAGAGAAGAATGTGGCAAAAAGAAATTGTGCGTGCAGGAGAAGGGAAAAGAAGGGAGGACTGTCTCCAAATTAAAATATAGGTATTGCTCATTTCAGGGGCTTTCCTGAAGTTTATTTCTTAAAAATTTGAAGTAAACATGACAATAAATGTCTGGTGTAGGCAGTCCAGAAACACAGCACAAAAAAAGTAACTTCACAATACATTCTGCTCCTTTATTATTACGCTGGATTTTTTTGATTCATTTATGCTGTTTTTTAGAAAGTAAATATATTTGACTTGAAATGAGAGAAAGTTGTGATGTCAAAAACATGAAAAGATCTGACTGATAAATTGAGTTGTGTCACATGAAACAAATTGTTAGAATCATGGTAGTTGGATACATGATAAGGAAACAGTCAGTGTGTACAGCCCTGTATCACTTAGACCTCAAAATTTGTAGAGAATTCTATTTACTGCCCTGTCCTTGGAGAAAAACTGTAAAATTAGTGTGCTACATTTCCTTCCTTTCCTTTCCTCCTTTCCTTCCTTTCTTCCACCCCACACACATACAAGGCCATTTTCCCAGAGAATTATTATGTCACTGTTGCCTATCTTTTTGATTTCCAAGCACAGCATTCCATATGGATTCATTGCTGATATAATTTCTGTAAACATTCTTCTGTGTGTTTGGTGGGAGTGTGCTTTTTGCTTTTGTTTTGTTAGGATGGCTGGACACCAATTCATGCAGCAGTGGATGCTGGTAATGTTGACAGTCTCAAGCTCCTTATGTACTACAGAGAGCCAAACAATGGGACCTCTTTGAATGATGCAGAGCCTAATTTAGACTACTTTGATTTGGAGAACAGAGAAGACAACTACAGCAGTAAAGCCAAGCCTGTTATTTCTGCAGATCTCATCAACCATGCTGACAAGGAGGGTTGGACTGCTGCCCATATAGCAGCATCAAAAGGATTTAAGGTCAGTCTATACGAGCAAATTCCAGTAACTTGATGGAATTTAGGCAAGATAAATCCTACTATTTTCTAACTTTGAAGAACTAAAAATTAGGTGTAGAGTCTGTTTGTCTGGTTTGTTGTCCCACTTAATTTAACAGGGACAGAGAGGTACTTCCAATGGATCGTTTACCCCAGAAGCTAGGTATCCAATGTACACAGAATGAATCATCCTCTGTAAATGCCTGTTTCTGGTGGGGGAAGGGATTATAAAGAGAGAAAAGGTGGTTACCTGAGATTCAGTTTTTCAAAGTATTTAATGTAGATAGTAGATGGATATAGCTTCCACTTATAATGAGAGAAAATTTAACTATGAACAATTTTCACTGATGGAGGCAGGATAAGGAATAGTAGAGTCAGATATCTGAGAGCTGGATACATTGTTTAATTTCTTATTTTGAGCAGGCTTTTTAGAAGACCTTTTAAGTTTTTTATCACCCCCTGTGACAGGGCTTATTGATTATACACAGGAGATTTCCTCACATTGAGTATTACTTGACAGGTTTGACATCAGAAGCTTTACATTTCTACCATGGATTGTTGAACAGACTTTTATTTTTTTTATGACAGCTGTCAGTCAGATCTTGCTGTGAGACTGTTGCCTGGAGAGAAGAGAAAGGGAGGATACTAAACATAGAAGGAAATCAATTTTAGGGTAATATAGCCCAAGACTTTAGAAAGTGGCTATTGATTAAATGCCTAATTCAATATCTGTTGTTATATTTGCCTTTTTCAGATAAATTTGCTATGATACATTTATGATAGCCACAGATTTAAGAACTGGTTTGTTACATTATGTTTAATCAGGGCCCAGCCACTGTTTATTCATGATTTTGCATAGGAACCAAGTCAGTGTTCTTTTACCAGTGTCCATTAGGCAGGTGCAGACACTTACTTCAGATACCTTCATTCATCTCACTTCAGATGGGAGTTGAAAGTATTTGTTATTGCCTGCAAATTCCTAAATGGTTTGGAACATGTTGCTTCCTGCAATAATATAATCCTCCGTAACTTTGAAGCAAGGTTTTGTCTTATTTATTGTCTAAGAGAGGTTTTGCTTAGGTGTTCTCTGTGATGGCACAGAGACTGGAACTATACACATATACCTTTCATTAATAATTTGCATTTTTGCGTTTCTGAACTCATTCCTAGTCATCTGTTTAATAAGGTCTCCATTGAGGGTTGAGAGTATACTCTAAGATGATGAAGGCAATATGTAGCTGGCAGTCAGATTCCTGGTTTTGGTGTTGTGGAGACTTGATTTAATTGTATTTGATTAAATGTATTTATTGACTCAAGAGAGATGTTTGGGATATTAAGAAGCTGAACAAAGTGTAATAGCCATCCTCAAGTACTGTTAACACTTCATTCTCTAGTCATTTATCTGTGCTTTCTGTAGCATGTCACCAATGACAATACATGGTACATTGCATATAAACAGTGATGGCACTTGCAGCATAATCTTCCAAGACTGATAGATGCCATTCTTTACAGATAAATTGTGCTAGGACATCTTAGCTGCTCTTTCATGGGCAGCAGAGCCAACTCAGAATCTTATTCGCCTGAGAAAACAGTAGCTGCATTCCTTTCTCCTCTCCTACTTCTTTTTTCTCATATTACTTTCCCACTTTCCCAGTCTCACAGTTCTGCTATCTTTGCATTATACCTATTTGAGAGCGAGTTTTAATCTACTAACCTGACAAAAAAAAAAAAAAGCTGTTATTTTTCTGGATCAGTTTTTTTTTCTTCTGGCAAAGTTAGTGAGCTAGTTGATTTTTGAAAAGTTCTGACAAGTGCTGGAACCTCTATATGGTAAAATTACCTCTCATGGAAATAGCTTATATTACTGTTATGTTTGTGAAATTTGTCAAGGTCTCCAATACCCTGACAGAAGTCTCTCTGTTAGAACAGGTACAAAATAGGTAACAGCAGCCAAACCTTCAAACCTGTTCTGAGTCAGGATTTTAATACCTACTTCTCTGTCTTTTTAAGGTTGACTTCTCTGCTAAGATTAACCCCAAGGGTTAATAATACAGTATTAATTAGTATCATTTGTAATGGTGGATTTTTTTATATGGATATTTATTCTTGAAAGACATGTCTGAGAATGACAATGTTTTCCTGTAGGCCACCTGAAATCTTATTGGTTGGATGAACATTAACAATCAGAACTTAATCAGTTATTCGATCACAAATGAATCAACATTTGAAATGTAGTTTCATGGGGAGTTGTTTTGCTAGTCTGGGAGGAACTGTGTAATCGATTTTTTTTTCTTATTACTTTTTCTTTTTCCTTATGTTTTTGTTATTTTTTTGTTATTACAGTATTACCATTCCAAATGCTAGTGGTTTGTTTCTAATGAACTATAATGAATTTTTGCATTTTTAAAGCATATTACTTTTCTTCAGTACATCTTAAGTCTTTGAATTTTAAAAGGGCATCATTTTCTTGGCATCCCCTAAATACTTATGTTCTGAATTTAGTATTAATCCATTGTTATTTCACTGCATTGTTACTACTATTGCAGAAATTCAGATTTCCCTGCCAAAGAAGCACGTAAGGTGATTTTAGATTGATCATTGTTCTTTCACTGTGTACCACTCACATCTCAAGCATAATGGAAACTCATACTTTTGCTAATACTTGGTGAATTGCTAAGTGAAACAGGTTCTATAGATTGCTGTCTGAATAGATTCATTAATTTCTCTGTATTAGGCTTTAAAACTGCCTTTTTAATATTGCTTGAACATTGAAGCAAAGTTTTTCAAAACAGTGTTTAGCTGGACTTACGTGAATACCTAAACTAATGGCCAATGTTAAGAATTGCTCATTTCATCTCATCAGCACTAGATGTTTCAAAACTGTAGAAGCCTGCCTGCCTGTGTTCTGCTTTTTCAAAATCTTGGTTTGAGAATTTCAAATCCGTTATAAAGTATTTTTACTCAACTCTGTGAGAAACGTAATTTGAACACGCGTAACTAGGAATTCTGTGAGCTGACTAATGCATGTGTAAGAATTTCAATTAGGAGTCTAAATGCCTGTTGGTAGAACTGTCTGTCTGATGCAACAAGCAGACAAGTGAATAATACAGTTCTTACCTTTGCAGAACTGTCTAGAAATCCTTTGTAGCCATGGTGAACTAGAGGCTGAAAGAAAAGATAAGTGTAATCGAACACTGCATGATGTTGCTACGGATGATTGCAAACATCTCCTAGAAAACTTAAGTAAGTAATACTTGCTATCAGCACTATATAAAAATGTTTTTAATAAAGAGCTTGTGGGACACAAATGAGAAATACTATAAAGGTAGTTGACATTTTTTGTCACTGCAAAGTAAGGTTTTTAGCTTAAGTAAGCAAGTTAATATTATTCCACATTTTGCAAAAGTACATAATAAAATCTTTCTGGAAAGCATTAAATGACTTACATATTTATGTTTTTAAATCATTTGAAAATATAGTATATATTGTACACATCTGCAAACATCCATATCCTTTCAGAATTTAGTATTAGTAATTATTTTTTTGTAAAGCTATTATCCTCTTCTACTTTCATTCTTTTCTTCATAGTCTTGTAGAAAAATCACTAGGTGAATAGGTATTGTGTTTCCTCAGACTAAGAAAATCTTTCAGTCATATCTGAATCTGTTTTAGAGCAGTTTTATTTGTTGTTTGTTTATTGTTGAGGAGATTTTGTTTTATTCTTCAAAACAACTCTTAGAGAAAACATCAAACTATTTCTTTCTTCCAGCATCAATAACTTCTGCCAGAAGACCAGTCTTCTGTCAGAATCTGTCTTCTTCCTTCTTCTATGTAAGTTTGGCATAGGGAGTACCTCATCATTCCAAGTAGGGTCTCAAGATTGAATAGAGCTTGCTGACCTGGTTCCAGGTCTTGACAGTGTATTTCTGGGGTTAGAAATTTGTCCAGCCACTAGCAAGTTCTGCATTTTCTATTCCTATGTATAGGCAGAACTCTTGTCTTTGTGGATTTGTATGCTTTGTATTTCTTCACTTTTTTTTTGTGTTTCATGTTGTGGGATGTAAGCCTGTGGCTAGTCAAGTTCATTGATTATCAAGAAGGTAGGGAAGCTTCCTGAACATGTTCTGATTTCCTCTTCAGTTGCCATAAGATCTGGGTTCCTACCATTTTCTCATAGGTGCAGTGTGGAATAGAACTCAGTTTCTATTAGAAACTTCTGTTCTGTGGTCTGCTTTATCAGACTGAAGCCAATTCCTGATGGCTGAATTTGTAGCCTGCTAAATTGAGGCTTGTACTATTTTCATCAGCCCTACTACCCTAGAACATCTGTCTGTTCAGGCTGATAATGGATCTAGTTCCCCAGGTCAGCACCTTTGAACTCCATTTCCCTTTTCTTTCATTTGTTAAACCTGTAGTTCACATCACTGCAATTGTAATTAGCTTTTCTCCCCCACAACATCTGATCTTTGGAAAGCTGGATACTCCACTCTTCCACTCTTGGATCTGAGTATACACCTCCACCAGCCAAGACTGCATTTTGGATAGACCAGGGGTACCATTCTCTGCTTCCTTCATTACCCAGTAAGGTCTCCACTGTAAGGAATTACAGGCACGTAGGACAGTAGGATGCTCCAACAGGAGAGATCACCTGCACTGAAATTTAGATGTACACTTCAAATATGTCCTAGGGGACTGCTTTCTCATAGATACCCCCCTAAAGTTCTCATGGTCATTACTCATTTCCCAGAGGTCCAGCCTTTACAAGGGCAAGCCTTTGATACATTTTTCACAATCCCACATCTGAAGCATGCCTTTGAGTAATCTTTGCCTCATGGTGGGCTGATGGGTTTTAATCAGAGCTTTTCTAACATCAGGAAAGCTTCATTGGCTTGTATCAGCTGAAGATTTTGGCTTCTGAATTCAAAAAGCAAAACTAAGATAATGTTGGAATCTTCCAGAATAAGCTGATATCTTTTTTTGTAGTGTACTTATCCTGTATTTCATGAATAATATCTGAAATGTATTGTTCTTGCAGTAAAGTTGGAAAGACATTTTCATTTTTCACTCAGTCATCTAAATGATCCATATAGATTTCAGTATGCTTCTGTGGAATTGTATTCCATTTTTCAAAGAGCAAGTTGTAAAATAATTTCATTAAATCATTTTTTTAGTATGTTTCTAGTATGTGTATGTAACTTTCCTACTTTCTTCTTTTAACTTGTTCTCAGTTTCTTCTACAGCAAATTAAATATACATTTCCAAGGGAATTTTCTGATTTAGCTTCTTATTTTACAATATTTATTTTGTCTAACTGCCTTCTCCACTTGTATACTGGAGCGAGAAAATTCCTTCCTGTATTGATGATTAAAAATATGCATAACCACAATAAACTGAACATTAAGAAACCACCCACCATCTCTCTTAATTTATAAGAAAATAGTTTGTAAAGAGGAAATCAAAGATTATGTAAGTTTTGTCTTGCCTCTTTTTATTTATTAAGTGAGTGTAAGAAAACTCTTTTTTTAGTGTAATAATTGGTACTTTGATATTTGTTTTTCATCACTGCTCTGATTGTATGGTATTGATCTATGCTCTGCTTTTATGTTGACTCTTCCATAGCTGGAGTTATGTAATGGCTTTCCTTTGCAATATTAGATCTTACTGGTCTTTCATAGGGTTTCTATTGAGTTTGCAGTTTTTCTTATTTTCAGTTTTCTGTTTTTTAACAGATGCTCTTAACATACCTGTAAGGATTTCAGTCAGTGGCACTGAACCAGCCCATTGTGGTACAGAGGAGTTCGAAACAGAAAACACAATATGCGCTTTAAATATACGCAAACAGACATCATGGGATGATTTTTCAAAAGCAGTGTGTCAGGCAGTGACAAACCATTTTCAAGCAATCACTTCTGATGGATGGAGGAGCCTAGAAGATCTGTCATTTAATAGTGCTGCAGAATCCAGCATTGGCCTCAGTGCAAGCAGTATATTATCTGTCAAACTAGGTATCTATAGTGGTATATCTTTATCTTAATAAAGAAAAGCAAAACTTACCAGGATTTTCATTACTTTACAAAATCTTACTCCATAGTTTTAAGTATACTTTAAACTACTTGTGACAGTTGCTTCATCTGTATTGTCATGACTACATTCATTTAATAAAACATTTTTATACTCAGATACTTATTCTTTATGTATTTTTATCTTTAAGTATCTTTACTTATTCTTAAAAGATACTTATTCTTTATGTATTTTTATCTTTAAGTATCTTTACTTATTCTTACTTATTCTTTATTTTACTGTGAAGGAATAGAATTCAATAAAAATATTTTAGGCTTCTGGATCTTTTAAATCTTATACCAAGAAAGATACTACCTACGAAACTTAGAACATTGCCTGCATGAAAGTATTATTTAGTTTCAGCTCTGTGGGTGGTATAATGGATTAAGCATTTTAATTTTGCTCCAGGACCACGAGGTCCTAGGTTAATTAGTCCTTTACTAAATTTAGCACTCCAGAGAAGGGATCTGTACTACATGTGAAACGAGACCAGTTAAACAGAAAACTAAATCTGTACAGTCAATCTTGACTGAGTTTCCTAAGCCTAAATTGAGCAGAAGAACTCCTGGTTTATGTAGCTTCACTTATCAAAGTAAAACAGAAACATCTTTAAAAAGAATCTAAATAACGAGGAAGCTGCCCAAAATTGAGAACTACTAGCAGTTGCATAAGATACTGGAAATTTGCATGCTTCGTCTTCAAACAAACAAACAAACAAAAAACCACTATTCATATTTGACTGGGCATATTTTCTTGTTTTATCTAAAGCGTAATATAAATATTTTACGTGTAAATATTCCTTACAAGCTAGCCTATTAAACTTCTGCCCTCATTAGTAGAAAACATCAGTATTACCAGTCATATGATGTAGTACATGGGACTGATTTATTTGTCAAACTGGTGTATGCACACAGTCTTTGCAGGCAACTGAATAGGCTTGGAGTATGGAACACTTTATATAGACACAGTAAATATCTTACTCATTTATTTATTTGTTTATTTTAAACAGGAAACATTTCATGGTCAACAGGCCAGATTTTTTCCCAGCCACCATGGGACTTTTTGAAGAGGAACAGAGCTGAGCATATCACAGTGTTTCTGTTGGGTAATTTTCAATTTGTAATTTTCAGTTTTGAACACTAAAATGCTTCATGAGATATATAATTTGAGAATCATTTGCTACTCTCTTTGTTCTTCGGTATTGTTTGGTCCTCTGAAATATATCTGGTTAATGAAATTACTTAACTAGATCTAAAAGGACCTACAAAATTTAGAAAATATGTTGGCATATAAAAAACATAATACTCTTTTGATTATATAATAATACCCATTTTACTTACATCATAGATAGCAATGACTCTGTTACTAGGTGAATGCCTTTAATTTCTTCACCGTTTGGATTTGCATAGCCTGTAGTTTTAGGAGGTTATTGTAGATAGTGTATGAAAAGCGTGTGTCTATCATAAATGCATATAAACATTAAGGTTTTTAAAAAGTTATTTGCTTATCCCTTTTAAAGGACCTCAAGAAGGCTGTCTAAATAGTGTGACTTATGCATCTATGATCCATCTTCAGACGCTTCAGAATTACCTCCGCCTCGTAAGTACTAAGCTAGCTTCTCTCCACATGCTATTCATATGTGAAAACATTTCTTTAGTAGAGCTGATTAAAAATATTGATCTTCTGCTCTATGAAAGAATGTCAAGATTTAAAAAAAAGAAAAGGGGTGAAAGAGATTATTTTAAAATAAAGATCCCTCTCATCCTTCCCTCAGTGAATGTAGTCACATGAAGGCATTAACTTTCTTCTTTAAATAGTTGCCATCTGATTAACTGAACTGCTTAGCAAAATATATTAAAAGCTCTGTGCTATCTTATGTGTTTCCAAAGTTATTTCATTCCAGTTTTTGATGGAAAATTAAGTTAAAATAAGTCATTAATATAAGCAGTTGAGATCTGATTTTTATTATCAGCTTTATGTATAAACCTGTGACTCTTACAAGTTATTTAATATCTAAAATGGAAGCATAATTGGGTAACATGATTTAACTTTCATAGATCATTTGTTTTAACATAGATAGTCAAATGAGAACTAGTTTAAAATCTGCATAAATTCTGCTGTGTCCTTTGATAGTATGTTATGCTGTGTGCCATAGGTTTCTGCTATATTCAACAATGTGCAGCTGCATAGTGACTTGAGTGTATTCTCTAACTGCTTATTCATATGTGTTGAATTTTTATAGCTAAAGTACTTTTACAATTAAGATAGTCAAATCCATTTTTATTCTACAGTATTGGTAACATGATCCTGTTTCAACTGGAAATAAAGTTGAAAGTGAAGGTGAAAATAATACTGAGTTCTTAGCAGTGACTTACGCTACTTTCTTCATTAATTTTAAGGTCATTCTGGTTTATCTAGTCTAATTCCAAATCCAGAAAATATTTGTCTGTGACTCTTAAACAGATCCTTGAATACCTGAATTTTACCTTGAATACTTGAATTTTTCAAGTTTTAATGATTGGTATAATGACAGAATAGTTTTTTGAATAGTTTTATAAATGAGGATCTTCCTTTATGAAAATATTTCAAAGCCCTAGTATACAAAAACTCCCTATTTTGAATCTAATATATAAGATTATCAGTAGTAAGGGTTATCACCTTCGACCTCCATTTGTCACATTGGAGTAAAAAATATCCAATTCTATGAATTTTCAAGTATAATTTACTGTCTGTCTGTAGGTTGAACAATACCGTAATGTCATCTTCCATGGTCCAGAAGGAAGTTTGCAAGACTATATAGCACATCAGATAGCGGTCTGCATGAAGGTATTAACATAGACATGTAAAGGACATTAGTTTGGAACTTAAAGTACACACCATTTCACTAAATCTATGAATTTTCAACACAGCAAAAACAAGTGGCTGCAGGATCCTTATGTGAAATAGTTAAAGTTGAAGTGGATGCTGGTTTCTCCAAGGAGCAGCTTGCAGAATTGTTCATCAGTAGTGGTAAGATTATTTCAGCAGGACTAATTTTGGTAACTTATAGGTGTATTTTTAATGGCACAAACAAAAGAAATATGGTAAAACATTTTGCACAGAGTGGGGCATGTTTTAACAGAACCTATAGTTTTCTAGGTACTTGAGGAATAATGATAATAGTCTAAGCTGAGACAGAACTAAATGTGATAATTCAGTAGGGAGTTCTCTGTACAGTTGATGCCATTTATGTAAAATAAATAGTTCATAATACGTTTTCTTCTGTCTCATTCCTTGCTCGCTTTGTTTGTGAGCCTTTAAGTTGATTGCAAAGGTTCAGATCTACTGAATCAGAAATGAAAGTCTATTGTTGCTTTATTGTAGCTGTTCTGATGTAAAAAAAAAAAAGTCTTATGAAAAGGTAAGTTATAATTATGACTTCTTTGGGAATCTAAGGAGGAGTGAAAAAGTAGTTAAAAAGCCGGACCACTTGTTTTGATATTTATTTACTAAATACTTATGTATGGCTCTGAGCCCAGCTGTTGGCACTCAGACAGACAAATGTTGTCATGTGTGTATTCTGACGCAGTACTGCACGCCAAAGTTGAATTTCTGTTAGTGTAAAGTGAAGAGTTTTCTCTTAGTGGATGTGAATAGCCACATGTAGGCTAAGTCCCATCATGTGGGTGCTCCACAACTAAATATTCTCAGAGTGGTCAGCAGGCTGTACATCTGAAAGGTTAGAATGAATAATTGGTAAGAATGAGAAGAATGAGAGAAGACAGAGCAGCCAAGGATGAATGACAAGAACGGGCAAAATTAAATAAGGAACCAGAAGATTGAGGGGACATGGATCAGGCAAAAGTAGGAAGAAGAACATGAAAAAAGGATAGAATAACACTAAAAGTGAGAGGCAAAACAAAATTTTCTCTGAAGGGCTTGTTCATATGCAGATTGTACCACATTCATGCCTGTACCTCATGCATTTGAGCTCTGATTTTTTTGTTGTTGCCATAGTAGTAATCGTATTGTACCCATACAGTGATAATATAACAGTCTGAAGAGAGATGCAATACTTCCTTTTCATTAGTACTTTTCAGATTAATTTTGGCTCAAACACAGTTTTGCTGTTTGAAAGCAGTTCTCGGCTCTATAGCTACTTTTGCCCCTTTGCAGCTTTCTTTTATTTTTTCCATCTCTATTTTATAAGGGTTAGTTTTCTGGGGTTTGGAGAGGGTTGGAAGGGAGGTCAGTGAGCAACAAAACCAAGCACTATAATTTGGGTTTAAACTTGGTAGTGTTCAGCCTTCATCCAAAGAAATGCTGAACCTTTCTCTTTTGTTATTCTGGCCTCTTCTAGAGCTCTAGGATTTTAACTTAACTTTTCATGCAGTATGGTCATTCGTGTTAGCAATGACATTATTAACAAAATCATGTTTCAGGAGTTACCAGCTTCTTGTATTGAGGCTGGGCTTCAGGCTTTTGAAACTGGTAAATCTATTGATCAGTCCCATGTGCTTCAGCGTTGAAACTTTGAGACAGACCGAGGTTTGAGATGATCTGCATCTACCGTTTTTTCCTCCTCAGTATGGACAGATCAGAAATACCAAGAGGACTTTGTCCTAATGCAAATGGTTTATTAGAACAAGCGAAATGGTGTGCAGTGTTCAATTCTGTTTGATAGCTTACTTCCTGGTGTTATTTTATTCCATGTTAATTTGTGTTCTTCCGGAAAATCCTGAGCACAGTTTGGAGGATAGCATGTATCAGTGATTATTCGTACTTGGCATTTTGAGTGCCACTACATTGCTGGGAAAGAAGAAGAGAATATTTAGTCAGAATTTAGCTAGGTTTTGATTTTTGGCGTGCAGGCCAGAAAATCATTCATGATCTGTTTTATTTACTAGCTTCTGTGTCTCTAGGAATGCTGCTTCTTTTGGAGGCTTGACTCTGTGTCAGCAACATACTTCTCTTACTAGTCTGTGTTTGCGTTACAGCAGTGTGTTGCTGGTTGAGTCTCTCATTTTTCTGCTTACCCATTTCCCTGTTGTTTGGCTGCATCTTCTACCATAGGAGAGTGCTCTCTCTCTCTCTCTCTAAATGGCTCCATCAGACCAAGAGGATAGTATTTGGGACTTGCTAAACAAATACCTATCCTTTCTGCTACCCAGCTATATCTTCTTAGTAAAACGCAGCAGTAATACTTAGGAAATTGCACATAAGTCAATAGCATTCATCAGCTACAGTTGCTGCAAAAATGAGAAAGCTTCCAATCCCAGGTGGTCTTCGATGAACCAGAGGAATTCAGTGAGCCAAAACCTTAGGGAGTTGTCAATTGGAAAAATCCTCAGCTCATAGCTTAAGAAAAGGTTTCTTACTATTTTTTCGTTTTGACTTCTGAGAGCTTGCACACAATCTTGTATCCCTCTCAAAGAACCTCATAAGCTCTCCAGCAGACGCATGCGAAAGTGGTCTCTTCTTAATGAAAGAGCATCAGAGCTTCCAGAAAAGCCTTTCTTTGCTTTGGCTTTTGCTTCAGTGGAATTGAGAGATCTGAAGCCTTTTGCTTGATCACCAAGTAGCACCAGTGTCTCTCCAGTTCAGTCAAAACCTGAAAATATTCAAAGACTGATCTCCATCCCCCTCACCTTCTAGCACAAATGCCTAATGTGTTATTGCCAAGCTTTAACGTGTGAAGAAATTTCTATTTTCTGCTGGAGCTCAATCATTTTATAGTGTATATACATTTTGTATTTAGAGAGCTTTCTTGATCTCTAGCAAATTTTTTTTCCTAAGCAAAACAAGACTGCACAATGTGATAACCCTGTTTCTTCCAGATTCCTTATGTGCTTGTGCTTTGTGTATTCTGTGGTGAAGATTGTGGTCCCTTCTGATTTTAGCCCATTAAATGATTTGAGTTTTTTTTGAATTACCTGCACAGTAACTGTGATTCATGTGTTCTTAGATGTTAGCCATTCTGATTTTGCCCTGTTACTCAGCTTTATCCTTAATGACAGTCTTTAATATCACCTTCAAAAAGTTCTGAAACAGAGCAAGGTGCAATATAGTCAAGGCAAGCCGTTTGTTTATTATTAATATTGCAGAAGCCTTCTTTGGCGGTTTTGTGTTCTAGGAACACCTGCAAAGGCAGTATCTTTCTAGAGCATAAGATCTTGAAATCAGAAAAAATAAATGAAAAGATTTGGAATGTGATAAAATGAAATACGTATAATTAATATATAATAATTAATTAATAAACCTTCTAGGTTCAGGCACTACTATTTGTAATTGTGTCTCAAACTAGCTGTGATTATTTGGGTCATTCTTCAAGAAGGAAGTTCTGAAGAGAGGGCAGTAGCAAACAAGTAGGCAGCCTCATAAAATGAATAGAAGTTTTTTATGCATGTGGAATATGCTGAATCCATTTATCACTGCATGGTGTAAAGAGTTCATGTTAAAAGTTTAAGAGTATTACAGCAAATGATAAGAAATGTTTCCAGAGATACTTTTGGCCTGCTAGCTTTTCTGCTGTGTTTATTTTCAGTGTGCTGAAATCCTCTGTATATATGAAGACCAATAGCCATATCAGTTTTTTTAAAAAAAAATAGCTTTCAATTTTTGTTTTCTTACTGTACAATATAATATTCTTTCAATTGTTTGATTTTATGTTCCTGGTTTTGAATGTGTTTTATGGTCTATCTGCTTCTGTGAAAATGTTAAAAAGGCAAAAAAGTATTTTGTTTCTCAAGCAGTGGTAAAATCTATATACATAAATAAAAATGAATTTTCCTAAGTAGATATCAATGTGGTTTTGTTTTTTTTTTTTAATATTTCAGCCTGTCTGGTCCCAGTTAAACAGCCTCCTGTAAGCAAGACAACCATTGTGATTTTAGAAAATCTGGAGAGAGCTTCTTTATCCGAATTACTAGGAGATTTTCTGGAACCTCTTGAGAGTCGTAGTTCGGAAAATCCTTGCACTATTCAAAGAGGTATTTAAAGAATTTGGGATAAAGAAATGTTTTTACTACATACAAGTTGTATTATAATACATACCAAATGGAGAACTTAGAGGAAAAAAACATCATTAGTTCAGTTTTTATGTATTATTGCAAATGTAATTGTTCTCAGCCAAATATAGCATACTTTAAGGGTTATTTGTTTATTTATAATTTTTTTTAAGTTTCTAATTATGTCAATGGTTCTTGCCTGTATGTAAAAGTTTTTTATGTTAAAAAAAAAAAAAAACTTAAAAACTTTGAGTATTTCAGTAAAATGTTTTATGGTTTATTTTTAGCAAATGGAGTTTCTGATGCCTTTTACTTTCATGAGAACTGCTTTTTATTGGGGACAGTCGCAAAGTGTCATCTTCATGGCTCTGACCTGCTGGTTCAGCAACATTTCCGTTGGGTCCAGCTTCGGTGGGATGGGGAACCAATGCGTGGCTTACTTCAAAGGTTTTTAAGAAGAAAAGTTATAAGCAAGGTAAGAACAACTAGAATCAGCTTCAGTATTTTGTCCAGCACCAAGTCTGTGAAATATGTACAGTTAAAATGTCAAAAGCTGAGCAGATAACTAAGTTGTTTAGGAAAATAACATTCTTTGAGTTTTTACTGAAAACAGAATACTAACTTCATAGCAAAAGCTACCTTCAAGTAAGCGAAACAAATACAATATCTATTTCAGGAATAAATGGGTTGTGTATCTGCAACTACTGTGCTCAGCCTCATATGGGAAGGTGTTTGGCCCTGGCTGATTGTCATAAATACACAGATAGGCTGCAAATAATAATGCAGTGGATACTTGCATATCCACTGCATGAAAACCTCCTTCAGTATTTTTTTCTCATCTTCTATGTGAGCACTACAGTAAAAATCTGTTCAGCAAATGTAAAATCTCTTTCTTAATGAATTTTCTCTATACATCTAAAATAAGCTAGTTGTGTGTTCTGTGTGTATTGTCCAATTTTTATGCAGTGAAAAGAGTTTTCATAAGCAATTCAAGGAAAAGAGAGCTGAAAATATATCAGTAGGGAGGGAGGTTGTTCTGAGCTATTAGGTCTGCGAAAGTTGTAACAAGAGGCCAGAAGATAGTAAAGATGGGTCAGTCTGTTTTTAAATAAATAAATAGAGGATGGGAAATAAAAAAGAAAAATATGGACAAAAGCAGAATTGTGGAATTTTGGAAATTATTTGGAAGAAGACAATTCCAATGTGATAGCAGCTATTGCAGACAGGTAGTGTTAGACATTGGGAGAGGGAGTTTAATCAGAACAGCTGCAAAGGAAGATAATTTTGGCAGCAGAGTTTTGGACAGGCTTAAAAAAGGAAATTGTTCTAGGAGCAGGAAAAACTGTCAGTAGTAAAGAGTCCTTGTCAGGAACAACAGACCTATTGTCAGTTCTAAGTGTACAGCTGTACAGGTGTCTTGGTTGCCCTTGAGGATGTCACATCTTGTATCCTGCACCACAGTTCTCAACTATGAAAATTTACTGACTCAAAGAGATTGTAAAGATGAAATCTGTGGTACCTGAACATTTCAGTTATAATGAGGAAAAATATTCCTAGATATTTTGTATTTATATTCTGTATTCCTGTTCTTGCTCTGGAAGAATAGCATGAAAAGTCTTATCAGTGGAACCCTAACAGAGCACTCTGAAAAATAGGAAAAGCAACTGCATTTCTCAGGCTACTTTTTTCAGGTGCATAGCTGTTTATCTTTAACTAATTTTTTTCCTTTATGAAATGTTGTTTACTTTTTTCCATGAGCTATAAATATTTAGTAAGCAGGAATCATTATGAGTGTTTGTATGGTTGAGGGTTTGAATGGTTTCCAGAAGCCTGGCAAAGGATGGGGGATAACAGTTGTGTGTATGCCGGAAGAGAGGACAGTAGCAGCCAGTTTCTTGCAGCTTACACCATAGTGCTGGAATGAGATATAGGCCAGAGAACGGTGCAACTAAAGCATGCGGCAGAATTCCCTTCCATCCTGTTGAGGAGGAAGGTTGCATTCTCAAGCCTCCATTGAAGGATATCTAAAATGTGATCTAAGCTTGTTTGTAAGAGGACAGGAACACTTTTTCATCCTAGATCATTCAAGATCAGAGAGAAGGACTATCTTCAGTTGAGCACAGGGCCAAGAGATACAGCAGTGCAATGTGCAGACAATTGGAGAAGCAGTGGCAACTTGACTTGATCAGAGAACAAGGTTGGATCAAACTTTTTCTGGCAAACTACTGTGGCTACCTGAACTTGCAGCAGCGTGTTAACAGATGTCATTTTCAGGTTATTTTATTTAGGCTAAAAACAGTCCTCAGTCTCATAGATTAGCGTCTGAGAATGTAATAGGTTTCTACCTCTGACTGAAGCTGAATAGAGTTTGGGTAATCATCTCATGTTTTTTTTCTCTAAAGCCTGTATGCTCACAGTGGCTATTTGGAGAAAAAAGCCACGTGTCTCTTCCTGTATCTTCCTTAATTAAATAATGAATACAAGTGTCCAGTGTGTTAGCACATTTTACGCTTTTTTTATACATGCATGTGCCATATGTAATCTCCAATGCCAGTTGGTGTGGGTCTGAAAATAGTGGATTCTAATGTTAAAAATAGAAGAAAGATTAATCTAAGGCAAAGTAAAACCGCATTTATCATTTGAACAATCAGCTATTGCGAAGATCCTTGCTCTTGTATTCTAATACCTTGTTTGTCCTTAATATTCATGTTTTCAAATTAAAAGCTTTTTCCCCTTATTTTAGAAATTTAGTTAGAATTTTTATATTTAGGAAGACAGTTTAAATGATTTTCTACATTAACATTAAACTGTTCACCTGTAGACTTTGTGTTAGTAGTTCAAGAAGCTTTGACTTCAGTGCTGGCAAATATCCCTAGTGCATCTTTTAATGTTTCCTTTAATTCAGACTGTTCCAGAGGATAATCCTAGGATTAGAATGAAGACTGTAATTTGGGTTTAGATGAGATACAAGATCTTTGTGGTCAAATAATTTTCCTTTAACAAGGCATACCAGAAAATGTAAGTCTTAGAGGGGGCATCTTTCTGTTATTGCTACGAAATATAAAATCAATAGAGGAATCTTCTGAGAACATGCCTAGATTAGACATTCCTGTTCAGTGTGGTTGTGTGTTCTTTTATATACCCTGTTTATAGTATATACATTGCATAGGATATGGGAAATGCCTCTTGTAATTCCAGTCTTAAGCACCACAGAAAAGGCAGTGCTGCCAAACGTGTCTCAGTTTCCCACAAGAAATTAGAAGCATGGCAGTTGGAAATTCAGTTAGATTATTTTACCTCAGTTTTCAACTGCTGTTTGTACGCATAAAGCTTATTAGTTCCACAGTAGTTTTGGCCATCATTATAAAGGTTCAGAAACTTTAAAAACTTTTCAGTTCTAGGCTGTAGAGAAACAGACCTGCATCTGCTAACATGGAAAAAAAGGTTACGTTTCAAAGAATCCCTGAATGAAGTACTGTATGCCTGTATGCCATTAACCAAGAACAGAACCTGTATTTCATTGCTGCAGGTATAGTTTTGGTCCACAGAGCTGTCATATACTCAGTTTTAATAGATGTGTACTGTTTGCTATTGCCTCAGAAACATTTCTTTTTTTAAATAATGTTGTTCGCCTTTTCCAAATATGATGCCCTAAGTCCCAAAGTTCTCTTTATTTTCAATTAAAGGTATAATGAAAACTTTATAAATGATCTTTCGGAAATGGGAATTAATAACTCTCACATGTTAGGAAATATTTTGTAGCACATATTCATTCCAAAATCTATGGTAATTCTGTCATCTTCACTTAAATAATTGTTTGACAAAAAAAAAAAAAGTCTTTTTAAAGCTTTTTTTCTCTTCACTCCCTTTCAATTTTCCTTTATTTTTATTTGCACAGTGATGTCTTAACTTTTCGTTATGAAAGCAGAATTTCTTTCAAATAGTCCTTTTTAGGCTTCCAGCAGTTATTCTTCAGGAATACATGGTTTTTTTTATCCACGTTTGGAAGTCAAGTGTTTTTGTTTCCCATCTCTGGTGTATATTATATTACATATAATATTATATTACATATAATATTGGATATTATAGGTCACTGCACAAATCTGTGCTAGCAAGATATTTGAATTATTTATGATAAGGAGATATTTTTTAATGTGTAGCTAGGGAAATACAGTTTACTACCACAACAGTTCTGTATGCTTGACAAAAAGGCTTGATTAGGTTTTGATTGTTCCTGGTTTTCATAATATCAACATGCTGGGGGTGGGGGGGACAACCCTTCTTGGGGTTTCAAGGAAAGTGTTCTTGGCAGAGATCTTAGATCATGTCAATCATCTTTTCTCTCTCTGTAGTTCAGAGGCAAAGTACCTCCTCCATGCGATCCTGTGTGCCAGATCATAGACTGGATTCTTGCTGTTTGGCACCAGCTGAACTCTTGCTTATCACGTCTAGGAGCACCTGAAGCACTTATGGGGCCGAAACACTTCTTCCCTTGTCCAGTGGTGCCTGGTCATGGCCAAGTGACAGTGAAGTAAGATTTCTGTTTCTTATTTGCCAATTAGATACTTACTATGAATGTATCAACTATATTTCCCCCCAAACTCATCCATTTGACACCAGCGTTATTTTCTGACACAGGAGCTCCAAACTGTTACTTGTACTAGAATGGCTAATTCTGCTCAACCCTTTAAGGTTTTTGTTCTTCATTTCAAGACCGTGCTGTAAAGAAAACTGTGTATTAGGGAACAGATCAAACTAAGTGATGTGAAATAAACCATGAATAAGGTATACTATGCATCTGTCTCTTATCTTACTCTTGAACCACGTCCTCTGAAATGTCTTAATCATTTATTTATTGGAATGACATTAGTAGAGGATGGAGATGTTAAGATTCCTTAACTATTCACTTCTGACTTTGGAATTTCTTCTCAGTGTAACCCTGACTGGATTCAAATGCTTTATTTTGAGATTATTACTCCATCCCCATAATGTCTTATATTCTTATGATAGTGATATGCCATCTGACTCTTCATTTTAATGTAGGTTTTTGTCCACCAATAAACAATTAAAAAGAACAGCTGCAGTGAGCATTTACTGGATGTTTCTAGTTTGGCAGCGTGATGGCTAACAGTGTAGTCACATAACTAGCAATAAATAGATTTCTGTAGCAGTTCACTGGCTGCTGCTATTTCAATCTAATTGAACAATAAGTCATAGTGGCAGCTGTTTCATCTCTTTGCTTTTGGAAGTGATAATTTAGGGTGTAGAACTATGAATAACTCGGCTGATGTACCAGGTTGTTGCCATTCCTCTCCTCTTGCCCCTCCTCTCCACTGTGCTGTCATGCTGCTTTTTGCCTTTGTTGGAGCCTCACTGAGTCAATTCATTCACTAACACAGTAGGCATCTATCCACAAACTGGGATTGTTCTGGGGTAGGTGAGGGGGTTAAATCTTGCTGATGACTAGCATTAGAGTTAGCACAAGGGAAGTGGTAGAAGCAGCTGGGAAGGAGGGAGATAGAGAATTTTCTTTGCATTTCCTTTCCATTTCCTCTTTTCCTTTCCATTTCCTCATTTCCTTTTCAGCTGAAATGAGATGTAAATTGTTTCATGCTGCATGCTGTTTCATGCAGCTTCACAAGTTCTGGAGAGTAGGATGAATGAATAAATGAAAACTCTAACTACAATTTCTTCTTGTTTCTGATCTGGAGAATTAAAGATGATGTTCCAACAGGAAAGAGTCCCTCTTTACAAGCTTTTTTTTTTCAGGAGTGGAGAGTGCTATACCTTTGGAAATACCAGGTATATCAAAGAATTGGGGACTTAATCAGGATGTGCAGAAATGAAAAGCAAACATAGGGCTGAATTTAAACAGCAGGCTGGAATTTTATTAAGAGAGGATGGCATTGTACAGCTATCCTTTCTTACAAGCCCACCAGTTGCTGACTGTTAGATTAGAATGGGCTCAGTTAATATTTGTTATCTTTGCTAGGTTTGCTTCTGACCAGTCATATTGGCAATACTGCAGAATGCCAAAAGCTTACACAAGCAGAAATCAACAGATAAAGCTGAGAGCTCTTTATTACTAAAATGAAAGCAATTGCTTACTTTAGTAGCTTAACTCAGCAGGCAAAAACAAACTGTGTGTACAGAGTGGTGTCTATAGCATCATCCTGAGGAAGCTTCAAGGAACATCTCAAATACACATTTTACGCCTTATTTTATTAACTGTACTAATTCATTTCCTAAGTAATGCTGGCTATGCAAGTAACTTTTATCAGACTTGTACCTCCACTTTGTACCAGCTATATATCATAAAAACTTAATCTTATACTTCATAACTAACGAAAGATGTGTGTAACAAATGACTCACGAATTCCAACTTTAAAAAGGCCTGTATTTTCTTTTTAACTAGCCAAAAAAGTCACCATAAACTTCTGGATAATAAGATAGCCTCGGTGTATCAACAGACCAACAAAACAGTTCATTTAAGTTAAACGGGCATTTTGGCCTTCCTCTTCTTCAGACAGATTTCTGCAAAGCTGAAATACAGCAGTATAGCCTGTAATTTCTTATAGACCTTCTTTAGCATAAGCCCTACGACTCTGTCTTATTATCTTCCTCCCAT
Source organism: Dromaius novaehollandiae (assembly GCF_036370855.1). Classification (NCBI taxonomy): domain Eukaryota; kingdom Metazoa; phylum Chordata; class Aves; order Casuariiformes; family Dromaiidae; genus Dromaius; species Dromaius novaehollandiae. Next base: position 23,913,782 of record NC_088098.1, read on the forward strand.
AAGGGTTACAAGAAAGAAGAAAAAAGAACAGAATTTGGTCTAAAACAGATGATCTTGCTATCTGTTATAGTTGTGAGCTCAGCTTCACTGCTGAAACTCCTGACCTTTATCCTTTGAGAACCATAAGCTGTAACAAATAGCATTTATTTATTTCCTAAGATTAATTTTTCACTCCTGTGCCAAAACAGTCTAATGCTTATAATCTGTGAGAAAAGCAAAAATCCCACAAGAGCCTTGTCTCATTGAATCAAATTTTTGTAATCAGACCCAGTTTCTAAACCAGACAATCTGGAAAATCCTCAGCATCCTGGAAGCATGGTTCACCATAGATCAAATAAACAAAAGGAGAGTAAGGCAGCTGTACGAATAGAAAGCTCTTTTAAGCTGGACAAGTTCGGAAATGGAAGAATACAGGAAAGGGTATGATCATAACTGAGTGGCTCCTTTTTCCCACTGTGGCAACAAATAGGCTATGAATGAACATCTGCTATCATGGAAACTTATCTCTGCACTGGCAAAGGTGAATGTTCTCTTCTTTGTGGACACATATCATTCTGGGATATTCTTGCTTTTATCCTTAAAATGGAAAGGATGTTTTATAGTCCTTATCTGAAGGAAGAAAAGCATCAGATGATAAATAGTTTTCCAAAGCAATCTGAAAGAAGTTAGGTCAAATAATGAACATTAAAAACAAAAAAAGAAAAGAAAACTGCTGTAATAAAATCACTTCCACTCTCAAATAGGGTACAGTAAGTAGTCCAAAATATTTATGCTTCCTGAAAGCACAAAATCTGATATGTTACCTTAAATATAAAAATTGTGGGTTTGGTAGTTTGCCCTGAAGGCAAAGGATTTATTTATTTATTTATTTGCCTCTAGGTGGATGTCCAAGTTATGGAATGCTGTGATAGCTCCCAGAGTTCAAGAAGCAATACTTTCCAGAGCCTCTGTGAAAAGACCATCTGTACCAGGACAAACAATAGCCAAAAAAGGTCCTAGCCAAGGTCAACAGGCTGTTGTTAAAGCTGCTCTCAGTATCTTGCTAAATAAAGCTGTTCTGCATGGCTGTCCTCTTCCCAGAACAGGTAACAGTGAACAGGCTGAAAGGCAAGTAGTTGTACACTGCAATTCAAGTGGGACTTAAACTGTTCAATACCTTAAAAAAAAAAAAAAAAAAAAAAGCTTCTGGGAAACACAATTTTAGTTATGATAGAAGGTGTATGGTTAAAACATCTGTTAAAATTCACTATCACTAAACTAAGTAGTTGTATGAGCAGTCAAATAAGCAATATTTGCAACAGCCAGTTCTTTTTAACATTGTTCTACTCTTGTTTCAGAGTTAGATAGTTATATAGCAGATTTCAAGGGAGGAAATTTCCCTTTATCCATGGTTTCAAGCTACAAAAATTGTGGTAAGAAAAGAGGTGAGAATGCTTCTTGGAGAAAAGTGAGCACAAGTCCTCGCAAAAAGTCAGGCCACTTATCCTCCCAGTCATGGAATAAGCAGGAGACAAATACTGAAGGTAAAGCTTTCTATTTGAATTCTGAAAAAAGGTGTGCTCTCATTCAAAAAAAAAAAAAAAAAGAGGGGGAGGGTTAAGCTGAGTAGATATGAATCTAAATTATTTACATGTCATGAATTAAAAATTCTCAATAAAACAGCATTTGTTTTTATGTTTGCTGGTAAAATGGTTCACTTTTTTTGTAATTATTTCTTTGTGACTGAGGTCATCTAATTAATTCTTTCTTTGTTTGTACTAATGCCCTTCCTGCTTGATAATGGAGTGGGCTGTAGCTGAGGTGGTGGGAAATTGAGCAATGGTTTCACCTCCTATGACCTGGAATGATGCTCTGTCATTCTCCTTCCCACTACTGGAGGAAAGGAAGCTTCATTTCTGTATAGTTTCCCTCCTCCACCCCTCAATTCTGCACCTGATTTACAATACACATAGAAAAGTATTCTTTTACATATACTTTATATCTTCATTACACTAATTTTGATGATATGAACCTGGCTAAAATAAATGTATCTATGCATCCTCACATTATACACCCCTTGTTCTGTGGTTTTAGATAAGTTGAACAGAATAATTTAGAACTCCTGGAATAGAAGGAAGATCTTTGAAGATTTTTGTTTGTTTTTCACTTTGCAGAAGATAAATATAAAAAATTCTGTGTAGCCAGAGATACTACAAAGTTTTTAAGAGGCTGCCATGTTATTTTAAGTATGCTGCTTGATGAGAAGACTTAGGATGACTGGGATTATGCGTGTGCATGAATATGGTATTGATATTAGTAGCTGACTCTTTTGAAATATCTTTTCATCTCAAGATCATAAGCCATCAGCAGTTTAGTACAAAAGGATAATATCTGGGTATGTGCAGTAGGAATTAATATTCTTTAAAAGTATACTTCTGTCTAGTAATAAAACTGAAGAATACCATATCCACATATTACATCCGACCAGCAGGCTTCTAGGAGACAGAATCAAATGGCTTATTTTGGCTTTCAGAAAATGATTAGGAAGACAGGAGAGTTAGGAAGGGTTAGAGAGGTGTTTTTTGCTTTGGTTTTTTTTTTGTTTGTTTTTTAATATTTTAAGGATAGTATGCTTCCAGCCTCAGTCACCTCATATAAAAAAGACTGAAATACCTGATGCCTGGTACATTTTAATGTTAAATTGAGCTATTCATTTCTTGAGCTCTTGTTCAGAGTGAAGAGTGCTTTTTCTGGCTTGCAGCTCTAATGTCCCACTTTTGCTTACTAGTTCTCCATTTGAATGCTGAACAAATTTAATCCTGCTAAGAGGATTTTGAGAACTCAGTAGGAACATAACCTGAAGTAGCATGATTGATACTGTATCTTGTACCTAAGGATGCTCTTGGAGTTCAGATAATATCTGGGAATACAAGTTATTTGGGGGTGTAAAGTAGTAAAAAACAGGATGGTGAATTTAATTTTAATAGCCTTTCATTTCTGACCATCAGAATCAAATGTTCTTTCTGATTACAAGTATGGTAAGTTATCTGATTTTTCTTAAATCCTTTCTTGTTGACAATAATTCCTGTTTGAGAGAACCGGCAGGTGTGGTTTAAGTGCCACGCTCAGAAGCCTCATGTGCTGTTTTCCACAAGAGAGTGAGCAACTCATGTCCCCTTTTGCCATTCTAGACATTCCTTATGGCCCTAAAGCTAATCTGAACAGTTTCAAGGGATGTATTCTGATCTTTGGCAGACCCTATTGATATAATAAGCCTGTAAGTGTGAACATGTTTTCCGTGTTCATCACAGATTTTAGAATGAAGAAATCGGCGCATGTGGTAATACACTAAAAAGTCCATGTTTCTTTTGTGCAGGTGTAAAATCTAAGACTGTGGTGCAACCAAACTGTAACAAAAGAGCTTCTCTCTCCACAAAGTAAGCTTTAATCTCTTGTATTTGTAATACTTAGCAAATCATACTGTAAATCAGAACATTATCTTGAACAGATGAAGAGTTTGTATTTGTTAATGTTTTTGCTCCACATCTGAAGAAAAAAATGCTTTTTAATTCTCCTTTCTAGGAGAAAATAAAATATGACTCCTTTAATATAATTTTAGAATCCATTTCAGTAGTTCTAACCTTGCAGCAATGCATGTTCTTTATGTATCAAAATAGTCTATGACTCGAGACTATTATGTAAAACTTTTATTTTGCCATGAAGAGCCAACCTTATGCTTTTTTTTTTTCCTGGAGTTATACTTAAAAAACTCCTCTGGCTCTTTTAGCTTACTGAATAGCAATTCAGAATTATATAGTACATGCATTTTAGTCTAAATGATACTGAGCTTCTCTGAGAAGTTTATGAATTAGCCAGAGGGAACTACATTTGAGACTTCACTTCCAATCTGAAATTTGGATTCCACCATATTCACAGGCATACGTAAAATCCTTTGTGCTTACAGTCTGCTTTTTTTTTCTTTTTAAATTGAAGTGGTTGGGATGAAGTCCAAAAAGGAGATGGTAATAAAATTAATTTGCTCCATTTAAAAAAGAAGAGAGATGTCTTTGAATATAGTTAGCAGAGGGATTCTGTGTTAGAATTTTAGAGTAGAGACTAATTTGCATAGAAAGTCTGTTATGATATAACAACTATTTACAACTATTGCTGACAATAAATTAGATGTTACTTTCTTTGCTTGAGATGGTAAAAGTAATTTTGAAGGAACTGACTATTTTCCAGAACTGTATAATATTTATTTTTTAATTCTGTATCATAGCTTAACTTTAATTGTTCTCTCTCTTGGTTTTGTTTTGTTTTACTAGATCTTCAGACAATGATCAACTGAAAACGTTAAATCTAGAGCAAAGGCTGTCCCTTGGTTCTGATGATGAAGTAGATCTTGTGCAAGAACTTCAAAGTATGTGTTCCAGCAAATCTGAGCCTGATATAAGCAAGGTAAACACAGGGTTTTAAAATAATTTACATCATTATCCTGTGCAGCTGTTTGCTACATATTTTAAATAAATTTTTAATTTGTAAATGCTTTTTGAACAGAAGAAAATTATTAAGTTATTTGGAAATAAGCCAGTGTCAATAAGTAATAAATTATGCATTTGAGAGAGTGTGTTCTAGTTCATTATATGTTATTTCAAATTACACCTTCACTGTCTTGTATATAGATTTTGCAGGGGAGGCTGAAATTTATGGATTCATAAATGCTAGAGACAGTAACTTTCTCTGCATTATTGTTCCCCATGTTACCTTTCATATTATCACTTCTTCCACTGGGAATCTGTTTTGTAGTCTTAAAAGAAATAGAAAGTTCTTCTTAATATTCATTGCATATTTGCTTTATTTAATGTAATCCTGTTAATCAAGCCAGAACTGGCTTAAAGCTACTCAACTGTGTAGGCAAAATTGAGTTTTGCTGCCCCAAGCAAGAAAGAATGGTTTGGCATAATTTTTTGTTCTTTCTCTTTCTTTTCTTTTTAGTGGCAGAAGAGGGTCCTATATGGTGCGGTAGGGGAAGGAGGCTGGCAAGAGCCACTAATCTGGGACAAAGTTCTAAGCTGGGGTGGGATTTGGGTCGTTATGGGAGGCCTATTGGAGCAGAAGGTGAAGGCTTGGATCTCTCTCTTTTCCTTCCACAGCCCAAAGCATCCAGCCCTCCTGTAGCCATAGCTATTTATTCTTTGACTTTCCCTCCCCTTAGCACAGCTGAAGTAGATAGCTATGATGGCAGGCTGTGTTCACCCTGGAGTAGCCAATCCATGTCTTCTCAAACACGGACAGAGCAAGCACTCTTCTCCAGTCCTCGGCTATTGTCTGCTTAGGCTGTGCATTATGTACTCTAGGAGCTCCCTAGACAAGTTCTCCTAGACAGTTCTTTTAGTTTTGCTTTATGTATTCTGTTTATTCATAGAAGTCAACCAAGTTTTTATTTACAAAGAAATGCTAGATTTGGGAAGATTTTTTTTTTAAAACGCTTTCCCTAAATCATTCGTTAAGTGTTTTTTCTTTCAGTACTTGCAGACCATAAGTCACATGCACAAAAGCTGGCCAGCTAATCCCTAGTCAGTTAGCAGGGATTTACCATATCTATCCTTGAGAGAATGGGATGTGTTTAAAGAAATGGTTACCAACTTAAAATTGTGTTTAATAACTTGTAAAATGTAATTGCTGGGTTGCTGACAATTCAAGAAAGCATGGGCTAGATAAGGAAGAGAATAGATGTCACTGTCTTTTGTTCAGTTTCCTCATCATGGGTGGAACCATCTGTGGTTGGAATTTCTGCTGCTAATTCCCTAGCTACCTGGCAGAGGCTTCTGTAAGGGTGCTGTTGCATGTTACGCTTTATGTGATCTAATTTCAGGCTGCCATCAAAATAAGTACTTCTACTCCTTCTATTTTGCCCCTTCTCTCTATGTTCCTGTCGCCTCTATTATGTTGGGATTGAGCACTTTTGCAGTTGTAGGGTGAATCAGATAAGCTTTCCCCAGCATAAAACACCTAGCTTTTGGAGACATCAGAAAGCCGATCAGACTGGATCTGCTGTTCTATAGTCACTAGCTTTGATGGAAAGTAGGAGGAAAGAAATGTTAAGAGCAGGAGGAGGAGAACAGGATCACTCCTTTTGGTGACATCCCCTTGAATTGAATAATATTCAGTGTGAAACTGCCCTTAAACTCCATTGAATGGTATTGCCCTGGAAATGTGTGCTTAATCTTCCTCTGACAGTAGTCAATGTTAAATCTATCTCTTTCTCTCCTATCTTCCACGCAAATACTCAAGAGTAAAGGAAAGATATATGAATCATTCTTCAGATATTTATGCATTGCATTGAACAGAAATTATATGTAAATCAAACCAAGACTCCAAAACTTGGCAAGTTGAAATATAATTTCTGCTGTGAATAATTAAAAAAATCACTATTTTCTCATTTTAGATTGCAGATTCTAAGGATGAGCTATTGATGTTCAATAGCTCCCAGAACAATCCTGTATATTCAGCAAGTGATACTAACTCAAGTAAAACAACATCACAAAAGGTAGGTGAATGGCTTTCATAGTAGAGACAGGGAATATATCTAAAGTTTCTCCAAAATCTGAACTCCTGATTGAATCCAAAAGAATTAGTGCTCCAGTGCCCTGTTTATTACAAGAATAAACTGTCATTACAAAGGGAATGATTGTTAGGAAACTAACTGGACACACCCTGCCAAGTTTCTTCCATGTGTCTCAATGGAAACTAAAGATTTAGTAAACAACGGATGTATTTGCTTCACAGTTTTTATGTTTACATAAAGCCATCTCCTTAGGCTAAGTCTTGTTAACATTCCTTCAACAATAAAAGTTACTCCCATCAGATTTTTACAGAAATGAAAGCTCCAAGATGCCCAGTTACAATTTTTTTTTTAACAATTAAAAATGATGTTTGCAAAAGCTCAAAACATTATTTTTTTAAATTCTTAATGTAAAATTGCTTGTTTATGGTTTATTTTTGTACCATCTTTCGTCGTGATTACCCAGATATATATGATTTCATACCACTGTTTTCCTAAGGGTTTTTATATAAGCAGAATTGAGCTGCTCCAACTACAAAGCTCTCTCTCACTGGTAGAAATTTTGAGGAGATATGATATTACCAGAATTTGTAAAGAGAAGGATTTTCTTTTTTAAAATGAGGTTATATCCACCTTAAGTTTCATTCTTTGTAACTAATATAAAAATTACTTTCTCTCTCCTTTCTTCTTTTCCCCTTTTCTGCCTTGCTTCTCTGGTTTTTGAACAAGAGGAGGGCTTCTGAGTGCACAGCTCATCTACCCTTAGCGAGCTCAGAGCCTGTTGGCCAAGTTCCCTCAGTAGGCCCTGCGAGCATTAGCATCCTCTGAAGGGCAGTCCAGAGACTTTTATCTGACTGTGATAAATTGTTTTCTGGAGACAGTCTCTCTTGCCCTAACTAGGAAGTAGCCTAGAAAATTTAATTGAGCACATAAGCATTGAAGAGCTAAAGTTGGATGAGATGACTTACTATCCTTACTATATCTTTTCATATTCAGATATTTAAAATGTTAGATTATTTTCTGTAATTTCACCTAAAGTCCAGAAAACAATCTCCACTGAATGGAAACAATTTTAACCTTACCGATCCACAGTTAGATATACTGCTTTTGAGTGTTGCTCTAAATACATTAATTTCAAACATTGCAAATCAGAGCTTCACATAGTAGTGATGCGTGGATAATTTGGTAAGTCAGCTGACCTGCCCATTCCTACTGTAAATTTTTCCTAAGGATTTTTTTTTCCTTTTTAAATTCCTTCTCATATAGTAAGGCATAACTATACTGACTTTGGAGATGGACAAGCTTAGCTACCTTTGAGTTTTTTGAAGAGGTACTGGAATTGGTCAAAAGGTTATATACAGAATTTAAAAAATGGATTCACTGTATCTTTACAGAGGAAATACTGGCTAAAATAAAGGAAATACAACCCAAGGTTCTGCTAGAGGGGAAAGAGGTGTAAGGGACTAACAAATTTTGTTTCTAGATTTAGTCATTACTTAGTGTAAAGAAGGTATTGCAAAGAAGGTTTATGCACAGAAAGAACAACTGCAACAAATTTATCACAAATGTAGAAGAATGGACTCTCAATTTAGAAACAGAAGTCAAAATTTAGAGGCAATTATCTGGATGATAAATCTGTACGACTGCAAGAAGTGGTTTCTGAAGGAGACTTTGATATTAGGAAAGCATCTTTCTCCAAAAAGTAAATAGAATTACATAGGTAGCGGAAACAGACCTAATAATACATGACCAAAGAAGAGATCTTATCAACAGTAATGTGAGAAATAACTTAAAATACTTAAAAAATACTTACAGATGTGTTGACTTTTTTTTTGGGGGGGGGGGGTAAAAAAAGGACTGGCTGAAAAAACAGTTTTCAAGCATGTGAAGGAGAATGGAAGAACAATGATAGGAGATTGTAGGTGGATGTGACACAAAAGAGTAGGTGGAATTAAGGATGTTAACAGGAAATAGACAATGAAGAATAGTTGGTTTTCATGCCACCTATCTTTAATTAAGAGCAGTAGCTGATGGTGAAGATGAACATTTTTAATAGAGCTTCCCAGAGAGTGATCTAGATTCAACTGACACTAAAAACTAAGGTCCTAATTCTTCCAGACTCACTTTGCGGCATGTGGAAAGAGGCGTCTGTTGGAAAGATATGTATTAGTGACCATCATAAAATGGCTTCGTTCAGCTAAGCAACAAAAAGTGACAATATAGCTGACTTTGGCACGTCAGGTATCTAAATTTGGGCAGGGTGAATATGGTCCAGTTTTGAATAATGTATCATTAATGTATCACTCATTAGTATAAATAATTTGAGGTGCAGAAACCCAATTTATACAAAGAAAATCTGTAATAAATATTAATGTGTCATATTAAACTGCTGGAAACTGTAAATTAAAAGCATTCCGGGGGGAGGGGGAGTGTCTGTTTTTTCAGGTCAAACTGCAGTAGTTGTTTATTCAGAAAAAATGATTTCTTTTATTCGTAGGATGGAATCCGTCCTCTCAGCAGCAGTCGAACTGTGGAAAGCAGCAACAGTAAATCAAAGACAGAGTTGGGTGTTTCAAGAGTTAAATCTTTTCTTCCTATACCTAGAAGTAAAGTCACCCAGCCTTCTCAGAATACAAAAAAAAAGCAGCAGCAGTAATACAAGGCAAATAGAGGCAGATAATAACACAAAAAGAGAGATTTGGAATTTGCACAAAAAAGAACAAGTAGAAAAATCTCATAAATAAACCTGCCTACCATACGATTTTCTCAGTGTTCACATAATCACTATTGCGAAGAATCAAGTACTCAAATATGTAAATACTTTTTAAAAATAAACTGTTTCCCTGTAATGTAAAGTGTGTACAGGACCACAGCTTTATTTGTATGTAAATCAGCTGGAAATTATATTGATTTAAAATGCAGAAATGGGCAGTTTTGCTACCTTCATAATTTTTTTTAATTATGAAAATGGCTCTTGTTTAAATAATGATATTCAGGGGTATTACCACAGAATTTTGTTTGTGTATATACTGTACATAAATATATTCTATTAAGTTCATGTGTTAAATGGCATTCAGATGAGTTGCACAATATGTACAGTAATGGCTTAAAGGTAATGTACATGCATTTTAAAGACATGTTTTTATCTTCACTTAATGAGAAATTAATGGAATGTGGCAATAATTAAATGATTGGAAATGCAGATCAATTACTTTCAGCTACAAGCCATATTAAGTACTTTGATTTCCCCATCATCTGCCTGCTGAATTGTGATTCTGTTTCTCCCAAGCTTCTCTTCATATAAATGTCATGAATTTGCATTATACCTCTTACCTTTTATAAAAGGAAAGAGATTGAGGAATTAAAATGCAATAAAACAGTTATTTTTTCTCAGACTCATATTCTTTGATATAATTGAAGAAAATGTGGTCATTTAATAAGTTAGTTTTTCATGTGTACCATAAAACTTTTATATGTTTTCATTAACATTTTGAAAAGTATCCAGGAAATAAGTGTTTTACAGCAACAGATTTTACTGAAAAGGAATTAGAGTACAAGCTTAACTACATTATTATCCAGAGATAATGTAGTAGCAATAACATGAGTTCCTATGTAATTATCAATTTTTATTGTGGATTTAAGATGTAATTGCTGTGAAATGATACTTGGGTGGCAGGCTTTTTTTTTTTTTTTTTCCTTTCTACAAAGGTAGATCATTTTCCTGTGAGGGAGACGGTGTATGAAGGGAGTATTTTCCCAGCATCTCCTAACAGTAGCCAGTCCCATGTTTGTGAATTCTAATCCCGTGGGTATGCTCACTGTCCAGATATCTCATCTGATAGGCAGAGGAAAATGGATAGTTTTCTTCAGATCAGACTTACATGCCTTCTCATGAGTTATCAGCAGATGGCTTTGAGAGGTATGGACAGTAACATGGTCATGCCTACACTTTCCAAAGTAGTATTTTTCTCAAGTTAAATCTGAAAAAGATTACGTAAGTGTATCCTAACACTTCACCTTTATATGTAAAGCAGTCATCCCAAACTCATGTCAATAAAATTTTTGTACCTGCATAGTGTCTGTCTTTCTGTCTTTTAGTTTGTATGTTTGTGTTATCTGTCTAGATTTAACATATTAGAAGTTTATTTTTTTAATCATTTCCCTTATAGTATATTTAGAAAGTACCATGTATTTCCATAGTCACTGCTTTATTAAAACTTCCATTTCCTATATGGTGACAGTGGTTGAATATAACTGAATTTGGGTGATTACCTGTAGAGGTGGATTTTCTCTTTATCCCCTGATCTCGTGTTTAATTTTGGTGCTGAAAAGGGGCATGTTTCTTTCTACAGTAGGTTCTTAGCAGCAAGAAGTGCTATAGGTCAGAGAAATGGGTCTCGGCAGTTAGCACCCCTTACATGCTGAAGCAGTGTGAGGGCAGCTTGTGTGAGAAGCTCACACGTGTATTTCCCAGTGAGGGATGTGAAATTGGAAAAGTTTCTTGTAGTGATCCCACAAGATGCAACATCAGGATTTGTGATCTGTTGTAAATCAAGTTTTTTAAAGAGCTATAAGAAAAGAAAAATCCTGATGAAGTTCTAAGCTAAATTTGTTCTGCATTGAAGATGCACCGTAGGAATGTCAGACCTCATTTAGATCAAGAGTTAGTGTGTTTCCGTGTGGGAAGATCTTAGGCACAATGTCCTAAAGCATGTTTTAGATATATTTTAAGACTCTGTATATTGTCTGTGAGAAAGTCTTCTGTGCTGTACTTTGAGTGAAAAATCAACACAAGACAGAATAACTTGGATCATCTGTTTATTGTTTGAAAGAAAAGTCTCTATTGCTAAATTTAGCATTGCCTTTCAATCTTCCCATTATCCTTTCATTTCAGCCTGCTGTCCTAATCTCTCTCCATCTGCATCTTTTACCTGGTTGACTCCTCACTTCTATTCGCTGTCATTGGTTTTGTTGTTCTTTCAGTTCAATGCAATCTGTGAACTTTGTACATCTTTAATCTCACAGTCTTTGACAGGTCTCCTAATTGAATCTATCTCCTGTAGTATCTGCCAAGCTCCCTGCCATTAGGCCATAACATCTCCTGTCCTCAAAGGGCAAAAACTACGTAACCATAAAATAGTTTGGATGTGAACGTACCGGCCTCTCTGTTGCTGTATCGTTTTGATAGTGACAGACTGTGCAGGAGCAGGGCAAGGCTCTGTTGATGAATTGAAAGCTTGGCTAAATCTCCCATCTCTTCCTGTGACACTGTAAACAGCACTTCTCATGCATTACTCATTGCAATATTAAGTATTCTCATTTTGGGGTAGTAAAGGGCAAAATCCATTTTCTTCATTCCTTGTGTTTTAGGGATAGAGGTTTTAAGAAATGTGCTATCTGTGGTGAACCACACTACTCCACAATACACTCCTCTCCCATCTGTCACCCCTTCCATATCTCAGAGGGGTAAGTTTACGTAAGGAGGTACACCCTCTAGGTGGAGTATCTCAGAAATCATATTCATAAATCAAGCTGCTGAGTTTGCACCTGTTCCACAGCCCACTCTGCCACCAACAGGCTTCTCCTTTCGCCCTTGTCCTTTAGTCCAACTGTGCCAGCAGACTCTGCATACGTGGCTCAACTGCTTCAGCTACAGGAACTTGAAAGAACATCATTCTTAAATACCTATATATCTTGGTAAGTCCTAAACTTTTCAGCTCTCCATTTGGAGTCAGCTCTGAAAATAAAAAAAATCCAGCATGTCTTCAAGGTTACTTTCTGGTAAGGAATCTGGTATATGTTCCTTAAAAGAATATCTGAGACTCTCAGATAATATTATCATGTATTTGCATCAGTTATTTACTCGCTGAGCATGAGCTCCAAAATGAAAAAGCATGAAAAGAAACCTGCTCCATCATTCAACAAGCACAGCAACATTCATCATAAAGAGAAAAATGGAGGGACCCGAATTTCTCTTAGAGGCTTGTCTCCTTCCATACTGTAGCTCAAGTGATTTACAAAGTAAATCAAAACCCTCCAGCTTTCCAGTAAAACTGGAGAAAGAGAATAGCTGCATGCTTTTCCCTGCAGGTAGAAGATACTTGTGAATGGAGCTAATTTGGTGAAAGGGTGAAAGGCCGCTTGCTTCGTGCTAACTCTGGCTGCAGTGACGTAGACGAGGAGGATGTTCAAAGCATATTTAAGAGACATTAGAATTATAAAGTAGGCTGTTATTCGGAAACTTGAAGTCAAAGTGACTATCAAGACAGAACGAGGTGGGTTTGGGCTGGGCTATAGCAAAGGCTGGCTCAGCGAAGGGGGCAGTTTGCTTTTGCAGTACAGTTACGATACCACAGAAAAGGACTTTTAAATGCCAAGTTTTTAGAGGGACAAAAGGAAGTCCAGAACAGAGGAAATACTTTCCCAGTCTCAGTGGTAGTCTGACCACAGCTTGATGAATATTAGCTCAAAAATGGATTGGGATATGGTCCCATATCTCAGATATCAATTCTGCACAGGGTCAGTCCCTGCTTAGGAGAAAACAAAGCACCAACGCTGACAGGTCCCGCTCTGGCATGTTCCTTCCCAGCCGTGGAGGGAAGCGTTGCACCAAGCTCGCAGGCTGATCACCGGGACAGAAGTGGTGATTGTAGGCCCTGAATACATCAGAGACATATTTGCATTCATTTTTATACAAGATGTTAAAAAGCTTTTAGGAAAGGAAGCTAAGCAAACCTATTCATAATTAAAGCTTCAATCACAAGGACAAAAAGGAATGTGTTGAGAAAGAAGAGAAAATAACGGGCAAAAGTGTTAGACACATCTTAGATCTCAAGTTGAATTTATGAGGGTTACGTTTTGAGATTAAAGTAAATCCAGGTAAATAAAATTATTGGTAGTACTGTTTTTCCCAAGAACGGGAAGTTATTCTTGGAAAACATGAGAGTTTATAAAGGAAACATGTAACTCGGTTGTCTTGCATGTTGCTTCATTTGCAAGAATTTAGGCAGCATTTAATAGTCCTTTGCTAGACAATTGTACACAGAGTTATAAATTGCTTTTTCAATGCTGAACAATTACTATTAAATAGTAGCCAAGTAACGGTAGAGCTAAAATACCAGATCCATACGAGTTATAAGGAAAGAAGTGTTACCAGAATGCTTTTTAGATACAAGAAGCAAAGAGTAAATAAAATAGTAATTAAAATGCAACAGATTATAGTTCAGAATTGACCTCTCAAAATAAATGCTAATTGAGAATTTATCCTAATGTGAGGAAAATGTTTTAAAAGGTACCTTTTCCAAGGACTGCTACATTTACACAAAATAACTAAACCCGTTCCTTTAGCAGGGCAGAAATCAAGGTGAGGCCCCAGGGAGGGAGGCTGGAAAGATGGCGCACGCATTCCCATCTGGCAGCTCTGACATGGGGTAACAGGCTGTGCCTTGGGGCACCAGGAGAAGTGGAACTCTCAGAAATAGATATTTCATGAATAAAATGCTAAAGCTGATTAAGACACCAGTTAAGCAACTGTGAAAGCAAAACTGGCTTTTGGAATAGCAGACTTGTTTGAGCCCAGTTAGACACTCAGTAATTCCTGCAGTCTTTGCATTATTGCTTGCTAATGATGATTATCAAGCTCCATTGTCTAGTTATTTTATATATTAAGATTCACAAAGATTGACAAATGTGTACAATTCAACTTTGTTTAGGCTGATCTTGCTTGGCTATTTCTGTCCCAAGAGGTTCTCAGTGCTGTATCAGCAGTTTGGGCCCCTTTTCCTTTCCCCTCTGCACTTAAGGAGAGCTGCAGATTCTATGCAAGATAATTTCACTCTTTTAATCTTTTTTGGCTTCTTCCCAGTAGGCTGTAAAAGTAAATCTTCATATGTAGTACTAGGCTTGGAGTGGACATGCTCTTTTCTTTGGCTATATATCTCCCTGTCTCTTCCCTTAAAGCAGTACAGGTGTATGTTTTTAATAAGAAAATGTTTGTGAGGGGCTTGTTCCTTTTTACATCTGATATTGCTTTATCAAATATATGTCTAGCACATTAGGAAAAAAAAAAGAACTCTTTAAATAATGCTCAGCCTGTGTTTATGAAAGTCTTTGTTGTTTGTTCTTTTCTTCCAATATACTTGGGCTTTGTGCTCCTTTTTTTTTTTCCCTCCTGTGCTCCATTTTCCACCAGAACAGTGTGTGCAACTTCCCAACTTAGCTTCAAGCAAATAGCCCTGGGAGCTGCTGCCCAGCTGATAACAAGCACAAGAATGATTACTCACGAACGTAACATGCTCGTCTTGACCTTTGCTGGGAAACAGATGGTTTCCTCCTCCTCATTATGGAGGCTGGTACTGAGGTACCTACTGTTCCTGTCTGAGCTCAAAGTAGTTTAAGCAGTATTTTTGGATTGAAAAATTAGGACATCCTCCTCCTGCCTTTTCAAAGAAAGAAGAAATTCAGCTGCATCTTGCCTAGGGTCTTGGGAAAAAACAGGAAGGTGGTGGTAGCCAGGAACTAGAAGCTTGTGGAAGAGCAGTGGCCTGAAGCTGCTCAGATGGGAGTGCTGGGCACTGAGTGCTACTGGAGGCGGTTGGTTGACTGATATATATATATATATATATATATATTTTTTTTTTTTCCTTCACTCAGTTTACGGGTTCTCCCTGAGTCACTGGCTGTATCAGCAACTCCCAGCTCCCACTGTCTCCCCTCCACTTCATGCACCCGTTGTTCTTTACCTTTTCCTTTTTTTAAAATGTCTCTTTGTCTTCTCAGTCCAACCTATCACCTCTTCACTAGCTCTATTTAAAAATGACAAGCAAAAATTAATGCTGCTATTTGGGCATGCTTCAAAGTGCAGGCTGATTTTTGATGAGGCAGCGGTTTTCTTCTGTTTATTCCCTATCTGATGTTTGTTTAGCTACTAAACTCTGCAGCAGGGTCTGTGTGCTCCTCTGCGCAGCATCCTGAAATGCAAGCGCGCTGCTTGGGAACTCCTCCCTGGCTCGGCTGCGCTACAGCTCGCCTGCACTCGCTGCAGCAGCGCCTGCCTCCCCGCTGTACTTGGCCGCACAAACTCAGGGTTGGCTCCGTAAGGAAAGAGATACGTGATGCGAAGGGAACAGTTTGGGGGGGGGGGGGGGGGGAGGCTGGGATATGACGGTGATGCTACTTTAATATGCAGTTGTCTTCCGGTTGCTACAATGGTCAAGCAGGGCTCTGGGGCAGAGGGAGAAGGGGCAGCATCGAGCACAGAGAGGACCCGGGCCTCCCTGCCAGCGAGAGGCAGCTCTTAAAGGCAATACCCAGACTACCAGCAGAGGCTGGATGCTGGCAGGGGCTAGGTCATAATTGCTATCGCTATATTGTACCTAAAAGAGTTTATTTTCAAGACTTACATGTGCAGTTTCAGGGCGGAGGGCGAGTGAGACAGCTGATTTACAACCTCTAAAGGCAAAGCACCAGGGCAGCGGTGCTCACCAGCCGCTGGCAGGTCCCTGAGGTGGCTTTTTAGGTCTCCTCCTGAATTTGCACCCCTGGGAATAAAAGAGCCGCTGAGTGACACCCCCCCCCCGCAGGGCCCCTAGCTGCAGCACGGCGCCGGCTGCAAGCAGCAGGGCGGGGAGGGCCTGGCCGGGCCGGGGCGGAGGCTCCGGGCTGCAGCGGCCCCTGGTGCCTGCGCAGGGCGGGCGCGGCCAGCCGCCGCCTTCCGTGGACTCTGCCACAAACAGGCCTTGGAGAAAACCGCGGGCACGTTTGGCTAGGCAGTAATCGCTTAAGCAGAAGTAGCAGAATGGCTCTGCTGCGTCTCCAGCCTGCACGTGTTGTAATGTGTCACATAGGTGGTTTTATTTTTATTATTTTTTTTATTTAAAGAAAATCAGAGAGGTCTGCATCACTGGACTATTTAGTGCACAGAGACACCACTGGCCACCACCCGGCCTAACTCTGGGACTGCCCTTGTTCATGCCAGCTGTATTTATAATGTGACATCAAAGACTGATGGCAAAAAAAAAATTACAATCCAAATATAAAACTTTTTGTACAAATATATTTTTCTTCATAGTACATAATCACTCTTAAAATATATCATTTTCTTCATGAATGTTTGCAACAATATTAAAATAAATAAAATATCCTAGAGAAAGTTCAGTTTCATCATAAAACTGCAAAACAGAAGAGTACAAAATTAATTGATTTCATTATTAAAGTCTACTTCAGATAGATTTCTTCCTTTCCTTTTTTTTTTCAGGCCAGAGTAAACAGCACATAAAGGTGCCAGACCTAAATATGCAGAATATTACAGTTCCACTGCTAGGAGTCCTGTCTTTTACTAAACGCTGATGTTCGCCTGCACTCCTCTCGCTGTGAGCGTGTGCAGGGTCTCCTAGGCTCTAAGAGGAAATACCGTTTTTCCCCTAACTGTGGAGACGTGGCAGATGCTGACTGGCTTGCAAGCCAAGATCCTCTCTCCTTCATTATCATCAACTGCACACATGGAGCAGCGTGCTATTATGAAAGGGCATTTGGCCTTTTCTGCTAAGTTGAAATTATAGTTGCTTCATGAAAAACAAATAGGAGGAAGTATGCTGTGCGTGTTACTGATGTTTTTCCTTAATCTGTTTGCAGGAAGTGAAACTAAAGAAGCATTTTACATTTTGATTTTAGTATCTTCCACCCAGTTTGATTATTTTTCTAACATTTCTCCCACTGTCTGGGCCTCTCACCCCAGCAAGCACCTTACCAAAAGTTACCTGAAATGATTATGTTGGGCTAAGCAGGTTACTACTTCTGCTTGCCATCTAGTTTGTA
This sequence comes from Dromaius novaehollandiae, assembly GCF_036370855.1. Lineage (NCBI taxonomy): Eukaryota > Metazoa > Chordata > Aves > Casuariiformes > Dromaiidae > Dromaius > Dromaius novaehollandiae. The sequence goes on from NC_088098.1 coordinate 23,931,141, forward strand.
CCAAATTAGAGCATCTTTTAAAAGGAAGCCTGGTTTTACCATTAAAAGTGGTAAATCTTCAAAGATATATAATAACTTGCACATAAGTAACCGTGGAAGGGAAGCAATTCCCAGACACATGCTGTGAGCTGCAGTGAACACCTTCCGCAAGGTTAAATTTGTGCATGGCTCCAGCAAGTTCAGAAGTGCCGGTCACATCGTCATGGGGCACTGCTGACAAGCCACTCCAAAAAAGAAAGTCCATGCCTCACAGTCTTGTTTCCTGCACTTCTTCCTCCGTCTCCTCCTGCAAGGCAGTGATTTTGGGTCTAGGTTTGTGTTTGCTGGAGTTTCTGCGGTGTATCGGGAAGAGCTTAAGGCGATCAGTGTGGCTGATGGCTTGCCTGAAGGAACTCTTCTCATTCAACAGCTTCTGAATTGATTCATACTGCCTCACTTTATCGTCTTCGATTACCTAAACAAACATTCACTCCATTAGTTGACAGAATGCTGACAGAATTCAGCTAATAAACTCAGCTAGCAGAGTAGGAAAGAGAGAGCACAGAGATCTTCCAAGTCTTATAATGGGAAAAGTACATTTTACAGTTAGACATTTCTAAATACAAACAGAACAGCAGATGTAAAAATATGAACATGTGGAGAAGGTGCCTATTGCTCAAGTTACAAAATGCAGTTGGGTTTGTTGGTTTTTCTTTGTGACTTGTTTTTAAACTCTCAAACGGTTTGGCTGAAGTCTCCAGGTAGGCAGTATTTCCCTGGCATTGCTAAGACTGCCTTAATAATATAGCAACTATCTTAGGGCAGGATAAGAAAGTGCTAACTACAGGATTATTAAAATAGCGATATGGAACAGGGAGAGACAGAAAGGCTGCCAGCGAGGTGCCAGGCCTTTGCTTCTTTCTTGCCCAACCAGGAAGAGCTGGCTCTCCTGTGTTTGAAGATGACGACCCATTTGCCCTGCAGAGCTGCGCCAGACTTCCCCTCTCAGGAAGGAGATGATTGGCGAAAAACCATATTCCTTAGGTAGCACTGCCATGCCAGCTAATCTCAGGTGGGGGCACAGGTCTGACAAGAGAGAGCTTTTAGCTGCTCTGCTTCTGCTGGCTGGAGGGTGGAAATCCTCCTGCTCACATATGCTGCGTTCCTGCTCTGCCAACAGGCATAAACAGTGCAGGATCTGGCGTGTAGGCAAAGGCTGCAATTCACTGCACTTACAGGAGTAACACATCCAAAAGGATGTATAACTTGCTTATTATCTAGCCCACTTCAGCTTCAGACTGTATTCCTCCTATTGTGCGAATGCACACAAAAAAATCCACACGGAAGAAAACTTTTCACTACGCTAATAAAATGAAACTCCTCTCTAACAAAAAGTCAAGAAAATACAGAGGAAGAAACCTCATTTTTAAGAACAATTACATGACTTCGCAGTTTTCCTTTATGAACAATTCTTGTATCACAAAACAAATACCCCAAGCCCTCAGTGCCTTGCCACTTTGATTAAACTAGAATATTCAAGCAGCATTATAGAAAAGATCAAAGCTTCTGCCCATCAGCTCTGCCCATCGGCTATTTCCTCAGGGATGCCCTCTTCCTCATGTACCCTCCTGTCGATCAAGAACAAGTACCGACACTTCTGCCCTTGCAGCAGTAAATATTGTGATATGCTGGGATTTTTCTGGAGTTCTTGAGCCAATCAGCAAAATAAGGCACCTGTATCAGGAGTTAGCTAATCTAGTCATGTAAACTGTCCTTCTGGTTCAAACAGCAACTTCCAGAATGTGATCCAGTACATCTGAAGGTAGATGTATGTGACACCTTGCATGAAAGAGCACCTCAGAGCCTGTTGCTCTTGTGCCGTCATGGGAGCACAGGTGACCAGGCTGCTCAGCTGAATGAACCACTGCTGTTATGACCTAGGAGCAGCGGACTTCATTAACCCAGCCTTTGGGAGGGTTACTTGCTGTGTTTGCACATTCATCAAATTTAGTGAAATAACATTACATTAGATTACGAGAAACACTCACCAAAAATCGCTGACACTCCAACATCGCTTCTAGCCTGTGCTCTGAGAGTATTACTGTGCAGTCTGCAAATGCATGCTTCAGCGTTTTCCTAATCACCTGGGAAGTTCTGAAAGGCAAATAATTGTTGGCATTTTGACTGCAATGTACATGCTGGTAGAGCTCATAAAGCTAATTATGGTATTTAATACCCTAGCTTTATGTTGTGAAGCTCATATGCGTGTATACCCACACATAATATGGTTCTGCAATGTCTCGTCATGCTGCAGTTTCTGCTAGGAAGGTACATATCACCTATAAAACTAAGGCTGTAACTAATCTTATCTGATCCTCCATGCAGAATTACTAAAATACATCTCTTTCAATAAATATGCTACACAACATTGCCGTTCTTTTGACATAATTTACATTCTTGCTTTTTAGCTAGAGATAAGACAGCTCAGATACTGCCAAACAGAAGAGTTAGACCTTAGATCTGAGCTGCTCTCTGTTGAGAATCTCATATAATTCCATTGCTCCAAGAGTCAGCTCCTTGAGGAAACTAAATAAATAGTGCAGGTTTCACAGTAAAACATTTAGATGAATGACTCTGTGATTGATATCACTGATACAAGAACTATTTGTCTGAATGTGGACCTGTGAATAAGCAGCATTTAATAAAATCTATTTCACCATGATTTAAACTAATGAGAAGGGTCTGGTTGTCTTTGGAAATATGCTGCCATTTTCCCCACATCCAATAAATACAAGAGCTCAGGACATATTTGGCATAGTGAAAAATCAGAATTGGAATACAATAACCTAAACAAAATGCCCTAAAAGCCAACTAGAGACAAACATACTGTCTTCTTAACTGGTGCTTCCTGTGCCTAATCCTTGCCACAGGATTTTTTTCTCAGCAAGAAAATTACATACTGGGCACTGACAGTAGCCCATCCACTTCAGGCTTTTGTTAGCGACATGAACTGTAAAGACCTGTGGTAACAGGTCATTCCCTTTCAATGTGTTTGCCTTTAAGATTCTTTAAACTTTTTTTTTCCCTTGATGATTGTGGCCAAGGCTCAATGGTAAAATCCCAGCAAATCTCTTTGTAATTTTCCATTTCCAGAATACAAGTTCAGCAATGCTATCTACACAAATTGTGACTGTCTAGGCTATCCAAGCTATTAAACAGTTACGGTCACTGATACCCTTTAAGACTCTTTTACCATTGTAGTTCTAATAGATCGCTATCTGACAGTAACACTTCTGACTTATTTAGGGCTCTGATCATTTATTTAGCAAGCCATAAAAATCAAGAAATGTCTAGAAAATAGTCTGCAGTTTTCATTTCATTTTTCTTCACGGGACAGATTAAAATACAATTCTTCGTGTGAGATTCCCTCTCTCTAATCTTCAGGTTTTAATGCATACCTGAAGACAAATGGAATATTTTTGAGAAGCACCTTTCAGTGAGTTATCATTGCTGCAGAAGTAAAACAGCTTAAGCCTCAGGTGTTTCTTCCACCTCTCAAATGCAGCTGCTATTGCCAATTGGTTGCGACTATTTTTATTTCAACCTAGCGAAACATCGTCTCACGCTCATTTGCACACTCTGTGTGTGTGTGTATATATATATACACACACATACACACACACATATATGTATGTATAAATAGGTGATACAATCTGAACGAATTCACAAATGATTTCTTTTTAAATCCCTTCTATCTGACTCAGCAAACACTTAGCCAAGCACTGTAGTTTCATTTTAGCTGCGCAAAAGTTTCAGTCACATGAAGTGAGTCTATTTACAGCTCACTTATAAAGACCCATTTTGCTATTGCAATATCACTTTCCTTGCACCCTTTTTCAATGACTGTTGAATTCACTTGCTATGATCATCTTAGTCTGAACGTAAGCTTTGGGGGCTAGAGTCTCTCCCCGTTTAATGTTTATACAGTACCCATCATACTGGGCTAATAGCCATTATGTTGCATTTTAATGGTAATGTAATAGTAAGGAATAATGTGCTATAACAGGCACTCAGCAGAGATCAAAGAATACCCCCTGTTTGAAATCCTATTGGGTTTCAGACTTGCTTTATGGCCTTAGAAACTCACTAGAGGTCAGTTTGGAGCCTACAGACTTGTATCCAGCAGTAATTGGTTTGGCTCTCTGCTAGTATTTCATTTATGACAAGCTGACTTGTGACACAGAGCACACACCCCCACAGAGAAACAGGACCCAGGCCTTGAATCTGGCTATGTAGCAACACAAGAGGCTAACTACTACCTGTTCAGCCTTTTCCCTGGAACAACTCAGCATAGCTAGACCGGATAACAGCACTTGTCTGGGCATCTTTCTGAGTCTCTGTGCATCTCTGTTTCTCTCCGCGTCGCGCTGTTCCTCTGACATACGCCTGCCAGAGGAGCTGGGCCAGACAGATTATTGCTCACAGCTCAGTAAGGAATTGCTGCTCTTCTGGAAACAGGCTCTGACACCCTACTTCTCACTAAGCACGTCCTGAGGAAGTATGTTTTATGCATGCCCTTTTATCAAGGTCTGCTCCTGACGCTGAAATCAGGCTAAATGAAGGACCAGACAAATGACAAAAGGTCTCTTTAGGTGGTGCTGCCGTACTGATTTTCTTCTTTCATATTGAAGGCTAGAACAAATGAATGAAGGAAACGTACACAGGGTCCAGGTGAGCACTTGGTTCATCCAGCAGCAAAATTTTAGCTTTACTGAGAACTGATCGGGCAAGGCACATCAGTTGTTTGTGCCCATGACTGAGGACACAACCTCCATCCACAAGAATGAAATCAAGCTGGCCTGGAAATTGCTCAATTACAGACTTCAGCCCAACCTGCAGAAAAGAAAAAGCAAAGGAAAATCTGTGAGATAGTTACTGCTGACTGTGGGTATGACAACCATTGCCTTCAACTTCCTTGCCTTTTGTTTCTGACAATGAATAGAAAATATAAACTGATAAAAATGAGAATCTCTCCTATAAAATTAATACAAGCCAGTAGCTAGATGATGTGAAAAGCGCTGAAATATCTGAATAATACAACAGGCTGGCATTTATGTTGGGAAGTTAAGAGTTAATACTGCATTTGTTTGTCATTTACAATGACTTTTGCCATTTTGACCAAAACATTCTGAGTTAGCAGTGTAAAGCAAGCAATGTATTCGAAACTTTTTATCCAGCAGTGATGTGCATCATTGGTAACATTAAGGAAGGAGGTTCTGAAAGGAAACCAGGCCTCCTTGGTTACCAGGAGGGTAGAAAGAGTCAACCAAAATTCACATGTTACATTACAGCAAAAGAGAAAAATAACCCACGTCACCACAGAAGTTGCCTCTATGGCTCCAAGACCATTTCCATCTGCTCTTCTTGCTACCTCAAATGTTCTATGCGCTTTGTTCACACTAATGGCATCACACGCTTCTCTCTAGCACCGATGACAAAGTGCTTCGAGAGGTGCCTGTGAGAGGAATCTGCTTCACTCAATTCCAGAAACTGGAATCCAGCACATGAGAGGTTTTCTGATTGTTTCTTGCAGTGCTCCTTTTGTTCTCATTGGGAAGTGAATTCAGTACACCTCAAAGCAATGCTTTGCATGTTCTGCATGTCCAAACTGACTATGTTCCTCGGCCTAATCAGCTGTGTTTACAGAGAAATGTTTGTAAAATATGAGAACTAGGAAACATGTGCGATTTGCGTTGCTCCAAAATAATAAAAATAATAAAAAAGCAATACAATCCCAATGGTTTATGAAAAGTCTTCCTTGAATTTTTGAATTACTACCTGTAATCTGCAATTAATTTTCATCCCAGGGCAAAAAATTTTGAATGTCTCCTTGTGTTTCCTTTTTATATTGGAAGCCATATTAAACTGTGGTATCTGGGTACAGGTTTTGCATTTCTGAACAGTTCAGACTTTTATTTATAAGCAAATTAAGGTCACTGCTTTGTTCCTTACTCCTCTTTTAAACATACCTTGGGCCCTTTAGTAAAATTTTGCAAATAATAGCTGGAAAAAGTGCTTTCTTCTTAAAACCATGCATGGTCTGTCTGTGTACCTCTAGGGCCCACATGGCTGAGTGTAGGAGCAAAATTTATCCTCAAAAGCTGGCACAAGTCTGACATTCAGGTGCTGAAATACTGGGGTACTACAAAAGTGGAATGTCTGACATTTGTTCACACCTTGCTCTCTGCAGCTGATGGCGAGGAAAGTTAAAAAGTGATGCTGATCTCAGCAGTATCCTCTAAACCCTCAGCAGCTAATGTGGATCAGGGGTAGGGCGAAAATTAGCTTTCTTTCTGTGCTAGGCTCCCAAAGTTACACTGGCTCATTGTCTCTAATGTGCCAGATTTCAAGTGCATTAACTTTGTAAACAATCAAATCACTCCTACTATAAATTATTACAATTCTTATTCTTTCCTGTTTGTTCTGCACTCTCTTATTAAATGAACTATGCATTGCAGTTTTCTAAGATATTTACCAAACTTCTTAACAATAAACACTTCAGCATATTTTTCCCCACTGTTATGAATAAGGCTTAGTTCTTTAACATCCCAGGCTTGATTCCCCCCAAGCGAAAACAGTCCACCAAAATACGAAATAAAACTTGTATTTTTTCAGGAAAGGGAAAGCTAATTCGCATTCAGTTTTTTTCCCCAGTCTCTGCAAGTCAAAGAAGCACAGCACTGAGCACGCTGTTGTCTCTGCCAGAACCTGCTGAAAAGCTTCTATCACTTCATTTAACCAAAAATGCCATAGTGCTTTTATTTTACAGTTAATTACTCGCAGAGAGTGTCTACTTTCCCCTTTTCCAAGCATAGGGAAGAGATTGTAAAAGCCCCAGAGAGAGGGCAGAGAGAGAGTTAACCTCCTGGATGTGAAGCAATAAGTCCTGTACTCATAAGCATTTTACGAAACTTGAGACTTGCTATGAACAAGGAAAATGGCACAAATTCGCTGTTGAGTCTGCATTAATTAGGTCATCCGTATTTTGGAAAGAGACATCTGCTTTCTAGGCTATAGCACTTTCCTTCCTTTAAATGTCTTCGCCTTTTCTTTGGATATTGTTTACACCTATGTAATCTATTAAACACTAGCAGAGCCAATAGGTGGCATCTTACGACCATAATGCATGGATTTTATCTCACATCAAAACAGACCATAAAAATCTGGCCCCAAATCTTGGGGAACATGAAAACAAAATGTTGCTAAAAGCCCAACATAACATTAGAACAAAAAGACACCTTCATGTTTATAAGATTTAATATGCCATGATGCTTATTATTCCATCAAAGAGGCATCTGCCTGTGACACTAATTGTATGTAAGCCTGAATGCAGTGTCAGAGAGCCCCTTCTCAGCTGGCTCTAGCTTGGCCTGAAAATTACAATAGCTGTAAAATACTCTGATGAAAGATTTTTCTAAACTGAATATGAGTATTTCCTATTGCAATAACATCAGTCTTCTTTCTAGGACAGGCCAAACACACATTTATCTTTTTTTTCTGGCATCCAAAATGTTTACTAATCACCTTTATTCATTTTGATTGAAAAATGCCTTACAGTGATTTCATATATTTGACAAAGCATTAGAATGACAAAAGATTACAGGACTTTTTTCTGTATCAACTTCCTCCACTTCTTTTTTTCAGAGTCATCCAGCAGAGCCAAATATAAAACCTCACCTTTGCTAAATCACTGCATGAAGAACTCAAACTGCACTGTATGAAAGTTTATCAATGTTCTTTTCTAACTTTGACCACGGCAACTTTTTATTAGGTAATAAGGAAATGTGGTTTATAGCATAGCATTATCCTTTCTCAGCATTTTACTTCTAAGGCTCTGTATAAATTTAACATAAGACAACCATTTGACCGACACTGTGCTCTGCTGTAAGTACTTGACTAGAGGAATACAAGTAACATTGAACAATTTTACCTCCTCTGCAACTTTCCATATTTCTTCATCATTCCATTGCCCATAAGGATCCAAGTTCTTCCGAAAAGACCCAGAAAATATGAACACTTTCTATGAGAAAAAAAATACAGATATAGATAAAAACAAAATACAGATGGACTCATACACATTAAACATTTTGTAAGACACTGCAAATTGTAAAGTATACAGGAAAAAGAATACTCCTCTGCAATACCAGACAGAGCTTAACACAGATTTAAAAAAACTTTGGAAAACATTGTTCCAAAAAAGTGATTTTAAAAAAACTGATGTTCAGCTTTTGGCAATTTTCTCACTAAAACCTTAGCCAAACTCACCTGAAAAACATTAAAAATCCCATTTCAGCAATTTGCAGAACAGAAAGATTTTCTGCATTTCAATTTTTCAGTGAGCTTTTTAAAAAATTATTTTTGATTCTTTACTAAGTGAAACACATTCAAATGAAAAATGATCACTAACCCAAAATTTGTGTTCCCACAATTGTGTTTTGTGGTAAAAAGAACTTCTGAGTATTTGTCCATATTCAGGGACACTATCGTAATTTTTTTTTTAACTGATGAATTTTTTTTCTAATTCATTGCAGTAAAATATACATGAGCATCATTTTATTACTTTACATTTCACCATTTTCCAACCCTATCTCAAAAGACGTTCTCTCTCTCTCTATTTCATGTCACTGAGATGTGACATAGCATGAACTGATTCATGAGTGTAGCAGCAGGAATTCATTTACCTAAGAGGCTTCCCTGGCTGATGCCACAGTCTGAACTCTTTCCCTGCTACATCATGTGCCTTCTTTCTGTCAAAGAAGATGAAAATGATGCACATTTCTCAACAAGGAGAGTGCACCCTTCTCCCACTAAAATTTGTCTTTGAGTTCTGCTTTTTCCACCTATTTAGGCAAGACAGATTTAAAAGAACATCTATTAAAAATACATTTTGTAGCCTGCAAAGCAGTGACTCAGACAAAATTAAATATTTGTTTAATCTCTTTTTACAGGGGGTGGGTGTGTCAGATTCTAGTGGAAATGAGGTTCTTGAAGTGACACTGAGATTGCACAACATTTTTTATGAGAAGAAATGAATATGTTGTCTTCTGTGCTGCTAAGTACACCTGCTGATTATAGTAGGGAGAACTTGCTCTCAAAGAATGTAAGTACCTTATTGAGAAATACTACCATTTGCACGTTCTTTCCTTGTACATACAGAGCAAATATTAAGTTGTGAGGAAATATCTGAGACAATTATTTTCCTCTCTTTTGTCTCTTTTGTCCTCCTAAAGAATGTATTTATTTAGAGAAAACACTGGTTGAGTCACAGTGATTTACAGCCACTTAAGTTCTTGCAGAAATTAAACTGAAGTCTCAGTGGTCAAATGTTACTGAAAACAGCAAGGGACTAGCTGTATTAGCAGAAAGAGTTGAGAGAATATACTTAATAATACTTTCCCATAGTTTGGCCAGTCTACACAACTTCCATCTGACCTAACCTGGGAACCTGACCTAACCTGGGAACCTGGCACTCTTTCATCAGATTTCAAAGAAATTTATATGAACACTTACATAATTATGATTAATTATAAGTTTAAAAATGGCAGATTAAAATACATTATATTTAATTAGTTTACCTAATTAACAGATGTAAACCATTACCAATATCTCCTTTGGTCTAAGAGAGAAGGAAGTACCTCATCCAAGAGGTCAGAGGAGGAAAACAAATGTACAGTCTCTATAGTCACTTAAATGAGATACCTTCACTGCACTACAAGCAACAGACCAAGCAAGCTGCGGCGGAGGCAGCAGCATACACAGGCAGGATCGGTTGAAGTACTTTTAGTAGATACTAGGAAAAAAAGTGAGCAGATTCTTTCCTTTATTATCATTATTATTAAGAAATGCTTCAGTGAAGTATAACACATTCCCATGCCTTACTTTGGTTAGTTTAAATGAGTGTGACAACGTTTGCAACAGGATTAGATTCTTACAAGTAGTGGGTGAGGTAAAAATAAATAATACTGCTGTGGAAAGTGTCAGACCTGGTTTTGTTCACACTTGTGCACCATACATTTAACTAATGGAATAGGTATTTTGATTTCTCAGTGGTAAAGAACAGTTAACTGAACAAACCAGTTTTAAAGAAGATTGGGTTGACTGACATTCCTGATGCAGTGCAACAGGAAGAGAAATAAAGGGAACTACACTCTTCAGAAACTGCTGTTATTCCTAATAATTGTGCTTTCAAGAAGCAGGGCACTAAAAGCAGAGCATTCCCAAAAGTACACTTTTTAAATAAGATAAATACTTCATTGTCCTGACTTCAGGTGCTTTTCTAACCATTTGAACACCTCCTCCAGCTCTTTAGAAACCACAAAGGACTTACTTGAGTAAGTATCATGTTAGTCACACAGGCAGTTTAGAGCCCACTTAAAAAGAAACAGGAAAAAGCAGAAATTTCTGTAAGTGCTGTAAGTTTAGAATGAAAAAAAGATGAAGTGAAGCCCATGAATTTATGTGTTGCTTATAAATATGGAAGAAGTAGAAACAAAGAACAAGGTGGAAGGAGAGCTGGATGGCTGCAGAGACTGGCAGTAAATGTGGAACCGTTTCCTCCTTGGTCACTTGTTCAAATTCGCGCAGGATGGGTAATGGAGGGGATCATATAACAAGTAGTTTCTCAGACCTGGCATCCAACTACAAATGCATATGAGCAATACACTCAGGATTATAAATTCTGTCATGACTATGTTCTGCTCACCCCAGATATTGTAAATCAACCTCTTTAAAGGGCACTAATCTCCATCAGTGGCTAGAGTCTCTACGTATCAGTTACAATGTTGAACATGCCCAGCATGTGGAGATAAGCCCTGGAAGTGACTGAAGTGATATGAGGAGGCACCTAGATCCTGATGGACCTAAGCACATGCAGACAGAAGGACCAGTTTACAAGAGGTTGCTAAGGAGTGAGAAGACTGAGAGCAGTCACTGTTGCATTTAAAGACAACCACAGGTCAGCTTGCTCTGCTCTTTCTGCAAACCCTTGCTTGTTCACATAGGCCCCAGGGCTGGAGAGAAAATGCAGCATCAGCAGAACTATGACACCAGCTACACACAAAGTGAAGTTAGATTAACAGCAGTATGACCTCTGTATTGCCTCCTCCTCTTCATAGATGTTACAGCAACATATCAACAGGAAAGAAAACTGAATAGCTATCTGAATGCTTTATTATTAGCTGCAGAGTTAGAGGTTCTGTTTTAACGCGTGTCCTTTAGTGACTACATTGATATTAAAATTATTTACTGTCAAGAATAAGAACATGGGAGCAATGAAGACTTTTTGCAAGTTTATTTTGGAGCAGTTCTGCAAGGTTCACGTTCTCCTGAAGAGGCAAAAAACCACTATCTTTCAAAGAGCTCTCTGGGAAGTACAAGTGCTATGCTCCTGTCAACTCCAACTCCATTTTGCAGGAAACTATATACTGCCCTAAATTAGCATGTGGAGTTTTTATTGATCTCCACAGGTGCTCTGCACATGGGTCTGGGGCAGCAGATGGTCCCAGGTATGGTGATGCTGACTCGTCTTGATCCCCTGCAGGAATTCAGCCTCTGCGAGACACTCTCTGTGCACTGTCTGAGGAGCTGAGCTTTCCAGCAAGCTGCATTTTACAGAAGCGCCTTGGAATGCTGCATAACAGACATTCCTGTGACCTCTGAAAGTAAACAGTCCTGAAGAAAATGAGAGACAGCAAAATCATGCTAGCTATAGATAGACAGATAGATAGACATAATGAACAAAATGAGATGGCTTCTGAAAAATTAAAACTACAAAGATAAAAGTTGAGAAATTTCACTTTTTAATTTTTTTGTTAGCTGGCATTCCCACAAGCTATATTTATCTTATTCTCCATGCTAAGCTTGCTTTTTAAATCTATATGGAGCATTTACATGTAGAAAATGTTGTGAGATTTGTCAGGATGATTAAATGTCTACAGTAGAATAACACTACCATGCTTGATATGCTCAAGAAAACATCTACAGTCACTCTCTTCCTTTATCCTGACAGTGCAGTAATGCCACTGCAAAACCTTACAAGTCTCAGTTTCCTCCTCATTTATTTCAATGGGCAATTGCCCAACACCTATTTTCCTTTCAAAGCCAAATTTCTGAAGGTTTAACTCCATTAAATATTTCAGGACATGATCTGTGTGACCAGTAAGCAAAAGAGCTTCAGTGTGGGTCCTCACTGAGCATCCTGGAAATGCAGTACTGGCTGAAGAAGCATCAGAAAGGACTGCCCAGAAAAAAAGGGGTGATGGGCTGTGATTATACTTCAAACAGCCTGCTATTGCTGAGTTACTGCTTTATGTTAGAATTACAAACACCCTGTGGAAGCAATGCTGTGGTCAGGGCCTGTGTTTAACCAGTGTTTGATGAGGTATAGGAAGGAACTTCCTTGTGGGTGCTACAGGAAACTTGTTTTATATAATTTACCAGTTCATGCCACTGACAGCTGGATTTGATATACTGAATGAAACAGAAATTTGCCATGGCTCTGGCTCAGTGTGATTCCTGAACACCCCAGCATTGTCTGCATAAAGCAGATTACAGTATGTGCTACATATGTTATAATATTTTAGAATGCTATTTGTACACAGGCACATAGCACTGAGGTCCCCACCTAGAAAAAACACTTTTTTCTTTTAAATTGCAACATTAAGGATACAAGAGAGAAGGACAGGATTGAAAAGTTTTCATGAGGAAGCAGGTCTCTAAAAGAACTACCTCCATTTTCTTTTTTTTTACCTAAACCTCTCTCTCAATTGTGAATATCTGTGTTGTGATAGACCAGCCTCCCAGGAAAGTAAAAGCAACTTTTTTTTTTCATTCTGAAGCTGTAGGTGAACAGCAGAGAACAAAAGGCTTTCTTTGTTCTGCCAGGAAAGGCTGGGTGGTATATGTAATTTCTCTTCCCTGAGGGGAAAGTGCTGGTGAAAACTTCATTTCATTCTGAATGTGGGAACTTTTGAGGCATTATGCGCAGTTCTTTGGCAAGGGTTTAGGACAGAAGCTGCAAATGCAAACTGAAGCATGCAAACAGCCTGGCAACTCTGGTGACTTTAAGAGAATAGAGGGCTGGAATTTTTTGGCATTGATCCATGTCAAAATGAATTAAATGTGTAATTTTAACAACGGGTAGCCAATGCATCTCACCAGCAGAGGGGCAAGTTAGCCTGCTTATGTAATAAATATCTCTCACATTTTGCTGCTGGCTGCAGAACCATGTTTTCTATATACTGTTAGTGATTCTATAGCAAGTACTCAGCTAATAGAATTATTAATCATATTTTTTCACTGTGGCATTGAGGCTACTTCTTGTGAAGCATGTGTGCCTTCATTATCATCTTGTCTTATCCATGTGGTAGATCTTCACATAACCCTAGAAGGTACCTCCTTGGGGTACCTCCTATTTTTACCTATACAGTACTCATCACAACAACATGCTGACACTTATCTGAAGCTTCTAAGAGCTACTGAAATTCATAAAGCAAATAACAATAGTGATCACAGGGTAGAGGAATGACTGGAATAAACTACCATCTATGCAATTTTACCCCAGCACTCTGGTTCCTTGGCTTCTTCCTTCACCTTTTGCCAGTGTGGAAATACAGCCTTTGAGCTGCCTATTTTCAGGCTATAATAGCCTGAAAATAATATAATGGACTAATAGCTTGATCCTCCGGCAGCACAAAAGCAGATTTCTTTTGGTGAGGATTCAGTTCTCTCCTCAGCCCATACATGCCCAAGGAGAGCTGGAGGTGGAGAGCAGAAACACTGCTGGGCAACCACATCACAGAGGAAGAGAGGGCTCAGAGCGAAGGAGTTTGAGACAGAAGGGAGCAAGACCAAAAACAAACTGGAGAGAAAGAGATTTAAGGAGAACTATGGGAGAGACAAGGAAGCCCCTTCTCTATTAGAAAGGGCTTGGCTGTATAACTATACCAGGGAAATTCCCTAATGGAGACATAGCTTATTTTGGCAAAAGTGTCCTTCAACAAATGGTATAACATACCTGTTCTTCAAACATCTTTGCCAATATAGATGCAGCTGTATTTGCAATTTGTTGCACAGCTACCTTGATCTGAAGGTGTAACTTTTTTCATGCTTGTAACCAACAGAGTTATGTTGACAGAACTGATCCAGAAATAATAAAAGTTTACAGGAATAGACAGACATGAGAGTTGAAGAGAGGAGAGAAAAGGTGACAGATCAGCTATCAAAGGGCAGTTTGCCGAACAAGCCTTGGATCAGTAGGCAGAGTATGATCAAATCAACTAGACTGTCAGCAGAGCTCAGACAGGAAATGAATCCAGTGAACTCACTACTGCATTCCTGGCTCCCTTTTCTTGGGGAGTGTAACTTGGCAGTAAGGAAAGGTGCTGTTCTAGCAGGGTCACAGTGCTTAAAAATTCCTGCCTTTGAAGGAATTTCAGAGCACAATTGCAGAGCTGCAAAGAGAGGAGAGAGTTGTAGCTTCTGCATACATACTTTAACTAAACATTATTCAGGCTACTGAGGGATGTTATTTTGGAAATGAAAGCTATCACAACACAAAACTTTATCATCGGATCGTAAGAAGAAAAATCAAATTTTGAGTCCCACTTGTTTTTGCAAAATCAAAGCCATTGTGTTTCCAGCAAGAGTATCATTTTTAACAGCTACAAAACCCAAGAAAATACTATCAGGAACATCTCAGTCAGAGTTAAATCCCACCTCCATTAACACTGAAATAGATCAGGAGTCTTCCTTCTAGTGGCTTCACTAGTTACTCTGGTTTGTTGTAAATTCTGCTGATACACAGCAGAATTTAGCCTACACATAGAGAGTGGAGGGTGAAAATGAAGAAACACCTATGTTCTACTAGGATGGTTATGGAGAAGAAAACCACTACCTTGAAAACCTGACAGCAATTTTTTCAGTTAAATTGGCTGGCTGTCCAAGAGTGTGTCTAACTATTTTAAAGTGGATCACTTAGTGAACAGTGCTATACCACACCTATGTTAACTGCAGCTCACCGCCTTTCTAAGACAGTGGACTGTTTGGGAACAAACCTGTATGCACAGAAAGCAGCTATCATCTCCTTTATGTTGGGGATGGGTTAGGGGGAATAACACAGTATGGGTTTGACAGCTGATAGTGCTGGCCAAAAAGTTGGCCAGCCAGGGTGACTGAGGATTAAACCACACTTAACAGCCTCTGGGGTTAGTGGCCACTCCTCAAAGGGGGATAAGGGTGGCACAGACTGCATGTCCTCCTGCAGTGTGGCTGGCTGATCTGCAATTGGTGTCCGTCTGCCTCTGACACCCTAAGTATCTTGTCAGTAGAACTGCAGCCTACCATACTTCAATTATTCTGCCCCACTCACAGGATTTCTAAAGGAGTGAATGTAGTTATGAAAGTATGTATACTTATAGCAACTGCAAACTACTCAGTGTATAGCTTTCAAAGAAGGATATTGGACAATATAACGTTACTCCTGTGTCAGTGTTATTGGAAAGGAATGACAGCTTTCAATGACAAAGATACAAAACACATCATTAAAAATTATGCAGTTCATTCTGTAAGTTTTCATTCCTACTGTTGCAATTAGCAATCGCTTTTTCGTGTTATTGCATGCAGCCAATAATGTTAATTTAGGGGACAAATAATCTGCCACTATAACTAATGTAGGAGACTGTTTCAGTGGTTGGGGCATTAGCAGGGGACTCAGAAGTCCCAGGTTCAATTGTTTGCTCCTCATCAGATTGCATTTCTCGTTCTGGTCGTTTAAGAGTACCAGGGTGCCTGCACACATGTGAGCGTCTGCTTCTTTATTCTCTGTCTCTCTCAATTTCCATCTCTAAATGGTGTTATTCCCCATATATCAGGAGTATAATATAGCATAAATAACATGAACTGCTCCCTTAGACATGCACCATGACAGGATAATGAGAGGTGAGAGATAAAAAAGTGAGGCTTTCAGGTTGCTGATCAGCTAATGATGCAGTAAAATAAGAGAAAAGCAGCAGTTCAGCTACTGGGCTACCAAGGAGAATAGGCAATATATAGAATTTACCTGTTAACCATAAGGTGTGATTTAAGGCTTTGGGAAACAGTAGGTTAGAACACCACTGATTGCTTGTCTAAAGGCAGAAGGATAAGCAGGCTACGAATACTCTCATTTGAGTGTGCTGAACCTTTCTAGAAGAGTTCTTTTGTATGAAAGTGGCAGAGAAGGTCTCTGAGAAAGGTAGACTTCAGGGCAAACCATCATATCCATCTATCCCACTCCTTTTTTCACAAAATCTTTACCTTTTGTTTCTGTTTCTCAGCTTTAAACAACTAACTTTAAGCTTATTAGTAACTGTGTGCATATGCATATTCTAAAATAATAATTTTTTAAAATTCTAAAATAATAAAATAAGCTAAATTAAAGCTACACAGTCGTCCTTTTGCTGCCAATGCAATATTCTCATTACCTGAGGAATTACTCCAAATGCCCTTCTCCATTGCTGCACACTGACTGTGTTCCATGAGACTCCGTCAATCTGGATATCCCCTTCTGTATTCAGCAGTCTTAAAAAGGCAAAGAGTAAAGTGCTTTTCCCTGAACCAGTTCTTCCCAAAAGGCCCACCTGCAATGCAAATTAATAAAAGCAAACACTTATTACTGCTTACACATTAACCACAGACCAAGGCAGCAACACTTAGATCTTAGCAGTGAAGAACTATCCAAATGGATCTCAACAGGACAGTATATGTCATTCATTTGGGAATGATAAAGGCCTACAGCAGGGGCTGAATGAAACATTTGGTCAGACCCTTCTTTGTTCTGTTAGTGTAAATTTTAAGAATTAACTAAAAAAAAGAATCTTTTACTCTATGTTTTGTTGAAGAGCAGAAATTTGCTTATATATTATTTTGTATTGATTAGCCTAGCTCTCTGAGCCGTCCCCCCCTTTTTTCTTCTGCTGTGAAGCTCCCCTTCAGTAAAAGCACATGCAGCTGATTGATAGAAAAAAAGTAGAAAGAAAAGCAGTGTGCTTTAGTCACACTACTGAGCTACTCAGTTTCCATATGATTCAAAATAGAGTGCCTAACTCTGATCAGACAATGAGCTTATACTGGGGTAACTTGGGCCTGGGACAGTGGTCTAGGAGCACACTGTACCTTTGTCCACCCCGGCTAGCAATGCAAATCCATGACCCACCCAGCTAGTGCTGCTGAATTGCAAGTTCTGCCCTTCCTTACCTGAAAGGTGGAAAGAAACATAATTTGCCTTTTTTTAAATGTGTTTCCCTTGTGGGACTGCACCTATCTATCATTTGAACAGGTGACACCTGCAGTAACCACTGGCAAATATTGAGATACACTAATGTTTTTTCAGTAGCATAATTTTACACAGGCAATGCTGTTCCATTCCAGTTCCATGAGTTGTTTTTGTCAGGGTGACAGTATAAACATGAAAGAGAAGTGTGTGATTCTTCCTGTTGCCTGGAATCCCCCTCTGTAACACTGTCACAGGCCACCGAAAGAGAAGAGCAAAAGCCTACACCATGTTGCACAGACCCCCTCAGTAGATAAGAGCTCTCCTCTCTCATGCTTGTTTAACACTTGGCTTCTTACGGGGAAGGGACAAATCCCCTTCACTTAAACAGTTTGCTCTAATTCTGGAAACATTACCCATGAGCACAGGGTTCATTACTGAAATTGGATCAAATTTCTAAATCACAATCATTGTAAAAAGAATCTTTGTTTTCATTGCTCTGCCACCCTCTCTGTACAGCACAAAAATATCTTTCATTTTAATTACCCCATGGCTTCAACAGATTTTCCAGGAAGTACATGAATCAGACTGCAGTGGCACCATACTACCACACTTCAGGAATCAAAAGTACCTCTCTTCCAAAGGCAGAGCAATTTCAGGATGGAAAGAAAGGAAGTCAGACTCCTGCTTTCAAATTTTGGTGCCCTCTAACTTAGTAGATGAAACACTCAGTTCACGTAAACTGATACAGATCCATTAAATCTGTCAGAGACTAGTGCTATTCAAACTAAGAACTGCCTCATAGCAAGGGAAGGGAATTGTCACTGAACCTGTATTCTCATCTATGAGAGGAAGTTAAAATTGCCTTCCTCTTCATCCGTCAGGCTTCAGCTAGGGAAATCATGCAAGTTTTTCATTCCACCCACTGAGGATGATACTTCAGCATGAACTTAAAGCAAAGTATTAAAGACATGTCTAATTGCTATCCTGAAAATAAGCTTTTTCCTGAATATGACCCCAAACATGCATAAAGATTAATTAAAGGTTTGCAAATCTTTTAAAGAATAGAACTATTGGTTATTTATTATATAATAATTTGATATAGTGTACAGCAGTCATCAAACAGGTGAGACAGAACCTCTACTCCTCTGACCGCTGGAGCTACTGATGCATTACTCTTGGCACACTAGCCTGTATTCTTTTGTGCCCTATTCCATCTGGGTCAGTCTGCCCCTAGGATCTCTGTTCACTAGCAAGCTTCCCTCTCCACAGGAGAGGAGGGCAGCCAACTGCATGCACAGGAACAGGACTTGGAGAACTGCTGCATATATATTTTATCAGTATATTCTGCTACTCACAACCAGGAAAAGTCCTCGGCATGCTTAGTTATCCTAGAAATCTTGAGACTAGCTACAACTAAGCTAGATTTTCATCTTTTTTTGTTAGTAGCTGATAGTCCTACAGATGAGTTCTTATTAAAAAGAGACATAAAACATTTCCGTTCCTTGGGTGATTTAGATAATTACTTTGTTTTGCAGCAATTTCATATTTCCATTTACAAAAAACTTAAAGAACTCAACCTACTCTTTAGTCAATGAATAGGCTTATAATGACACTTCTAGAGTTAAGCTTAATGGAAGTCAGATCAAACACAACAAAACAGTGTCTCACCCTCTGCCCTGAACTTATTGAAAAGGAAACATTTTCTAATATAGCAGCTCCTCCTTCAATGTATTTGGCTGTAAGGTCCGTCACAGTCATTTGGCCTCCGGATGGCCAGTTCTTTTCTTCTTTTGCATACTTGTTTTCAATTATAAGGACATCTGAAAGCTGGTAATCTTTCTGTGGCTTCAGGTTTTTCATCTCTTCTGTTGGCATGTCAATGAATTTAAATATTCGGCTGACAGACCGCATCTAAGAATAAAACAGAGTTCTAATTGCACCTAATACTTAGCTATCAAAACAAACAACACCAAATTACTCCTAATTCTTAGCCAGAACAGTAAGTCTCTTTTCTGTGTAAGTTACTGTGATAAAATTTTCAAAGCTAGGATACTTTTTGTATAAAGCTCTTGATTCTTTCTGTTGTAGTACTAACATTGGCCAAATGTGTTAAATGATTCCACTTGCTTCTTTTCTTAAATGGACACAATAGCTCTTTTTACCTTTTCTAATGTATTTTGAAAACTGAAAAAGAACTGCATATGTAAAAACAAAGTATCATCACAAAAAACAATCTTGGAGTCTTCAACTCCCTACTCCTGTAGAGGGTTGCCCAATGTGAAAATTGAATTTCCTTGAGTGATGATTAATTTCCAACGATCAGCAGAACGTGTGGAATTTGAAAGCTGCAAAACCTTAGCATTAAGTATGCGGGAAAGATCATTAGACATTAACATCTGAGCATTTATGGAAAATTCTCTATTGTTTTGTACCAAAAAGTTAGTAGGAAGCTTCATGATAATTATTTTTATATCTATAATTATACACATTAGTTGAAGTAATCAAGTATTGTCATTCACGGACTTGAGATAGAAGTTAAAATGCACTAGTAGCAGTCTCAGTGAGTTATCAAAAGAGCATGGGACTAGAAGAGACCTTCTGGTCAGTCATATCATATAATCTTTTTTCATAAATGGATTAAGCACTAATGAATGAATAGCTCCTGAATTAATGAATTCATCTCCTTCACCAGAACTTCGCTGCTCAGGTGGTTAGAAAACAATTTTTGGGTCTATGTACAAGTTTGTTCTTGGGCCTTTATTAATTTAAAATTTTAAATAGTTCTTTTTCCTAGCTACTTCCCCCATTCACTCATGGAGGGCCATTTTAGTTTTATTCAGCCTTTGTTCTCCAGGACTAGAGAAAATCCAAGTTCAAGCCTTAATGTAAGCTCTCTTTTCTCCAAGCATCCCTGCTTGATTTAACATTTGCTGCCTGATAAGAATGTATACAGCATTCTGGATGAAGTTTTACAGGGACATTGTACAAAGGCACTGATATTTTCTTGTATCTCTTTTAGGAATTTCTTGATTAACACTCCTAGGGTCATATATTTTTTTCTTCACAGTCCCATCTTGTAGTAATCCTGTGGTCAAGCAGTGATCAGCAAAGTTCCCCTCCGCCGTTGCCCTTTTTAACTGAGGAGATCCTTACTTACAGCAGAAGTTATTTTTAGTGATTCCTAAGCTTGGTTATTGAATTCTATTTCATATTTATTATTTGAGGTCACCTAATACTTTTCATCATGTTCTTTAGGCTGACATTGCCCTTCAGCTTTGTGTCTTTGGCAGATTTCTTCAATGCAATTTTTTTCTTTGTTGAGAGCATTAAAAAAAGATTTAAATGAGCTCAGTCACAAATCTAATCTTTGTTGAGTAGCTCCCCTGCAGCTTAATACTTACAGCTTAATGCCATTTCTTTTTATCCAATTCATTAACTAGTTTACATTTCTTGTAATAATCCTGATCTCCTTCATTTATATAATTTCTAAAACAGAGCCATAGCCAGTGCTTTGATGAAGACAGATGAGATCTACTTTACTTTTGTCTAGAAAGTAAGTTATCGAACACAGTTATCAGGTTTGCCTGACACAACCCTCATTTCAGCAAACCTGAGTTTATTCATTCTGTAGGTACCGTCTTTGACTTTTTCTTCAAAATAGTTTCTAAAGACTGTTGCCATCAGACTAACAAGCTGATAGTGGCATAGATAACTTCTGATTTCCCCTTCTTAACCCAAAATAACATTTGCTCTTTTTATTTTGTGAGCCACCACTGCCAACTTGACGGGCTTATTTTTAAAGTTGCTATTACCAGATTTTCAGTTTCTCGTTTAATTCATTCAGACCTCTGGGATGGGGATTTCTAGTTCCACCCAGTTTGAGTGCAATTAGTCTGGATTATTCCAACCCAATTTTACACCTTTACCTGAAATGCCCAACTGCAGAACCAAATTACCTTTAGATGAAGACTTTGAATGTGCTAGATGAGCGGACAGTGAGGTAGATTGAAAACTGGCTGAATGGCAGAGCTCAGGGGGTTGTGAGTTCAGTGGTTCTAAGTCTAGTTGGAGGCCTGTAGCTAGCAGCGTCTCCCAAGGGTCAATACGGGGTCCAATCCTGCTCAACTTATTCATCAATGACCTAGAGGAAGGGGGAAGGGACAGAGTGCACTCTCAGCAAGTTTGCTGATGATACAAAACCGGGAGGAGGGGCTGATACACCAGAGGGCTGTGCTGCCACTCAGAGGGACTTGGATAGGCTGGAGAGGTGGGCAGAGAGAAACCTCATGAAGTTCAACAGAGGGAATTGCAGAGTCCTGCACCTAAGGAGGAATAACCTCATGCACCAGTGCAGGCTGGGGGCTGACCTGCTGGAAAGCAGCTCTTCAGAGAAGGACCTGGAAGTCCTGGGGGACATGTTGACACAAGCCAGCAATGTGCCCCTGTGGCAAATAAGGCCAATGGTATCCTGGACTGCATAAGGAAGAGCATTGCCAGGAGGTCAAGGGAGGTGATTCTTCCCCTCTACTCAGCCATGGTGAGGCCACACCTGGAGTGGCAGGTCCAGTTCTGGGCTCCTCAGTTTAAGAGAGAAAGGGAGCTACTGGAGTGAGTCCAGTGAAGGGCTACTAAGATGATTAGGGGACTGCAGCATCTCTGATATGAGGAAAGGCTAAGAGAGCTGGGACTGTTTAGCCTGGAGAAGACTGATGGGGCAACTCTACCAATGCATATAAATCATATGCGTAAAAAAGGGAGGATGTAAAGAGGATGGGCCAGACTCTTTTCAGTGGTGCCCAGTGATAGAACGAGAGGCAACGGGCACAAACGGAAACACAGGAAGTTCTGTCTGAACATAAGGAAAAACTTTTTTACTGTGAGGGTGACTGAGCGCTGGAACAGGTTGCCCAGAGAGGTTGTGGAGTCTCCTTCCTCCGAGATACTCAAAAGCCGTCTGGACACAGTCCTGGGCAACATGCTCTAGGTGACCCTGCTTGAGCAGGGGGTTGGACTCGATGATCTTTAAAGGTCCCTTCCAACCTCAACTATTCTGTGATTCTATCATTGTGTGATTTTAGATGGATTGAGTCACTGGTGATACATGTATCTCTCCACTGACTATACAGGAAGTTTATGGAGACCAGAATCCTAACTGAGGTATTTCAGGCACATGCCTGCAGCTAGGCTGTTTTCTGCATTTAATTTTCACCTCAAATATTGCAAATCCTATTTCTCCCTTCCTAACTCCCCAGGTTAAACACTGTCTTTTTACTGAAAACAGAGATCATGTATCTATCTAGAATTTGGGCCATTA
Organism: Dromaius novaehollandiae; assembly: GCF_036370855.1. Lineage (NCBI taxonomy): Eukaryota > Metazoa > Chordata > Aves > Casuariiformes > Dromaiidae > Dromaius > Dromaius novaehollandiae. Next base: position 23,953,745 of record NC_088098.1, read on the forward strand.
TATACTGTCTTTCCATTCCATCCTCAGTGCAAAAAAGCTGTACCTCCTCTGTTTCTCATATTACTTTATAACTGAAGACCCTTGTATTTCCTTCTTTGCAAGTCTAACTCTTATTTTGGCAATTCTCACTTCCCTTTATGCTTCTTGACCTCCAAAACAGTTTGTTTTGGCTAATTCACTCTGTGAAGGCTGTCATTTCTAATATCTTTTTGGAGAATGTTATTGATCCCAGTAGACCTAGAGTCTCCAAAATTTCCTACTATTTTTTCATAGCTATTCAGGAAACAAATTTCAACAACTCACTGAAAGAAGATGTGAGCTTCCTCTAAATTCACGTTCCTGAGCACCTTAGTTCATCTAACTTAATTAACTAGATTCTTTATTTTACCAAAATCTGCCTTTTGAAAACAAGAGTAAATCATAAGATAATGTAAATTCTTACTGGTCAGTGATTATTTAGCAAAACAAACAAACAAACACCTAGTTATTTCACCCAGGAATATCTGGACCTTATTGGCATTTGTTCTCCAGTTTATATTCCCAGTATTGTATCTCTCTTTAATGACATTATGGAAATCCCTTTGTGTATCTTTGCCCTTGTTAAACTGCTTTTGTATTCCCTCTGCAAACTAATTGTACCTGATACATTATCATTCCTTCCAGCTCCTTAATCCAGACTAAAATATTGTTAGGTGGATTTTCCATGTGGAAGCAAATGCATATAATACAAGGAATACTGTGATACTTGTTTACATCTCTGAGCATCTTGAAACAAAATTGTGGCAGAAGTTTTGAAGAGCATGCTAGCATCCAAGCCTATTGGTTGCAATTTCCATCTCAACACTGTGCATAGCGGAAAGGCATAGTCATCATTATGTTGATATATGAATGTCATCTCATTTTGGTGATACAAGCAGGAAGACCTTGGACGAGACTGACAACTTTCTTCTTGTCTCACTGCCTTTTAATAAACCCCCACAATGAACACCATGCATTTATTTTAACTGGTGTTTGATGGTACATTTTGTTTTCAGAAATCTTGTCTTTTTGGAAGTACTCCTGCTTCAGAAATGAAGGTCTTTCTAGGCTTTGTCAAGAGCAGTGAGCTTTTGTACAGGAAGGGAGCCCCTACAATTGCCTGAAAGATCCTACCTTTACATCCTGGCTAAAGTCTGCTAGAAAGCCATCTGGCCAAAAGGCCTTGCCTAATAACAGGTAATTTCATCTCTGTTTCCCAGGCACCCCCAACAGATTGATCAGTCACATCACATATGCAGACTTTTTAGACAGCTTAATACTTTAAATCAATTCAGAATGATGTTTTCCTGGCTCTGTAATTTGCATTATGATTTTGATCTGGGCAGAATGCCGCATAAATGTCAGTAACACTTTACAAAGATATCCATTCTTCCTCTTGCAGGAAGAAATCTTCCGTCATTCATAATGACAGGTATAGTGTAAGTGACAGCAAGCTTTTTATCTATTATTCCCATCAACTTACTTGACATATTCATATTCTCTAACTAATGCTTTAGAATAAAGAAGTATATTTACTACTTTCAGCTAAAAATGTCTACAGCATAATACATTATTTTTAACTTTGCCTAATTGTATTTTACTAAGATTTTAATAACATTACCAATTCTTTATTTTACTTCCTCATTTAATATCCCTTAAACTCTCCTTAATGTTGGATGAGAATTTGTAATATAATTATGTAATGTATATTTCCAGAAGTGGAAGAACTAACTCTTTTACAACTAATCTAATACAATTAATCTCATAAGGCCCCATGTTTTTCTGCTGGAAAGAGAGCAATTACCCTCTCCACACCAGCCTCACACAGTATTCAATGGCAATACTGCAAGACAACATCTCCTCAAAAACACACTGTAACTGAGAAATGCTATGAGAGGTTGGTCCTATGGCTTATTGGTAAAAAAGCCCTTTGCAGTTAGTCACTGTGAAAACAGGAAATGCAGGAAGACCATATATTTTTATTGAAATTTCAAATCTTTTGCTGTTACATTTTGGAAGCACTTATGGGATACATACTCTTCTTACAAATTGCAAAAATGTAACATTTAAAAAAAAACATTAATTGAATAGGTTAAAGGAGAAACAGCAAAGAAAAATAAAAGCATGAAGACCAACTGTAACAGCACCATTATTTTTCACAACCTTAATATTTTAATTTGGTCCTCTCTCCACATGTATTACTTTAATCCTTCAGCACCACTGATGTACAGGGTGGGGCACTGTGAGGTTTTGCAAGTGTGTTTTTAATCTCTCTCTGGGGATTCTTTTTATATCTCCTTACATAAGTAATCTTGGCAACTGTGAAAGTGTGGCAATTTCTTGTTCCCTGATAAAAAGAATTGTCCTTCTCAGTTTAAGCACTACTACTGCAGGATACACATCAGTGAAGGAGGAGGTTATAAAGCATTAAAACAGTCCACTGGGACTAGTGCAACGCTTATCTGTGAAGGCAGCACTTACTGGAAAACTTATTTTATTTCCTTATGGAAGAAAAGAATTAAAAATATTACAAGACTGCCTGGTGGAATTACAAAAAGATTGAAAACCATCTAAAGGGGTATTAACATAAATGATCAAAGTGAGAAGATAAATCTAGCCTAACTGATAGCTTTAAATAAAACAATGGATGGCTGTCAGAGTGACCACATATGTTAAAAGAAACAGCAGAGCAGATAAAGTAGCAACACTGTAGAGAACGAAATGCCAGAACCATTATGGGGTATTTAAAAAGACAATGGGGATTTTTCAGTTAAAGCCAAATAAAGTTCAACAGAATTTGCTTCAGAGAAAAGAATATCCATATATGTAAAAACTAAACTCCTACCTGGAAATCCTCAGATTGCTTCAGTGAATATGCGAGCATCACAGAAGGCTCAAGAAGGAGATACGAATAAATCAAATTTGCCACCTGACTATCCGTTTGGCCAGTATTTTTTGCTGGTACATGCTTTCCTTCTTCACATGATCCTGTTTCTCTGTTCTCCTACCTTCCTGTCCTTTTGCTTGCACTTATTTCACTAATGTCCCTCATCCTGCATATCTTATAAAACAATGAAGTATGAGCTTAATGTTATACGCTAATTTCAACAGATGTGCAGTGGGCTTCTTCCACTTGCAGAAGACCCCGGTTTATTTGGCAAGCCAAGAACTGCCACAACTACGTTATATACTCAGGCGTGCCTGTACGGATGGATGTCACACCTGCTCAAGGAAAGAAGGGCAAGGGTGATGTCATCTAGAGTAGTGTGTGTGTATCTGTGACTCTCCTTGTACCAATTCTAGCCAGTCTGGTCCTACAGGGAGCTTCAAAGCATGCCCTGAGAGAAAAAGTGAGTATAATCAAATGGAGTATTTTCAGAGTACTCAGTCAGGCACACATTCAGGCCTTTGCAGGATATCTTGAAACAAATAATTGCACAAGTCTTTAAAGAAGGAAGTGCTAAATGTAGAGAATACAAAGAGTAGGAAATAATACATCTGCATCACCCAGTGAAGTAGTTTCATTATCCTGAAGCTATGACGCCATTATTATTTGCTTGCGCACAGAAAAAGCTTTTGAATGTCAGGAAAACAATTCTGCCAGGAACATCTATTAGCTTGGCATTTGGGATACCTAAAAATACGAAGGTGGACAGCAACCCACTGCAGAAAGAAGTCCAGAGTATCCATCTATAAACTGATGCACTTCAAAAGACTGTCATTAACAAAGCCAGTGCTCCAGTACAGTATTTTGGTTTTAGATAGAGAAAAGTGCTCACAAACTTCTAAAGCAATTTGAGACTATTCTTCCCCAGGGGAAGGGGTGTTACTTCTTAATTGTAACTAATAGATGACATTTTAACACAAATGCATTTTAAGAAAGTGGAAGCAAAACTCCAGTGTGTCAAACACCCTCTGAATGCCGTATTAAGATTTTCAGTTGCCTTTGTGAAACTCCTTCAGTTTGTATTAAGCAGTATAGTATGTGAATATGACTCTCATACAAATGTTTATGTTTAGAATGACCACATTATGGCTTGTAAGGCTAAGATAAAGTCCGTAAATGAGAGCTGGTTGAATGTTGTTGTCACTCTTATGTCTTATCAATGACATACTTCATATCAGTGAAAGAACTGCAGTTCTGCATGTTTTGCAGTTACAACAAACAAACCCTTTCACAAGGTGCTTGTCCTTCAAGACGTGCTGTTCTAGTAAGGAAAGAAAGAATCATCCTAAAACAACTGGTGGATAGGGAAAAAATGAGTTCCTGAATGGCAGTCAGTTTTCTGGACTATCACCAATCATCCATGTAAACAAGAGATTAGATACTGCAAGTGGTTAATTCCCAGTTTGGGGGCTCTTAAGGATTTCCTTCAGGATAAGGGTGGTTGAATCACTTACTTAAAAAAAATATGTTTAGCTGGCAAATATTCCCTCACCATCACCATCTTCCCCAATTTCTTTTTAAACAACAACTCATTGCAGTAAATCAGGATCTAATAGTCTCTAAGATCTGCTGTAAGAGCTATTTGTTTTCCAGTGTTCATGCTGAAATGGTTGGCTGGAGAAGCTAACTTAGGATTCAGAGATGGCATGGCTGGATGTGAAAGACCTACTCATAAAAAATATTTCTTAGATGTAGCTATGGTTCATATGACTCCTGTATTTTGTGATAAGAATGGTGTCCAAAATGAATCCTACAATGCCTGAAGTCTAAGGAAGTCTAAGGAAGAAGTAGCTAACATATTTCAAAATAATACATCAAACTTTCTTTCATACATTTAAGCTGAAATATGATGAAAACTGCAAGAAGAAATCTATTCATTCATAAGTTTCCTGTCTGCTTTTCAAATCTCAACAAACAGATAATGATGAATCAACCTTGTAGAATATTCTGTCTTAAAGTCTACAGTCAAACTAAATAACTAAATAAACATATTAAAAAGGTATGCTCGTACAACTTCGAAGCCCTATTTCAGAGGTTATTTTACACAAAACCAGAAAGAGACCCCCATGGAAGTGTAGGAAAGATTTTTAAATCGCTATTTATTTTGCATGGAAGGAGCTCAAACACCTCCATTATGATTTGCTGTGCAAAGCCCCAATATAGATCAAGAAAGGTCTGGATAAATATGTAACTATGACAAAACAAACCCAAGCCTTTTATAAGCTTTTCCGTCACTAGTACACATGCACTCTGAAACCTCACATGCAGTTATTTTCCTTCCCCTGTTCTAATCCAAGAGAATTTTTGATCACAGAAAAATTCAGTTTGTGCAGCAGCAAAGGCAGCAGGTTGCTGTGAAATGTGTAAAGGGAACTTTTCTGACATGTCTACTTCATTTCCAAGTCTGAAAATAACTCATAGAGCACCCATTATCAACAAAATAAGGCAATTCTTCAAAACAAACAGAGCATAGTACAGCACATTTTATGCTTACCAAACTGTCCACATCTATGCTTGAGTTTACTGTCCATTGCAAGGTTCCCATGATGTTCATGGCTAACGTAAGAATAATGCCAACACTGCCTGGTCCATCACCTGCAAAGAGAAAGACACATTCTATTTATACACAAATAGACATCAGAATATTAGAATGTATATCTTAAAATATATATCCAAATGAAAGCTTCTCTCCTCTTGCATTTCATAAAGGAAACATGGACTGTGTGATTATATAAATGATTGAGTTTAATCATCTGTTAAAATCCTGGCTTTGGGACTGGATTTACTAAAAACCCTACCTTGCTTTGGTGGAGGGAAAAATTAAATCTTCATACCTAAGTTGTGAACAGAATCGAGCCTTCATAATTGTGATTTCAATTTCCTCTGTCCACGACATGTGAATCTATAAAATGACTCCTATATGCCTACCTCATATTGAAAGAATGAAAGGATATCTTCAAATAAAACACCACACCTGGCAACTTTAAAATTCTAACTAATTGATCCAGTTTACATTTTCATCTCTTGGCCAAATAGTGGACACATTCTTCTTACTGTTCCACAAAGATGCAGATATAAATTCTTTTGCTTTACCTGTTTTCTTTAGCGTGCATGGGATTCTCCTGCATCTTTATGAATTCACGAGAAACAATACAAGCATTATAAACTACATCACAGTTGATTTTTTAATAGAAATATTGTTAAATGGAATAGAGAATTTAAACCAAATGCTCTTCTATGATTTCCTTGTTTCTTCTATGGTTTCCTTCAACAAACTTCCACTTATTTTGCTAATAGACGCCTCATTATCAGACTAATCACAGAACTAAATAATAAAAGCAAACCTTCCCTCTTGAAAGCTGACTGATTAAGAAAATTGATTTAGTGTTGCTCCAAGTACTAATTACCTGTGATAGCAGAATTAAAAATGGTGACACCTTTTCACAAATAAAACACCCAGAAAAAAAAACAAGGGCAACAGCCAATTTTACTTAAAAAACAACAAAAAATGAAACAACCCAAAAACCCCCTTCTAAGCGTGCAAAGTCAAAAATGAAAAGGGAGGAAATATTGTTTTCCTATCAGTTTTATGTTAAACGCTTCCTGGATAACAAAAGGACTGTAGGTAAATATTTTCAGATAGAGGTATTTGTATGTTTTCCTTTTTTTTTAAGAGCAGAGAGAGCCCCTTATAAGGGAACTAGAGGATAAAATTTCATAAACAATACAATATTTGATGAAATGTACACTTTTATATTAATTATTTTTCAACATTGAAGTATGACCAAATGAGATCTGAATAATGTTAGAACCAAAAACATCATTCCAAAAACCAGCAATTTTTTGTTCATCAGTTATTATAGTATTTAAACTTCATCCAGATCCTGCATACAAAATTCTGTGTAAAACTTGGGAGAGGGAAAATAATGCTTAATGAAAATAAAAATATATATATAACAAAAGCTTACTGAATGTATTAAAACTTATTTATAGCTGAATCTATTGAGTTTTTCCACAGAACTTAATTATTTCAACACCCACAAAGAAAAAGAAGCAGAGAGCTTTTGGAACATTCACTTCCTTTTCTCTGCTTGTCAAAGGCTGGCTATGCCTGGCCAGCCAGGGGCAGCATAAGATATACAGCATTTCTCATTTGTGTACTGGGTTTACTAGGACTGGTGAGCCATTTTTTAAGGCTATTTTGAGTTGCAAAACTTCACATCAGAAAATAGATCAGTGGGCTGGGAATTAGAAAACCGGATGGCTATTTCTGCTATTGATTTGACTTTAAAGGACAATAAAACTTTCCATGTCTTACTCGGCCATTTGAAAAATGAGAACGACATTTACCTCTACTTACAAAAAGCTCTGAGCTATACGGATGATCATCAAACTTTTCAGTACACTAACACAGTTACATTAATATGGTTTACATACCATAAACTTACTTTTGCAGCAATTACCGTCAAGAGAAGGCAAGCTCTGGCCTCTCAGATATGTTGTCAATCCCTTCAATTAGTCTTCTATAATATCAGGTATAATAGTGGTATAATTTCTATTTTAATTAATTCATATTTACTATTATATGACATATTTTAAAAACTGACTCCAATGTATGCTAAACTGTGCAACACTTCTTTATTCCCCTCAGAAGTTTCTAAACTGAAGCTGTTAAGCAGAAGCAAAACTTCCATTTTAGTATTCCAGTAAAGATAAAGTTAATGTACCTGTAGTTATGATAGAGATGAATGTCACAGCAATAAAAAAAATAACAAAAATCATTTCTATCCTCATCTGGAACCAACGGAGTGTTGACAGGTAGAGGAACCAGTTTGCTGTATGTAGGTTCAGGGCTTTGTGAAATAAGGTTTCAAAATACGGCTGGCGCCCAAAAGCTCGCAGCGTCCACAGCCCTTTTAGGCTTGTAACGAGATGCGTGAATATTGGACTCCGAGCTGTAAAGTATTTAAATCAAAAATATGATAAACATCCATAAGCAAATACCTGTGGTATAACACAGACACACAGCCCTAAGCTCCAACTCACAGCAGTATAATCATTGTCATTGGTTTAATTCATGCACGCTGCTGGAGTACATGACTGAAATAATCCTAGCATAGGATATACAATAACAGTGTTTACTTGAATGGGCTGAAATTCCATTCAGCATAATGACGGTAGGTGATCACTTTAATTCTTCATAGTTAGCATGTTACTTGCAGAAACTCCTCATCTGCTTAAGATGTGACAGAAAAAGAACGTTCCTCCCAACCAGAATGAATTCCTAAAATTCTGAGAACTCCACTGAGCAAAATTTTTTATTACAGATAGAGTATTTAAGTGCTCTGGACTCCACTGTACTGAGAGAGTAATTTTAAGCAGATCTTGCATTACATTAAAAGTGGTCAACCAAAGCTGGATCCCCATGAACATTAAAGAAATTTAGATTTAGGTCTGAAGAACTTCAAAATTATGCTCTAAGTAAAAGAGAAGATGATCATCAGTGTTTAAGATTCATGACTGACTGGCTGAGGATCTGCCAGTTTACTGAAAAGCCAGACCACAGCAGCTGATCTGCAAAACCATACTTCAAATTCAATTGGATTTTCCATTTTATTTGGAATATGTTAGTTTTTTAAAGGGTGGAGAGGAAGGAAATTTACTCAAATAACTTGTTCTGAAATGAGAATTCTTTGTAATCAAAGCAGAAACTGATAGTCATTCTAAATTTTTCACACAAAGAAACAAACTTGTGGGGCACATACCAAGTCTGACCACAATTTTTCAAGGTTATGCTCAAGAAAACTGTATGTCAGGAGTTTATTTGTTTTCAGCTGCAGTGGTGATAATGCCCAACTTTAAACAGGTCTCCTCCATTGCACTTTGGTAGCAGACCACTCAGTATTGGCTGGATCAGTAACAGCATTGTTTTTTAAGATACGTGTGTTCCGCTCCCAGAGACAATGAGCATTTTGCAAGAGAAAAGGCAAAGGAGAGGTGAAAGGGTGAATCACTTCTCAATTGACTTGTTGTGGATTATAAGTCTACTAATTTTGCTGCTCATACCTTCAGATTCCAGTTGTTTCAGCTGCTGAGAAGTGTGGAGGAAGTATGCCCTTAACACAACAAAGGCTCCTATCACAGGCACTGATGCCAGGAAGATGTAGGGTTGTAACATTGAGACTACTGTTATAGCGCCAGTCACAATGAGTATTAACTGTAGAATGAAAGGAAAATACTATTGATATAGTAAACTTGTCATTTTATATATTAGAGATCAGTGATGAATCTCTTTCCTGTGGCAATTATGTATTGTTTAAAAGAACATAAAATGCTAACCTAACTAGGATTTGCAGCTGAGAACAAACCTCCATGGGAAGATCATGAATAACTGAGACCAGATCCATAACTTTCAGGATCGGCTGCCATCTCTTCTAATAGGAGGAAGAAAAGTTTTCTCTAGTACAACTAGTATTACAGGTTTCTAAATTATGAAAAAAATGGCAGCTATGCACTCACTTTCCAGTTAACATTATATGAAAGATGCTTGCCATCTCTGTAGCCACCTCTCAAACCTAGTGGTGCTGTCCTTGCCTTGTCTGGACTGAGGTGTGCTAGCTAGCCTGAAACTAGGTGCCAGTCTCCTGCAGATTCTGGGCCAATCTGCAGATCATTCTGAGGGTCAGAAAAAATGGGAAATTGCACATTATCAGTTATTCAAGGGACTATAACCTACAAATGAGGCTAGCACTCCTAGTAGGTGTTCACTGATCAGATGACAGGAGATAAGTCCTGAGAGGACATGTGGTAGGAGAAATTTTTAGGAGAAAAAAGATATTTTATGGTCACAGACAATGAAACAAAACCATTCAAGGTTTAATCCATTTACACCTGCCAGAGACTACAGCCACTGCCATAAGACTTCATCCTCAGTAGCTACTGACAGATTTAGACAAATGAGGCCTTAAGCGCTTAGGCTGTTCCTGTCTCATACTTAAATCTGATGAAAATCAAATAGATCAGCTGCAGAATAACAAAGCTCTGCTTTGTACCAGACTGTTATCTTTCACACTGAACAACTACTTCAAAATGCAAATTTATCAGATGAAAGCAACTGCAAATGGACAATTGGGAAGAAACTTGTGGTTGGTGCTTTTACTATTACTTTTACATGATTTCAAGGAAAGATATATATCCAATATTTCAAGTCCAATGTCTTTCACAAACACGTAACTGTGTTCCAGGTTCCTATCTTTTTTTTTCGTTAGAAGTCTAATCAACACAATGGCAGAACCAAAGTTTATGAAAAAATCTACTGTAACAACCAAACCTGTTAAGGTAGTCAGCTGAGTCATCTATCAGCTAATCTGCATAGAAGAGTGAAGGAGAACTAACTCTCAAATTTTGTGTCAAATTCTTGGGAAAATGTCAGAAGTCATTTGCATATCACAAAGACAAACTTGCTATTTCTTCTCCAGCAAGGCTTGGCAGTTTGCAACCATAAACTGAAGGTTAGCTGAGACCAAGTCTCCCTCCCCAGCAGATTTGGATTTTGGCATCCCAGTACTTTTAGAAGTTAGCATTTTTTGTAGATCTCTGCACCTGGGGATGAGTAACTTCATGCACCAGTACAGGCTGGGGACGGACCCACTGGAAAGCAGCCTAGCAGAGAAGGACCTAGTGGTCCTGGTGGACAACAAGTTGAACATGAGCCAGCAATGCACCCTCGTGACGAAGGTGGCCAACAGCCTCCTGGACCGCATCAGCAGTAGCGTCATCAACAGGGAGGTGATCCTTCCCCTCTCCTCAGTACTGGTGAGAACACATCTGGAGTGCTGTGCCCAGTCCTGGGCTCATCAAGACAAGGGAGACATGGACATACTGCAGCAAGTCCAGTGAAGGGCCATGAAGGTGATTAAGAGCTTGGAGCATCTGACCTACACGGAGAGACTGAGAGAGCTGGGATTGTTTAGTTTGGAAAAGAGAAGGCCGAGGAGGATCTTATCAGTGTTTAGAAATTCCTGGGGGGGGTGGGGGGGGGACTAAAGAAGATGGAGCCCAACTCTTCTCAGTGGTGCCAAGTGATAGTACAAGAGGCAATGGGCACAAGTTGAAATACAAGAAATTCTATTTTAATGTAGGAAAAACATTTTTACTGTGAGGCTAGTGAACATTGGAACAGGCTGCCCAGACAGTTGTGGAATCTTCATCCTTGGAGATATTCAAAACCCAACTGAACATGGTGCTGAGCAACCTGCTTTAGTTGTCCCTGCTTTGAGCAAGGAAGTTGGAAAGGTCCCAGGTCCTGAGTCCTGAGGTCCCTTCCAATCTCAACCATAATCAGCACAGGAGGAGAAACCTGTATGTGTAACTTCTCTGTATCTTTCAGATGAAGACACACTTGCTTATTGGCAGTATCCATGGAAGTTTGAAGCTGCCAAACAAGTTTGAATGTATAGTGAACTGCGAGAAATGACTTATGAGGGCATGACTGGTGAAAAGTGTTCAAGATAATGGGAACGTTCAATGCTCTTCTCCAGAAGAACCTGGAAATATTGAGCAGCTTATCATGTACTTTGAATATATTCACCAAAAGATAAGAAGGAAATGAAGGATGATGCTAGCAGATGGGGAATGGAGGAGGTTAGGGAGGTAAAGTCATGAAAATGATGAATGCAATCAATTGATAGCATGAAAAAATACTCATCTTGAGCCAAGATAACTGAAAGAAACTAAGGAATGCCCTTAATATCTTTGAAGTTGAGTGTGGGTAGCAGCAGGGTGTACTGTACTTGTGCTGTATAGGTTTTCAGGACAAAAATGGTTCTGAGCCTGAGTATTGAAAGGGTGTTGCACAAACAGTGGAGGTAGACGTACGGGCAAGTACTCAAAAAAGCAGCAATGAAGTTGACTAACAATGTAGACAGCCATGTAAACAGACACATAGATTTATAAAAGAAAGAGAATATTGGGATGTAATTCCGGCTGTTAATTCTTTTAATTAATACGGTTTCTTTCCCATGACATATGACCGAAACTTTATAGTGATATAAGACAGCAAAATCTAAAGCTTTTATTTTACAAACCTGAACAAAGTCAAATATTGTAAGTGGAAGTAAGTCATCCAGTATTGCTGTATCTTTTGAGAATCTGTTAAGTATACCACCTACAGATTAAGAAACAAACAAAAAAATGTAAAACAAATATTTTAGCCCAAGTAACTCCTACATTTGTTAGCTTTAGCAAAAAATACAGCTTCTTCTGAATACAAAATATTAAGGATAAATACAACATTTGTTCTAGTACAAGCAATTCAGTTACAGTTTAATGGAGCTACAGTTTCATTCATCATGAAGAAATTTGGCTCCACAACTTCTGCTTCAGCTTTGGAATCTCACAAAAACTCCAGGAAAATGTAGTAAAAACAAAGAAACAATTAAACGGGACAGAAACAGAGGCATGAGGCATAAGGTCTGTATCCTTTATGTGGCAGGCTGTGTTGATACCCTGATAATTTGTACATCTGCATATGTATGTTTGTATGCCAGTTTCTTAACTTCTAAGCAAAGTTATTGTATTAATCATCAAATCACAACAGAATTAAGAATACAACGGGGAAATCAAGGAAAACACCCTATGGTGTATTTTCATTTACCAGTGTCTCCTGCAATCTAAAATTCACTGGTAAATAGGTTATGGGATAGAAATCCCCTACACAGTGGGAAATGGAACTTGTATCAGTTATACAATGAACTCTGTATCAACTTCAGAGTCAAATATGAATACAAGTACCATTATTCACACTGACATTTTATGCTGCTTCAATAGGACTTCTCATGAAATAAGGCACTGTTTATCATTCATATTTCTCCCTCTCACTCACCACGTATGTAGCTGACTATCTTTTCTATTACAGTTTTAGATAAATTCTATTCATCAAAACTTCTCTGGTTTTATTGCCTGAAACAATTAACAATTTTCTCTTTCTATTCCAACATAGAAGGTGATATTTCAAAATCAAAGCTGACAACTGAAATATGTCATACTTAAAGTGCAATCAAAGCTCATTAAAAGATTCACAAATTACTTTATGTAGCAAACTTTTAACATTCAACTTGATTGAAAAGTAAAATGGAAAACAATGGTATCCTTTAACAGAATGAAAATTGTTTAATTAAAATAAAACCCATACATGAGTCAATCAGTTCCCTTCTCAGTTACCTGCTTTCAAAGAGTTGAACGTTGACATAGGTGCATGAAGAACCGCGTGCAACATCTTTTGATGAAGAGTTTTAGACACTGTTATAAGAGTATGCACAAGGGGCAAACCTCTGAAGATTCCCATGGCAAACAGGGTATCTGCCACTCCAACATAAATATAAAAGATGTAGTAGGTGCTAGTGTTGGTGATGATCACAGGAGATACGTCAGAGGTAGCGTTTTCTGATTGTGTTGTATTTGCTTCTGAAGCTGAACTGTGCGATGGAAGTTGAAAATAAATATATTACCTGAAACTGTGAGTTTGCTTCTGCCATTTTCTCTCTAAACAAATAGTACTGCAATATTTATTTGTCATAAAACTATATTAATGATCAGTTATATATTTTTCCAATCATTTATTAAATATTGCCCTGCATTTATGAAGTGTAAATTATGAATTATCCCATGTGCCAATAAGGCAAAGTTACTCTCTGTGTGTTCAGGTGCCAAGGCAATATATAGCCAAAAACCCTCTTAGATAGCTTTCCCCAAACTACTGTGTTGAAAAAAAGTGAATTATCAAGCAAGTAAAATGCTTCAGATGTAATATAAAAAACAAAGTAAGACCTATTCTAAGGGACAGTACACAAATCCCCCCAAATTTGCATCACTGTGCTTCCTATGCTCATACCTACAGACTTAGTGTTGCGGGACTAGAACAAGGATCACAAGCATTACCCAAGAAAAGGCCACACTGCTGCTCAGTATGGTTTAACCTTCATCTGCTTGATCCCGTGACTTCTGGGAATTTTTCATAGGTGAACAGAGGAAATTATACAATGAGGTCTCACAGAAACTGTTCACCTAAAATGTTCCTAAGCAAATATCTCACCTTTCATCTATGAAAACCAGTGGTGAACTGCAATGTATTCAGAAATATCAGGTCCACACACCTCTAGAGTGAGCTGACTCAGGATGTGTCTCGTGTGCATTGTTATGTACTCAACAATATGGCACAAACCGTTTGACTGTTAGCACTTAAACAAGTACCAGTTTAAGATGATCACCTACATCAGGTATTCAGATCATCCTCTATGAAACATTTCACTGAATATAAGCTAGTGCCTATCCACATAGACTTCTGGCAGAACTTATTTAAGTATTTACAGCAAAAATCAGTATAAAGGAATCCCCAATCCCACAATAAATCACTGTCAATACTTACCTTCTAATAATGAATAACCCAACAAGAGAAGCAGCTACCTATGACCAGAGAACACAGAGTTAATTTTTTTCTTGTCACATTATGCTCTTTTACTCACTTGTCTTCTTTCTCTGACTTAGTAATTGTTTGTAGAGAAAGCATTATAAATGGATGAAAGTCAAACTTCCCTGAAGCAAAATCCTTCCACACAAACCATTTAGTGCATCCCACCAGGAAAGCTACATTTAGACTTCTATTACAATTAGGCTCTGAAGTGCCTAAATATTCTTTTATTATTTTTTTCTGTACTATGAACAAAGGCTTGCTAATGCATTCTCAATGACAAGGCATATTCACTGTATATTTTAACATACTTTAAGTTTTAAATATTAATATTTCTTAAACTCTAAAAGCTCTAAAACAGCAAGTCTATTTCTCAATATCTTCAAAGGCAGCTATTCAGATACGAATATCAAACATTTAACATTATTATTCTTGCACTGCTATTCTTCCTAACTGATAACTACATTTGAGACATCTACTTATCTGATCTTACTTGGCTCTTTGTTTTGTGTAATTCTCCACATAATCTATTTCCATATTTTTTAATGCAGATATTTTTAATACTTTTTACTGGGAGATGTCTCAATGCCCAGCACCTCTTCTTGTCTGTCCACTGAGTCCTACAGTAAATAACTCAAGATTGATTGTCATGCCCTAACTTTTAGCATTTGCAAGGATCAAGTTTCCCTCACAGTAAGCTTTCTATGTCTCCCAACAGAATTCTGTTCTGATCTTGACTCCTCACAGCAGAGGACCATTTTTTTTCAGCTGGGAAGACAAAAGTAGACTATTCTGAGATAGGATAAGTTCATAAAGCCTTTCTACATGTTTCCATTCATAACTGTTCTTCCAGTTTAGCAACCCTAGACTTTGCATACTGCATCTAAGGAACATAGTTTTGAGCTGCATAAACCAGGTACACACATACACCACCAGTACAGGTGTGCCCTATTTATGGTGATCTGGGTGGACTCTGCTTGGGACCTAAGATATTAGACAATTCATTCTAAATCTAACATAGCATCTTTAGTATCTTCTGTAATAGTCCCATCCAACTCTGAAGAGTATCAAAACTCTACTTTCAGCTTTACTTGTCCCCACTCTCTCAGGTTAATATGTTAATAACCATCATTAGTCTCCCCTCATTATCTAAGGTCAGAAGGGTACAAAGTGTTAGCATAGGCCACATACCCAGTTTGCCTGGGATTTCATCTCCCAGTCTGCTGTCTGAAACATGCTCCATCTCTCAGAGAAAAATCTGATTTACAGCATTAATTATAAAAGAGGCCACTATAAGATTATATAGATACATTAAAACTTTCCTAAATTGAGAGACAAGATGAAAAAGCAGGCAACTTCCGCTAAAAGAACAGTCAGGCTTGCATGATCAGGTAGATGTTCTTCAGCACATTTCTGACAGCTCTTTCCACTGTACTTAAAAACAGTCTTCTCTACATGTTGCAATAACATCTCATACCTCTTTAAATGCTACCACAGGCAGCTCTCTGCCTAACTCCCCTCTACTCTGTCACTAGGAGCAAAGCTAATAATGCATTTTTGAAAGCAATTCTCCAGGACTTATATCTGTGCTTTTCAACAACTTTCTAGTAGTTATTAATCTCCCAAGCCTTTGCAAAGATATCTTTTAACGGAAAATGGAAGATAATTTACCTGTACACTAGAGACCTGTGTAGGGGCATCATTCTTATTTATGGTACTATACAGAAGAAAATAACTAAGGTAATCTGAGACAGTGGGTCTTCTGTTGCCATGCACTAACCACTATCTTTGGTAAGCAATGTTCAGTTAGACAATATTAGACAACAGAAAATTAATATCCCAGCATCATTTAAGAGCAGTTACCGGTCAGCAATACACACATGAACAAATGTCTTGATACTATATGCTTTTATACTTTTATCACAAACAACATAATCAATCTGAATAAACATTGTTTATAGTAAAATGACATTAGGAGCAGATCTTCTTACCTCAATTAAGAAGATAGCTACACACAAAATTAGTACAAAAATCAAGCTTTTGTGGATGGTAATGTATCTGAAATAGGTATTCCATGTAGTAACAGTACCCATGCTTTCAGTATCATCTGTAAAACATTCCTGCCAAAGAATTGATACCAACATAGTCAGAATTGCAGTAATGTCAACATATGAGAATTTTTGACAGTTGAACACTGTCATTCCTTCTGCTAACTCATTCCAAATAATAGAACCTCAGCATTCAGATTGCTTGATAATGGCTGGAGAGGAAGAAAATGATTTGCTGAGTCGTCCTTGTTATAAGGATGCTGTTTAGGGATGATTTGAGATTTTCAGAGAGCTCTGGATGTAACAATCAAAATTTGTCCAACATTAGTAGTGTTCAATAGTGTTTAATTATGAGCTATTTTCTTTCAATGAAGATTATTATTAATATGTTGTTAGAGGTAATTCATAATTACTTAGAGGGATTTTTATTCTACTGAGATCAATAAAGCAAAAGAAAATACGGAGAGTGCTTTAGCAAATTTTGGTTTTAAATATTTGTTCTACACCTCTCCTTTCCAGGTAGATAACTACATTAGAAAATATTACTGTTCTGTGAAAATCAACTGTCAACTTTGAGAATGAAAGTAGTTCCTCATGTCCAGTTCACAATTGTAAGAAAGAGGAAGTTTGGTCCCGTTCTTGGTGTAAAATTCAACCTTAATTGTATAATTTCCAGCATGTCCATAAAGAAGAGTAAAATCCATAAAACAGAGTAAAATCTAGCTTACTCCTCTGCGAATTGCCTGTATCAGGACATAAAAGTTATGCAGTGCTTTCCTTTTTAAATAAGATCTGATAAATTTGTCAAATTGGATTAAATTTGTGCCAGATTTTAAAAAGTATTTTAATTTAGTCTGTGAGTTTTAACACTTCAAATGTCTATTTTATATAATTATTTTAGAGTAACATACCTTCACATTATGGCTTCATATTTCATTTTACCGTAAGTAATCTTAAAAGGAGATTAAAGTGTGGGAGATCAAATTGTTCTGTATTGAAACCTCTACAGACAGCATTCAAAAATTATAAAAGATCAGGCAAAATAAAATTTGGAGGATTTGATACAATGATTTCAAGATGGTATTTGACTTAATTCCACAGATATTCCAAAATGATATTCCACAGAGAAATACTGCATTAGGAATGACAGAGTCAGGTAGAAAAATACATAAGCAGTATATTGCACAAAACTAATCCCATATCCAAAAACAGGGTCAATGTAAATCAGCACACACCTTTAAATCCTCTTCATTAATTTCATCAGTAATGTCCAAGACACTGTCTTGAGACAAGCGTCTGGCGTAGATATCTATCTCGCAAGACAGGTTTGTCTGAGGCACCACAGACATTTTCCGAACTGCTGTACTTCCCCTTTTGTAAAAGCCTTGTCCCTGGTTCACAGAGGTGCCTGTCATCAGGTTTAACACAGATTGCCTCCTCCGACCTTGCAGCATATGGTCAGCATTTAGCACATTACTCCGAGGTAGAGCCATATCTCCTTGTTCTGAATCAGGTACCAGTGACAGCCTCCTTTCCGGTGGGTCAATGTGACCCTCCTCTATTCCATTGACCTGTGCTCCATTCTTTTGCACTACTGAGAATTTTCTGCCTGCATTAATTGGGTTAATAATTATGGAGTTCTTTCTTTTGTCATTAAAATCTGATGTCTGTTTAAAAGACTGCTGCTTTGCTTCATTTCGTGATCCCACTCCTTCTCCTTCAATGGAAAATCGTCGGAGAGTTTCAGTTAGAATTGAATTTCTTCTCTCTGCACTGAACTGATCAAAAGCATCAAATCCCATCAGCTTTGAGCTAAAGTCTGGCCGTTGACCCTGAAGTTCAGAAAATGTTCCATAGAAATAGCAGCTCCCCTCATGTAAGATTAATATTTTGTCAGCAATCTTTAAATGTTCCAGCTTTGAAGTAACCAAGATCCTAGTTTTATTTGCCATCAACTTGCAAACACAGCTATAAAAAATGAAAGTTATTTACATGTTAAAAATTAAATTTTTCTCTTCATATTTAGACACTGCTTTTATCACTTCCACTTTCAAACCATTTGCTTATACATGTCCCTGTGTGAGCACTCTAAGGTGTTCCCCCAAAATACAAAGGAAGTGGCAAAGCTGAGATGTGTGAAGGGTAAGTACTTTAGCACATAAGCCAACAAAACAGGAGGGAAAAAAGGAGTAATTTTCATGTCAAACTAAAAAGCACAGGTCAACATGAAAGTGAAGTATTTCTTTCCTTCTTAGGCTTATTTAGATCTTTTATTACCAAATCCAAAAGTATTAGCCCAATTTCAAAACTTCAGGTACGTTGTGGCTGAGAAGTTCATGGATAGCAGTGTGTGTCCTTACTGTTTTGAGCTACACCAACAGGAAGTCTATGTGTTTGGCCAACCTGCTCTCAATCTCCTGGTCAGTGGGCACTTTTAGATGACCAGTCTCTTAGTGAATACAAAAACAAGACAAAATATAGTTTTTGTAAACATTTATACTTATAAAGGAGATAAACACTTTAAAATGCAAGTTCTTCTGGTACACAGACACATCAGATATGAAGCCATGCACTCTGGGATTAACAGATCATAGCAAATTCAACACATTGTGACTGAGGAGGGAGCAGTAATGTTCACACCTGGCCCAGGTCTGTTTCCTACAATAAGCTATACTGTCCTACTGCTAACACAAAATGCTCACTCACAAGAATTTCCAAAAATAAGCAACCCATAAAGGTATCATTTTGATCACTTCAGTATTTTTGTACTATTATTAAATTCTGCACTAATTAGAGTCAGATTTTCATTTTGTACCCATGTTTTATATTGTGCCACTTGATGGAATTCTTAAATACAGTCTCTCAAAACATACGGTACCTTTCAAATATTTCTTTTTCTGTAAAAATGTCTAAATATCCAAAAGGAGAATCCAGGAGATACAAATCAGCATCTTTGTACACTGCTCTAAAAAGAGAAAATGGATATGAAATTAACTTTCAGTACTCTTGTAAGTTTACATAAGTATAATTGAAAATGCATGCATTTACCATTTTGTATCAAAAATTTGTAGTTCATAGACTTTCCTACAGTGTTAATATGGAGCTGGAGTTGAACATTAAATGTGACTGTAAGATACCTTTCAAGAAAGCCTTTCCTTGCTGTAGACTATATTACATACTGACTCAGTTTTTCATTACTTTCTGTGTAATCAAAGGAAGCTATACAGCTGCCTTTCATAGAGGTTACTTTACGATCTGTTTAAGGCCTGAATCTGACAGTCCCTTTGGCTGTACAATGACCACTTACTTACCTAAATGGGAATTTGTTACCTACTGCAACTTCTACTGATGCCTGTGGGAATATTTCAGATTCATAAATGAATGCCTGAAAGGACTTAGGTCTCAGGTGCAGGACTTAGTTTTAAAAGTACTTTGAAATAACTTGTAAGCAAAGACAGGTGTGTTAGCAAGCCACAACCTTGCAAACATTAACTTGAATGGCATTATACAATATTTCAAGTTCAGGACATGAAAAACTATTTGCAGCATTAGGAGCTTAAGCTGTATGTGCCTGGACATGGCTCACTGAGACCTAAATCTGTGATTAAGAAGTTTTTTTAAATCTATTTCAATAGATTTAACAGCTCAAAAAGGTCCCTTGCCTTCCTCTGTGAATATGAAAATCATGATGTGATATGAATCAGGGTATAATTAGTAAAGAAAATCTGGACAGCTATATTTCGGTACTTTTTAGGTATTTTTTAAATGAGTTTTAAAATCATTATGTTGAACAATGTGAAAATATTTAACCACTGGAAGAAAAACTCTCAATAATAGTATATTATGTTAATAAACTAAATAACCTTATTGAAAAATCCTCTGTCATGATTGATTTCACTGACCATACATTATGATGTAGTGGCTGCACAATAACAAAAAGTTCATACTGTTCTTGGCATTTTCAGCAGTTAAAAAGTTTGCAGTTTGTTTCCTGGAATAATGGTAGCACTCAGCTTATTGCTGTAATTGGGATGTTAGACTTACTAGCTATATATGACCAACCTTAGGGTACTGGGCCAGTGAGCTAACTCAGACTCAGGGCACACACTTGTTTTTTTTCACATGGCCTTACTTCTACTTGTTGCAGCTGCAGGCACTGATAGTGTTCTCTAAGAAGGCTCAACTCAGGCAATCAACATCTGTTTTTTCAAGAGGGAGGGTCAGAGGCACTTCTAGAAGGGATGCTGATTTCATACGACTTTACCACAAAGTAGACACATGTCAGACCAGGAAAATAACGTTCAGCTTGTCACCAGTGCAGGTAGGTACAATGCAGGGCTGTAATTCCAGGTTTTCTTCTCTAGCTTTCTCAGAGCCTCATCTGCAACCCACACCTGAGTACCTGCACACCTTGATGTAAGGTGAGCTTAGACTGGAGCCCAAACAAAATGCAAAGAAGATGCAGCTACAGCCTTTGGGACATTTAGTTCTTCTGAAAATAATAATTAAATAGCTAACAATAAATGAATAATATCAATTCTATGAGACAGTATTAAATGAGTTGTGACCATTTCAAAAGTGACAGAAAAGATTACTCATAGAATCTGGGAAACAGTTCATTAAAATATAGGATTTTAAATGCAAATCTTAATGGGTTTTGTTGGTTTTTTTTGCTCTGAAAGCTGAGTCTGCTCCTCCCCTCCCCTCCTGCCTTACACCATAAAAGAGAACCAGCCATACCCCTTCTCCCTCTCACAAATCAACTGAAAGGATCTGCACTGAAGGCCCCTCTATTTTAATGAATCCATCTTTTATTTTACCCTCACACAGGCATGCACATCTTTCATGAGATGCATCGTAACATAATTCTACCTAGAATTTCTGACCATGGGAACCAACACAATTTACACTTTGCATAGAAACGAATGAGGCCATTTACACGTCAGAGCTATGATTACTGGACTACTGATGATGGTTAAGTGATCCAGCCAAAACACATGGCGAATTTCTAGCAAAACATGTTCTACTTCTATAGATCTTCAAAATTAGAAACTAGCTTTGGAAGGCCAAATAAACACAGCTATCCCTCCACTATTCGTAGGTACCAGCTGTTGCTTTCCAATTATTCTTTGTACATCAAAAAATGTCCAGAATTAGTAGCAACATGAATCCCCAAATGCCATCTTGCACTAAGAAAGGAAAGACTCATCTCAGCTAAGCAGAAGATGATGCTTCTGACATCAAACTTTTAAAATTCAGTGAATAAATATACAGATGTATCACAAATGAAACTGCACAGCAAAATTCATATTTCTGATAGCAAAATGAAGTTCCTCATAAACCTAGGAGATATTCATTTAGCACAATTTAGTCCACATGTATTTATGTGCTTAGTCATGCTACTTCCCTAAATGAAATGCTAAAATAGTTAGATGATAAAATACTCACCTTGCTAGTGAGATTCGTGCTCGCTGGCCTCCACTCAGGGTGATTCCACCTTCCCCCAGCACTGTATAATCTTTGTCTGGGAACTTTGAAATGTCCTGTTAATAGATTTTTTAAGAATCAGACATGCGTTTTTCATATTCAAGCTACACACTAAATGGAAGTAATAGTATACAGGCAGGTTAGACAGCAGTTGTAAGAAATGAAACACCCACAAAGGATTGTTTCTTTCACCTGTTTTCATAATCAGAAATGGTGATTAAAGAAAACATATCATTCTTCTACCTCATAGAGCAACCAAGAGCTGCAAGACTTCAAGGATATTTGTCTTAATTGCTAGATCTCTAAAAGCAAAGAATGTACCTTCATAAAATATCAGTCCAAGGTGTTAACCCTCAGAGCGTACTTTGTGTCAAGTAACAATGACAAATGTGCTTGCCACTAAAGTTAGATAAAGCAGGAAGCAAACTCTGGATCTGAACACTTTAAATCTCAGAGAAATTCATACTTCAGCAGCTGCATTAAAAAAGGCTGGCACAAATTTCCTAGCCGAGAATGCCAGGAATGCTAAAGGTCTGCAACTGGTTTAGGATCCAAGTCCTACAGCTTGGGCTATAAGTTAGTTATAACTTATGAATATGCTGGAAATGAACAGCCAGTGATAAAAACAGCAACTACAATTTCACTCCTGTGTGAGGGCTTTGCTTCGTACAGAGAAAGAGAAGCCAGCACAGATCTCACTGGCAGAGGAGGTTAGGAGTTTTCTTGACTAGGAGTATTTAGGACAGAAACTAAGGATTCATGAAAACTGAAGTATTTCATGAAAGCAGAGACATGAAGAATGGCTTGTGTGCCTGTAACCTAATTTTTCCACTTATAGGGTTGCTATAATAAAAACATTAACTCTGCCTACCAGCCTTATCTGGCATATGTCTGTAAGTCATTACAGTAGCAACCACTACCACTGTGGCAGTGTTAGTTTCAGGGGACTTCTCCCAGAAACACAGGCTGGACCATCTCAGGTTCCTGGCAGTTTGCTCCCTGGGTTCCAGCCAGCCCAAGCTTCCAGGAGCTACAACTCCAAGGCAGTTATGCCATGTGTGGAGTGGGAAGACCCAAGTCTCTCAGAAGCTCCCAGCATCTGTGTCCCTAGCTCCACAGAAAAGGACTGTCATTCTCACTACCTGTGCATCCACTCCAAGCCACTGCCCAGAAGGGATTCCCCAGAAGTCAAAGAAACTGATCAAGGAATTTGGTATCAGACAAAACTGGCTCCAGTGTTCTTATGCTTTACAAAATGTTTCTCTATAGTACAATTCCTGGAGAAAAAAAGTGGTATGGCATAGGAAAATCCCTCAAGAAGTGAGCTTCTGGGGCCAGGTTTTATGAAGGTAGCCTATTTCTGGGGTCTCTCTTCCCCCAGGCATCCAAGGGGAGAGAACTTAGCTGTCTACCTGCACTGCACCGCAGGTGCAGTAATGCTGCTCTGGAAAGTTATTAGTCCATCATTCTGCACATGCATAGTAAACTCACTTCATACAGTTCATCTACCTACACATGGCCGATCTGTTGTATGACAGGCGTAGACACGTCACAAATGGCCTGTCACTTCCACTGGAAGAAGCTGTGTGACTTGCCCAGCTGGAAAGTTTTTCATCTCTAGGATCTCTGCAGTTCAGAGTCAGAATCATGACTGAGGCAAAGGAAAGCCCACTAGGTTCACAGTTTGTTATCTTTTGTTGAGTAAAAGACTGAAGGATATGTGAAGCATTTTTCAAGCATTTACTATGTCTGATATCAGAAAGCTGGTGCCTGTCACTTTCCAAGAAAGACAAGTTTAAATTCTTTTTGAGGTTAACCAAATCTTTGTCTAGTCAGAAAACTAATTTGACTTTTCCTATTAAGACAAAGGCTGAGAGGAAGTGGACTAAAAGACAAAAAGAAAAATATGAAGGGGAAAGATTAAGTCTCACTACAGCACTGTCTGGAAATCTATCATCTTGTCTGATGTAATCAGCTAACACAGGACTCCTGTTTTCAGCAGTGGTATCAACATGAGAATAATCGATTCCAGCTCATGCGTCTGCAGTCCACATCATTCCCAGAGAAGTGCTCAGACTCAAAACTGAGACTTGGATGTCAAGCTCCCCAGATTTCCAGGGATTCTAAGTTGAGCTGTTCTCTAGAAGTTAACATTTCATATGAAAGTAAGCTATAATATGATTTTCATCACCTCAACTGTGATTTTGACTGCTAGTCATTCCCTGTGGGGCCGTCTTTGGCATTCTGAGACTCTGAGGTATTGCAGAGTAAATAAATAAATAAAAATCTTGCCAGAAAAATATTTCCTTCTTCCTCTCTTATAAATTGCCCTGACCTCAGGAACAGAATGAACAATACTGTTCAGCCCTGGATCAGTGACAGATTAAAAGTCCAGCAACTCAAGGACTAGAAATTGACTGTCTGACCCATCAGGAAATGGGAGATTCTCCCAACTCTTTGATTTGATAACAGCAGTCCCTTCCTGACTTAGAAGATTCTGACCTTAAAATCAAGATGCTCTTACGTATGGAAAAGCTATTGCAGGTGACTTTTAAATTCTTCTCATGTTAACTAGTTATTTTCCTATTGTAGAAGTAGAGCTGCACGGACAAACTCCGGTTACTAACGAAAGAGCTCAGTTGCTTGCTGAAAGAGGGATGTGAAAAACAGTGCCAATAACATTTTTAGAGCAAAATCTTCCTAACATGAAAAAATTGTTTTCCCATAGGTCATGAAATATTTAGAGTGTACAAGGTAGATTTGAGATGACCTGCTCCGATCACTTGTGGTTTCACTATGCACAGAGGAGTAATGTTACTCATCTGTAACTTTGACATTTACTTGGTATTTTCACCTGGACATTAAGATTTGTGCTGTTATGTACCTAGATATCTGACCTGATTTCAACTGTTTCACATTTCTACCAGTACTGCTGTCTATCATGCTGCTGCAATGGTGCCATTCCTGGTTCCTGATTCTACCAGTTCTTCCAAAAAATCCAGGTGAAGAACAACTGGCCTAGTGTACCTTCTCTTGCAAACAAGGTGAAATCCTAGCCCTATCGAAATTAATTCCAGAACTCCCATTGTTTTAAATGGTAGTGGGATATCATCAAATCTATTTCTTTGCAGGTGTGTCAACATGGAATTTTAATCAGACTTTTAATGAGTTCCCCTTCTGGTCTCCTCTACCCTTCACCTCAGGATAATATATGGCATGCAACAGACAAAGAACTTCAGGCTGTAATTATAATAAGTAAAAAATGTTTAGCAATTTCTTTCAAAGGCGTAAACAGAGTGAAGAAGTCCAATAGACACACAATGCTATTTGTTGGAACATGCATTACCTATTGTAAAAAGTACATAGGGCTGGTCCAAATACATCCTTGCTGTTATTTTATGAAGGAAGTGAAATCAAGCCAGGGACAAACTTAATGTAATGATGCTGAACAGCATAAAAACAGCATATTAATGAAGTATCCACTAGATTTTCTTTAACATATCTATCTCTAAATGCTTAAATTGAGAAACCTATGGTTAAATATTCAGCGAAGAAAACCTCTACAGTTCCCATCAACATTACTTACATTTGTGAGTGCTTCTAATATCAGGAGCTGACAAATCTCATGTTGCACACCCAAGGAGAAGGCACTTCTCTTAATACTTGTTTGCATTTCTAACCTTGTAAATGTTATCTTCATCTACCCTAGCAGCAAAGGGACGACCCTCATAGTATCTTTGGGCTTGGTATAAAAATATAGAAGAATATGGCTGAGACGGTTTCAGGTACTATCTCTTCTGAGAGTAAATGAAAAATATGTTCTCACAAAAACAGATGGAAACCTAAGAATGGACTTCACACTCCAGGTCTTTTCTACAGAGGTTCTTTGTCATCAAGATCATTTGATAGATTTACATGCCTTCGTGCCAAGAAAAAGCTTTAGCAACAACTAAAAGAATAAAACTTGGCAGAAAATAGTTTCTAAGAAATATGCCTTTCAACAGAATAGTTGCTACTGATCTACAAGTTTTGTATATCTTGCTTTTGCTATAGGCTGTCAGGAGTTCTAATGACAGAACATAGATATTTTACTTATAGGACTCCTCTTTCTTCCCTAAAGATGTCCTTAATGGCTTCAATTTCCACCTCCCTTCTTCTGCCTTCCTTCCAAAAGAGATAGAACAGTCTTGAAGCTAATGGAACAGAGCAGCAGTTTTGGAACTCTCCATTTAATCTTCACTGACCGTTTTCTCCAGCCTATTTCACTTCCTTTTTTCCTACAATCCCATTTTTTTACTATCTGTAGCCCCTTCCTTTTCTTTTTTGTCATTAATATTCCCCATGTTTATTTCCACAACTCCCAGAAAACTCTCCATTCATATCGCTTCTTCCATCTCACTTACAAAAATACTCCCTTTCTTCCCCTCTTCCTCCTTCTCTCTGTGTTCACAAGAACTCTGAATACAGACCTTGCAACTCCCTTTCTGTA